>NC_091130.1:24307858-24952858 GCF_040183065.1 Periplaneta americana
AGCCTTATGGGATAATTTCTTTATGTCACTGAAGCTCCAGAACCAATAAAAATATATTTACCTACGAGAAAATTTAAAAAGAATTCTACAAAACAAATGGACAAATACAGAATGGAACAAAAAAGTGGGTAAAACTTCAAACTTCCTATTATCCCTTTCGTCGGACGAATCACTATCAACAGTGACACATGCCTTCTCTTCATATGCACTGCGGAGAGATTTTGAATTTAACCCAGGGATATTGGCGCACAAATTAGTGATTAGAAGTTGTGCATCGCCATCTCTCCTAGTCCCGAGGTAGAAATTTCTGATCCTGCCGGGAATCGAACCGGGGCCGGCTAGTCTGGAGGAAGATTTATTTATTTATTTGTTTATTTATTTATTTATCTATTTATCTATTTATTTATTTTTTTTCATAAGTGTATATTGTTTTTGGGAGTGTTTTTGTAAGTAATTTTATGAGGTTGTTATTGATATGCTGATAAATTATTTGTAATGATATTTCATTATATAACATATTGCAATTATTAAAAATTATATGAATTAAAAATTTATTTAATTAATTAATTAATTTATTTATTTATTTTATTTATTTATTTATTTAAATATACAGAATAAAGAATATAATCACAGACAAACAAGAGAAATAGAAATAAAATAATACAAACAATATAAAACAGGAGATACAGTAGTATTAACAAAATTTGAGACCGAATGAGCAGCGCTCGTGTTCGGTCGCAGTTCAGATATAATATTAATAGGCCTATAAGAGAATATAAAATAAAGTAAAATAGGAAATAGAATTAAAATTACAGTTACACAAATTATATAATACAATTCTACATGTTAAATATATCAAAACTATTACATTTTGCCTTCGATGAAGGACCGTTAAGCAGGAAAAAAATATTTACCCAATGTTTGCACCCCTCTATTGCGGTAATGGCCTGATAGAAATGGCTAATAGCTATACAAGCAGATAGGTAAAAATAATCTGAACAGTTAAAGTCTTGAATTTTTTTTTTCAAATTAAATCGTTTAGCCACGAATTTAAATTGAATAATGGCGAAAATCGTTGAAATACATCTTGCAACGCAGCGCACGACGCATGTTACGAACTAAGTACAGCAGAGGGGGAGGGGAAGGTAAGGGATGCAAGCCTCACTCATCTAGAGTTATTGCAGCAACCGTGATGTTGCCAAATGCTTCATAGAAACATAACGATTTCCTCTAAAACGATGAATGTTAGAGAAAAATATTTATTTAGATTTTTCAAATCTCTCCTCATGATGTATCACCAGTTTCAATTGGAGCAGAGGTTACCATCAAACCTGTATATGTCTGGGCTTTTCCTAACCTCACTTTTATCTAAGGCAGGCCTGCACAAGGTTTGCGCTCTCCGAGCCGGCTCACAGCTCATGAGCGGAATGCAGATATTAGCTGCGCTCTCTATAGGGTGGACTGGATGAAGGGGTGATCTCGTACAAAATATACACAAAAGGAAGTACTATTACGAGTGTTTATGAAATGAATTCCCGTTCAGTGTTTGCAAAACTATCTTAGACTATTATTAATTAATAAAGAAATATTTATTTTACAGAAATTATAGAAATTCTATAGCTAATTAAATGTACAATATCATTTTGTTATATTTTTATTTATCAGTACATCAAAACGAGGTTTTATGCTGTTGACAGCTGAAAGGAACAGTAGCCTACTGATCGTAATGAAACATCAGTTACAGATGT
Organism: Periplaneta americana; assembly: GCF_040183065.1. Taxonomy (NCBI): domain Eukaryota; kingdom Metazoa; phylum Arthropoda; class Insecta; order Blattodea; family Blattidae; genus Periplaneta; species Periplaneta americana. The sequence goes on from NC_091130.1 coordinate 24,309,607, forward strand.
TCGATGCCTGCCTTTATTAAAGTTCATTATAGAAAACAGTTGCTCACAAATATAAACGTTGAGCTAAACACAGAAATCATTTTCACAGCCAGCCTGTGTAGTCGTGGATATTATTGCTAATGTTTAGTCTTGTAAAACTCAGCCAGGCTAGTAGTATTATTCAAACGATCTTTAGCCCTTAGGTCACATTGAAGATCAATAAGTTCGAGCTGTAAATCGTTAAATGTTAAATGTTATGTTCCGTCTTTTAGATTCCTCCATACTGTACTGTAGCAGTAGGTAAGCAACATGAAACAGTTACTTAGAATAGGCCTACACACTGCACTCCACTAGATAGCTGAGTGGTCGTTTCCCTCTCCTCTACCTATAGCAAGTCTATGTCATTCTGACGTATTTTCCTCTCCGTTTCGGCGAGCGGTAAACACAGCTCTCCCGCTCCGAAGGAGCGCGCACGCTCGTTGAGCGCTGTTTGTGCAGGTATGATCTAAGTCTATTTTTAATTTCGAGATTTCTTTATGATCAACGTCATCTAAGAGCACGGACTTTTTTTAAACAGTTTGTCTTCGTCGATATATTGAAATATTCTATATTGCTTATATAATTAGCTGTGCCACGCGGTCTCTCTCAGTAATATCTCGGAATCGATAACAGCTACAGATTTGTTAATTCATTTGTTTGGTTTGTAATCGCGAGTTCTGCAATGTTACAGTGATAATAGACAAAGATTCAATGAGTGAACTATAGCGAAATAGTACATTATGCAACGACCCTATAATGATAGTAATTAAGGCGCGAGGATGTTTATGAAACTCGCTTGCGCTCGTTTCATAATTTTCATACAAGCGTCTTAATTACCATTACAGGCAAGTTTCATACGACTTTTTATGCTCGACCATATTTCTAACTTGAAATTATTCATAAGTATTCATGTTATTCTTATGTGACTGGGGGAGCAAACTGACCTTGTGCAATCTCGTAAATTGTGAGATGTGCGCAGACGCGAAAGTATTGATTTTTTCCGGGCAACGAATGTCGATGACCTTGATATAATCTCGAGAATAAGATAAACGTTAAACTTGATATAACCTTGAAATTGAATTCGACATTGAAAAACCGAGATGACAAATTGAATTTATTTGAATATTATTTACAATTAACGCTAATGTATGTATGTATGTATTTATTTACACTGCAAGTGGGCAAGCACCCGGTGGCAGTGGTATATACAATATTAACAATACACAGTTAAAATGATAAGCAATACACAATAAAATTTACAATACATAATAAAATTTACAACACATATACAATTTTATACACAATACAATAAGAATACACAATACAATTTAACACAATAATAATAAAACATAAAATAAAACACCTAATTTTACAACACAACCTACATGATTATGTATAGGTCCTACATAATTTTCAATAGTCTTTCACTTTACTCTCATCTCATTCCCTGTAGTGGCACTATGACGCATTTCACTGACACTTTAGCACACATTTCACTGACACTCTGTAACACATTTCACTGACACTATAGAACACATTTCATTGACGCTATAAATTATCACTGATCGGAACTATTCACTGCACTGTAAAACCATAACTTCACTGACTCACCTCGCTTCACTGATACAACAGTTCAAATAAGTCAAATAATTGCATTCTTATGCATACTGTACTTATAAACAGAACTACATTTAAACTAAACATTTCTAGTCTAAGGCCCTCTTACACGCTATTTTTAAATAATTTACAATTCAAACCAAGGAAGTAAACTCGTCAGGCTAGATAAATACATGTCACCTTAAAAAATTAAATGTTGAATGTCACCTTAATTTTAATTTTCACTTTATACACAACTCTTTAAATTATTCTTGAATCTCCTTAAGGAAGGACAGCCCTCAAAGACCGCTGCAGGTAGGTCATTCCAATCATTTATAGTTCTATTTAAAAATGAGAATTTACCTACATCCGTTTTCTGTTTCCTACATTTGATTTTAAAATCATGATCGTTCCTACCATAGTACGTTGGCTTTTGTAACCGAGCCGTTATGTCTACCCATGCTTTCTGACCTAGATGTGCTCTATACAATGATGTTATTCTAGTTTTCCTACGTCTGTTTTCCAAAGTTTCCCATTTAAGTTCTTTTATCGTATCGTTCCCATCTTCTCTTTTACCTTTAACAAATTTAGCTGCCCTATACTGGATTCTTTCTAAGGAATTTATCTGATATATTCTATAGGGATCCCAACATGTAGTTCCGTAATAATTATTATAGTAACTGAACATAACCTTCTGCGACAGTATTGGATTTCCAGTCTGCGTGTCGTTTTGCTAGTTGTCTTTCGATTGCATATCCGAGAATAATCGAAAACCTGAACTTTAATGAATAGGTGTATTTAATGATATGCATTAAAGGACTACTACCAGGTGTATAATTACTACATTTCGGCATGGTCGAGCATAAAATAAGTTGTGAGCTTGGACTGATTTCGGAATGTCTTTTCATTATAGAAAAAAAATATATGTTGCATGTCCTTCATTATTTACTTTCCTTACCATGACCCATACTCTCCATTTGTAAACCTACTTAAACGAAAATAAAACATCTAAACCAACACAACTGTAGTTTCATTTCTGAAACTTGGTTATGTATTCTATGTGGTAGTGTACCCCCTCACCCAACGCAGCGTATAATTTCCTATTTATTTACATATTTCAATGTCAGTGCCAATCTAGGAGCCATAGGGAAGATAAGGCGAGATTGGTGCAATGCTGAATTGAAATTTGAAAGAGAAATCGAAGCACCCTGGGATAAATACTGTTCTTCGACAGTATTTTTATGAAATAATTATCTCAAAGTTTACAATGAATAGAACGCGGATGGATCATTTCTCCGAAATATTAGAGCCAAGACTAAGTTTCAAACCTGAAAAATATCCTCGCAACACATTTTTACGGCACACGATATCATCAGACTCATTTTTCTTGTCTTTGTTAAACTGAAAAAAGAGAGGACATATCGAACCAATTAAAATAGACAAGTTCAACTTTTTTAGCATTTTTTATAGATTCAAACGTTTTTAGTGTAAGGCCATTATTCATACCATTTTACTTATTTATCGACATATAATTTAAAATTGTTACTATTTTTAATGCGGGGCCCAGCTGCCAGGTGGAAGCAATGCCGTTACACCTGAAAGAACCTGAAATGCGGGTCACTGTCGTAAACAATGTCACCACTTGCTGCAACAAGTCATTTCATATACCGCCCACTCATACACGTTCCGCAAGCTACAGGGGCGATGTTTATAATGTTTTATATCCCTTTACAATACACAGGTTATTAAGATATAGCCTAGGCCAGTGATGTCAAAGCAAGCGCATTTTTCTGACCTTGACGTCGTGCGCGGGCATTAAGCGCTAGGTATGCTAGGAGGAATAAGCAGCCTGTTGGATTAAGAAAACAGTGGTGCACAAACTTCAAACGGAACGTGAAATTTTATGTCGCTATTTTTATATGGCTTCTTTCTGTTTGTTATTTTCTATATTGTCTGTAAAACAAAAGTACTAACACCTGTTTCTTAGCCTAATATTGCAGTTGTGTTTTAAACGTTAATAACATAATAAAGAGTAAAGAAGGAATATTCACACAAATTCCATAATAACTACAACTATACTGCACTAAGTGAATTAAACACACCATTAATGAAGAAAGTGTTATCCCAAAGAAAGACACTGGATATGACATGATAAGTTGAAATTGATATTGATGGTATCTTTAGCCTTATAAAAGTAATCAAAACAATATTATAGTACAAAGCAAAGTTGTCTAGGTAGGCTATATGTTTTAACTGTAACTAATAGGCTATTACATAATAAAACTCTTATCGCATTATGCTTTTAGGTGATATTGGTGCGCAACTTTCTGTTATCAGAATATTAAATTATCTCGAAATCTGCTGAAGCTATAGAGCTGACGTTTTACCAACACATAGGCACATATCTTTTGTTTGTGATGTAACAGTATTTGCTTGTTAATTCATTTCCTTACAAACATTTTTCATGCGAATATTTTCAAACTTTTTAAACAAACATTTTTCATGCGAATATTTTCAAACTTTTTAATACACTATCTTCAGTAATACGTATTTACGATATATTAGATTTACGAAAACATTGTTTTAGGACCTGTAAGGCTACTAAACAAACATATCTGAAAATTTCACTTTTCTGTAAAAAAGTTGAGAAAATATTCCTTTTGAATAAAAAAGAAAACTAGTGAAAAATGGACATTAAAATTAAAACTTACATTCTTATAATGCACTTATATTTCTCAGACAAATCTAAAAATTAACATGGATACTATTTTAATAAGTTCTCTTCCCTTTATCCATTGAATCAGTGCTGGCCATCCCCGTATATAGCTCGACCAAGCGACATATACTACCTCTTTCGTCTGTCTCTTTCCTTTCCGCTGTGAAGCGCTCAGGCTCTCCTGAGCTTTAAAGCACGCGCTTGCTCCTATGGGCATCAGTTGATATCACTGGCCTAGGCTAATAAAATTACCTCATTCTTTTTATTCGTTTGCTGCTTCTTCCTGTCTTCCAGAGCATCTCAAAATTGCCTCAAGTACTTAGGACTATTTCTTTGGCAATTAAAAAGAATTCGTAGTCCACTATATTTTATAGTCCAAGATGAATTAGGTAAATATTAAAATTTGTCCAACATTTCAATTGTCACGTGGCAGCTTCTGACTTCTCTACAAGTGATATATACGCCAGATATTGGCCCTTTCCAACCTTGCACTGTCGTAATTAAACATTTGCAAATATTTGGTTATTTAGAGTCTCTCAACGTTTTTGTCCTTACGTTTTCAATATTTAAGAAGGATCACTATCCATGTTATGGACAAGATTGTTTGGTGTTTCTGTTGGATCATTTAGCTCTTTGTGAAGCTAGACATTCTCCACATTAGAATACCAATCTGGAACTGGAGTATTGTACTGTGGAGTTTACATCAGTTAAATTTAATTTTGGGCCTTATCTCTGAAGTTAGATAAAACAATGACATAGAGTCTTCGAAAAGGAGCAGATAAGCTAAGATTTAGATATACACAATCCCGAAATTACATTTAATTCAATTTATTAAGTTAGTACTTGTTCCGTCTCCTAAACAACGAAAAAAAATACCTAAGAATGAAAGCTTAGTTAGGCTTAATAAATAAAGTTTTAACGATCCAGGTCCAACATTTTCATTATATGGCCTCGAAGTGTAGCGAAGGAGGGAAGCTTTTCAGTCCACTTCTTCTTTCCCCTTATGCCCAGGTAGGTTTCACGAGATACTGAATTGCCTATACTAGGGATCTAAAAAAACAAAAGGGCACATAGATTGCAGTCTATACAACTTCCTCGTCTTACATTGATTCAATTGTAGATAAAATCATGAAGAAATTTTAAATGGCAAAGTAAAAGAAGTACATGTAATAAATGAAAGCACAAAACAAGATAGCCTATAATCAATTTTTGTAGGTACGAAAACATAAGTGGCATTTCCATATAAAAAGAATTTCAGACAGAACAGTGAAGATTTAATAAAATTATAGAAAGAAACAGTATTGCAGCGAGGATGTATCCAGAAATTTTTTCAAACCGTTCCAGAATACGACGATCCTCATGGCCTAAGTCTTTCATGAGGTAAACTGATGTAACAAGTCACAAGTTTACAAGGACGAATGTAAATTGTAGTTCACGGAAGAAGAGACGAAAAGTACCAGGAAATTTGAGGAAACCCCTATGTTTGCATGTAACGTCTACACAGAAATTAATGTAATGGAATTATTATTTTCTTAGTAGGTTATTTTACGACGCTTTATCAACATCTTAGGTTCTTTAGCGTCTGAATGAGATGAAGGTGATAATGCCGGTGAAATGAGTCCAGGATCCAGCATCGAAAGTTGCCCAGCATTGAGGAAAAACCCCGGAAAACCTCAACCAGGTAACTTGTCCCGACCGGGAATCGAACCCGGGCCACCTGATTTCGCGGCCAGACGCGCTGACCGTTACTCCACAGGTGTGGACTGTAATGGAATTATGATAAATAAATACATACAATCATAACATTTGTTATAAGGTTTCAGTGAGTCTAACGAACGGAATAAAATGAAATAAGCTAGAATAACAGTCAATTCTATTATTGATGATGATAATGATGAAGATGATGACAATAATAAGTAATAACGATAACCGTAGGACCTAACAACAATAATAATAATAATAATATAAAAACAATAACAATAGTAATATAATAACAAATATAATAACGATGATGATAATAATAATAATAATAATAATAATAGTAATAATAATAATAGCAACAACAAGAATGATAATAATATAATAACAATAACAACAATAATATTAATAACAAAACTAATAATAATAATAATGATAATAATAATAATAATAATAATAATAATTGTAATAAAAATAAACATTTTAATAACAACGATAACAACATTAACAAGAACAATATTAATAATATAAATAATAATAATAATAATAATAATAATAATAATAATAATAATAATAACGATAACATTAACAACAGTAACAATAATAAAATAATAACAATCAGAACTATAATAATTATATTATTATTATTATTATTATTATTATTATTATTATTATTATTATTATTATTATTATTATTAATGATAACAGTAACAATAGTAATATAATACCAATAATAATATCAATAATAAAAAATAATAATAATTTTAATAATAATAGAATAAGAAAATAACAATTAATTTGTTGGGTTATTTTACGACGCTGTATCGACATCTAGGTTATTTAGCGTCTGAATGATATGAAGGTGATAATGCCGGTGAAATGAGTCCGGGGTCCAGCACCGAAAGTTACCCAGCATTTGCTCGTATTGGGTTGAGGGAAAACCCCGGAAAAAACCTCAACCAGGTAACTTGCCCCGACCGGGAATCGAACCCGGGCCACCTGGTTTCGCAGCCAGACGCGCTGACCGTTACTCCACAGGTGTGGACGAAAATAACAATTGTATTATAATAAGAACAATAATAATAATAATAATAACAATAATAATAATAATAACAATATCAACATAACAAAAATAATAACATAAATGATAACGATAACAGCAACAACAAGGATAATAGCATAATAACAGTAACAATAATAATAATAATGATAATAATAATAATAATAATAATAATAATAATAATAATAATTGTAATAATAATTATAATTAATAATGATACTGCACTGAAACAGAATGTATTGTAATATTAAGACGACAAGTGAAGAACTGTTTTTGAGCCTCAGAGAATTAACACAGATATAGGCCTGCTAGATATAGGCAAATGAGAATATCCTGTAAATTGTTATTAGTTATTTATCCATCCATCTGTATGTGAGTAACGCCAAGGTGTCTTAACTTTATACAGACATGTATGTGGGCTGGTTTAGGCCTATATAGAAGTAGCTTGGCTTTGCTTAGATAAAGAGGCGTCCAGCATTTCGGATTCACATAAGCATCATCAGGCAGCGAAAGTAAGTACCTAGCTACTGAATTCGTTACGGTACCGAAAGCTAATAGCAAAGACTGTTTCCAACATATAGACTCAATCTTCTCCTCCTTTCCCTGAAAATACAGGCGATAAGCAGTTCCAAACCATTCAATATATCTACATTTATGACACTGTACAAGTAGTCAAAAATCTCATCACATTTTACATGATAAACATGCAAAATAGCTAAACATGTTTATTGGTTGAGGTTTGACTCCTGCTCTGTCGAAGGTGAGAAGGTTATATGCAACTTGGAAATGTATCCAATAAATCAAAATAAAATACGTGTAACAGATATTGCACCATTTATTTCTTCCAAAGTACAAGACCAGAATATCAATTAATCCCTCATTACAAGGCCGTGTTAACACGAGCTCGAACAATGCGTTGTCATAGAAACAAGTTAAAGTTTTGTTCGTGGAAACTCTTTCAACATAATGCAGGTAACCCCACCCTCGCGTTATAAACATGGAAATTGGAACAACACACAATGTACACATACAAGATCGGCTAATAGGACGTTATGAGGTCACGCTACAACACCGTATCCGATACCTATGAAGAGTCATACGTCACGAATAATGCAGTCTGATTCAAATAGTTTCAACGAGTCTTTTTTAATTTGCAGATTTGTTACAAATATCTTACCGACTCACCTGGTGTTATACAGTAGATTAATTTTGATTGATTGTGAAAAGGTAATGAAAGCAGACCATAATCGTACCTATCTTAAAAAGGGGGAAACGACTAACTGTACTAACTTTCGAGGAATATCTCTTTTAGTGATGTCATACAGAATTTTGTTCAATATTCTTATGAGGAAATTACACACAGAATAAATATGGGAAATGCCTGTTATTATTCGGTTGAGAAGCTTTTATCATTCAGTCTGCTGTCAAAAAATCTGAAAGTTAGAATTTATAAAACAGTTATATTACCGGTTGTTTTTATGGTTGTGAAACTTGGACTCTCACTTTGAGAGAGGAACATAGGTTAAGGGTGTTTGAGAATAAGGTTCTTAGGAAAATATTTGGGGCTAAGAGGGATGAAGTTACAGGAGAATGGAGAAAGTTACACAACACAGAACTGCACGCACTGTATTCTTCACCTGACATAATTAGGAACATTAAATCCAGACGTTTGAGATGGGCAGGACATGTAGTAGATTAGATTTAGATTTATTTATTTAACCTGGTAGAGATAAGGCCGTCAGGCCTTCTCTGCCCCTCTACCAGGGGATTACAACTATAACATGAACAATAAGATTACAATTAATATTAAATTTACAATTACAATTACAATAAAAATTAAAGTACGACAAGAATACCTGATTAATGAAAGCTAGACATTTTATCATAGAAGTTAAGAACAAAGAATATTTTTGTATTTACTAAATTACAAATTAAACCTACAATAACAAAATTCTATAGTGATGAAATTACCGGATATTGAGATATTTTGTGGTAGATTAAAAGAACTATTTACAAGAAACCATATCTGAACGAGTCTCAATTACTGACCAAGTGCCTAGTAAGTTTGCGTTTGAATTGAATTTTATTTCGACAGTCCCTGATGCTAGCAGGTAACGAATTACAGAGTCTTGGCAGGGAATTCCAGAGTCTTGGCAGAGTAGTACGTATGGGCGAATCCAGAAATGCATATAGAGTGTTAGTTGGGAGGCCGGAGAGAAAAAGATCTTTAGGGAGGCCGAGACGTAGATGAGAAGATAATATTAAAATGGATTTGAGGGAGATGGGATATGGTGGTAGAGACTGGATTAATCTTGCTCAGGATAGGGACCAATGGCGGGCTTATGTGAGGGCGGCAATGAACCTCCGGGTTCCTTAAAAGCCATAGCAACTCGTACAGCATTTTGATAGCTGGAACGAAAATCGTAACACTAGACAAATGTTAAACAGAGATTAAGGGTGTTTGAGAATAAGGTTCTTAGGAAAATATTTGGGGCTAAGAGGGATGAAGGTACAGGAGAATGGAGAAAGTTACACAACGCAGAGCTGCACGCATTGTATTCTTCACTTGACATAATTAGGAACATTAAATGCAGACGTTTGAGATGGGCAGGGCATGTAGCACGTATGGGTGAATACAGAAATGCATATAGAGTGTTAGTTGGAAGGCCGGAGGGAAAAAGGCCTTTGGGGAGGCCGAGACGTAGATGGGAAGATAATATTAAAATGGATTTGAGGGAGGTGGGATATGATGATAGAGAATGGATTAATCTTGCTCAGGATAGGGACCGATGGCGGGCTTATGTGAGGTCGGCAATGAACCTCCGGGTTCCTTAAAAGCCAGTAAGTAAGTAAGTAAGTAAGTAAGTAAGTAAGTAAGTAAGTAAGTGAGTAAGTAAGACAAATGTTAAAGCCACCAGCTGAACAAATACTGGAATATCGAAATTTCACAGGGAAACATAGCTCAAATCAATGACGAGAGAAACAGGCCAATTAGCCTATAATGATGATAATGATTATGATATTCTTGTCCAATGCAGATACTATGAGCTGACATTGGAGTAATGGTGAAATAAAAATTACAGCTGAAGCCAAGTGTTCATATAAACATAGGCTATAGCTAGTTGACTTGTTCACCATGCACAGAGACCAAGACAAATGGAGGTAGGTGATGAAACAAAGAGGCAACGATGAGCGGCAATGAGTGGGACACGCTCGGGCCACGCCGGAGTCACGCCAAGGGGCCGATTCTCACGTCAGCACCCGCGCATCACTGGAAAGACCGGTGGGAGTGACGGTACGGCATGCGACGCCAGATGGAGACAGATAGGCACTTTTTTATTGTTCAAATGATCCGTCTTTTGTTTCGTTAACAACACGAAGTGTGCGAGGCAAATCTATTATAAAGAAACAAAACAGACGAGTAAATACATAGCGAGAAACAAAACAACGCAAATAAAATAAATGAAACACGAAACAACAGGAAATGTAAATGGAAAGAGTATCATTGAAAAGCAAAAAGTGAAATAAAAGATAGCATATGAAGTAAATGGAAACGAAATATTAGTAAACGTAAGTGAAAAACAGAGATATGAAAACAAAAATAAGAAGAAAAGGAAGGATAAATGTTACCGAAAGGATTAAAATAAAATAAAAGACACACCAAACAAAAGAATAGGTCAGACTTGACTAATTTCGCGATACTAAGATGTACGTACATTTTTAGATTTCAGAAACTTACGTGTCAGCATTTTTGCCTCAAATAAATTTATGCAATATTTACAAACAAATATATATTATATAAATTTAGCTTCCCTTATGAAAAGGTTGCCAGATTTGACAAAGTGTATTACATATAATTTGGAAACACACCTAAAAGGTAAAATGATATACATTTGAAACGGTTAGGGAATCGAATATACAAAATGTCAGAAAAATTTACACCTAAGTAGCGTTTGTGCTCATTTACAGTTAAGAAAGGGAGGAAAAAAATATCATCAGATATACCGCGAGAAAAATAATAGTACGGATTTATTGGGATTGATATCTAAACCAATTAACAGCCACCGGTTAAGATAACTTGAAATTTCCACTATCACTCCCATACAAATGATTTCTCAATATCTGAACCGATCCTTTGAGGGCACTAATGGCTATTTCCTTCACAATGCTGTGTGTTAGCCCCAGGTTTTTACATTTGTTGGCAAAGAAGGAGGGTATGGTACCTCGTGCTCCCACCATCAGACCTATTACATCAATATGGGACAGACTATATTTATCTTTATAGAACGGGATTGTTGGTTCATAGATCCGTTTCTTTTCACTGTCCACCTCATGCGGTTGATCTGCATGTGTCTCAAATCTGATGATGGGATCGACAATGTATGCCGAATTGTTCTTAATGGCTATGATATCAATTCGCCGAACACTTCCTTGTGTGGCTAGTCCCTGCACCTCTTGATGGACTGTAAACCCTACTTCCTTCAATGCCTCGGCCAGCATAGAACGGACAGCATGGTGACGGATGTTGCGAAGGGCCTCACTATAGGGGCAGAAGCCAAGGATATGGGGAAGAGTTTCAATCTCGCTGAAACAGCGCCTACAGCGGGTACCATCCCGACTTCTACCCGGTACAGCTCGGACCGAAGCGACATAGCCTACCATTTTAAAGCCGTCTGTCCATTCCGAGAGGGTTAGACCTTTGTGATTTCTTATCCAGCTGTTTGCTGGGGGGGGGGGAACTCTTTGTTAAGAATCACTCCTTTACCCTTTTGTTGCAATGTACACCAATTTTCAAATTCTTTTTCTCTTAAAGCGTTGTTATAAACAACAAAATTTAGCACTAGGAGGACTGGTATAATTTCGTGATAGTCCTTAAATTCAAAATATTTAAGCATATTCAGTATAATTTTAAATTCTTCAACCAGATTCACACCTACAATCAAAACAATTGAAGTTCTTTCTGTATTTTGAAAGCTATTGATATGTATCATGAAATCACTGATCATAACTGACTCACTGAATCCATCTTTCACCATGTTTGTCGTCCTCGAAATTTTCTGAGCAAGATCCACACAAATCATTAGGTTTATCATTCATTGTTGATGTCAATATTAAAAAAAAAAACATTAAAAAAAGATGGAACACTTAGTGTACCAATTGAAATCAAAATTTCAAATATGCATATTTAATCGGAATTAAGTTAAGTAACCATATCATATTATGCTAAAATATGAATACTGTTAATCAAATGCGTATACCACTTGTATTACCATATTAAGAATAATTTAAACGGAATGCAAAAATTTTGTTGGAATTTGTTACGTACGTTATGGTTATGGACTACTATTTAAATGTGTAGAATTATTAAATATGCTTATTTTTACAAAAACAAAATAAGATTAAATTACAACCAATTATATCATACATGATGATGATGATGATGATGATGATGATGATATAATACCTATGGTTACTAAACTTAATTCCGATTAAATATACATATTTGAAATGTTTATTTTAATTGGTAATTACACTTAAGTGTTTCACCGTTTTTTAATGTTATTTTAATATTGACATCAACAATCTATACTTTAATAGACCTATTATGTACAATTTTAATGCAATGTATTTTTTCACAAGATATCTCTATCAATGTCTTAAGATGCCATACTGAATGGAAAAAACGTTAACAATTTTAAAATATAATGTAAATTTATAATTGCATAATTTACATTAAAATAAGTAATATGATTGAATACAATTATTTTTGGAATTCGTACTCGACTTATTGGAATTTTCAAAAATAAACTCAAAACCCTTAAATGATGCCACATCCACTCAACTACACTCGGTTAACAACCGTATAAATCCGAATTCTAGTGATGAAGTAAATTACGAAAATGGTAGGGACTGGAGAAGAAAAATAAATGTCACAACAAAAAGTGAAAACGGGGGGGGGGGGGAGGAAAAAAAGATATTGTAGGCCTATATGGAATATGGTTCAGGAAAAGGAAGGTGAAAACGAAGGTAATAAAATTAATGAAAGTGAAAGAATAACAGTGAAAATAAACAAATAACATATTTAATATAAATTAAGAAAAAATTCCAGGTAAAACGTGCATAATATTAGATAGTGAAAATGTAATAAATTGTAATAAAATTTTAAAATTTTGGAATGAAAAGAATTTATGAAAATGATCTTAAGAACTAGCCATAGTCAGTTTCTTATAATGATAAGTCAATAAATATAGGAACAAATAAAAATGAACGCAACTCATAAAATTTACTGTTCCGAATTTTGTCTTCTTCTGCATTTTCATTTGTAAGGCGCCACAATTCCAAATTCGTGTTCAGAAAAACTCGATCCCTGGACTCCTCTCTATGCGGTCCCACGACCGGCTTGCTTATCGAGGCACATCGTAAACTCGAGCGAAGAGATACGAAAAACTGACTGCTTTGAATGCGAGACCGTCTGCACGCTAGCGGGTGGGCAAAAACACCCGAGAAATACGTTACCTTCTGTACTCCACGTCGTCATGGAAACTCAGTGTCGTGTTAATATATTTTATTGGGATTGAAAGGGAGTTTTAAGAAATGGACGAAGAGGATGAAAAGAGAAGATCGACTAGTTACCAAATAAAAGTGTTGCAATAGAATAACAATGTCGAAAGAAATAATCAAAGAAGGAGAGAAAAACTTGAATGATTAAAAAGCAAAATAACATTAAGATAATACAGAGGCATTTTCAAAAGTAACATATAATAATTGGGGCGTTCAGTTTTTCCATGAGATTTGAGAACTATTTTCGTTTCTGTATCGCATTTCTCGCACTGTTACAAAGAAGGAAAGTGGAAATATTTTGAAAGTTGGGCCATTTGTGCGCTGAGAGCTAAATTAAAACTGGAGGGGGGATTTTGGAGAAAATGTTGAGATTCGTCAAACATTGTATTTAGAAAGAAATAATTTTATGAAAACAAAGTTTTTTACTCTCTCCGTTACCTCGTAGTCAGCATGCTGATTTCTAGATCTGGTGGTCCCGGGTTCGATTCCCGGGCTTGGTTCTCGGGGAATTTTCCTTGAAGACAAAAGTTCCCTGAGTATCTTACTTACTTACAAATGGCTTTTAAGGAACCCGGCAGTTCATTCCCGGCCTCATATAAGCCCGCCATTGGTCCCTATCCTGAGCGAGATTAATTCAGTTCCTAACACCATAGCCCACCTCCCTCAAATCCATTTTAATATTATCCTCCCATCTAAGTCTCGGCGGTTTTCGGAGAATTTTCCTTGAAGAAGAATAGGATCTAGTTCCCTGAGTATCTTACTTACTTACAAATGGCTTTTAAGGAACCCGGCGGTTCATTCCAGCCCTCACATAAGCCTGCCATCGGTCCCTATCCTGAGCAAGATTAATCCAGTCCCTAGCATCATAGTCCACCTCCCTCAAATCCATTTTAATATTATCCTCCCATCTACGTCTTGGCCTCCTCAAATGTATTTTTCCCTCTTGCCTCCCAACTAACACTCTTTATGCATTCGCTCATACGTGCTTTGGACAGTGTAGGCCCTACATTAAGCATGCTAACTTTCATTTCCGAAAACTTATAAATACTGAGAAAAATGTTGAAATAAGTAAAATTTTACTCTCGAAATGTGTATCTCTCCCTCCCTGGCGCCTTTTAAAATAAATTTCTCTTAGCCAGTTTTGAAAAAGTGTACCTCGCATCCAGTGACCAGTGTGGTAACCGCTATACTACGGAAAACAATCGGCTGGAAAGAGAAAGAGAAATCAATAATAGAAAAGAGCAGCTATCGAATAACGGAAAGAAAAGCGAAAATACGAGAACTGAAAAACAATATTTTCATATTATATTATATATTTATTGTATCGCGCCGTGACGTCGTGGTCTAAGGCATCCTGCCTAGGACTCGCGTTACGGAATGCGCGCTGGTTCGACTCATCGCGAGGGAAGAAATTTTCTCATGAAATTTCGGCCAGTGTATGGGTCCATTGTCTACCCAGTATCGTGATGCACTTGCAGAGCTACGATAGGTAGCGAAAATCCGGTTTCGCAAACCAGCTATAACGGCTGGGGGGATCATCGTACTAACCACACGATACCTCCATTCTAGTTGGATGATCGTCCAGCTCTGCTTCGGCATGTGAACATGAGGCTAGTAGCCGGCTGATCGGTCTTGGCCCTTCATGGGCTGTAGTATTTATTATATTGTATTAATAAAATTCATACATAAAAATCAAAATGACTTTGAATTGTATTTTCATAGTTATGAAACAAACACTGCTTCAGTATGTAATCATAGTAGTAATTTAGGCCCAAGAATATATAACAAATTTATATTTAAATATCCTAATCTTGTCCATTTTAATAGTTCTAGTATTAAATTTAAAAAGGTTTTATAAATAATGAACAATTGTAAATTTAGATTCATACATTCTTATTGTGTACTAGACATAGAACAAATTGCATTATACTTCTTAATTTAAAATCAGGAATCCGCCCCTGAGCACGAGTTCTACTCTTTCAGGGATGAGCTAAAGTTTTATCTGTGTGCACTATATTTATGTTAAAAGTATTATCAACCAGTAATTTCACTAGAGGTTTTGATTTATCTAGAGAAAATCAAAACTCGAGTGGGATTTAATTGACTATTACACGATTAGAAGAAAGTATATGAAGATTAGAAGAAATAAAGTACTCTAATACAATAAAATCGATATTAATTGACTTACTGAAATTCTATCTCACTATTGTAACCTTAACCAAAATGTTTGAACGGAGCCGCCATTTTCAGTTCACTGACTACGCTATAAACAAATGACAATCGCAAAGCATGTTTTACAATACGGTAAAGAATTTGCAGTTTGAAATGTTGGCAAACAAAGAAACAAATCGCAGGAAGGTGATAAAAACAGGAGAAAGTATATAAAGATTAGAAGAAATAAAGTACTCTAATACAATAAAATATTAATTAACTTACTAAAATTCTATTTCACTAATGTTAGCTTCACCAAAATGTTTGAACGGAGCCGCCATTTTCAGTCTGCTTTCTATGCGGGAAACAAATTACGATCGAAAAGCATGTTTTATAATACAGTAAAGAATTTACAGTTTGAAATGTTGACAAACAAAGAAACAAATGCTAGGGGTGGTGATAAAAAGAAACAAATGGTAGGGAAGCGACAAAATTAAACAAATGCTAGAGAAGCGACAAAATTGTGCGATAAGCACCCATGATTGGTTGAAAGACGTCCTTTCGTACTGTTTTATTGGCCAAAAGTAGTATGACTCAGTAAAAGTATAATAGTCAAAATACAATAAAATGAAAAATGAAATAAGAATTTTAAAAATAATTTTTTAATGTGGGATTATGAAAACGAGATTCAAACTTTACTGTTTATCCTGCAAGTTGAAATGTATGTCTAATTATTAATTACCTTTTTGAGTTCGGTACCTTAAGCCATTAGAAAATCTGTTTCATAGACACGAAGTTAGGATTCTAATTGTGTCCCGGGTTGAAGTCTACAATTAGAACCAAATGATTAGGGTTGTTTTAGAGCAGACTCATTACTAATTCCTATAAATTTGTTCGTTTCTTATAAGAAGACAACGTGGATATCTGTCCAATTTGGAGAGCCGCATAAAGATGGAGTCTGTGTCCACAAACACTTCTTACTTTGTAGTCTGCCAGCTTATCCATCAAGCCGATCCAAAGCCACAACACGTCCCGAATACCAAGCAGCCATTCATACCTTATCGAGACATATCCCTGCGATGGTAAATCCTTGGGATAAGATCCTCTTGTAAAAACATGTTGCCTAGACTCTCCTCCTCAGTCAGTGAAGGATTTCACACCAATGCTTGGGAGTCTGACGTTCTTCACAACCGAACTGGCTTCCGACTATACAGTCGGAGTTTCGAAATTCCTGACAATAAAATTCTTATATTTTCGTTAATGAAAAAATCAGTCGTATTATTATTCACTATTGTTATTAGATAACACAGAATTTCGTATTAATTATAAAAATTGTCATAAAATATTATATTTCGCGTATTATCTTTACTGAGTTGTAAGATCATCACAATATTCATTCATATAGCTCAACCAAAATATGTTTTTATATTGACTTAATCTGTTTACTATGCATTGAATATTTTTGTTTAGCATAACTGATGAATTGTATGTGCTGTAAATTGAATATTATACTGTATAGGTCAACTGATGAATTGTTTAAGCTTATAAATTGAAATAATCTACTTCATATGAATTGTACAATTTTGTATAGCTTAACGAAAATAAGTTTGTAAATTGAACTAATTTGATTGTATATGTTTGTATAGTTTGGCTGATAAATTGTATATGCTTTTAAAATGATTACTAGTCTGTGTGGCTCTACTGATGAATTGTATATAGGCCTACTGTAAATTTAATGGTAGTCTGAATAGCTCAATTGATAAATTGTATATGCTGTAAATTGAATGGTAGTCTGTATAGCTCCATTGATGAATTGTATATGCTGTAAATTGAATGGTAGTCTGTATAGCTCAATTGATGAATTGTATATGCTGTAAACTGAATAGTAATCTGTATAGCTCTATTGATAAATTGTTTGTGTTTGTAATCTGAAGTAGTTTGCATGATATGTATTATCAATTTCTGTATATCACAACTGGTTTAATTGTTTATGCCTTAAATTTAATTAACTTACTTGTTTTGCATTATACATATAGCTCAACTGATGAATGATCGTTTGCGTTTGTAAATTTAATAATCTGATTGGCTATGTACTGTATATTTTTAGTAGAGCCATCGATGTAGCTCAGTCGGCAGACTCGCTGGGCTGCTGATCCGGAGCTGTGTTCGGGTTTGGGTTGGATCCCCCTTTGGTCTTTGGTTTCTTCCAAGGTTTTCCACATCCGTGGGACTCAAGCCGGATGGTGTATGGCTAGTCCTTGGCATCAACCCCTTTGATTAGATTACCCCCCTTTGATTTAATTATCTGGTTGGGTTTTTCCGAGGTTTTCCCCAAACCAAAAGGCAAATGCCGGGTAGTATTTTGGCGAATCCTCGGACCTCACCTCATCTTACTACATCTCGCCAAATATTGTAAAAAATTGCACAAAATTGTAAAAAGTGTAGAAAATTACTAAATATTGTAAAACTATAAAAATTTGTAAAAATTGTAATTGTAATTTTGTAAAATTTTGACTTGTTCCACATTTTAAAGCTTCATTGGTCATATAAAATGTATGGAATAAAATAAATAAATAAAAAAAATTACTGTTCTGCCTAAGGGCAGGTCTTTCACTGCAAACCCAGCTTTCTCCAATCTTTCCTATTTTCTGCCTTCCTTTCCGTTTCATCATATGATCCATATATCTTAATGTCATCTATGATCTGATATCTTTCACTGTAAATCAATCTGTTTTTTTCTGCCCTATAACACTCAGAATTTGCTTGAAGCTCACTGCACTTTCACTACAACACATGCACACCCAATATAAATCACAGGAAATTCACCATGTTTCTCTGCTTACTCACTGTCTACTTGCAAAACAATAAAATAGTCTATAATATAATACCGTCTATTAGTAAAGTCCTTAAACCTATTTTTAAATACATTATTGGTTATTGATAAAGGTTTTAGTAAGTCTGCAGGTAAAGCATTCCAGTCCCTGATAGTACGATTGAGAAAAGAAAACTTTCCAGTGTCCGTCCTCTGTCTTCTTTCCCTCAATTTATGTCAGTGGTCGTTCCTTGAAGAGTAATTTGGTGGCTGCAACCTATTTTTTATTTCTCTCCAGGTAACTTGCCCCGACCGGGAAGCCTATTTTAAATACATTTTTGGTTATTGGTAAAGCCTTTAGTAAGTCTGCAGGTAAAGCATTCCAGTCCCTGATAGTACGATTAAGAAAAGAACGATTTTCCAGTGTCCGTCCTCTGTCTTCTTTCCTCAATTTATGTGAGTGGTCGTTCCTTGAAGAGTAATTTGGTGGCTGCAACCTATTGTTTATTTCTCTCCTGGTAACTTGCCCCGACCGGGAAGCCTATTTTAAATACATTTTTGGTTATTGGTAAAGCCTTTAGTAAGTCTGCAGGTAAAGTATTCCAGTCCCTGATAGTACGATTGAGAAAAGAACGATTTTCCAGTGTCCGTCCTCTGTCTTCTTTCCCTCAATTTATGTGAGTGGTCGTTCCTTGAAGAGTAATTTGGTGGCTGCAACCTATTGTTTATTTCTCTCCAGGTAACTTGCCCCGACCGGGAAGCCTATTTTAAATACATTTTTGGTTATTGCTAAAGCCTTTAGTAAGTCTGCAGGTAAAGCATTCCAGTCCCTGATAGTACGATTGAGAAAAGAACGATTTTCCAGTGTCCGTCCTCTGTCTTCTTTCCCTCAATTTATGTGAGTGGTCGTTCCTTGAAGAGTAATTTGGTGGCTGCAACCTATTGTTTATTTCTCTCCAGGTAACTTGCCCCGACCGGGAAGCCTATTTTAAATACATTTTTGGTTATTGGTAAAGCCTTTAGTAAGTCTGCAGGTAAAGCATTCCAGTCCCTGATAGTACGATTGAGAAAAGAACGATTTTCCAGTGTCCGTCCTCTGTCTTCTTTCCCTCAATTTATGTGAGTGGTCGTTCCTTGAAGAGTATATAACACAACAAAAAATATAATCTTAAAATGTTAACTGATCAAACAATAATATCTTCCATTTAAATACAATGTAAAGGGAAATTCTGTTCGGTTCGATTCGATTCCGATAAGTGGGAGCGGGCCTCAATATTGCCAAACTGCAATAAGCACCATAGTCACCGTCTCTAGTGATATAAATATTCCCAATATGTCTGGTACTGACCGACACAGCTAACATGCGTATCGGATTGAAAGCGCTGCTGTTGCTAGGTTTCGTGGAGTTCGCCGCAATAGCTAGCGCTACCAATGTTACGTAAAGTACATTGCCTATAATGCCATAAGACAGCGGTGGCGAAAATGTAATCGTGCGCCGAGCCACTGTGTAACCTGCAACGTGCATAGCACCTATGGAGGGAGGCGGACACCCGAAGGAGAAGTGAAGCAACTGTCTGACTTATTAACGGATTTTCATTTTCCTTACTCCAAGCACTTAAATATAATTTTATACAGTACAAGGCTACAAACTATTGTTTAGTACGTGAAACGAAGAAAGAAATGAACAATAAATAAACAATATCACAACCTAAAATTAACTGTCTTAAGAATGTCTCTGCGACAAAGTTTCAAAATCAGGAATTATGTCACTTACTGCCAGTCGTAGTTGATCACGAAGGTATTTGTCTGTCAGTCGTGATCTAAATTTGGTTTTTATTATTTTAATTGTTGAAAATAATATTTCACAAACGTAAGTTGCAGCGAACATGGCTTCAACAGAGTAAGCGAAAGAACGAAGCTTCGGATATTTATTTTTTGTCAAAGATTTGAAAGTTCAACATTTGTCAAGTCCTTACATCTAGCTTTCATTTGACATCACATAGTAAATCAGTGAGTTCAAATTGAAGAGTTAACCGCATTATTCGTACATCTGCTGAAAAAGGGTCGACGTACAGAGATGATGATGATGATGATGATGATGATGATGATAACAATAACACTTAACCTTTTAATGTTTCATCAGTAACAGTAGTATAATGCCGTTTTATGTTATACAACCGTTTTCCTCGTAATACTTGTGAACAAATCATACATTTAATATTCTCATCACATTGACAGCAAAAAAATAAGTCCTCCCAACCTACTTGGAACTTTCGTACATGGTTTCGAGAGAGACATATGCCACTCGCAGGTCAGAGACAAATACAAATGGAACGGAGTTTGACTCCAGTGAGTGAGAGGGTGGGGGTTGGCGGAGGTTAGAAGCAAGCGAAATGCACAGCTATCACTGCGAGCCACAATGTCTCGTGAGTCACGTTCTCGCCACGGCTGCCATAAGATATTGTGACTGTGGAAAAGCGGAAAGTGAAGTAGGGATTTCTTTAAACCAAGCCACAAACCGTTCATTGTAGCCGGTAATCACAAAATTATAAAATACTGGATATACATATTATATTCGGAAAATTAATATATTAGTCGTAACAATCCTCCGATATCATGACTTACGTGTCTATTGCACTTAGCGATCTTTCTGCAGTGTTGGTAACCTTGGGTAGCAGCGAGTTGTATGTTGTATGTCAAAACGTATGACGTCACGCGGTATGGTTCCGCCATTGGCCGATACGGATGTTCGCTATGTCGAACAGTATGCTTTGTTATTTCAATGTAAACAGCTGAAAAGTGAAAGTCAATGCATTCTTTCGATAGTTCTGCCCATGTAAGAAGAATTAGGGGTTCCTACCTTTTTTACTTGGTTATTTAACGACGCTGTATCAACTACGATGGTATTGGTGATAGAGAAATGGTATTTGGTGAGATCAGGCTGAGGATTCGCCATAGATTACCTCAAATTCGACTTACGGTTGGGGAAAACCTCGGAATACACCCAACAAGGTAATCAGCCCAAGCGGGGATGGAACTCACGCCCGAGTGCAACTTTGGATCGGCAGGAAAGTGCCTTAACCGACTGACTTTCCGTATACCCCCTTCCCCAAAACATCCAGAAATTCATTTATATTTATTTTATTTATTTAATAGATTTATTTCTACTGGCAAAGTTAAGGTCATAAAGCCTTCTCTTCCACTGAACCAGTATAAGAACGATAGCAAATACAAAAATGACGGAAATACAAGAACAGTACTTACAGAGTCATTATCTTTAAGGAAAAATTGCAATATTATTCGAGAAACCGTCCATATGACTGCGTTCGCAATAAATGAGAATCCTGCTATTACGTCACATGCATATTAAAAATGCCTTGCAGTTAAGGGAGGGGGATGCTGAAGATTTGAAATTCCTTGTTTCGTCCTTGAAACCTATCATTTTTGTGTGCTGAACAATCGTCCGTATAAAATCTAATTTGCGTATTATGTTCAAAAAAAAAAAAAAAGCAAAAGGGGACCCAAATTTGGCAATAAGCCCCTATTTGTAAGTATTTATAAAAATTTATACACTTCAGTTTTTTAGATATTTGAGTAGTTTTTTCTACGATTAGATTCACAAGAAGATTTACTACAAAATGGCTTCATTTGATTTTTAATATGCTTCACAGAAACGTTATAAGTGATTTCAGAATATCATGGATTTCAGTAATCGAGCCAACTTCTTTGCATATTATTATTTTCATATTCAATTTGAAAACCAAATTTCTAATGTAGCCAAATCTTTTTAAATAGTCTGTTTACGATCTGTACAAAATTTGAGCTTCCTATTATTTATAGTTCCTGAGTTATATCAATTTATGCCGAGCATAGTGAAAAAAAAACAATTTACGGAAAAAACACATCTACAGAGTCACTTGATATAAACTGTCACTTGAAGGGCCTGGTAATAATTGTTGTGGGCTTACTATATTTACTACAATTTTAAAATATTTTCTATCTTATTTTTTTACCAGTTCCTCAAAGATTTAATATTATTTATAAGTCTAGCGTTCTATTTGCTAATCCTGCCAATGATGTGTAACTAATTATATATACAAATGCACTATAAAACACAAAACTACATAAATGCAGCGTATATAATACACACTATTTACATTCTATGTTTCAGACACTACAATAACTATTTCTGTCAAGATGTAACAACCACATTTTTATACTTTAGATCAATAGTAATATGCGTTACAAGAGCGGTATGTTGAAGTTTTCATGTTCGAGGAAAAGTTTGAAAAAGCGAAACGTAGTTGAGCTTTTTTAATTTCCGAGAACTGAAAGAAAACATACCGCTCTCTATCGTACATTATTTTGTGCGAAGATCGTTTATTACATACCTGAAAGAGGAATGTCTAATTAGTTGCAATGAAATATACATCTTGGTTTCTGTTCAATGACGGCAAATTTGCAAAACAAAAATATCTATCTTCAACATTGTTCCTATAAAATGTTTTCTGTGTTTAATATACTCCAGCAGGCCGTGATATACGTCTGTCTTTTTTTTTTCCCCCAGTCTATGATGAGTCTGGAATCTTGTTGATTTTTTCACGGCTTCCTTAATGTTACTTGCATCACGAATGCACTAACTTTAGTGGAGTTGTAGAGTTTACTTAATTTTTGCAGATGTTTAAAAACAATAATTAACAGTGCAATTTAGGTGAAATTGCAGTGGTAAGTTTCCAATTTATAATTATTACTATATTGAACGTCTCTAAAAATAATATGTTAAAAGCCTAAAGCAGTAAAATCATTATATCACTTAAGCGGTAAGAAGAGGGAAATTGTTATGTGTGTTAGGTTGGGAATACTGAATGTGGAATTTTAGACTTTCCGCGGATTGGTTTTGTGCGGAAACCAAGCAAATACGCACGATCTCGCACAAAAGTATTTTCAAACTCGTCTGACAAAAACAACTGAAGGAATAATACCATCTCCTGCTATTTAGTGAATAAAACGAAAAACTATTGGTGATAGTGCTGTCATATTATTGAAGAATGAGATTATATAATATAAACAACCGAATTCAGATTATAAATGCGGTAAATTTGAAACAAATGAGAGTGGGAAATGAAGTGGGCGTAGCCTTTTAAATACCCAGCTAACAGAGTTTTAAAAATGGCATCGTTAAATTTGATAGAATTAAGTCAGGGCTTAAATTTTATTTGTAATATATAGTCGTTGTTCCTGCAATAACTTCTATGTGCGAAAAATAAAATTTTTCAGTAGGAAGAAAAAACACATTTATTCATCCTATGATAGCCGTACAGAGGAAAATTGTATATGCTTTAAATTGAATAGTAATCTATATAGCTTTATTGATAAATTGTTTGTGTTTGTAATTTGAAGTAGTTTGCATGATATTTCTGTATATCACAACTGGTTGAACTATTTATGCCTTAAATTTAATTAACTTACTTGTTTTGTATTATACATATAGCTCAACTGATGAATTATCGTTTGCGTTTGTAAATTTAATAATCTGATTGGCTATGTATTGTATACTTTTAGTAGAGCCATCGATGTAGCTCAGTCGGCAGACTCGCTGGGCTGCTGATCCGGAGCTGCGTTCGGGCTTGGGTTGGGTCCCCCTTTGGTCTTTGGTTTCTTCCGAGGTTTTCCACAGCCGTGGGACTGAAGCCGGATGGTCTATGGCGAGTCCTTGGCATCAACCCCTTTTATTTGATTACCCCCGTTTGATTTGTTTATCTGGTTGGGTTTTTCCGAGGTTTCCCCCAACCAAAAGGCAAATGCCGGGTAATATTTTGGCGAATCCTCGGACCTCACCTCATCTCACTACATCTCGCCAAAATATTGTAAAAAATTGCACAAAATTGTAAAAATTGTAGAAAATTACTAAACTGTAGAACTATAAACATTTGTAAAAATTGTAATTGTAATATTGTAAAATTTTGACTTGTTCCACATCTTAAAGCTTCATTGCTCATGTAAGATCTATAGAATAAAATAAATGAATGAATGAATGAATGAATGAATGACTGTGAATTCTTACATTTTCGAAACAAAGAAATATAATTAGGGCCTACATATAGATGATTTTATTATTTGCTGTATCACTATTAAAGTTATTTAATAGAGCAAATATCTGAAAATCGATAAATATGTCACATAGGAGTTATTGCAGGAACAACGACGATATTCTCTACAGCCAAAAGATTATTTTAAGAGAACATTTTTTAATGTGAATTTTAGTCAAATTTCTCTCAAGAGATATTGTGATAAAACCAAGTAACCTTCCCCTTAATTAAGGGTAATAGAATGTATGTAAATATAGAGCAAGTTTCCCATTTCAGGATAGGACAGTCATCAAAGTGTGATCAAAATAATCGAGACGCGGTTGCTAGGAGACCACCAACGCTTCTCTGTCATTCAGGATTAGGAGCCGAAATCTAGTTTCTGTCAGGTGTAATCTGCTCGTCTGTTTGTGTGTACGTAAACTAAGTCTACCTTATCACGAGGTCATCTGATCTGGAGATCTTCACAACAGCCTGCATATCAATTAGGCGAGAAGAAAGCAAACGCTATGTGCTGGAACGTCTTAATAGAGACAACGAATTATGGAGACCAGTAGGATTACGTGTAACATTTATTACTGTGGAGCTGATTCCTGAAGAAAGAAGTCAACGTTGCCAGATCTTGCACGTAGATCACGTCTTAATATTTATGACAACTTGAAGTTATCTTCTTTACCAACGGTTTGAGTTTTTGGTTGGAACTGTAAGAATTTTCGTGTAAACGGTAAACTTGTAAATTTATATGCGAATATACAGTAACACACCGATTGAAGTTCTATTATCAGGCTGTACATCTCACTTGACGATATGTGTCAGAGGAAGAACAATTATTTGTGTACATCCGAAGTCTCATTAGTGTAACATGCAGCTATTCGACGATGCAGAAAGGAAAAGGAACTGGCCACCCTACCCCATTATCCCCTGGTCTAGTTGCTTCGTAAGTGGTGTCTTTTTGGTATCACTCATGAGCAGGAACATGTATTTATGGATATTAATTTTATCATTTGTGTTTTTTAATATTGGTGTCGGTGGAGATTGTTGGAGATTGATTTGTACTCTTGGCAGAGATTAATGGAAATTTTGGAAAATACAATTATTTTGGAATTGGAGTATTAACTCAGTATGAATATTACTTTCCAAATAGTTAACATTAAAGGTTCGTTGGATTCTGGTAAAGGTGCGGTATGGCCAATAGACAATATTTGTTGGATTGAGACTGTATTTAACACTTTCATTAAAAACGAATAAAACTTGCAGCCCTCAAATTAACACTTTCAAATTATTAGTGAAATATTGAATTTTCCGTCTTTTGAGTTCATTAATGTAATCAAAACACCTGGAATACCATGTAATGTAGCCTACTTTTATATATAACAAATTTAAGTGAAAAGAAATTCGAAAAGAAAACTCAGGATATGCAATTTGCCATAAAACGACGCAATAATAATATTTCGCGAACGTGTTCATATTTCGCTATAAGAACGCTATTTCGCGATTTATCGCGATTGTTTTACTCGCATATTATTAATCAGAATCACTTAATTCGTGAAGTGTAGTAAAAGTCTACTGGATATCAATTATGCCACGATTTTCGCGATCCCCATAAATACCTGGCCCTGCTTATGAGATTCAAACCTGTCTTCGAACAGTTAACTAAACAACAATACGGTGACAAATGTAATGAAAAGACAGCATGTTTCCAAAAAGGTTCTGTTCAGGGAAATAATTTGAAAAATTTTGATATTATCAAAATCATGAAAGACTAAAGGAAATAATTTTTTTAATAAACAATAATTTTTATTAGAATATCAATTAATTACAGAGTGCATTCCTATTACATAAGATCACCAATAACATATTTTAAGAGACAAAAATACACATTATTCTGGGATACCGATATGACACAAACTAACAGTACCTAGCAGACTCAATATAATGATTATAACAAAATAACAGTAATATTATTACTAATAATCCATCCTACAACATTCATCGTCTACCACAAAATAATGTAGTTCGACAATAATTTGTAACAGACACAAATACACCTCGAGACCAGAATACTGTACGAAATGGAAATATAAAAATTAGAGATTTATCCTTCGAAGAGATAGAAAAATTCAAATGTCTTGGAGCAACACTAACAAAAATGATACTAGGAAGGAAATTAAACGCAGAATAAATATGGGAAATGCCTGTTATTATTCGATTGAGAAGGTTTTGTCATCCATCTGATGTCAAAAAATCTTAAAGTTAGAATTTATAAAACAGTTATATTACCGGTTATTCTGTATGGTTGTGAAACTTGGACTCTCACTTTGAGAGAGGAACAGAGATTAAGGACGTTTGAGAATAAAGTTCTTAAGAAAATATTTGGGGCTAAGAGGGAGAGAGTTACACAATGCAGAACTGCACGCATTGTATTCTTCACTTGACATAATTAGGAACATTAAATCCAGACGTTTGAGATGGGCAGGACATGTAGCACGTATGGACGAATCCAGAAATGCATATACAGGGTGTTTCCGAGGTGGAGTTACAAATTTCAGGGATGATGGCGAAGGCCACATGTATCAATTTGAGATAAGGATCCATGGTCCGGAAATGACTGAGTCGAAAGTTATAAGCAAAAATAGTTGTGTGGAAATGGAATTCTAATTCGGCAACACGTGCCCTCCTTCCCTTAACCTTTGGAACAGTCGTGGAAAAATGGTATGGGCCGGATGTATCCTACGTGGGTACTTCTGCCGATACTATCTGTGAGCTTGTCTACTGTTCCCATTGGCTCACCCGTATTCGAAAATCAGGTCTGCTTATTCCGCTCTCGTGCACTCCTCCATTTCACTAGGACTGATCGACTGGACACTGCAACTTGTACACATACACTGGTGTCTACAGACATGCATATCAGGACCGACCATGTCCGTTACACATTACGCTATCTGCATTGCTTTAGTGAAGTTTCCTGTCCCCATCCCTCAGACAGCGCACTGAATGGAATACTAAGTAGACAACGTAAACAACGTCAGATGAATACAGTATGTGTAAGATGTACAGATAAATACACATAAATAAGGTGTACAGAGGAATAAAATTATTTCATTTCCACACAACTATTTTTGCTTGTAACTTTCGACTCGGTCATTTCCGGACCAGGATTCCTTATCTGAAATTTATATATGTGCCCTTCCCCATCATCCCTGAAAGTTTTTAACACCACCTCGGAAACAACCTGTAGAGTGTTAGTTGGGAGACTTGAGGGGAAAAATACCTTTGGGGAGGCCGAGACGTAGATGAGAGGATAATATTAAAAAGGATTTGAGGGAGGTGGGATATGATGATAGAGAATAGATTAATCTTGCACAGGATAGGGACCGGTGGCGGACTTATGTGAGGGCGGCAATGAACCTGCTTCCTTAAAAGCCATCGTAAGTAAGTAACACAAATATACATTATTCTTGGACAGTAACACCATCACCATAATACCTACCAGACTGTATATAATACATATGAGAAAACAACAGTAACATATTTACTAATTCTACCCTACATGAACTGTACAATGAATTCAATACGCCAACACGGAATAAAAATTTTACACACCAACATATTCCAAATATTGTTACATGCAGATGATCTGGTTATTTTCTCTACATCAAAAGAGGACTTACAGAAGAAAGAATATCAATTAAATAATATCGTCAAAAATTGTAATACGAAAATTTCTCTGCGAAAAAAAAAAATGCTGCAAATCATATCGGATAACATAAACTAGAGAAGTATTATGATTTTAGGAAATATCTTTCATGTACTGATGATGTTTTAGGCCTATATTGAAATAAGTTATAAAAAAAAGATGGCAATTTAACTTAGAAATCCAAATTGGTTTTCTAGATATCTAAAAAATCTTCGATAAGCATCATATATGTATATATATATATATATATATATATATATATATATATATAGAGTTTATTTCCGTCTGATTACTTATCAATAATCATGTTTTAACCATTAGGGTATTACATGAAATGGTACATAGCTTTCTTTATATGCTACGCACTTCTGTAAAGCTCAGTCGTGTTGCTGCATCACTGTGGTCAGGTCAGCTTCTCCTCTATCAAATTTGTAAGTACTAAAACTCGTAACTCTAGATTTAACATTCATCTTAGCTTTCAATTCAAAAATGTTTATACTGTCCCATTATATTTTTACAGGGCTCTGATTTCGCACGCCCCTTAAACATCAGCACGGGTGAACTACATACCGTAGCATGTTCAGCTATTTTGTGAATCATGCCCGCCTGTATCTGAAGATTGCCAAATTATTATGGTATTTATTTGTACACTCATCTTTGAACATATTGATCGATTTTCTATGTTTTTAAATTTTATCTTATACTAGCCGTACCCGTGCGCTCCGCTGCACCCGTTAGAAATAAATATAAAGTAATTACATAATTAAAATAGGACATTTGATCCAGGGAACATTCGTGTTTGATAGAAGGATAAATCGTTTAATATGTTACTTAATTTAAATTGTGTTTAAATAATTAAAATGCGATCATTTCGGTCCAGAGACACTCATTTGGTGCAATGACAATTCCTTTAACATGTTTCTTAATTTTTATTACATGCAACCATAGTGTAATGAAGATTGATATCATTTAGATTTAATGTGTATATTTTATTTTACTTGCTATATGTTTCCATTGAATTATGGTAATAACTTAATTTTAACCCTTGTTTTCTACCTATTCAGTAAATGGCGTTTGGCCCAATATGGTTCTGAACCCTTCAAATAACTTAAATTATATATTATATAATATTACATATTATATTATATTATATTATATTATATTATATTATATTATATTATATAATATTACATATTATATTATATTATATTATATTATATTATATTATATTATATTATATTATATTATATTATATTATATTATATTATATTATATTATATTACATTATATCATATTATATTATATATCAGAAGTTACTGTAATAACATTACAGCATTATGTCCGTCTAGAGAAACTACACTTTCCAATGGTGAAATAATAATTAATTATACAAATCGGTTAATTTAGCTTCCGATATTACTTCATACAAACATAGAAACATTCTCTGTAGGCTATCTTTCATAGCTTTCGATTGTTGCTGTCCAAGGCCCCTTACAGACGAAGTCATTTGTTTTTTAATTCATTACACGGCCTTAGATGGCAGTTATTTTAATTTTAAAACTCATTTATCTCATTAAATATAAGTCCTATCAAAATGTTTCATGGAATAAAACTTATCGCAAATTATTTTTAAAGAAACTTTTGTTATGTAACATTTTTCACAAAAATCAATAATAAGCGAGATATTTCGATTTATTTAATTCAGGCCCCCTTATAATCCCTCTTTTAAATAATGTATTTTGAATGCCATATAGCCTAAAATCTAAGTTACAACGAACTGAATTTATATTCCAATTTTCATTGAAATCCGTTCAGCCATTATCGCGTGAAAAGGTAACAAACATACAGACAGACAGACATACAAACAAAAATTTCAAAAAAGCGATTTTCGGTTTCAGGGTGGTTAATTATATATGTTAGGACCAATTATTTTTGGAAAATCGAAAATTACCAGAAAAATTTCGGCTACAGATTTATTAATAGTATAGATGTATACTTTTAAATGGCATATGTTTGAACTGCCTATCATATCATTTTTTAACACATTTTAACGATTGTCTTAAATCAGATAATTTTAAGTGTTCATCATGTGTTATCGTTTCGATGTGATCTGAAAATGTGTGATCATGGCGAAAACGTTTGTCAGCTTTTATGTACCACTAGCCGTACCCGTGCACTCCGCTGCACCCGTTAGAAATAAATATAAAGTAATTACATAAATAAAATACGACATTTGATCCAGGGAACATTTGTGTTTGGTAGAAGGATAAATCGTTTAATATGTTACTTAATTTAAATTGCATCCAAATAATTGAAATGCTATCATTTTGGTCCAGAGACACTCATTTGGTGCAATGACAATTCTTTTAACATGTTTCTTAATTTTTATTACATGAAACCATAGTTTAATGAAGATTGACATCATTTAGATTTAATGTGTATATTTTGTTTTACTTGTTATAAGTTTCCATTGAATTATGATAATAACTTAATTTTAACCCTTGTTTTCTACGTATTCAGTAAATGGCGCTTGGACCACTATGGTTCTGAACCCTTTAAATAACTTAAATTATGGTATTTATTAATTTTATTTATCTATCAGAGCTTCCTCAAATTAGAGGCTGCCATTAGACAAAGCATACAAAAAAAATACAAGAACAAATAGATGATGAGAGCTAAAAGGGTATTATATTATATTATATTATATTATAGTGTGTTGTGTGTTGTGTTGTATTATATTATATTATATTATATTATATTATATTATATTATATTATATTATATTATATTATATTATATTATATTATATTATATCAGAAGTTACTGTAATAACATTATAGCATTATGTCCATCTAGAGAAACTATACTTTCCAATTGTGAAATAATAATTAATTATACAAATCGGTTAATTTAGCTTCCGATATTACTTCATACAAACACAGAAACATTCTCTGTAGGCTATCTTTTAATAGCTTTCGATTGTTGTTGTTCAAGGCCCCTTATAGACGAAGTCATTTGTTTTATAATTCATTACACGGCCTTAGATGGCAGTTATTTTAATTTTAAAACTCATTTATCTCATTAAATATCAATCCTATCAAAATTTTTCAAGGAATAAAACGTATCGCAAATTATTTTTAAAGAAACGTTTGTTATGTAACATTTTTCACAAAAATCAATAATAAGCGAGATATTCAGATTTATTTAATTCAGGCCCCCTTATAACCCCCCTTTTAAATAATGTATTTTGAATGCTGTATAGCCTAAAATCTAAGTTACAACGAACTTAATTTATATTCCAATTTTCATCAAAATCCATTCAGCCATTATCGCGTGAAAAGGTAACAAACATACAGACAGACAGACAGACAGACAGACATACAAACAAAAATTTCAAAAAAGCGATTTTCGGTTTCAGTGTGGTTAATTATATATGTTAGGACCAATTATTTTTGGAAAATCGAAAATTACCAGAAAAATTTCGGCTACAGATTTATTATTAACATAGATTTCATGTAACACCCTAATGGTTAAAACATGATTATTGATAAGTAATCAGACGGAAATAAACTCATATATATTTTATACTTATAGTATACTTATCGGACCCAACATGCCTTTGAAAATCTTCGATAAAGTCAAAATATCATTATTATTGGAAATTTTAGAAGAAAAATAAATAGTTTTCCAATACACCACATTAATGATATAAAGAGTTAATATTTTAAAATCAATATCTATATTCAAAGAGGATCGTGTGTGCCAAATTAAATTAATACACACCAAGGTACCCGACAAGGTTTGTCATCTATAGTTTTTAACGTCTACATAGAAGACTTAGTAACGAAATGGAGAAAACAATTTAGTAGCAAAATTTTAATAAATGCTGATACAGTTTTAAGCACTTCGTTAGCCTATAAGTGGAGTCCGAAGGTTTAGTCCCGATCTTGGAGGGGGTAGCATTACCGTACAGTCAACTCACAACAGTCAAGCAGCGGGACCTGTCAAGCTCCTTCCAGCTCGATGAGTCTGAGAGGATTTGCCATACATAACTTTTTAATTATTTTTCGAACTATCACTGAAAAATTCCACTTCAAAATTAACGTTAGATTTAGTACTTGAAACATTTAGTTGAAATCCGCCACTGTTGTTTTAAGCCTACGTAATAGTCCGGGTCGGATTTGCATCGTAGTAAGGTATTGTGTTTCGATCCTTGTCGCTGAGACTCTTGAATACAAGAAGCAAAGGCTTCGTTCTGGATTCCGCCGGCGTATAGCTAATGGAAAACTTCAGCTGCAGAAAATGATGATAATTTCTTGTTTTTCCCGTGGACAGTATACGCTAAATAGTGCTATATATTTCCTGTCTTCATTACCTGCACAAATTGCTGAAAATGTCTACTTACAGAATGGGCAAATGATTCAGTACCCCTCTTGGAAGTACGCGCAGAGGGTTTTAACAAGGAACCGGGACTCTCCAAGTTTCTTTGTTGTTTTGTATAAAAACTGAATTTATACCCATTACACAAAAAGAAAAAAGTGTAACTAATGCAAAGAACTTGTACAGTTGCAGCATGATCACTATATGCGAAAAACTAAAAAATGTGTGGAAATGCAAGTCAATGTTTCGTATAATTTTCCACATAACAGCAAAGATTACCAACTGAATATTAATAACACAGGGTTGCCATATTTTGGCGCTTTACATGGCGAAGGGTAATTTTGAAAGCCATTTTCATGTCCTCTGCAAAAATGAAATCCGTTTTCGTCAAACACCCAAAGTTTTTATGTAATTCCTTTTAAGTTCGCTATACTGAAATTTAGTGCGTAATCTTATACTGCAATCGATATAATCTATCGTAAAGTGACTGAACACGATCGGGTTAGAAAAGAATGGCTTGCTAGAACAACAATGAATCCCAGGGAGAAAAATATCATTAGATAATGTCTGGTGAAACGAGAGAAGATCATCTTGCTGCCTCTCCACATTAAACTGGGAATAATGAAACAGTTTGTGAAAACATTGCATAAAGATGGTGATTCTTTTAAATACAGGGACATCATTTTATTTTTACTTCAATTTTTATTGTACCTGAGTTTTGGAATGTACTTCACTCCCACCCCTTCTACTAGTAAACTTCCAACCGTTCACGACACAGAGCCGAGGGCGCGTAAGCAGTTACCGAGTATAGTACGTTTCAGAAATATGTTCGCGTTTTCCAGTGACGAAAGAGCTTTCAATATTGAATCATATTTTCGTACGGGTACTGTCGTCCGTTTCCCTATATCGCATCCCGGTTTCCCCCACCTGCTTCTGTTCGCCCCTTTGTAAAGTCTAGTAGCTGGGCTATCTTAGCTCTTTTCTGAAAACATTAATTTCTGTTAGGAATTGGACGTCTACGTAATATTATTCAAGTGTTTAAAATAACTTAAATAATAGGACCTCCTTAAGTAATTAACTGTCACGTGATTTCCCCCCCCCCTTCTACAACCCTGCGACAAAACCACTTGAACGGACAGGAGATAGCATTTCTGAGTGATTTTATCTTTTCGGATCGGGCAGAAGTGAAGATTGAATTTACAGTACGTAAGGTACTCTTTCATAGAGTAGGTACAGAATTATTTCAACATGAGTTACTCGTACGAAGGACGAAACTGGTAATTGGAATTAGGTACAATAGTCTATAGTGCGATAATATGGACAAAAGAACTGAAGCCGTATCGAAATGAACGGCCACCATTTTATAAACTGTGTTTAAATATCCATATTATAATTATTTTTCAATTTAACTTCATTCTCTATATAGTACGCTAATGTGTTGTAACAGTACAATATACACTGCATAATTAATACTTCCGAATGGATAGCTCAATTCGTGTGTAAAACACTAAGTGTTAATACAGTACTGTATTTTGATTAAACAAAAACCTAATGAAAATTACCAAACTCAAAATTGCGATATTTCCTAGTTTACATAAATGGATGAACCACTTTTCTTCCCTCCTATACCTAGTAAAGTGATTTGTATTTTACGCCAGTATCATCGAACTCCGTCGTGGAAAGGGTAGCAAACGGTGTTTCCTGTTTCAATCGTTAATAGAAAGGTATAGCCAAGTTAATATTAAAAATGTACTTAGGTTCTAAATTTTCCTTTCTCTCTGGGGATAAACTCGAAGAAGGAATATTTGTGGGACCCAACATAAGAGGTTTGATGAAAGAGGAATAATTTGAAAATATGAGCCGTTGACAGCAGAAGTGGTGCAAGTCAAAATTGGGTAATGAGGTTTAAAGTAAAAATTCTGTAAAATACAGAGCAAAGTAACAATTAATATGTCCTTCGTGCTATCCACTGACTACTAATAGTTTAAATAAATTGAACATTAATTGCTTCTTTGCGCTGTATTTTACAGAATGTTTACTTTAACCCTCATTACCCATTTTGACTTACACCACTTCTGCTCTGAGCGGTTCATATAATGACCCATGAAGAACGACTACTTTGGACAGGATTCAAGAATGTGGTTGACAATTTCTTAGGGAATAGGAAACACACTGATTTCAGAAACATTAGAAATATGTTGGTAGCTATGAAAAATTTAGGATGTAATATGAGCATTAAAATCCATTTCCATCATAACCATCTTGACTTCTTCCCTGGTTGTCTTGGAGATTACACCGAAGAACACGGAGAAAGGGTTCACCAAGATATGAAAGAAATAGAAAAGCGTTATCAAGGCAGGTGGGATGAAGTGATGATGGCTGACTACTGTTGGTCTATGAAAAGAGACAATGTGGAGCTGCAACATAGAAGACAATCTCGAAGACAGGACTTCCACTTGAAGAAAAAGAGGTATTGCAAAATGAAGTGTATTCATGAGACTTGGAATGAGTAGAACCTAAATTGTGAGTATGAACAAGGTAGTGCTGTTTGATTTTGTTTTCTGTAGGGTAAACATTGGTAATTTCGTGGCAGTGGTTATTTCGTGATACTTTTTCTTTGCTCTTTTGTGAAATAACCAATGGTGTTACGAGATCCAAATTTCCGCCAAGGGATTGCATATGTTGTCCAGTTTCCAGAAACATACAGCTAAGCTTTGTGTGACTATTGTGGTTGCTTCAGTGAGCTTTTATGTTTGGAGAGAGCAAGTTTGCGTCGACTTCTCAGGCATACAAAATTTGTGGATCTTTGTAATTATATTACAGGCTTAATACTAAAGGTAAGCATATGATATTTGGTACAAAGATTTATTGTATCTTCTTGAAATTTTAGGAAATGTTTTTGGAATTTTAGATACATCTGTAGTCGCCATATAGGCTTAGCTTTACTGATAGAAATCTTAGCTGTTTGAGGCGAAATTTTGTTGAGCATTAAGTGTTACAATTTTTAAAATAGTATAAAATGTATTACAATAGGAATTTTAGAAATCTGAAGACAAGATGTGATAACAAAAAAAGAAAACGGAGACGCAATGGGTTCAGTGTAGCTTCTGTTTGATTTGTTATCATGCTTAGTGTCAATGATAAGTGCTAGATGACTTACTTGCAAGAATTGTGACAGAAGATGGAACATGGCTCCACCATTTTGGACCGGAGACAGAGGCAGACAATGGAGTGGCATCATGCAAATTCACCAAAGAAATAGAAATTCAAAAGTACACCTTCGGCTGGAAACGTTATGGCTACTGTGTTTTTCGATTCAGAAGGACTCTTGCTTGTGGACATCATGCCACACGGAATCACCATTAATTCTGACGGATATGTTGCAACTCTCAAGAAACTTCAAGCTCGACTGAGTCGTGTTAGACGACATCGGGAGAAGCAGGATGTTCTGCTATTGCACGACAATGCACAGCCATATGTCAGTCACAAGACCACAGACCAGATCAGAAAATTCGGATAGACAACACTGAAACAGCCGCCTTACAGTCCTGAACTGGCACCGTGCGATTACCATCTCTTTGGTAAACTGAAGGATCCCTTCGCGGAACGAAGTTAGAAGATGACTCCCTTGTGCACGCTGCTAAAGAGTGGCTCTGACGTGTTGGTTCAGACTTTTACCGTGCTGGTCTACAGGCCCTCGTTCCTAGGTTACGTAAGGCAGTTGAAAGGGACGGGGATTATGTGGAAAAGTGACATTTTATTCCTTAAGGATGCATCTACTTTCTGTGAAAATAGCAAAGCTGTAGGATAAAAATATAATTTTTAAACAAATGTTATGCATTACTTTTAGAGTTACCCTAGTAATATAGGCTATAGTAAAGTCCGTAATAAAAGTGTTCACCCTTTCAGGGCAAAGAAGATCCCTTTTCAATTTCAATTTTTACTTTGATTTCATTCTTATCATGTGTTGATATGTATTTCTATGTTTTCTTGCTATGAATATTAGACGGAATTACATGTTTGAAGTCTTGTAACAATAAATGAGATTTTCATTTGAATTTAATGAATTTTTCCACAATTCTTCTACCTCTCACGAAATTATCAATGTAATATCACGAAATTGCCAAGGTTATCACGAAATAACCAACCTTTCAGCTTACGTTGTAAAAGTGGTTTTTGGCACATATTCAAGAACGTATCCAATCTTTTATGTCTCCAGATCTGTACAGCAAGTTATCGTCTTTTAGATGAAAAAATCGGTATAAGGATATATTTACACATTTGCATTTTAAATTAGTTTTCATGAAATTATCACGAAATTACCTATGTTTACCCTATAGGCATTTAAAAAATTACTTGATTTATGTATTTAAATGTGTTAATAATGCATGAATGGAGCTATAAATATGGCAATTCTTCAAATAATTATAAAAATCTGTGTCATACGTGATAGGCAAAATCTGACTTCAGATTCTTTAACAGAAGCCAACAATAAATTAATCAAAATCAACCTTCGATATTAAAAGCATTGAATCAGAATTTAATTTCGCAATCCTGTGTAATCAACAAACGTAGGCTTTCATGGCTGGCGTCAATAGTGTGAGAGTTTTCCGGGCGGTAGACATCATCAGTGACGAGGCATTCTAGGGCGTAGTGATCACCTCAGCATGGAGGTAGAGCTCTGTGCCTTCTTGATCTCGGCACTGGAATGAGGTGATGTGGTCGGCACCACGCTTCGACCGCCTTTTACCCCCGGGAAAGACCCGGTACTCAATTGGAATTATTGAGCATTTGGATACATATACCGCTATGACAATATTTGTACTTTAGTCGACTATTTAACGACGCTACTTCAATTTACTTATTTTATTTACTTACTTACTTATTTAACAATAACATATACATAAAAACGTTACATTAAAATACCCCGAAAGAGCAAAGCTCGTGTTCGGGGACAGTTCCGTTACATAGATATACATACTTTGTAGACAAAATACTTAAGAAAATGGTCACATAAAGATGATAATAAATTTAGTAAGTAATAATACTAGTAATAACTGAGTGAAAAAAGAGACGATGTTGAGATTGGTGATTTAATATAAAATTATTATTAGTAGGATAATTAGTACAGGTCATGTTGATATAGTAATCAAGATAAGATAGAAAAAATATACTTAGGATAGAAATAAACTTGTTTTACAATACATGGTACATAATATAAATACAGGGAAGTCTGTCGTATACATTTTTTAATTCTTCATCTGAAAATTTCATTGCTTAAAGTAGTCAATTCTGGATGAAATTTTATTATCGAATTATATAGACGTGGACCATAATTTGTACTGTGAAGTAAAGCAGCAGATGTGAAACATTTAGGTTCAACTAATTTAAGAATTTCATTTCGTCTTGTATTATGAGCATGTGGCTGAGCTATAAATTTCATTCTATTTTTATGATAGAATTTCATTAAAGAGTATTTATAAACTTGGTCGATTCTAAAAACATTCAATTCGGAATGGATCAAATTTGTTGGATAATCCAGTCGCCTTTTCAAACAAATTTTGATTATACTTTTGCAACATAATTAGAGGAAGAAGAGCAGTTTGTGTAATGCCTCCCCATCCAGTTATACCATATTGGATAACAGATTCAACTATATCCAAATAAACCAAACGTAATACATGAGTAGGTAAGTAATGGTGAAGGTTTACAAATTTGTAAATTGTTTTACGTTTCCTGTTACATAAAAAGGTGATTTGTCTATCCCATTTCAAGTGCTGATCAACAATAATTCCCAGATATTTCACATCTACAGATTCTTTCAGGCAAGGGCACTTACAGGTTGTAGAGAGTTTACAAAATTAGTTGTGGATTATTAATTTTAAATAAGTTACTTAGGATCGATGTAATTGGCGATATCAAAATGAGACCGAGGATGTTCCAGAGAATTACATGACTTTCGGCTTACAGTTTGGAAAAACTTCGCAAAAAAAGTACATCCAGATAATCAACCAAGCGGGAAATGAACCCACGCCCGACTGCAGCTCCTGATCAACAGACAAACGCCCTTACCGCCTGATCTACGCCAGTAACTTATTTGTATTTTATAAAACTTAGTACTTGAGGAAAACTTAATCTGCGGTTTTTTCATTTCACAAAAATCTCATACTGTCTGCAGGGAAATGAACCTTAAATTTCTTTGGTCACATGACGTCTCGCTGAGGTAGCATACTTGTTCGTGGGCTGAGAACAATGACTATATCGAATGCAGAAACTTGTGCCTGTTTTAAAACCGCACATGAAGGGCAATTTTACTGTCGACCTCCCACGTCTCCACGTCCCCTGGCCTGGTTTGGTGGTCCTTCTGTTCCCTATGTATGGCACCGAAATGCCAGACTTCACTTTTCAACAAGATGGATGTGATTTCAATGCAAAAACAAAACAAATGGACACACAATACAACTGCAGCCTATATAAGATATATATAGCAAATGGACTGACCGCGCTGTCGGGACACGTTACACAGGGCTGGACAAATTACTACGGCTTATTGTTAAAAGATTGTAACGCTATAATAAATCTACAGTGGACAGAGATTTTTATAGAAATATACGTTTTCAGGATAAGCAATAACAAAAATAGTAATATGCGTTACAATAGCGGTATGTTAAAGTTTTCATGTTCGAGGAAAAGTTTGAAAAAGCGAAACGTAGTTGAGCTTTTTTAATTTCCGAGAATAGGAAGAAAACATACCGCTCGTGTATCGTACATTATTTTGTGCGAAGATCGTTTATTACATACCTGAAAGAGGAATTTCTAATTAGTTGCAATGAAATCTCCATCTTGGTTTCTGTTCAATGACGGCAAATTTGCAAAACAAAAATATCTATCATCTTCAACGTTGTTGCTTTAAAATGTTTCTGTGTTTACTATACTCCAGCAGGCCGTGATATACGTCTGTCTTTTTTTCCCCCCAGACTATGATGACTCTGGAATCTTGTTGATTTTTTCACGGCTTCCTTAATGTTACTTGCATCACGAATGCAGTAACTTTAGTGGAGTTGTAGAGTTCACTTAATGTTTGCAAATATTTAAAAACAATAATTAACATTGCAATTTAGGTGAAACTGCAGTGGTAAGTTTCCAATTTATAATTATTACTATAATGAACGTCTCTAAATATAATATCAATATGTCACTTAAGCGGTAAGAAGAGGGAAATTGATATGTGTGTTAGGTTGGGAATACTGAATGTGGAATTTTAGACTTTCCGCGGATTGGTTTTGTGCGGAAACCAAGCAAATATGCACGATCTCGCACATATATGTTGTTTATCTATCCATCCGCCCATACGCAGAGATTCCTCAACTACCAAAATATTACACCTATTCGTGTTAGTTTGTCTATTTTTAAATCATAAGAAAAATTTAGAAATGTTCAAAATAATTCATATAAAATTAAGTAACAAGTTAGACAAACAAGTCAGTCAAGCAACTCACTGAAGAAATTATAAGCTAAGAATGAAAAATCAGTGTCAAATGTGAAAGTAATGAAGTAACTAATGAGTAACCAACTAAGTAACTTATTGAATAAACAAATAAGAGCCCAAGCCCTCTTAGTTCCTGTTTGTAATCGTTTGGATAATACATCGTTCTTCATTTAGGCTACAGTCTGCAAAATCTCCTGATTAGACTTCCTCTGTACACAGTTGATTTGTTCCATTCTCCGTCAGCACCACATTTCTGATTTAAGTCTTGCTTGTTTATCGTTCAACCCTCTACTCCAAAAAGGACAATAGATCAGACGTATGTTTTAATGAGGATCTTACTTCATTCTTTTACTGATTGGTTTGTTAACTAAATGAGTAAATAACTAAAAGAGTAATCAAACTTCAAAATAACTAAACAAGTAAATGACTGAACGGGTAAATAACTTAACAAGAATTAACTAAACGAGTAAATGACTAAAAAGTAAACAAATTAAAAAGTAACTAAACAATTAAATGGCTAAATGGGTAAACAACTAAACGAGTAAATGATTGAAAATTAAACAAATTAAAAAGTAATTAAACAATTAAATGACTAAGCAGGTAAATAAATCAGCGAGTAACTACACAAGTAAATGACTAAACACAGGAATAATATACTATACCCGACTATTAGGTTTGAAAGAATACACAACAGCCAAAACTGACTGATGTTGAAAAGAGAATCATCTATGAACCTTGCATTCCGTATTTCAGCAAGCAGTATAACATCATGACTACTCGTTGGTCAGTACTCTTTTTGGAGTTCGTGGTAAAATCTCCAATTACACCTATTACCTTATTCAATTCAAATTTTTCAATTTCATCTCTATTTCATGTAATATAATTTCACCTTCACTTTAATTTTCTTTTGAAATTTATTCTATGTATTTTCATTGTTTCATTTTAAACTTCTATACATGTACTTGTTTTCTGAATCCTTGTGGTCACTCTTATTGAAGAACAGATGGTTTTATTTTATAAATCCAATATATATATGAACAATAATTAGGCTAAATAACTGGATAACTGTACGAATAAATAAATATAATTACTAAAGTAATTCAAATAAGTAACTTAACAAGTAAGCAAAGTTTGAATTTGTTAACAATGGGTAAATGTTAAGTGAATAAATAGACAAATTACCGAGTATAGGACTTAATAACCAATGAAATAACCGAAAATTATGAGTAACTAGCCAAACAATTAAATAACCAAACAAGTATCTGACCGTTAACCAATTAATTGACAAAGTAAATCATTTTATGAGTGATCTAAATAATAACTAAATAAAAATATATAAACCCGAAGAACGAAATAATCACGAAACTTGATAATAAATAAATAAATAAATAACCATCCATAGTTATAACCAGGGAAAGGATTTATATGTAAATACATATTTACTTATAAAGCTAATATAATTTATATTTTGCATTATCTTTATGTTTCACAATGTGTAGGGTTGAAAAATCCTACTTTTATTTTCCATATTTTTCCATATTTTAGAGTTTAGTACATATTTTCGTTAATTTCCATATATTTTCCATATTTCATATAAAACAGTCCATATTATATTAGGTTTAACAATAAAACAAAACAAAATTCCATTAACTTTTAAAAATACATTTCAACAATAGAGATTTAAACACATGTTCAGTAATCCCTTTAACATCAGAGTTATTTGAAAATTAGCAGTCCTATCAACAATGGGAAAGTAAGTTACAAAACTGTATTAATTTAATTTAAAATTTTTAACAGACTTCAGTTGTGCAGCTCAACAGTTAAATGCCAGTCAGAGTACACATAGGTTCAGTTTTGTAAATCATACTATAAAGACGGTAAATATGCCAAAAGTACGTCATTCAGTCAATTTAAAATCAAAACTAACAAGTTACATTTCAGAATTTAAAGAAGATGGTTTATCAACTGACAATAAAATATTATTTTGTAATTTGTGTCAGTGTGCAGTATCATCTACACAAAAGTTCCTGGTGCAACAACACATTACAACTAGTAAACATCAGGCCAACAAACAACTAAATTCCAAGCAGAGACAATTGTTTTTAACACAACCAACAACATCGAATGTAAGATCTGAGTTTAACATCGACCTGTGCCGTTCTCTCATCTCTGCTGATATTCCTCTCTACAAACTAAAGAATAAGGTCTTCAGGGAATTCCTTGAAAAATATACTCAACATACAATCCCGGATGAGTCAACACTTAGGAAGACGTATGCTCCATCCATCTACGATGAGACAATACAGAAGATAAGAGATGAAATTAAAGATAGTTCAATTTGGGTTTCCATTGATGAGACTCCCGACAAAGAAGGTAGACTTGTTGGTAATGTAGTTATCGGTTTGTTAAGTGAACAATATTCTGAACGAATTCTTTTACATTGTGATGTTCTAGAAAAGTGCAATAACAAAACTATAGTTAAACTGTTCAACGAAGCTATGGGTATCCTGTGGCCAAAGGGTATTATGTACGATAATGTGTTATTCTTTATTAGCGATGCTGCCCCTTATATGGTCAAAGCTGGACAAGCATTATCTGTTGTATATCCTAAATTGACTCATTT
This sequence comes from Periplaneta americana, assembly GCF_040183065.1. NCBI lineage: Eukaryota > Metazoa > Arthropoda > Insecta > Blattodea > Blattidae > Periplaneta > Periplaneta americana. The sequence continues at coordinate 24,352,494 of NC_091130.1, forward strand.
TACTTGTGTGGCGCATGCATTTCATCGTGTGGCAGAAGTGGTCAGAGACAATTTCCCTAAAGTAGATTTGTTGATTTCATCAGTGAAAAAAGTATTTCTCAAAGCTCCCAGTAGAGTTAACGTGTTGAAAGAAATGTACCCTGAAATTCCATTGCCACCAAAGCCAATTTTAACTAGATGGGGTACATGGCTAGAAGCAGTTGAATATTATGCCGAACATATAGACTCTATTAACAATGTTCTCCTTGCATTGGACTCTGAAGATGCAGTCTCAATTGATACTGCGAAAACAGTTACCTGTGGCATAAGTGTGAAGAATGACTTAGCTCACATTCAGCATACATTTTCATGCATCATAAAAACGCTCAAAAGTCTCCAAAATAGGCACCTTTCACTATCTGAAAGTTTTGAAATTATAAATAGTACTGTGGAACAACTGAATCGTGGTAGAGGTAAAGTTGCAGATGCAGTAAGAGCTAAGGTGGACACTGTACTTTCAAAAAACCCTGGATATGAAGAACTACAAAAGGTTGTTGCTGTGATGAGTGGTGAATCAACAGTGAAGATTAACTTGGACTTATCCCCAGCAGACATTGTGAAATTGAATTATGTACCAGTTACTTCTTGTGACGTCGAACGCTCTTTTAGTCAGTATAAATCTATCCTCAGAGACAATAGAAGAAGATTCACTTTTCAGCACTTGAAAGAAATGTTTGTAACCTATTGTTATGGTAACAGACAATAAAAATTGTGTTTTGTTGAAACTACATTGGAAGATAAGGTACGTCCATTATATTTTTTGTTTAGTTTGATTAAAATGTACCAATATTTAACGTACATAGTCATTTTTTTATAATTTTAAGTCCATATTTAATTCCATATTTTGGTAAAAATCCATATTTAATTCCATATTTTGGTAAAAATAACTACATATATATTTACATATTTCATATATTTTTAGTCCATATAAATCCGTTCCCTGGTTATAACTAAATGTAACAGCATACAATGAAGACAGTGAACTGTTTGTTTTCCATGTGCCACCAAATTCTGCCAGTTGACACCCCTGATATTGTACTCTGTGTATGAATTTTTAAGAGTTGCTTCTGGTTTGATAGATGGCTGGTTCCTTCACTCAAGCATTCTTCCTGACCGGAGCCTGGACATAATAGGAGCAATAGAGACATAAATTACATCCGCAAATTCTCGGCTGCACAGCGGCTCACTGCGCTATCCACCACCTGTTTCATTAGCGGAGTCGATCGTCAATTGATACGTCCAACACGATAAAAACAAAACACGGGGCCACCAACCATTTGCGAAATGAAGCTGCTATAACGACGGAATTTTTATGCATAAGATTCACACAGAAAAACATCCCTAACATTGCTTCTTCAGAGAATGTTTAGGGCTCAAGGACTAACATCAAACACAGAGTCCGGAACTGGACTCGCGGATTTTGATAATTATAGGCCTATTTACCTTTCATACCCACATTTCTGTTTTTGTCTTTTTTTGTCTCTTCTTAACAACAGATAGACCTATTAAAGTACATTTGTAACTTCTGAAATTTTCATCTGCAGAAATTTTAACTGGAAGTGTGATTCAGAAAGGTGAAAATAAATATTTTTTTAAAGAGAAGCAATTTACTTTTTCATCTTATAGATCTACAAAGACACAGAATAAATATGGGAAATGCCTGTTATTATTCGGTTGAGAAGCTTTTATTATCCAGTCTGCTGTCAAAAAATCTGAAAGTTAGAATTGATAAAACAGTTATGTTACCGGTTGTTGTTTATGGTTGTGAAACTTGGACTCTCACTTTGAGAGATAAACATAGGTTAAGGGTGTTTGAGAATAAGGTGCTTAGGAAAATATTTGGGGCTAAAAGGGATGAAGTTACAGGAGAATGGAGAAAGTTACACAACGCAGAACTGCACGCATTGTATTCTTCACCTGACATAATTAGGAACATTAAATCCAGACGTTTGAGATGGATAGGGCATGTAGCACGTATGGGGAAATCCAGAAATGCATATAGAGTGTTAGTTGGGAAGCCGGAGGGAAAAAGACCTTTGGGGAGGCCGAGACGTAGTTGGGAAGATAATATTAAAATGGATTTGAGGGAGGTGGAATATGATGATAGAGACTTGATTGATCTTGCTCAGGATAGGGTCCTATGGCGGGCTTATGTGAGGGCGGCAATGAACCTCCGGGTTCCTTAAAAGCCAGTAAGTAAGTAAGATCTACAAAGTGTAAGGTGAAAGTATGGCACGGTGATTACGTACACCAAAAAATCGAATTCGAAAATGTTTTTTGCAGAATTTCTCGTTTTTATTTTTTGCACCTCCGGTTGCGAAAGCCAGCTATAACGGCTGGGGGGATCATCGTGCTAACCACACGATACCTCCATTCTGGCTGGACGATCATCCACCTCTGCTTCGGTATGTGGACGTGAGGCCAGCAGCCGGCTGGTCGGTCTGGGACGTTCATGGGCTGTAGCGCCACAGATTATTATTATTATCATTACTATTATTATTATTATTATTATTATTATTATTATTATTATTATTATTATTATTATTATTATTATTATATTATTTAATTTTTGCACCCCTAATATGGAAAAGATAGTTTTAGGTTAAGTCTTTTATGTGTCTGTATATCTGCCTACGTACAGAGTGACTCAGAAAGGAATGAGTTTTTTGTTGTTTAAATAACACTCCAACTGTTATACAGCCTTTCCACTTGACATGGATGTTACATTTTTATTATTTTCAAACTCTATATATTGAAAATGAAATGACTTTTGTCAACTTCTATTGGTAGAATCAATGTAGAATATCATTCAATAGAAAAAAAAGCTGTTTGAATAAAATTTGTTATTATTGCAGAAAATGAAGGAAAGGTTCCGTCACTGATGTTACAAGATTTGTGAACTGACTTCACACCTTATCAACAAATAGTGTAAAACTCAGGTCTCTGCCTCAAACAAAAATATATTTATTCCCATAGTATTCATGTGAAAGCTATGCAAATCTCATGGCATCCAATTAGTTCCCAAAACATAATCGGTAAATATTTTATAGCTGTTTCTTCCGTGTCACGGATGTTACACACATTTTGTCACGGATGTTTCAGATGAGTTAATGTCCTCCATTTTTCCAGTTTCAAACGCATATTTCCCCGAAAGTCTAGGAATATATTTTTTTCCAGAGCCACAATATTTTCCCTAATGAGATAATAAATAAGGGACACGTACAAAATCGTGGTTATTTACTTTTGCTTACATCGAAACATCCTTCTACTCTTCATCTTTCACCGTCTCTGCAGCTCATCTCTGGAACTCTCTACCACAACATGTCAGAGACTGTCGGACATTGTCTAGTTTCAAAAATAAATTAAAATAGCACTTTTTGAATTTAGATTCCTTTCAGTTATAAGCCCTTTTCTCTGCCATAGTTTTGTAAAAATATAGGCTATATATTTCTTTTTCCTTTCTTTCCTCTTTTTGTCCTCTTTATCAGCCGATGAATTTATTATCATAGCTTTTTTTATCGTGAATTTTATTTAATTTTCGTATTTCTTTTCTTTTTTATTATTATTTTATTACATTCCATTTTGATATATTCTTCCTTACGTTTTTCCATATTAACTATTTGTACTAAAGGAGTTGCTTTCATTATTTTCCAATGTATTTTACTTTCTTTTTTTTTCTATTATGATATTATTTTCATGTTGTTTAGTGTCGATTTTATTAGGCTATTATTATTTTTTTTGTAATATGTTAGTATTCTGTTCTTTAACTTTTTGTTAAATATTAACTGCTTGTATACTTTGTGACCTGGTAGAGTGTAAGAGAAGGCCCTATGGCCTTAACTTTGCCAGTAGGCCTATAAATAAAGAATTATTATAATAATAATAATTATTATTATTATTATTATTATTATTATTATTATTATTATTATAAAGAAAACTAACGAAATGTAACAGACCCAGATTCGACTTTCACCCTTTGAATGTATTTTATTTCATCACCCAATTGTAAGAGATCTGTGTTAAAGTCTATGAGAGCTGCATATTTGTGCTTTTTTTTTTTAAGTTTCTCGAACATTTTATCCAGTTTTAAATACAAACAGATATTAGCTGAATATAGTGGGTTACTGCACGAAACAATGTAGAACAAGTACCAAACTGTCGCCCTTTATTATCACTCCCGGGCACGCGAGAAAGTGTTCATTCCACACAATTCAACCCATTTCTCAAATGCCAGTACCCTAATCTTTATTTTTTTAAATTCCCACAATTTTAATCTCGTATCAGTAAAGAACAAAGCAACACAGTAAACGTGGATCAAATGGGCACATTTCGTATTACGAGAATTTTATAGCTCGTAAATATTTTACAGAATCATCAACCACACTTTTACTTTTAGATTATTGATACACAATGAAAATCGTATGAGAATTGTAAGAAAAATCTCAGAATTTTTTTGGATCTGTTAATTTATAATTTTAATTTATTTATTTATTTAATCTGGCAGAGCTAAGGCCAGTAGGCCTTCTCTACCGCCCAGCCAGACTCTAATTCTAATTGAATACAATTGCTTACATAGTTATTACATTAATATCTAGACCATAAAACAACATGAAAGTAAATAATGAAAGTTGGATAAGTAATGTTAGTGTGACAATAATAAACATTGGTAAGAAATAGTTATAACAATAATAATAATAATAATAATAATAATAATAATAATAATAATAATAATGAGATAATTTAGATATTTATCTGTGATATATATATAATCATTAAACATTGAGAAACCTGAAACAGCTATCATTGTTAACAATAATTGTTACAAAAATAGGCCTATTTCGTTAGTTTGATGTCTGACAGTCCCTGACATTACTCGGTAGGGAATTCCAAAGCCGAGGAACAGCCACAGTGAAAGAAGATGAATATGAGGATGTTCGGTGGGAGGGAATGGATAATATTGAGGAGTGTTGTGATCGTCTGTCTAGGTTATGATGGGGGGATAAATTTTGAAAACGAGACGCAAGATGGACAGGAGTGGAGAAAAGCAATATGTGAAAGAGAAGGGAAAGACAGTGGATTTTCCTACGATCTTCTAGACGGAGCCAGGACAACATTTCGAGGGATGGTGTTACGTGATCAGCCCGGCGAATATTGCAGACGAAACGGACGCACATATTATGAACACGTTGTAGTCTCTGCGCCGAAGTAACGCTTAGGTCAGTAAGCAGAATATCACAGTAATCGAAGTGAGGCACCACGAGTGTTTGCACGCTAGTTAACGCTAGTCCAGGAGAATAACTATCGGAAAAGATTCTGTGGTGGTGGTGGTGGTGGTGGTGGTGGTGGTGGTGGTGGTGGTGGTGGTGGTGGTGGTGGTGGTGGTGTGGTGGTGGTGGTGGTCCCTAACAGTAGTAGTAGAGAATGTGGTTTCAGCTATTGCAGACGAGACCACCGGACATTATGCTATGAAAGTTCGTGAGAAATTAAAAAACATGTTCGATGGATGAGGTGGACGTCCATTATTGCCTCCACTGTCACCAGACCCTAAACTTCTAGACTTTTATATGGGGATATGTGCAACAACAGCTGCATCTACAGATGAATTACAACAAATGATTGCGCATGTTATCCAAGACACTTCACAAACAACACCTTTAAGGGTTACTGTTACAGGCGAATCTCAGGATCGAGTAGGCATAGTGCACTGTGCAGCTGAACTGAGAAAATAATCTTTACATGCAAACCTTGTCACGCTTCTCTGAGAGAAATTCAATGTAATAATGTTGTTCCGTACGATATTTCATGGTAAAATGCGGTTACTAGGATCTATTTCTTTTCAAAATAATATTTTTTTCCCCTCTTGACGAGTAACTTTCGTGTCACACGGTACATACATACATACATACATACATACATACATACATACATACATACATACATACATACATACATAGGGGAGAGTTGGGTAGTATCGGACATCGGGTAATATTGGACAGTGCTTTTCTTTCATCTACCACCATATGATAATACCTGAATGACATGGTTACGTTTCTGTGTGCGACATCACAGAAACGTAACCATGTTAATCAGGTACTATCATCGTGTGGTAGGTGAAAGAAACTCACTGTCCGATATTACCCGATGTCCGATACTACCCAACTCTCCCCTACATACATACATACATACATACATACATACATACATACATACATACATACATACATACATACATACATACATACATACATACATACATACATACTGAACTGAAAATTGGCCACCTAACAAAGACGACCTCATAAAAAAATATACTAGGAAACTTATACAATTTGTAAATAATATACCTTTTGAGAAAATTAGCCACTTGTAGAAAAAAAAAATTGTAAATAATGTTAAATGTAAATGGTAGAAATTGTAAATAATTGTAAAACTAGAGTATCATAAAAAAACAATAATTTTAGAATCTGCAATAACATCACAGTCTAACAGTAGATGGTAAACTATAAACGGTAGATAGCTATAATTAATTGTGACCTTAGAACATTTTACAGAGAAAAAATAAGAGAAAATTGTGGAAAAGAAAATAATCCAAATCAGATCGTAAATTTTAAATTGCAGAAAATCAATATAAATGCAGCATATATTTCGAGAGAAATAAGTGAATGGCAAAAACAAAATCAACTGATCTTCAAATTAGATTGTAAACTTTGAATTGTTATAGATGATTGTAAATAACTGTAATATTACAAGAGAGCTCAGTGCATGTAGTATTACTCAGTGTAATGGAACATGCCGTTTTTAATAAATACAAAAAAAAATACATACATACATACATACATACACACATACATACGTACGTACATAATCTACATTCCATTGAATTCTAGAAATTAATTTCCTTTTTCTGATTGTGCGTCTGTTGCTAAGAAAAACGATAGAACTAATGTGGAAGATGTTATCACAGAGCACTGGTGTCAAAAATCTAGAAAATTCCTGGAGTCCAGACGTTGTATCCGAAGGTTTTTCTGACACTGGGCCTCATAGAACCTGGAGGGCATCTCAGAATGAAAATGTTTTTTATGCAAGGCTCGTACGACTCTAGCAATCCTTCTGAGAAGATAAATGCCACCGCACCGCAAAGGAAGGGAGAGCATTTTGAGATTTAATAAATTAGCCAGAGCTTGTGAAAACATCCAGGAGTTCATGTATCTGATCTTGGCGGAGGCAAAAAAGGGAGTGTTTCGTTAAAAACATGTTTGTAGTGAGGTTTTTGTGCGGCGGTGTGACAGGTCTTCTTTTAGTTCTACTCCAAACGAATTTCTTACAAATTGGTCTTTGGAGATATGCCGGAATTCACCCAGAAACTGGACACTTGATCAATGGCGTTTCGGAACCCAATAATTAGATCTCTCAGCAGTGTATCGACCTCTAGCTACCCTTCTCCATCTTTTTATGGTAATGGAAATTCCACATTCTGCGTTCATTTTCAACTGCACGAAATATTCAGATATGTGGATCATGGAGCAATGGTGGAAAGAGGCATAGGAAGCCGTATTTTGAAGAAAATTTAGTGAAAAGATTTTCATTTCATTATGTTTCTTTTGTTGAGTCAAAAGTATCCAAGTTCTTTCAACGGGGGCGCATCAGAATGAAAAAGGCCGCAGTAATTTTGTGTTCGTGCAAAACATGGCTAATTATGTCCTATTTTATTCCAAAAAGGGAATAGCTCCATTATTTGTTTATAATTTATGTATAGTAATGTCACAACAGGTCTGAGATTTTTCGCTCGTCAGATTTATTTGGGAAATCTCAGACCTCGAGTGACATTTATTAGGACTATTTCGTGAATAAAATAAAAATGTAAATAATATATCCCTAAAATTCGCTCACAAAATGTTAACAATTGTATAGGCTATTTATGAATACTTAACCTATTCAGACATTGTGAAGTCGAAACATATGAATAACGATTACTGTAATAAAGAAATTGAATGTTATTCAGTAATGCCAATTGAGAAAAAACGAAGTACAGATTTTAAAATGTTAATTACATGTACTACGCTTTTCTCTTGTTATTATAACAGAAATACGTTTTCATTATCTGCTGAGATAATTTAATTTAAACGTGTTATAGTATAATTACAAATAACCTGATTAATATATTAGTTAAATTAACAATTGTTATGAAAGAGTGTAATTTTCTTTAGATACAATGGACATAGAATTAGAAGATGAAGATGTAGATGTGGAAGTAGGATTTCGCATTTTATTTAGTACAATGGATTCATGCTCATCGATTTACGTGGAAACAGTTGGCGACACTGACTAAACAAAAGAACGACCATGCGATAAATTGATAGTGATAAATCGAGCTGCAGAAATTATCACGATGTATGATTGTGATTGGTTGGAATTCAAAATTTCATTACACTTCATTGGCCGAAAATGGAATGACGTCATATAAACAAAATAGTCCCTCTAAATTGCCGATTATAATAAATGATTGAGCGATAAAATTAAATCCTAGGACGTACCGTGGAAAAGGAAAGAATCTCAGTTAAAATTGAATTTTTATAATGTTTTTTAAGTTTTCCACAACTTTGTGAAAGTGGAGCTATCTCGTTTTTGCAGGGAGCCCTTCAATTGTAATATGTATATTCAGGCTTCGAGACTTTGGACCCGATACAATAAGTTTACTGTGCAAGCACTATAGGATGTTGACTCGCCGCAGGTAGATAGAGATGTGTTGAGGTAACAACGTTGCTATTTAGAGTAGAGTACGGTAGTATGAGGAAACACACATATGTAGATTCTGAAAGTAAATATACATTACACAATGATAATGTCAAAAGAATGTGAAAAGCATTTATTCTGTCTTTTATAAGCATTTGTGTTTAATTATACACAGAGTTAATGGTGGAAATAAGCATGCAGCAATTTTATTTTTTTTTTTCATTTATCCTATTGGTCGTCTTTAGGAAGTGCAGTTTCAGTACCGAATTGCAATGTACCTACTACAAGATACATTTTCAGTGTCTCAAACGTAAATCATTTTCGATTATCTGCCAAAGTTTGTACTGTAGAAAGCTGCGCTCTACGTCGCATGACGTGATAGGAGCAAAACGAAAAAACCTAACATCATTGCAGTCTCTAAGAGACAGTCCTTTATTCTCGGGTGACTCTATGTCCACTAATTTGCTGTTTATATTACACAATGTTCCATATCGTTATTTTTACATAAAATTGATTTACACTTCTGTTTTACACGTTCAGTAACCGGTGTACTTGATGTCTCATTAATTCTCTGAATCATTTTCTAAACTAATTTGAGGGCTTCCGGCATCTCTTGCTCTGACTTCTCTAACCGTGTAATAGTTTCAGACACAGTTTGTAGGAAAACCAAATTATTCGTCAGAACCTTTCAATCCAGAACGTTTTCCTTTGCGTATTTGTTGGCCTTCATTCTACAGTACCCCCACCCACTGTACGCTTTACCACTATACTCAGTACGCCGTTATGCGGATTTCCCACTGAACTGCTCTATTGGGTCCGAAGTCTCGAAGTCTGTGTATATTGTAAGAAATTCTGAATATATCTAGTTTAAGTATGATTTTGAACCTTAACGGAAAGGAATATGTATTTTCTTTCTTTCATTTTAATTATTATTTTGTTGTGTTTTTGTGCTGTATGTTATATTTGTATTTGTATTATTTGAATTGCAATAAATCTAAATCTAATTGTAAAATAGTTGTAATATGACTTCACAAGTGACACGAAACACATTTAAATGGATCTAATTACTTACGGACAAAAATAAAACAGGGAAAAAAATATTTAATGTCTTGTGTAAGATAGGGTCAGACCCTTTTTACGGACGGATGGACAGACAGACGAACATACAGACATGACGTAAATATTTGATGTCGTGAGTAAAAGTTAAGCAGTAAATAATCGTGTCATGTTACCGTGGAAATGACTTGCTAGTCATTTTAGTTGAATTATGGATCCTTCCAACCTTATCTACATGGCAGCTACAAGAGCGGGTTGAGTTCGTTTTTATTTATTTCCTTTCTGTGCTTTATAACGTTCTGCTAAGAGTTCGAATACTGCCGTTCATACAAACTTGCTTTTCATTACTTTCACTTACTTGATTTATGACTACCAACATTTACGATGGATGAGATTATATAAACCAAAATACGAATAAGTCACTCATGTCCTCAAAGTTATCGATCTGGCCTGGAATCTTACCCTTAATTCTCTATGTAGTAATGAATTGTCATTTAACAATAACAGAAATGTTTTACAGTTTTCTTAACACTCGTGTCATTGTGATGAACAATAATTTGTAATTAGCCGTAGGAAAGAAGATTTATCAACATACTACAGGGTGTTAAAAAAGTATCAAATATTTTATGAGGTGATAGTATGGATCAAAAAAAAGAAAACAATGTCTAATAAACATAGGTCCTACAACACATACTTTTCTGAGATCTGAGCACTTGTTCATAGGAGGTGCTCAATGTGACGTCCATTTATGGCATATTATCAAGTAAACAATGTATCATTGTTATTAACTTGAAAATACCATACAATACAAAACACGTACACCCACACAAAGCTTGACACATGGCATAAGATTACCGGTAACAACATGACTTAAAATATTTTCGGCTCAATTCGTCTGTACATTGATTACAACGAGACACACCATTCGAACAACTCTTCTATGTAATATTCTACAGCACAACTAACTTAAAATAAAGTTAGTAACAAGCATAAGATAAATTCTGCACACATATTATACGAGGCGCGTCCATAAAATAACTTTCCCACTCGTCCCACAGCTAACAAACCATATGTTGAGCGAAACGACGCGTGTACGTGGTAGAGTAATGTCCTGGCATGGCGCATGCACTAGCAGAACTGTCATATATAGAGGCATAACCAGATATGATTACCTATCTATCGAATTAATATTGTATTTAGAATTAATATTATATATTATTAATCTGTATTATGCTCATGGAACAAGCTGAGTCTAGTTGTATCAATATCACGAGGAAATGAAGTCGCCCGCATGAGTAGTCTGTAGTGCACGTGTATAAACAATCTTAAATCACGCGCAGAGGGCCACAATAACATTAACTCTCTCATCACAAGTAAGATGGTCAGAGTAAGCAGCACTCATGTGATAAACTTAAAAGATGTTATCCATACATGCCTACTATTGGCTATTGATGACCTCATGGTTAAAAATACATCTACCCCTAATTGGATGCTAATGACCTCATGGGGAGGTAATGACCATATGGTTCTGAATCTAATTGGCTGCCGATGACCTCATAGGGTGGAGTTTTTCATTTCCTCGGATAATATAAGCATGGAATTCATTACCAGAGGGGCCTTTTGCTACTGGGAGCTCTACAGTTGAGCTCAGTATTTGTATTTTGTATATATTATAATAAATATACTCTACAATTTCTTCGAGTCATCATTTCGGGACTTAGATTCCGAACGAACCCTAACATTTACAGTTTATGTGACTACACCACAGAACTTCCCGAGTGCCCTCAGTAGCTTCGTTGCATTGGCTGAAGATGGACGCTCCTATTCCAGCTCCCACCGAGTGTGAAGTGCGGTCAGTGATAAAGTTTTTGAATCCACAGGGCATAGCGCCGATTGAAATTGATTGCTAGGTCTATGGGCAAGTAGATGATGCGTTACTGCTGTACAAATTATCAGTAGGACGCCAAAATGTGCTTAACGAGGAGTGCAGTGGGAGGCCAACCATCATCACAGACGACCTTGTGGAGCAACGCACCATCTGCTTCCTCATGATGTTAGGCCCATAGACCTGGTACAGCTGACGATAAATTTCAATCTGCGCTATGCCCTGTGCATTCAAAAACTTTATCACTGATCGCACTTTACAGGCGGCGGGAGCTGGAATAGGAGCGTCCTCCATCAACCAATGTAACGAAGCTACTGAGAGCACTCGGGAAGTTCCGCTAGCGTATGCGCCATGCTATGACATTTCTCTATCACGTACACGCAGTCGCTTCACGCAACATATGGTTTGCTAGCTGTGGGACGAGTGGGAAAGTTACTTTATGGACGCGCCTCGTACATATACATATATATATATATATATATATATATATATATATATATATTCGTATGTCTCTAGTATATCATCACAACGCAAATAACAACGAATGTAACATGAAATTCAATTTTTCACGAAAGTTACCAAATATACAGCACATGTAGAAAACCAATGTAAATCAATGATTACAAATGACACATTATAATCTTGTTTTCAACTTCAATTTTAAATAAATTAAGTGCAATTTTAACAATTGTAAATAAGTTACATTTATATATTATTGGATTTTAAATTTTTCAAGCTGACAGAAGATGAACACAATGATCACAATTTGTTAACAATATTACCTATATATATTTTTGACGTTTGATTATACAACTTCTGTTTAATTTATGTTAAAATATGTAGGTTAATCATATGTTGTATTTGTGTAATAATGTAAGACTTTACTCAAATTTGATATCGTAATAATTTGTTGTCTGATGATGACGAAATGGCGAAAACGTTAACAACCAAATAAATGTGATGTAATAACAATAATTAATAATATGTTAATTACACTTGTATGATAAGTCATTTGACTGTAATATAATTAAATGATATTCATATTCATACATGATTATGATATAAGATGTATATGCAGAGACTCGAAGTATAGTACTGTATAATATACCTGCATTTGTGCCCTAACTGTAACCTGTAGAAGTTTTCAGCAATTTTTCTCCTGTCAGTGACTTTTTTTTTTGAAGTGTAGAATTATATTGAACTTTAAAAATAAAACAACAAATGTCTCAGGGCTCAGGAGACTATACACGTTGCCAAAAACTGTTTCAATGAGACTAAAAATCGACACCTAACCATGTTACCATCGGTGCTCTTTTTATATTATCTACTGCGCTGACTGTACCGAACAATATCTATCATTATCAGCATAAATGTTTCACACAATTATAGGTATTTAATTAATCTTCTGTCAGTTTTATTCGAGAAATAGTTCTAAAAAATACAACTCGTAATTTTTAACTTCTCTAAATCAATCGCTCGTGGCATTACATATGATAATCTTTGTGCGTTTTAATTGCGAACAAAAATGTATACCTAATTTATTTACCATTTGTCAGTAGGCCTACTAGCATTGCATTCTATAAACATTTTTTAAATTAACTCACCCACTTGTGTCCCTACACTCGATGGGCGCGATTTGAAGGCGAGCATGTTCGTGGGCATCCGCTGCAAGAAAACGTCCCTCAATACTAATATCTTGATAGTGAGTGAGTAAACACATTGGTAGATTATATCTAAATCGAAATAAATCGACCTCATTATTACGGAATTTAAGGACTTCCTCACCCCTTACACCCAGAATCGTGCACCTTGGCCAGCGGTGGGCAAGAGCGTTTGTCTTGTTGGCAGGCATCTTTCCACTTAATTGCATTATTAAACAAAACTGGTCAGCTACCAATGGTAATTTGAGGTTAACAAAGCATTGAAATATGGAGGACCAATTCAAATAGCAATCGTCATAAAAAATGTGTCACGAAGGTGAGATATGCTTTCTAACTGAAGTTATTGTTTAGTCAACTGTCCGTAGACAAGTCTGAACCTCACAATTATCTCCCCGGAATAAAGATGTAGCCTACAAAACTATAATTCATGTTTCAGGAGAACAAAAGAAAGGAATAGGATGGGCATATATTTACTAACAGAACCATCTGAATAATCAAAGATACAGGCACATCATTTTATTTTTACTTCAATTTTTATTGTACCTGAGTTTATTAATGTACTTCACTCCCACTCCCTCTACTAGTAATCTTCAAACCGTTCTCCACACAGAACCAAGGCCGCGTATGCAGTCAAAGTCGCCCGGTCATAGTAAACAGTACTGAGTTAGTGAGTATAGTACGTTCCAGAAACGTGTTCGCGTTTTCCAGTGACAAAAGAGCTTTCAATATTGAATTGGACGTGTGGATACAAACACACAAGAATACATCCAAATGAAATTCTCAACACACAACTCAATTTCAGAACACACATACTCTTTGACTCCGCATTACACTACACAAACACGCTCCCAAGGAAACAAAACAAAAGCCGCCAAGACCAGCAACAACCAATTCTGATGATGGCCAATAGCAGGCCGAAACATGTCAAAAAGGTAACATAAAATTTAACACGTGAAAGACAATATGCCCCTTATGGTTTGATGTGCGCTGAATCCGAAAATGCATCTCTTTTCTTCGTATCACGTAAGTCTTTTAAGATATAGCCTACTATTATTTCACTTTTCGATCAACGCTCCCCCAGGAAACATCTGGCACGGATTGGGGGTTGTAAAAAAAAGGCTAATGCAGTTTATGAGTTTATGACTTATTTCCGGTTTCTTATGGTTGTTGACATGTTCTTTTGTACTTCTAATAAATAAACAAACAGATATTCGTCCCTTCTTTCGTAACAGTTCAAAATGAGGTCTACGCAATTAACAAACAAGGGTGTGGTTTTCAGTATTTAAAAGAAACATTTACCATTTTGAGTGAAGGCAAATTAAAAGAAGGCATTTTCATCGGTCCACAAATTCACAAAATTATGGCTGACTCTTCATTTGAGGAAAAATTTTCCGTTACAGAAAAAAATGGCATGAACCGCTTTCAAAGACGTTTTCTCAAATTTACTTGGAAATTCTAGGGCAGACAACTACATAGAGCTTGTTATGGAAACCATTTCAAGTACATATGAGAAAATGGGGTGTAATATCTCTCTCAAAATACACTTTTTACATTGTCATTTGGATTTCTTTCCTCCTAACCTTGGAGAGGTAAGCAACGACCATGGGGAAAGATTTCATCAAGAAATATCTGAAATGGAAAGGTGTTATAAAGGAAGATCATCATCCAGCATGCTTGCAGACTATTGTTGGTTCCTTGTAAAATACAGTCCCGGGTCTAGTTATAAACGGAAGTCGTCCAGAAAATTCTTTTAAATGTAAGTTCAAATTCCGAGATTTTTGTCATTATACGAATGAAATGTTTTTATTGTTGTGTTTTAAACTATGTAACATCATTTTTGTATCGAGTACACATTTTTCAAGTATTATGAAGGATTTTGAATCCCTAGTGGTTGTAATTTTACCAGTAGGAATTAAAAATTAAAAGATAAAAGCTTTTCCATTAAACATTCAAGGCATTTCCCCGGAAAATGGTACGCGATGGAGAAATTTGAATTTTAAATTCAGATTTAGGGCACACATATTAGTAACATTCATCTATTTTTATTTCGGAGCAGGATAAAAAGTAAAAATTTGTGGTTCAGTGTTATTAGTTTAAATTTGAAAAATCGAAGTGAAACTATTTTTTGAAAAAGCTGGTAGGCCTATAAATATATAAAATCCTATGAACATTAGGTATCACCAACCAGAAATATTGGAAAGCAAGATCGCTTACATCTTCATCGCTGATAGAAAATCCTCATTAGAAACCAAAGAACCGTTTCAGGACATACACACAGTAATGGCTGCAATACTGGAGTGTGCTGGGTGAACAGTTATTGAATAAGACAGTATAAAAATATATGTCGACTCTTTCGAGTGCAGAGCAGTACAGAGTTGTCTGGCGAACGGGATCGGAACGCGTGCCCTTTACAAAAACGGTACAAGAATTCCTGGCCACCGGGATATCCTAGTCGACTGTCTGGCCTGGTCGTAACTTATAACAGATTGACGGATGCTGCAAAAACATGTGTCCTGCCGCCAAGGTCGGCACAATGCGAGCTGGGAGGCGCGCTCATATCTGACTGACCGGGACCGTCTGAACATAGACTCGCCTGCATCAATTAGCTCCGTTGCAATTGGCGAATCTTACGAAATCCTTTGAGTTGGAATAATATTCGTGACACAGTCCTTGCAGTGGCTGAGTGGCCAGACCTCCGGCCTGTCTCACAGGCGGCCATGGTTCGAGTTCCGCTCAGGTCTGGGATTTTTAATAAAAATCCATAATGACACTGTGGCGGACAAGGTCGCAGTTGGAGTTTTTCTCAGGGTTCTCCCATTTTATAGTAGTACTAAAATGTAAATTAGGTTTTACTTAACGGCGCTTGGAACTGCCGAAATTAAACCTCTTATGGGGAGAGGATGGTATTTTTTTTTTTTAAACTTTTTTCCTATTTGGTGTAAATTATTAATTTCTTGTATGTAGAGAGCTCATAGCTGTGGAAACTCAACCAAATAAAAATATTTCGAAAAAAAATTATTTGGGGCCCAAATTTGAAAAAAATATACCCAATGCAGGATTGTACTAAAACCGATATATCTAAACCGTTTTTAAAGATATATCCAAGCAGTTTTTGCAATGTATTTGCAAAAGTATGTTCTACAAACTGACTGTAACAGAATTTTGATATTAGTCCCTACGTTTGTAAAATAAACAATTAAAATTTAGTAACAATTTTCTGATTTCCTTTCTTGCAAACAAATGGACGTATTTTTAAAATGAAATCAATTAACAAAATTCTGTTACAGAGAAAAGTTTCCTAATAGTCTAAAGAATGTGTGTTGTAAATTTCATGTATGTATCTTTAATAGTTCAGAAATTATATCCATTTTGTCTGGCAATGTAGCAAAAAAAAAATGAAGTTACTGGAAACCGATAAAAGCGGGAGTGTGATTTAAAAATCCATAGCGCAGGAAGTTTAAAAATGACGTCTCAACATCCGATAAGGGCACAAATACCCACAAAATGTTATGGAATGCATTCCACACATATCAAAGGGTATTTTAAAGAAATAAAAATTTTTGAAAATTTAATTAACCGGAAACAACAATAAAAGTGGGCGAGTGATTTAAAAATCCATAACGCAGGAAGTTTAAAAGTGGCGATCCACACATATCACAGAGTATTTTAAAAAATTATTTTTTTTAATTTAATCATTTTTCATCAAAAATACCATTCTCTCCCCTTAAATGCCATCGACCTGCACCGGGATCAAACCCGCAACCTCGGGCACAACAGGCCAGCACTCTACCCACTGGTCCACCAAGGCCGACTAGTAGTAGTATACCACATATAATATTAAATGGTATTATTCTTAAATACAGTGGAACAGTTAAAAACCTTGGCATTTTTATAGACAATGATCTAAATGGGAACACACATTTGCAAACAAATATTTTCTCTACTTCACTCCTTGTTTTATGTGAAAGAATTTCTACCACTTAGTCTAAAAAAGAATCTTGTTCACACGCTTGTAATGCCCCATTTTGATTGTTGCATTTCCTTGCTAACTAATGTAAGTTCATTATTAACTGAGAGTCTACAGCGTGTTCATAATGTGTGCATACGATTCATCTGCAATACTCGTAAATTTGACGATCGCAAAGCATGTTTTATGCTGGACCATGCCGAAATGTAGTAATTATACACCTGGTAGCAGTCCTTTAATGCATGTCATTAAAGTACACCTATTCATTAAAGTTCAGGTTTTCGATTATTCTCGGATATGCAATCGAAAGACGAAGGAAACGTCACGGAGGCTGGAAATCCAATACTGCCGCAGAAGATTATGTTCTGTTACTATAATAATTAGCATTAATTGTAAATAATATTCAAATAAATTCAATTTGTTATCTCGTTTTTCAATTCTAAATCAATTTCCAGATTATACATTCTCTGCATTACATCAAGGTCAATGACGTTATTGTTCCTCGGGAAAAATAAATACTTTCGCGTCTGCTCACATCTCACAATTCACGAGCTATGAACAAGGTCACTTCCGATCTTCTGTCAGATACAAATAAAATGAATACTTCTGAATAATTTCAAGTTAGAAATATGGTCAAGCATAAAAAGTCGTATGAAACTTGCCTATAATGGTAATTAAGACGCTCGTATGAAAATTAGGAAACTCGCTTGCGCTCGTTTCATAAACAAACATACTTGCGTCTTAATTACTATCATTATAGGCTCGTTGCGCAATGTACTATTACAGTACCGTAAAGAATTTACAGTTTGAAATGTTTTCAAACAACAAAATAAATGGTAGGAAGGTAATAAAAGCAGGAGAAAGTATATAAAGATTAGAAGAAATAAAGTACTCTAATACAATAAAATATTAATTGATTACTAAAATTCTATTTCACTAATGTTACCTTCACCAAAATGTTTGAACGGAGACGCCATTTTCAGTCGACTATCTATGAAGGAAACAAATTACGATCGCAAAGCATGTTTTATCCTACCGTAAA
The DNA here is from genome assembly GCF_040183065.1 of Periplaneta americana. Classification (NCBI taxonomy): domain Eukaryota; kingdom Metazoa; phylum Arthropoda; class Insecta; order Blattodea; family Blattidae; genus Periplaneta; species Periplaneta americana. The sequence continues at coordinate 24,370,877 of NC_091130.1, forward strand.
CAATTTGCAGTTTGAAATGTTGGCAAACAAAGAAACAAATCCTAGGGTAGTGATAAAAACAAACAAATGCTAGGGAAGCGATAAAATTAAACAAATTCTAAGGAAGCGATAAAATTGTGCGATAATCAGCCATGATTGGTTGAAAGACGTTCTTTCGTACCGTTTTACTGGTCAAAAGTACAGGGACATCATTTTATTTTTACTAACGTTTTTAATATTAACCTGGCTATACCTTTGGATTAATGGTTCAGAGCCGGAAACACCGTTTGCTACCCCCTTCCACGATTGAAGTTCGATGATTCTGGCGTAAAATACAAACAAATCACTTTACTAAGTATAGGAGGGAAGGAAAGTAGTTCATCCATTTACGTAAACTAGGAGATATCGTAATTTTGAATTTGATAATTTTCATTAGGTTTTTGTTTAATCAAAATACAGTACAGCATTTACAATAAGTGTTTTTATTCACGTACTGAGTAAAGTTATCCATGCGGACGTATTCATTATGCAGTGTATGTTATACTGTCTACAGCACATTACCGTACAATATAGAGAATGAAGTTAAATTGAAAAATAATCATAATATGGATATTTAAACACATTTTTTAAAATGGTGGCCGTTCATTTAGATACAGGCTTCAGTTCTTTTGTGCATATTATCGCACTATAGACTATTGCATCTAATTCCAATTACCAGTTTCGTCCTTCGTACTAGTAACTCATGTTGAAATAATTCTATACCTATTATATAAAAGAGTAGCTTACGTACTGTAAATTCAATCTTCACTTCTGCCCGACCCGCACAGATAAAATTACTCAGACATGCTATCTACTGTCCTTCTAAGTGGTTATGTCGCAGGATCGTAGAAAGGGGGGAAATCACGTGACAGTTAATTACTTTTATTTAAGTTATTTTAAACAGTTGCGGTTGAGGGAAATCGGGATGCGACGTAGGCAAACGGACGACAGTACCTGTGCGAAAATATGAATCAATATTGAAAGCTCTTTCGTCACTGGAAAACGATAACATATTTCTGGAACATACTATACTCACTAACTCAACACTGTTTGTGTTTACTACGACCTTAAGGCGACTTTGTATACGCTTGGTTCTGTGAGGAGAACAGTTGGAAGTTCACTAGTAGAGGGGGTGGGAGTGAAGTACATTCAAAAACTCAGGTACAATAAATTGAAGTAAAAATAAAATGATGTCTCTGTAGTATGACGTATTAAAAGTGTAATAGCCAGAAAAAAACTTTGAAATAGGCAATAAATCGGACAAAATAAGGAAATATGTTTATATATGCATTTAAACACGCAAAATAAAAATATATATGCATTTAAAAGGGAAAAATCTCGACATTTATTCAAATAAAGTTGGCTTCATTCGAACGTAAAAACCATGATCGGTAAAGATCCACTTAAACTTTTTCAATATGCAAAATCAATAAAAACATGCAGTTGCATTAAGTTCCGCGGTCTAATTATGACTGAAAACAGAAAAGTAGGCCTAGAGAGAAATACAGAATATTAGCTTAGACCCGTATACTATGATAGAGCCAAGTAAGTGTGTCATTTTCAATAAACAAACTTAGGATTTGGGCGTTTAAGTTTGTAGAACACTTGTCTGAAAACATTTATTTCCACAGGCATCAAGAACTCAACGTGTAAAGTCTACTGGAATTCACAGTTGAACGAAGTCTGCTACGTAAACAGAATGTACTCCATGTTGGCAATGTTCCTCACTTCAGGTGTTTGCTTTCGCACTACTGGAAGTTGCAATCACGTGGCAGCAACTGTCAAACAAGGAGGCTCGATTTGCATCACCTTCACTTGTTTTACTACCTTCATTTTTTTTAAATATCCTACGGTTTTTAATACCCCTTTAGGCTATTTCTGCAAGTGGATGACGTTTTAATTCTTGTCTTAGTTATGAATAATATTTGCGGTCATAGAACATCCGAAATGTTAGCACAAAAGTGAGATATAACACCTTCAGATGACAGCAGAAGCAAGAAACATAATAAATTAAGAGGAAACATTGATTTTAGAGTAGAAAAGAAAATTCCGAAACTAGAGGCAACTGCTAAGAGTAGAGAAACCGAAGAAGAAGAAGAAGAAGAACAAGCATTTTGAGGATGATTATGTTGACTGTCACACTTTTACTACGTCATACTACTTTTGACAAATAAAACGGTACGGAACGACGTATTTCGACCAATCATGGCTGCTTATCCTACAATTTTTATCACTTTCCTAGCATTTATTTTTATCACCTCCCTAGCATTTGTTTGTTTTTATCATCTGCCTAGCATTTGTTTCTTTTTATGCCAAGATTGTACTTTCAATAATTGTATCTTTTAAAATGATTAATGTTTATTTCATCACCCTTAATTAAAACTTTTCCATCATTTATCACCTCCCTAGCATTTGTATATTTTTATCACCTTCCTAGCATTTGTTTCTTTTTATGCCAAGATTGTACTTTCAATAATTGTATCTTTTAAAATGATTAATGTTTATTTCATCATCCTTAATTTTAACATTTATTTTTATCACCTCCCTAGCATTTATTTGTTTTTATCACCTTCCTAGCATTTGTTTTTTTGCCAAGATTGTACTTTCAATAATTATATCTTTTAAAATGATTAATGCTTATTTCATCATCCTTAATTAAAACTTTTCCATTATTTATCACCTCCCTAGCATTTCTTTTTATCGCCTCTCTAGCATTTGTTTGTTTTTATCACCTTCCTAGCATTTGTTTATTTTTTGCCAAGATTGTACTTTCAATAATTGTGTCTTTTAAAATGATTAACGCTTATTTAATCATCCTTAATTAAAACTTTTCCATCATTTATCACCTCCCTAGCATTTATTTTCATCACCTCCCTAGCATTTGTTTGTTTTTATTACCTCCCTAGCATTAGTTTCTTTTAATGCCAAGATTGTACTTTCAATAATTGTATCTTTTAAAATGGTTAATGGTTATTTCATCATCCTTAATTAAAACTTTTCCATCATTTATCACCTCCCTAGCATTTCTTTTTATCACCTCCCTAGCATTTGTTTGTTTTTATCACCTTCCTAGCATTTGTTTAACTTATTTTTTGTCAAGAATGTACTTTCAATAATTGTATCTTTTAAAGTGATTAATGCTTATTTCATCATCCTTAATTAAAACTTTTCCATCATTTATCACCTCCCTAGCATTTCTTTTTATCGCCTCCCTAGCATTTGTTTGTTTTTATCTCCTGCCTAGCATTTGTTTCTTTTTATCCAAGATTGTACCCTACTTTCAATAATTATGTCTCTTTCAATGATTAATGCATATTTCATCATCCTTAATTAAAACTTTTCCTAGTAAGCTTATATTAAATTAATTTTCATCATTTAACTAGCTATCTCAAATATTAAATTAATTATAATTCATTGAATTAAATTAGCTCATAAATTAAGTTACTACTTTACCTTATAGATTTATCTAAATTTAAATAAATGTGTAGTGAAGATTATTGCTGGAGAACCTTTTAAGTGTAGTGAAAATATTTGTAATTTAAATTTATGTATTGTATTGATTAAGGCTGGTTGAGTGGAAGAGAAGGCCTTATGGCCTTAACTCTGTCAGCGAAAATAAAACATTATTATTATTATTATTATTATTATTATTATTATTATTATTATTATTATTATTATTATTATTATTATTAGGCGGCCGGGTAGCTCAGTTGGTAGAGCAGCTGGCTATGGACTGGAAGGTCCGGGGTTCGATCCCAGGTGGTGACAGGATTTTTTCTCGTTGCCAAACTTTCAGAACGACCCCAAGGTTCACTCAGCCGTCTATAAAATTGAGCACCGGGTCTTTCCCGGGGGTAAAAGGCGGTCAGAGCGTGGTGCCGACCACACCACCTCATGGAAAGCATGGGGCTCTACCTCCATGCCCCCCAAGTGCCTTCATGGCATGTTACGGGGATACCTTTACCTTTTACCTTTACATATTATTATTATTATTATTATTATTATTATTATTATTATTATTATCATCATTTATCTTATTTGTATTATTTAGGTTATGATATAGCTTCTGCGTATGAGGTTATGGATAGTCACATATCATAGATTGTTATATATATATATATTGATAATTAAAGTGGAATGAAACTGTTTTAATAAAAATGAAACTGAACCAACAAAGCCTTCTTGAATAGTAATCGTTCATAGAGTTGAATGAAGATTGTATAGTTGGCATAATTGGTAACAAGAGAACAGCTATCATAACAAACTACTGCCATCTAGCGGATTATTCGTAATGATGAGATGGTATAATAATACATTTGAAGACATTATTACAAAAACAGCCATAGTAAGTTTTAATGAAATTGAGTTAAGGACACATTTGCTACTATTTAAAATGTTTATAGACTCCAAAAATGACACATGTCAGGTGCAATAGCCACAAGTAGACTTCGTTTAATTGCCACACGCAACATGCAATCAGGTTGCCGATGTACGGTAGTATAGAAGAGGTGAGCGACCTCCCGGTCTCGTAGTATAAGCAGTTCATGTTAAAGAGTTGTGACCGGTCCAAATAGATAGAGCAGCTAAAGCTAATGTATACCTATGTAAGCACTTGTTTCTGCATTACTGTGGTTGAAACAGTCAAAGCTTAACATTTGTTCAGTGCAGACAAAAATTCAATCAAACATGCCACAATGAGAGTGTCGCTGTTCCAAATAATATTTTCTCCTGGAATACACTTACCCCCGCAGCCAGTCTTGACCCGTTGGAAAACGTGGTTGGATGCTGTTAATTATTATGCAGAATATTACGACAAAATAATGCAGGTAATCGATGCATTGGATAGCGCAGACAGTTCCGCTGTTGCAGCTGTAAAATCATTGCCTTCTGAACAGCTATTGGAAGATATTCTGTTCATTGATTCTAATTTTAAAATCGTGTCCAAAAGCATCATCCTATTAGAATCGTCTAAACTGCAACTCTCAGAAGCCCTTAATATAGTGTATAAAATATCAAAACCGTTATCCAAAATAGCAATTAACTAATTTCAGAAAAAGTGAAATGTAAGTTGAGAAACATTATTGCTAAAAACTCTGCCTATTTACAACTTCGTACTATAAATGATGTACTATCAGGTCACGACAAGACGTCTGAAATTGGTGCATTAAAAAGTAGTGACTTTCCGTTCTTCAAATATGTACGTATTACATCGTGCGATGTTGAACGTACATTTTCCCAATATAAAAACTGTTTGAGTGACCATCGGAGGAGGTTCACTTTGGCAGTCGCTCAAAATGTACGTAACTCTTCACTACACATATTCAAGGATGATGTGAGTATATTACATTAAATTTTAAGAGTTAATATATCTCACTACAAAATAATTGTGTATTTACATGTTTAGACATTTCCTATTTCAATGATCATTCATTATATTTCTTGAATGCAGACTACAAGTTTTATTGTAACCGCAGTATACTGCTCAGTGTTTACATCAGAGGCATACTCCGTCCGTCGCACGTCCCCTTCTCATACAGTCTATACCGCGTGCGTAGTAAACCTTATGATTCTCGTGGCAATTCCACGAAGCCTAGCCACAAGGATAAACACCAGTTGTACGGAAAAAGCCGACATGTGTTCTATTTATGTTTATTGTTCTCTTGAAAAATAGCAATTTTGCCAACGGTTGTTTTTGTAATAATATCTTCATTTTGAAGACAATTTAGTATTTTAGTAAGTCAATCAATATTTTATACTCGACCATGCCGAAATGTAGTAATTATACACCTAGTAGTAGCCCTTTAATGCACCTCATTAAAGTACACCTATTCATTATAATTCAGTTGTTCAGCCAATGACAAATCACCATTGTACCATTATAAAACTGCAAGTATCGATTATTCTCGGATATGCAATCGAAAGACGATTAGCGAAAAGTCAAGGAGGCTGGAAATCCAATACTGTCGCAGAAGGTTATAATAATTAGCGTTAATTGTAAATAATATTCAAATAAATTCAATTTGTCATCTCGTTTTTTCAATTTCCAGGTTATATCAAGACTTCTCTACGTTATATCAAGATCAATGACATTCGGCCTCGGAAAAAATCAATACTTTCGCGTCTGCGCACATCTCACAATTCAGGTCAGTTCGCTCCTCACTTACATAACCATAACATGATTACTTTTGAATAATTTCAAGTTAGAAATATGGTCGAGCATAAAAAGTCGTAGGAAACTTGCCTATAATGGTAATTAAAACGCTCGTATGAAAATTATGAAACTCGCTTGCGCTTGTTTCATAAACAAACATACTCGCGTCTTAATTACTACCATTATAGGCTCGTTGCATAATGTACTATTATTGTATTAGAGTACTTTACTTATTCTAATCTTCATATATTTTCTTCTAATTGTGTAATAGTCAATGAAATCCCACTCGAGTTTTGATTTTCTCTAGATAAATCAAAACCTCTAGTGAGATTACTGTTGATAAAATATGGCTAACATATAAATGGTCACTTTTTTTACAAAAAAAAAACGAAAATGGGTTTTTTTTCTTGAAAAATGTTTAAAATTTTACCCATCTCCTCTCTTAAAATGGGTGATCTTCGGAAATCGGTCCGTTGATTTAGACTTCTTATGTAACATTGTCACGTGGTGAGCAAAATATATTATTTATTCACACGAAAATCTTAGATCTGAAGTTACAACGAAGGTGGGTTGCGGGGTCCTTCTTATGGCTGGCCGATATCCCCTACATGTCAACATTCGACATCTGACACTGCATGCTTGTTGTAACAATGCAGATAGCGTGTTTCTCGCTTTCTGCATTCAAATACAGTGGCAGGGATGTCCAAGTTCTATAATTTAATTTAAGATGTCGGAAATTGTCTCACGATAGAAATGAATATTTTATTATTGCATTATTTCAGGATAAATTAAAGAAGTAAGTTGATTCAGCATCATATCAATAGGCCCATTTGGAAATTTATAGAAAAGATAATACAATAACTGAATCAAACATAGAATACCATAACTTAGCCTAATCCAAATTCGCTATGTTCACATAAACGTAAGACAACCAACTGTCTAGCTTTTATTAATGAGTTAATCTTTTAGTAGGCCTACTTTGATTTTTATTGTATTTGTAAATTTAATATTAATTGTTATTATAATTGTAATTGTATTCTTAATATTGTAGTTGTAATCCCCTGGTAGAGGGGAAGAGAAGGCCTGATGGCCTTATCTCTATCAGGTTAAATAAATAAATAAATCTATACTAATAATAAATCTGTGGCCGAAATTTTTCTGGTAATTTTCGATTTTCCAAAAATAATTGGTCCTAACATATATAATTACCCACCCTGAAACCGAAAATCGCTTTTTTGAAATTTTTGTTTGTATGTCTGTCTGTCTGTCTGTCTGTATGTCTGTATGTTTGTTACCTTTTCACGCGATAATGACTGAACGGATTTCGATGAAAATTGGAATATAAATTAAGTTCGTTGTAACTTAGATTATAGGCTATATGGCATTCAAAATACATTATTTAAAAGGGGGGTTATAAGGGGGCCTGAATTAAATATATCGAAATATCTCGCTTATTATTGATTTATATGAAAAATGTTACATAACAAATATTTCTTTAAAACTCATTTCCGATAAGTTTTATTCTTTGAAAAATTTTAATAGGACTGATATTTAATGAGATAAATGAGTTTTAAAAATAAAATATCTGCCATCTAAGGCCGAATAATGAATTAAAAACCAAATGACTTCGTCTATAAGGGGCTTTGGACAGCAACAATCGAAAGCTATGAAAGATAGCCTACAGATAACTTTTCTGCGTTTCTACGAAGTAATATCTGAAGCTAAATTAACCGATTTGTATAATTAATTATTAATTCACCATTGGAAAGTATAGTTTCTCTAGATGGACATAATGCTATAATGTTATCACAGTAACTTCTGAGTGAATCGAGGACAGGTAAGATTAAAATAGATTCTTATGCACCGAAAACTTGATAGGCTATTCTGTATATTCGTTTCCTGTATTTCCTAAACTAATTTTTATGACCAAATGAGTGGTCTCTGGATCAAAATGATTGCATTTTAATTTTTTAATTAAATTTAAATTAAGTAACATAATAAACGATTTATCCTTCTATCAAACACGAATGTTCCCTGGATCAATTGTCTTATTTTAATTATATAATTACTTTATATTTATTTCTAATGGGTGCAGCGGAGCGCACGGGTACGGCTAGTAAATAAATAAATAAATAAATAAATAAATAAATAAATAAATAAGTAAGTGAGTGAGTGAGTGAGTGAGTGAGTGAGTGAGTGAGTGAGTGAGTGAGTAGTGAGTAAACAAGAAATATGTTACAAATCAACGGCGAATTGAAGGGAATGTATACCGATACAATCAATATAAGGACAATAGTAATGTGAAACAATATTTGCGGGCACTTTCATATTATATTATGAAACTGTATGCTGACCCCAGTGCAGATGAAATTAAAAAATAGAATTAGGTACCCGTACAGAATATTGTAACTTTAGCTGTCATTTTATTGTTAAATAATTTATTTAAACTTGATAAACATTGTTCTGAATATTCATGATACCATACTATACCATACTTATATGTAATAACTCCTGTCATATTTTTGATGGCTGTGGATATTTTTTATTTAATGAGTGTGGACATTCAAGATAATGGCCATTTATTCAATGTGGGACACATTTTACACTGGACATTTGATGACTGGAGACACTTTTGATAATGGACATTTTTGCAATGGGCATTTAGCAGTGGACAAATTGACTGACAGTTGTGCGGAGACAAAGAGGAAGGCAGGAAATAGGAAATATTGGAGAAAGCTGGGTTTGCAGTGAAATATTTGCTCTTGGGCAGAAAATTAAAAATGAATGAATATGGCTTGATTTCGTGCTACCTTTGCTTCAATTTTTGCTTTTAAGACAAATTTATTATATTGTATTAATATAATTCATACATAACAATCGAAATAATTTTGAATTGTATTCTCATAGTTATGAAACAAAAGGTATGAATTCTTTAAGATTGTTTGAACCAAAATGCAACATTGTTACAGTATTTAATCATAGTAGTAATTTAGGCCCAAGATTATATAACAAAATTATACTTAAATATCCAAATCTTTTCAATTCTAATAGTTCTGTTATTAAATTTCAAAAGTTATGTATGGATTTTATATATAACAAGGATATATAACAAAATTATATTTAAATATCCAAATCTTTTCAATTCTAATAGTTCTGGTATTAAATTTAAAAAGTTATGTATGGATTTTATAAATAATGAAAAAATGTAAATTTAAATGTATATATTCTTATTGCGTAGTAGACATAAAACAAATTGTATTATATACTTCTTAATTTCAATTCAGGAATCCGCCCCTGAGCACGAGTTCTACTCTTTCAGGGGAGAGCTAAAGTTTTTCTGTTTATATTATATTTTGTTACAATTATTGGCAAAATAAACACAGATTATTAAAAAAAAATTATCTGCCTATATGAAAGAACTTCTAAATTTAATTTTCAGATAATAGAACTAAGTTCAAAGTTATGACATTTATAGGAAAATGTCCCCTAAAACAAAAATGAAAAAAAACATAAAAGTGTTAATACGTAACGAAACTATAAAACATCTTAATCATTTTATTATTATTTTTATTTATAAAACATATTGGGCCGACAAGTCAATAGGCCTAATAACAAATAAATTATGATAATTTATCACCATTTATTTGTTAATAATTTTAATTATTTACATAGGATGTGACATTTCTCACAGTTACGTCTATGATTTAACTCGAGAAGTAGAATTTGCGTTCCATAAAATATTTTAACATTTTCATTAATTTAGCACAGTTTGAATATAGTCGTTACAAGTAAAAAATGCATGTCTATACAGCGCCCAATAAACGTTTCCTGTTTTTTGAAGAGTCTATATTCTACAATTACTTTAGTAGGCCTAATTTATTCCTACCAATCTTCTTTAATTTAGGACCTATTAATACTAAATCTAGTAACTAGCGTAGCTTAGTCTTCTGAGGCGCATGACCGCCGATCCGGAGTCGCGTTCGGGCGTGGGTTCGATTCCCGCTTGGTCTGAGTACCAGATTGTTTTATTCCGAGGTTCCCCTAACCGTAAGTCGAATGTGAGGTAATCTACGGTTAATCCTCGGCCTCATCTCGCCAAATACTACCTCGCTATCACCAACCCCAGTAACGCTAAATAACAGAGAAGTTGATACAACGTTGTTAAATAACCAACTAAAAAAATTACTAAATCTAAATAAAAAATATCTGATTTTTAGTATGTGAAGAAGGTACGTCATGGTAAGAATTTATTTATTTTACTTATTTATTTATTTATTTATTTATTTATTTATTTATTTATTTATTTATTTATTTATTTATTTATTTATTTATTTATTTATTTATTTATTCTGGTATAGTTAAGGCCATCAGGCCTTCTCTTCCACAACACCAGGAATGCAAATACAATAATAGAAATAAACAGAGAAAAATACACTATATGCAAAGTAAAGCTACACAAGAAATAAAGAGAGAGAGAAAAAAACATTATAAACAAAGTAAAGCCACACAAAAATATACACAGGTTGCAGTCACACAAACTTTAAATGAGTGATTAAGTATCATAATTAATTGTATCCTAACTAATTAACATAAACAAGAAACTTGCAATTTTAATCTAGATTAAAAGAGAAAAAGAAAAAAAAAACACAAATCAATACTTCTAGTAATAACTTACCTAAAAGCATTAAGACAAAATTTTCCAATTTAATTTTGAATTGTGATAAAGTCCGGCAGTCCCTGACGTCATTAGGTGACGAATTCCAGAGGCGAGGTATTTCTACAGTATAGGAAGAATATTGTACGAAATGGAACTATAGAAGTTGGAGCTTTATACTTCGAAGAGGTGGAAAAATTCAAGTGTCTTGGAGCAACAGTAACAAATATAAATGACACTCGGGAGGAAATTAAAAGCAGAATAAATATGGAAAATGCCGGTTATTATTCGGTTGAGAAGCTTTTGTCATCTAGTCTGCTGTCAAAAAATCTGAAAGTTAGAATTTATAAAACAGTTATATTACCGGTTGTTCTGTATGGCTGTGAAACTTGGACTCTCACTTTGAGAGAGGAACAGAGATTGAGGGTTTTTGAGAATAAGGTTCTTAGGAAAATATTTGGGGCTAAAAGGGATGAAGTTACAGGAGAATGGAGAAAGTTACACAACGCAGAGCTGCACGCATTGTATCCTTCACTTGACATAATTAGGAACATTAAATTCAGACGTTTGAGATGGGCAGGGCATGTAGCACGTATGGGCGAATCCAGAAATGCATATAGAGTGTTAGTTGGTAGGCCAGAGGGGAAAAGACCTTTGGGGAGGCCGAGACGTAGATGGGAGTATAATATTAAAATGTATTTGAGGGAGGTGGGATATGATGATAGAGATTGGATTAATCTTGCTCAGAATAGGGACCAATGGCTGGCTTATGTGAGGGCGGCAATGAACCTCCGGGTTCCTTAAAAGCCAGTAAGTAAGTATAGGAAGATGAGTATAAAGACGTTCTATGATAAGGGATAGAAAGAAGTGATTGATGTTGTTTTCGAAGAGTTGTAAGAAATTGATAGCGCTATAACAGATAATTCGGAGTAGAAGTATGTATGTATTTATTCACACTGCAATGGGTATATACCCGGTGGCAGTGGTAACTAATTGCACTCAATAATGACAATAATAAACTTATTAATTAAAAATACAATTAATGATAATACTAATAATTAATAATAATAATAATAATAATAATAATAACAACAACAACAGGGAATATACTAAATTAAATGAAACGATCACTTAAAATAACATTTGAAATATTCTAATTTGTATCTTAAAACTAAAATCGAACTAAAACCCACGAGTATATGTTCATATCTGCACAAGTACCTTTCAACATTACACTCATTTCGCTGTCAACTCACTCACTGCACTGGAACTACGACACATTTCACTGATTCTATCCTAATTTCACTAACACTTCAAAAACATTTCACTGTTCAAATTCTTTGCACTGCCACTATAAACTATAAAGCTTCACTGACAGGAACACGTTTCACTTACACAACACACTTCACTGACACGACATACTTCTTCACTGATACAACACACTTCACTGACACAACATACTTCTTCACTGATACAACACACTTCACTGACACAAATAATTCTTCACTGATACAACACTTCAATAACAACATATCATTTACACCCTTTAAGTACTGTGTATAATTACCGTCTATTAGTAAGGTCCTTAAGCCTATTTTTAAATACATTTTTGGTTGTTGGTAAAGCCTTTAGTAAGTCTGCAGGTAAAGCATTCCAGTCCCTGATAGTACGATTGAGAAAAGAAAACTTTCCAGTGTCCGTCCTCTGCCTTCTTTCCCTCAATTTATATGAGTGGTCGTTCCTTGAAGAGTAATTTGGCGGCTGCAACCTATTTTTTATTTCTTTCCAGGCAGGCTCACCTCTGTATGTTTTGAACAGTGCGCATAATCGAATTCGCGTTCTCCTGTCCGTGAGTGTGTCCCATTTTAATGGTGAATTTTTCCGACAACACTTAAGAGCCCGTTTTTGAATCTTTTCCAGTGTCTTAGTATGCATGATTCTAAACAGAAGAGACAGTGAATGTATGAATGGCTTTGTTATTAATTTTAAACTATAACAGACCGGGCCAAAAACAAGAGTGACGTCACGGGAGTGTTGGTACACCCCTCGAACAAGCGAAGCATGATATTCGCTGTCAATCTGAGGCGATGTTGTGTCGTTGCTACGCCATTGTGTAGGCATCCTGCTTTACAATGTTTAAGCATGTCAACAACATTATATACATTTCGATATTCAGCCGTGACGTTTCGACGCTATTGTATCCGTCGCTAGGAGACGAGAGGCCGCTGACGTTTCAAGAAAAGAAATCTGCCTAGACAATAATGCAGGCACGAGTTTTAAATAGAGAATAGCGAGCAACTTGTATTGAGACGCTCATGACAATAGAGTTGTATGTTGCAAAGAATTGTGGGAATGGGTGATTGCGTAAACACTACCGGTGTATATTGCAGTCAACAGCGGACAACTATATGGTTAACTTTTTTTTACTTTATTTTTATACAAAATACTATAAAGATGAAAAACGTAAGCCTTATGTTACAGACTTTTGACGAAAATAAACGTTTCCGGAATACCTGACACACAAAAACGTTCAAGTCACAATTCGGATTTTTCTTTTTCAACTACTCGCATTCTGTTCCCAAATGTCAATTCATAAGCTTTCTACTCATAAATTAAATGAGATGTTTATTTAAATTGTATTATTTACTAGCCGTACCCGTGCGCTCCGCTGCACCCGTTAGAAATAAATATAAACTAATTACATAATTAAAATAGGACATTTGATCCAGGTAAAATTCGTGTTTGATAGAAGAATAAATCGTTTAGTATGTTACTTAATTTAAATTGCATTTTAAAAAATTAAAATGCGATCATTTTGATCCAGAGACATAAACATTATTTTAGGAAATACAGGAAACGAATGTACAGAATAGCCTATGAAGTTTTCTGTGCATTAGAAACTATTTTAATCTTACCTGTTCTCGATTCACTCAGAAGTTACTGTAATAACATTATAGCATTATGTCCATCTAAAAAACTACACTTTCCAATGGTGAAAGAATATTAATTATATAAATCTGTTAATTTAGCTTCCGATATTACTTCATACAAACACAGAAACATTCTCGGTAGGCTATATTTCATAGCTTTCGATTGTTGTTGTCCAAGGCCCCTTATAGACAAAGTCATTTGTTTTTTATTTCATTACACCGCCTTAGATGGCGTTGTTATTGTAATTTTAAAACTCATTTATCTCATTAAGCATCAGTCCTATCAAAATTTTGTATAGAATAAAACTTATCGGAAATAATATTTAAAGAAACTTTTGTTATGTAACATTTTTCATGAGAATTAATAATAAGGGAGATATTTCGATTTATTTCATTTGAGCCCCCTTATAACCCCCGTTATAAATAAAATATTTTGAATGCCATATAGCCTAAATTCTAAGTTACGACTAACTTAAATTATATTCAAATTTTTATATAAATTAGTTCAGCCATTATCGCGTAAAAGAGTAACAAACATCCAGACAGGCAGACATACAAACAAAAATTTCAAAAAAGCGATTTTCGGTTTCAGGGTGGTTAATTATATATGTTAGGAGCAATTATTTTTTTTGAAAATCGAAAATTACCAGAAAAATTTTGGCTACAGATTTATTATTAGTATAGATTTACAAATGGCTTTTAGAGAACCCGGATGTTTTTTTTCTATTTTTCTGTTTTTCTGTTTTCTGTTTGTCCCGTGTTCTTAAACTAGTACGTGCACAACACCCATGCCCAAGGCGGCACTCGAATCCACAACCTTTCGGACCAAGCGATAGAGATATGCCGTGCCCCTACCGTTTGAGTCATCCAGGTCGGCATGTTCATTGCCGCCCTCACATAAGCTCACCATTGGTCCCTATCCTGAGCAAAATTAACCCAGTCTCTACCATCATATCCCACTTCCCTGAAATCCATTTTAATATTATCCTCCCACCTACCTCTCGGACTCCCCAAAGGTATTTTTCCCTCAGGTCTTCAACTAACACTCTATATGAATTTCTGGATTTACCTCATGAGTGCTACATACCCTGTCCATCTCAAACGTCTGGATTTAATGTTCCTAATTATATTAGGTAAGAATACAATGCGTGCAGTTCTGCGTTGTGTAACTTCCTCCATTCTCCTGTAACTTCATCCCTCTTACCTCCAATTATTTTCCGAACCATCTTATTTTCGAACACTCTTAACCTATGTTCCTCTCTCAAAGTGAGAGTCCAAGTTTTACAACCATAGAAAACAACCGGTAATATAATTAACTGTTTTATAAATTCTGATTTTCAGTTTTTTTGAAAGCAGACTAGAAAACAAAAGCTCAACCGAAAAATAACAAAAATTTTTCATATTTATTCTGCGTTTAATTTCGTCTCGAGTGTCATTTATATTTGTTACTGTTGCTATAAGGAATTTCAATTTTTCTACATTTTTAAAGGATAAATTTTCAATTTTGTATCAATTTGTATATTTTTATTTGATATTATACTCTGGTCACGAAATATAATCATAAGCATGTTTTTTCAGGATTTATTTCTAAACCTATCTCATTACTTGCTTCAAATATAACTTTTCATTTAGCAAAGGAATTTTACAATGTTACATTTCTTCGGATCAAATTTCTGCATTATTAAAGGTCAAAATTGAAATTCTTTCAATCACTTATTATCACAATATTCTGCTCTCTTAAACTGACTAACCATATTGGGAATTAAATCAATGGCTTTCCCAAAACGTTCAATTAAATGTTTCATGTAAAACAATTTCTATCTCGAAAAGGAAGCAAAAACGAGCAAAATTGTATTAAACTTTTCTGTTTGAAATATCTCAAAGAATAACCAGCTGAAATTAATGACATTACTTCACCCTGGAAATTGGATGGCCTCAGGAAGATTGGTCAAACAAATATTACAATATAAACCTAGGGGACGTAGTATCGTTTATGACTAAATGGAAGGACATTATTTGAATCGGAACAAGTTTTTCAGCGTAACCTTGTAATAGAGATAACTATTAATCTTAATGGCTTATCTTCTAATAACTATGTAAACCTGCTCAAAATTCTTAAGGGGTTAGGTACAGCTTACAGCAGTAAAATTTTGGAAATATTCAACATTTTTTTTCCCTTCATTACTGTATCTTGTACAATATTGAACAACTGGTATGTGTAAAACTCTGTCCTTCTGCTATATGAAAAAAGAATATTTTTACCATTAAAAAATTATTTATATATTTTTTCTCAAAATTCAAAATGGTGGCAGTTCACTGTGCAGTGATGATGCGTTTCCCTCATAACTCAAAAATTATCCAACATCCTGTCATGAAATGTTTTGTGTGTATTTATGCATGTCATACCTACAATATGACTCAAAACCACTTCTCTACCTTTGATAGATTGTCAGATGAAAAATAAATTAATTTAAACAATTGTCAAATTTCTGTATTTTCTTCTAACACAAAATAAAAAAAAATATATTATTTATTAAGGAATGTAGTTCAAAGAGCATGATATTGTAAACATGAGTTTCAGCAATAAAATAAAAGAGAGAGAACATGAAAAAGTTAACAAGTTTATGAGTTATGAAGGAAACGCTTCATCACTGCACAGTGAAATGCTACCATTTTTAATTTTGAAAAAAATATATACAAGTATATATAAATAATTTTCAAGCATACTTTCATTAAGCTATACAAATTTGTACAATTCATATCAAGTAGATTAATTTAATTTATAATCATAAACAATTCATCAGTTGAGCTATACAGACTACTATGCAATTTACAGCATATACAATTCATCAATTGAGCTATACAGACTATTCATTTTAAAAGCCTGTACAATTCATCAGCCAAACTATACAAACATATACAATACATAGTAAACAAATAAATTCTATTTACAAACAAATTTTGGGAAAATCTTCATCATTGCACAGTGAACTACCACCATTTTGAATTTTGAAAAAGTAAGTATGAATATATATTTTTAATCGTAAAAATATTTTTTTTCATATAGCAGAAGGACAGTGTTTCACACGTACCAATTTTCATTATTGTACAAGATACAGTAATGGAGTAAAAATATGTTGAATATTTCCAAACATTTTACTGCTGTAAGGTGTACCTAATCCCTTAAGCAACAAATATATTTTAGTATTGAAATATTTGTTTCAGATTCTCTTATTTTTCTAAAATAAATTTCGTATTTTGGCAAATAAGAAGAAAAAAAAAAAAAAAGAAAAATCATTGAATCCCAGCGATCCGAGAACCACAGGCTGTGAACCAGCTTTTGACCCCCGTGTAACAACGGCAAGTAGAAAGGGGGATGAAGTATTGAGTAACATACATTGCAGCGGGGTGTTGAGTGAAAAACACGTCAGTCAACTGACATCTCGCATTGTCAGACAGGAGATGTGGTCCAGTCCCTTAAGTGGCCGTCAAGCCATTGTACCGCCCGTCTCTTTTTTTTTTTAATCCATTTATCGAGGTCAGTGACCATTTGACTCTCACTTCCCCCAAAACTGTAACATCACAGAATATGAATGTAACATGAAATCGTATTGTATAGCGCATCGCACCAGTATGAGAAGGGTGCAAAATATTTTTTTTATATTATATATTTTCTTTCCCCTGCGGAAATTCCATCCCACACACAATGCTGTTTTTGGATAGTGTGTGTGCGTTCAGCTTTTTGTCTATGTGGTGTAACCGTTCGGTTTGAACCCCTCACAGACGATGCCTGCAGCCAAACCCCTGGGGTACTTCCAGTATTCTGACACATCCATTCTCAGGGGATGTGTGTTGTTGTTCTAATGGCTTGTTAACGAATGTCTCATGTATATAAAGCCGTTGTCGTATAAATGGCATATACTGATCAATGTATCATAGCACTCCCGCCTGACGATCTAGTGCGCCGGGTTCGATTTACGGACAGGGATGTGGAGATTTACGGTGTGCGCCAAAACAAACGACACTGAAATTATCGCTCATCTTCTATCCACGTTTCCCTAGCAACGAAGTATTTATTATTTTATTGTTTGTAACAGTTTCACAATGAAATTATTCGGTATCATCAATGTGGGTTTAGGCGTAATAGATCAACAGTTCATCAGATATTTTGTATTCGAGAGACAATGGAGACAAAATGGGAGTATAAAGGTACAGTGCATCAGTTATTCATGGATTTCAAAAAAGCATATGACTCGGTTAAGAGAGAAGTTTTGTATGATATGCTTAATGAATTTGGTATTCACAAGAAACTAGTTCGATTAATTAAAATGTGTCTCAGTGAAACGTACAGCAGAGTCCGTATAGGTCAATTTCTGTTAGATGCGTTTCCAATTCGCTGTGGGCTAAAGCAAGGAGATACACTATCACATTTACATTATAACTTTGCTCTAGAGTATGCCATTAGGAAAGTCCAGGATAACAGAGGGGGTTTGGAATTGAACGGGTTACAACAGCTTCTTGTCTATGCGGATGACGTGAATATATTAGGAGAAAATCCTCAAACGATTAGGGAAAACACGGGAATTTTACTTGAAGCAAGTAAAGAGATAGGTTTGGAAGTAAATTCCGAAAAGACAAAGTATATGATTATGTCTCGTGACCAGAATATTATACGAAATGGAAATATATCTTTTGAAGAGGTGGAAAAATTCAAATACCTGGGAGCAACAGTAACAAATATAAATGATATTCGGGAGGAAATTAAACACAGAATAAATATGGGAAATGCGTGTTATTATTCGGTTGAAAAGCTTTTATCATCCAGTCTGCTGTCAAAAAATCTGAAAGTCAGAATTTATAAAACAGTTATATTATCGGTTGTTGTTTATGGTTGTGAAACTTGGACTCTCACTTTGAGAGAAGAACAAAGGTTAAGGGTGTTCGAGAATAAGGTGCTTAGGAAAATATTTTGGGCTAAGAGGGATGAAGTTACACGAGAATGGAGAAAGTTACACAACACAAAACTGCACGCATTGTATTCTTCACCTGACATAATTAGGAACATTAAATCCAGATGTTTGAGATGGGCAGGGCATGTAGCACGTATGGGAAAATACAGAAATGCATATAGAGTGTTAGTTGGGAGGCCGGAGGGAAAAAGACCTTTAGGGAGGCCGAGACGTAGATGGGAAGGTAATATTAAAATGGATTTGAGGGAGATGGGATATGATGATAGAAAATGGATTAATGTTGCTCAGGATAGGGACCAATGGCGGGCTTATGTGAGGGCGGCAATGAACCTCCGGGTTCCTTAAAAGCCAGTAAGTAAGTAAGTAAGTAAGTAAGTAGGTAAGTAAGTATAAGGTTCAGTGCATCAGTTATTCATAGATTTCAAAAAGGCACATGACTCGGTTAAGAGAGAAGTTTTATATGATATGCTTAAGGGGACACTCCACTAAAATTGACAACTTTTTTACTAATCATTTTTTTAACTAAATTTTGAGAGCATGCTTATTATATAAAGGACTAACAAAATCCAAATTTTAAACTCCCAAATGTTTTTAGCTTCTGATTTTTTTATTTTTTATTTTCTGTTTTTTTTTTTAGAAATATATTCAAACCCAAGTTTTTTGTAGAAGATGTAAATGTTTAAGATTCTTTTTTTATTACATTCACAAGACATAGAGAAACATTTCTATGCATTCATTTTATGAAATAGGTACCTCATTTATTCACTTTTTTAAATTTTGAGAAAGTTATTTTTTCTCTAATTAAAAAAAAATATTAATTAAATAAAGTATCAGCATTTCTTACAAACTAAATGCATAGAAACACGCAGCTATGTCATATATACTTGCAATAAAAATTTCATCCAGATTGATTAATATTTAGCATTAAAAAGTTGGTGTTGAATCTAGAAAAATAAACTTACGAAAAAATGGATGTTTATGTAACACATACCTATTAAAATTCTCCTCCGCTACATTCATCTAGTAACATCAGGGAGCCAACGTCAGAACAAAAAATTACTGGATTTGTAATAAGAAATTTGTAAAAAAGAATTCTTTGATGAAAAAAATAATTTTGACACTTCTTTAAATAGCTTTAATTAAAAAAAATAAACATAATTGTAATCAGAATTTAACTAAATCCATTTGGATTATGAAAATATGTATGCTAAAGAAGAGAAATAGCCAACTTTTTTTTGGGGGGGGGGGAAATGTTCATGATTTTCAGTAGAGTCTCCACTTAAGGCTTCATTCAAACGTTGGACACAATGCTGTGAAATGGATGGCAGTAATGTTAAATTACGATGAATTTCATATGTACACACCATAACAAGAGTCCTATATACAGTTTATGGATCGAGACTTTATGTCCACTTGTAGATAGACTAAAATGAATGTGTACAGTGAGAGAGTTTAGAATTCTAAAATAGAAATGCCCAGAGTAACTGGGTAATAGAAGAGGAAAGTAGGACAGAAGGAGAATTATTTAGGTAAATAAGAGGAAGGAGTGAAGGTGAATAGTGTAACTAGACTTGGTATGCGAGTGAAAAATGTGGAGTGAGATTAGGAAGTGTAAACAGAGAAAAGCAAATGTGCGGAGAGTGAATTAATTGAACTACGAATTATAGTGTAAATGATAGTAATGCAAGTAAAGTGAACCTGTGGAAGCAGTGGTCAGTGATAAATATAAAAATAGGCATAGAAAGAGAAATAAAGTGGTACTGGGAGGAAGAGAGAGAAGAAAATGTGAAAATTTTACGATACAGAAGTAGTAAATTATAAATATAATATAACATTAAATCCAGATGTTTGAGATGGGCAGGGATCTGTGCCTCTGAATGATATTAATTTAGTTTTGTTAGATTATATTTTCGTACCAAATTCGTATGTAATTTTATGTACATGAAGATTGGTGCTAGAGCAAACAGTAGAGATGGATAAAATAGGATGTAGTGAAAAGTGTAACCTTTAGTGTTAACAGGCATAATGGAACTAAGAGAAAGCTATTTTCAAATTTTTATGTAAATACATACTCGTATTTTCAAATATTCACATAAAAATTAAGTTTTCATCATATAATTTTCGACAAAAGCCCCATTTCAGATTAATCATCACCCGAATGTTCAGTGCAGTTGCTTAGACGTGACAGCTGGCAACTGTTTCTCTGAATTGCTTATCTGTGGAACTGCAGTCTGATCTCTCACCACAAGCGATAAGAGTTGTCACCACTAAAAAATTATACTGTAAGTAACACACATAAACAATGATGTGTCATTTAGGAGTGCCTTGTAAATTATAATTTCATAACCATCAGCTGCCTCTGTTTTCGTTTCCAATCACAAATATATTTCTATGGAGTGCATGTTATTTCTCAATGGCTAGGGCGCTCTTTTTCCCAGTACAAGGCAGTGTTCCGCGATAATCGTCAGCCATTTGTGATGGACAGCTTGAGGAAAAGTATGTTATGTGTATTATAGACCTAATTTTAGTCTGGTATATTTCTGTCCTAGTTGATGTTTTAATGTAGATTTTAATAGTCCCAATATTTGTTAAAGTTTTGCATGTTCTTATTTATGTCATTCTCTCCTTCATAAGAAATATTTCATTCTAAGTATGGGAAATTGTTTACTTGTTCTATAATACTGTATGTGTATGTATGTATTTATTAACACTGCAACTGTGTATACATCCGGTGGCAGTGATATATAATATACAATAATAACATTACAATAATTATAAGTAATAAAATTATAATAATAAATTACAGCAATAAAAGTAAAATAAATGTAAATTTAAATCTAACTATAAATAAATAAATGCAATAAATCTGGGACTATAAATAAGAAGTAGGACTATAAATAGATTATAGATTAGGCCTACTATTTTGGTTCGTTTTGGATCTGTGCCTCTGGATGATATTAATTTAGTTTTGTTAGATTATATTTTCGTACCAAATTCTTATGTAATTTTATGCAATGTAAATAAATCTTTTACACATATTGCATTATTAATTAATTATTATTTACTTACTTACGGCTTTTACAGAACCCAGAGGTTCATTGCCGCCCTCAAAAAAACCGTCACCGGTTCCTAACCTGAGCAACTCTCTAGCACCATATCCCACAACCCTCAAATCCATTTTAATATTATCTTCCCATCTACGTCTCGGCCTCCCCAAAGGTCTTTCTCCCTCCGGCCTCCCAACTAACACTCTACATGCATTTCTGGGTTCGCTCATACGCATTATCATTATTATTATTATTATTATTATTATTATTATTATTATTATTATTATTATTATTACTTATTCTTATTAATATTACTATTACTACTACTATTACTATTAATTATCATTATTATTATTATTATTATTATTATTATTATTATTATCATCATCATCATCATCATCATCATCATCAATTACTCATTAATAGCCAATAGCCAATATACATGATCATGAAATTAGAAATAGTGAATAAATTAATACTCCATACTGTAGATTACATAAAACTAGTACAAATTTTTGTGTCTTGGGGATGAAATTATATAATAAGCTTCCCAGTCAATATTATAAGTTACCAACCAATAGTTTCAAAGCTAGATTTTATAATTGGCTTTTAATTTATCCTTTCTACTCTGTAGATGAGTTCCTTAACATAAATTCATACGAAATTCTTTTTTAATAAATAGAGTTATTTACATTTAGTTACAAATATTACATTAAGGGTGAAGTGTTTTCATTAATTTTAGAGTTTCAAAATGTTTTGTGTTTTCATTCAAATTAAACTTTACTGTTTTCAATTATATGTGTATTTTCAAATGTATTGTGACGAAGCCTATCACTGTATGTTTAATGGCTTAATAAATTGAATTGAATTGAATCATTATCATTATTACTTATTGTTATTAATATTACTATTACTACTACTATTACTATTTATTATTATTATTATTATTATTATTATTATTATTATTATTATTATTATTATCATCATCATCATCATCATCATCATCATCATCATCATTATTATTATTATTATTATTATTATTATTATTATTATTACTTATTCTTATTAATATTCCTATTACTACTACTATTAATTATTATTATTATTATTGTTATTATTATTATTATTATTATTATTATCATGTCATGTACTTAATTGAATTGATATATAATTAATTAAGTTGATATGTAATTAAGTTGATATGTAAATAATTAAGTTGATAGGTAATTAATTAAGATGATATGTAATTTAGTTGATATGTAAATAAATTAAGGTGATATGTAATTAATTAAGATGATATGTAATTAAGTTGGTATGTAATTAATTAAGGTGATATGTAATTATTTAAATTGGTAATAGTTGAGGGAAATAGAAGTACTTATAAGTTAGATTTACGTTTGCTTATCGTAGGCGTTATTATAGAATAGTTTTTATTTATAGTCCTAGGTTTATTGCATCTACTATTTATAGATTTATGTTTATTTTATTTTATTTCATTTAGGTTTGTTTTATTTTATTTCATTAATTGTAATTATTGCATATTATATATCACTGCCACCGGGTGTATACCCAATTGTAGTGTTAATAAATACATACCTACATACATACATACATACATACATACATACATACATATGCAAAATAATTAATTTGATAGGTAATTAATTAAGATGATATGTAATTTAGTTGATATGTAAATAAATTAAGGTGATATGTAATTAAGTTGGTATGTAAATTAATTAAGGTGATATGTAATTATTTAAATTAGTAATAGTTGGGGGAAATAGAAGTACTTATAAGTTAGATTTACTTTTGCTTATCGTAGGCGTTATTATAGAATAGTTTTTAATTATAGTCCTAGGTTTATTGCATCTACTATTTATAGATTTACGTTTATTTTATTTTATTTCATGTAATTGTAATTATTGTATATTATATATCACTGCCACCGGGTGTATACCCAATTGTAGTGTTAATAAATACATACATACATCATTATTATTTTTATTATGATTATTACTTATTCTTATTAATATTCCTATTACTACTACTATTACTATTAATTATTATTATTATTATTATTATTATTATTATATCGTCATTATTATTATTATTACTTATTCTTATTAATATTACTATTACTACTACTATTACTATTAATTATTATTATTATTATTATTATTATTATTATTATTATTATTGCACTACTATTACCGTCCATTTTATTACAATTTGCACCTACAATGTCGCTCTGGAAATGCTCTACCTTTTTAGCTGGAATTATTTTCGTTGCTTTCATGAACTTGTGACGGACGGACGGACGGACGGACGGACGGATGGACGCAGATACGACAATAGCTATTCCTACAATATTGCCGCTCGCTTCTTTTATTTTTCCAACAAAATGGTCCACCGTGTTAACAAAAGGCCCGGTGTTTTCATCGATAAAACAGAATTTTTTTAAAATGCCTTGTGTTTATACAAGGCAGCCCGTTTTTAGAATTTTCATACACTGTGTCTACACGTTTCGCCTGTAGGGGCCCAATATACACGCCAACCCTGGTTACGCGCTGAATGAACAACTTTTTTTCTCTCTCTCTGTCTACATAAACTGATTTTCAAATAAATGGAACACAACACTGTACAACGTTAGAGAGACCAGATAGCAGTTCTGGTTATGCTAGTACATGATTTTAACGTGGTCTATGGAAAAGACACGCAACTGATGCCATTTGCCCCCCATTCAAACCAGTTCCATGCCCTAATACACAATGATTGCATAAAAAATACAATAACCCTTTTCAAGCTCTAAGCCTTTAGTTTTTAAAATGAACTTTCCATACAATATCACCACCTATTATTGTACAGGGGCCTCAGCGCCTCTCTTTCTCCCTTTATTAAAAAAAAAGAAGCTCCATATTAGCTGAATTAAAACAGAAGAACATCGTTAAACAAAAAGGTTTCTTTTTTTAATTAGTCGAAACGCTTTGAGTAAAGCAATTAATGTAAAAAGAAAAAAAAAAAAAAAAGGAGATCTCCACGAGGGAAAACAAGAAATGGTTGCTATGGCAATTATTGTGGACTATGTACACATTATAAGATTCAATTTTTGCCTTCCCTAAACCTAGACATTGTGTTCGCTTTCGTACACCGAAGGAAGCAGAACAATACCTTTAGATGCCACTACGGTTACGTACAAGAATGCAACAAGGACATATGTACACTATTTAGAATTCTTCAGTTTTCATACATTTCCATTTGTTCATTTTCTTTTTTTTTCTCTCTCTTTTCTTTAACCTTTCATGTAATCACTAATCTTTTCATTAATAATGTATATACCTAATTACATTATTTGATTAATGTTATTCATTAATATATTCCATTATTATGAGAAATACCTATAATTATTATGTTGGTTGAGAAGCTTTTATCATCCAGTCTGTCAAAAAATCTGAAAGTTAGAATTTATAAAACAGTTATATTACCGGTTGTTCTTTATGGTTGTGAAACTTGGACTCTCATTTTGAGAGAGGAACATAGGTTAAGGGTGTTTGAGAATAAGGTGCTTAGGAAAATATTTGGGGCTAAGAGGGATGAAGTTACAGGGGAATGGAGAAAGTTACACAACACAGAACTGCACGCATTGTATTCTTCACCTGACATAATTAGGAACATTAAATCCAGACGTTTGAGATGGGCAGGGCATGTAGCACGTATGGGCGAATTCAGAAATGCATATAGAGTGTTAGTTGGGAGGCCGGAGGGAAAAAGACCATTAGGGAGGCCGAGACGTAGATGGGAAGATAATATTAAAATGGATTTGAGGGAGGCGGGATATGATGATAGAGACTAGATTAATCTTGCACAGGATAGGGACCAATGGCGGGCTTATGAGAGGGCGGCAATGAACCTCCGGGTTCCTTAAAAGCCAGTAAGTAAGTAAGTAAGTATATTCCATTATTGATTCACTCTTCCAGTCATTAAATCAACAAGTGTTTAATAAAATAATTCATTCCTGAATTTATTTATTTATTTATTTATTTATTTATTTATTTACTTGTTTGTCTATTTATTT
This sequence comes from Periplaneta americana, assembly GCF_040183065.1. Classification (NCBI taxonomy): domain Eukaryota; kingdom Metazoa; phylum Arthropoda; class Insecta; order Blattodea; family Blattidae; genus Periplaneta; species Periplaneta americana. The sequence continues at coordinate 24,396,722 of NC_091130.1, forward strand.
ATTGGTTAATTATTTATGTATGTTCTTCTGTAGCATTTATAAAGAATGCTGCATATTACGTATGCCGAAACTGTGATTCAGATCTTGATTCAGAATAAAACCACGGTTTCATCGTTTTTATTTGTAGCCTATTAGTGTCTTTCTTATGTTTCAATGAAATTTGCGTTTAAAATTACCATAAATATTTTTGAGCACATAAACTCCTTTATTAACATAACTTTTATGACTGCCAACATATCCCATATCCTGTGCCAACCTACCTAACTTGCGGGATTGGTTGGCATAATTTCACCTACTAAGAAGAAAAGCCATATATATGATTATAATGTACCAAAGTACATATGATATTTCCATGCAGATATTCTGCATCATCATACGATGAAAGAGTAATGGAACGGAGAAAAATTCTCTCCGGCGCCGGGATTTGAACCCGGGTTTTCAGCTCTACGTGCTGACGCTTTATCCACTAAGCCACACCGGATTCTACACCGGCGTCGGAAGAATCGTCTCAGTTTTAAGTTCCAACTCTTGGGTTCCCTGTGGTGGCCGCCCTCTGCACTACGTCATAGATATCTATGAACCTAGGACCGAAGTCCACACATGTGCTGAGGTGCACTCGTAATGAGTGACTAGTTGGCCGGGATCTGACGGAATAAGCGCCGTCTTAAATCACGAAGTGATTTACGCATATCATATAAATATGATTATAATGTACCGAAGTACATATGATATTTCCATGCAGATATTCTGCATCATCATACGATGAAAGAGTGGCTTAGTGGATAAAGCGTCAGCACGTAGAGCTGAAAACCCGGGTTCAAATCCCGGCGCCGGAGAGAATTTTTCTCCGTTCCATTACTCTTTCATCGTAGAAAAGCCATATCTTAATGCAGGTGAATGTTATACAATTAAAAAAAATACGCTAACATAACACGAATAGCCTATTGAGTGACGTTTATTCACTTCACTTATTAAAGTCAGGTTGTTTTCTTGACCTCAAAAAAATTAAACACAAAAATTGTGTCAATCAGTCCCGGTCTCCCCTATTGAATACAGTGGTGAGTGTATTATGTTAATGCACAGAATTATTTATTTTATATGGTAAGACTCAGAATAGGAAGAGAACATTAGGTATCATCATCTATCAAATAAACAGGATTTAGATTTCTGGTTATCGTACAATATGTACAAGAAAAAGTTATATACGGCAATGGTTTCATGATATGTTGGATTCTAGATGCATGTTGTTTGTAGTTGTAGTCAGGTATCATGGTGGTTGGAACACGTGTTCTGTAGTGGTGAATTTCTTAAATAAATAAATTAAGCCTATTAGTCCTACTATATAATACTGTATACTGAATTCATTAACTTATATTCACTCTGTAATTTGTCAATTATACCTACATTTTACATTTTTGGCTATGATACCTATACTTAAATCTTTTTAATTTATTTATTTTTTGGTATTTTTCATTTATATCTAGATCTGTGTCTTTTATTTAGGTAGTATCTATTTGTTTTTTTTTATTTTTAATTTTTAATTTGTAATTACACTTGTATCTTGCATTTGTTTCTGTTTTATCTCTTTTTTCATGCTATATGCAATTCTGTATTTTTTTTAACAAATCTGTACTGTTTATTGTAATTGTGGCTTTGCCCTGTTAAATAAATAAATAAATAAATAAATAAATAAATAAATAAATAAATAAATAAATAAATAAATAAATAAATAAATAAATAAATAAATAAATAAATAAATAAATAAATAAATGTGATATTATTGGTATTGATATAAGAACGCAGGAATAATTCAAATAGATAATTTAAAAAATATGATAGAAATCTGAAAAAGATTCCTTAAAAAATATAAAAGTTGGAAATTTCAACCCTAAACTCCGTTAATCACTTAGTGTCTTATTACATCATTAAATGCGTCTTCAATATTTCATTAAATTATTCATTCAATAAATCATGTATTCATTAATCATTCATTCATTCATTCGCAAATTTGGCCACTCATTTATTCACCAATTCAACCAACCACTCATTAACCAATTAAGGCAACCATTGATTCACAAAATATATCATGAAATGTCTTCAATATTTCATTAAATTATTCATTCAATAAATCATGTGTTCATTAATCTTTCACTCATTCACAAATTTGGCCACTCATTTATTCACCAATTCAACCAACCACTCATTAACCAATTAAGTCAACCACTGACTCACAAATTAAGCTAACAATTCATTCAAAAATTCAACCAATCACTCACTGACAACGCTAGTCAACCACTCTTTCACAAATCAGCCAAGTATTATTTCACAAATTCAGCCAATTACTCATTCACCAATTCAGTTAACAATTGAAGAGTCCACTGCAAGAATGATGGATGTCACTTTCTTGTCGAAAATGAACCATGACTGTCAATGCATAGCTTAAGACATATAGAATGTACATAGAGAGTTATATGGCATTAACATTATAGTCATAGTCCAGTAATGATCGGAAAATCACAGTTAAGCTTTAAGCGCTAAGCATTTCAAACTTTCAATTGCTTCTCCTGCAAAATGTATTCCAAATGACATCCATCATTGTTGCAGTGGACTCTTCAATTCTTTCATCAGGTCAGCCAATAATTTACTACTAGTTCAGTCAACCTTTCATTCACTAGTACAGCCTACAAATCATTCACTAAATCAACCAACAATTCATTGACCAACTTATTCTATCATTAATAAAATGAATGAAGTCATTAATTAATACATTCCTTCATTCAATCACCTTTACTTCACCACTTCACTATTTTGTTTCTTGCTTCTTCCTATTGATTCGTTCATTTTTTTATCTTAATGAAATCCCTCATATATTAATTATTTATATAATAATAATAATAATTTATTTATTTAATCTGGTAGAGCTAAGGCCAGTAGGCCTTCTCTCACGCCCAGCCAGACTCTAATTCTAATTGAATACAATTGCTTACATAGTTATTACATTAATATCTAGACCATAAAACAACATGAAAGTAAATAATGAAAGTTGGATAAGTAATGTTAGTGTGACAATAATAAACATTGGTAAGAAATAATAATAATAATAATAATAATAATAATAGCAGCAATAATAATAATAATAATAATAGTAATAATAATAATGAGATAATTTAGATATTTATCTGTGATATATATAACCATTAAACATTGAGAAACCTGAAACAGCTATTATTGTTAACAAGAATTCTTAGAAAAATATTTCGTTAGCCTATTCTTAAATTGGTTTGATGTCTGACAGTCCCTGACATTACTCGGTAGGGAATTCCAAAGTCGAGGAACAGCCACAGTGAGAGAAGATGATGTTCGGTGGGAGGTAATGGATAATATTGAGGAGTGTTGTGATCGTGTGTCTAGGTTATGATGGGTGGATAAATTTTGAAAACGAGAGGCAAGATAGACAGGAGTGGAGAAATGCAATATGTGAAAGAGAAGGGAAAGACAGTGGATTTTCCTACGATCTTCTAGACTGAGCCAGGACAACATTTCGAGGGATGGTGTTACGTGATCAGCCCGGCGAATATTGCAGACGAAACGGACGCACATATTATGAACACGTTGTAGTCTCTGCGCCGAAGTAACGCTTAGGTCAGTAAGCAGAATATCACAGTAATCGAAGTGGGACATCACGAGTGTTTGCACTAACATTTTTTTCATGGAAAAGGGTAGAAAATTCTTCAATCGCCTAAACGAGTGGATTAATGAGAATACTTTTCTACATATACAAAAAAATAAATTATGTAAGTTACTGTTTGATAGTGAATATAAGAGTAAGTGAGAAAAGTATGTAACGAGTATTCAAAGGTTAAAATAAAGTAGAATATGAACAAACAGTGACGTTTATGGTGAGGTGCATAGCCACAGCTAGTCCCAGACAATCAAGCAGTTTTCCCGTCTTAATTACGGACAACCAGTCCTGTGGTCTGCTGGTCTCTAAACTCGGAGAGGTGATTTACAGAATTGCATGCAGCGAGGGAAGTCTTCCGCGATCAGCGGCCATTACCGTCCATCAAGTAAGTCCGCGCGTGTTGCGATGCTGGTTCATTTACAGACGGCTACAACTTCAGCTTTCCATGCCGGACGTCCGGGCACAAATCCCGGTAAGCCAAAGTGGAATTTGATAAGAGACCTATTACTATTGGGATAAGTTTCAACGAGAGACTATTGTTTTGCCTCCTATCATTCAGGTAGTGGTAGTGGTAGTAATTGTATTGTATTTATTAACATTCCATGGTATTCATACATTGCTTCACAGCTAGAATATGGAACAAGTAAAAAAACTTAATACTACTATAAGTCTTAATTTATAGTCACAGTCTAGATGAAATATATACAGACGAGATTTACAATATAGTCTATTAGTACAACACATAGTTTTAGTGTCAATTTCATGGAGCGTTATTGAATGTCACGAATTCACCTACAGAACAGAAGGCGTGAGAAATTACGTACTTATTTAATTTGGCCCTAAATAATCTTACGTTTTGAGTTTCATTTTTTATATCGATAGGGAGGCTATTAAAACTTTTTACTGCCACATAACGCACTCCTTTTTGATAGCACGATAGACTTGCCGATGGAGTATGAAAGTCATTTTTTGACGTGTATTTATGCTATGAACTGTTGAATTATTTACAAAGTTTTCACGATTACATAAGAGGAAGATTATTAATGAAAAGATATACTGACAAACCATGGGCATTATTTGTAGTTTTTTTTTAAATAGTCCTACAAGATTCCCTAGATTTGGCACCTATTATTACTCTAATTACTCTTTTTTGTAATAGGAATATACTGTTACTATATGTGGAATTTCCCCAGAATATTATTCCAAAACTCATTACCGACTGAAAGTATGCAAAGTATATTGTTTTTAAGGTATTGATATTTACTATCTTTTGCATAGATCTAATAGCAAAACATGCTGAATTTAGTTTGGGGTAATTTGTTTAATACGGTATGATTTTTTCAATTTAACACATTATCGATTTTTAAGCCAAGAAATTTGGTTCTTGCTGTTGTTTCTAATAGGGATCTATTGTTAATAATTGCGCTAGAAATTTGCGAGGTTGAATTTGGACAGGATTTAAATTGAATTATATTAGTTTTGTCACAATTTAATACTAATTTATTGACTGAGAACCAGTCACATATTTTGAAGAAAATTTCCTCTGTTGAAGATTGGAATGTGTTGGAGTTATTGGCTGTAATTACTATACTTGTGTCATCTGCAAATAATATGGGATGACCTACAACTTTTATTAGGGGGGCAAGATCATTTATGAACACTATAAAAAGTAGGGGACCTAATATTGATCCTTGAGGAATTCCATTATTAATAGTTCCCCATGCCGTGGCAGATTTCATAGTTGTATTGATTTCGACTTTCTGTTTCCTATCTATGAGATATGAGTAAAACCAGTGGTGTACAACACCTTTAATTCCGTAATAATCTAATTTATCTAGCAGCATTTTATGGGTTATACAGTCAAAGGCTTTGGACAAATCACAGAAAATCCCTCCAACTTGTAATTTTTTATTAACTGCCTCCAGAATTTTGTCAGTAGTAGTGGTGGTGGTAGTAGTAGTAGTAGTAGTAGTAGTAGTAGTAGTAGTAGTAGTAGTAGTAGTAGTAGTAGTAGTAGTAGTAGTAGTAGTAGTAGTAGGCCTATGTAGTAACAGCATTAGTAGTAGTATTATAACGGATGTTCGCCTGAAAATTTCCCTTATTACGGCGTCGTTCGAAGAGTGACAAGGGCAATAGTAGCCCGCTTAGCGGTGTTTCAGATTCTTACCTTTCGACAATAAAATTCGCGACTTATACGTTAGCTACATTACAGATGTCGTTTATTGGCTCACATAATAACTATTGGCACTGTCGACCATCTCTCTAAAACACATTTTAGATCTTTTAAAAACGATTTCTAGACATATGCTGGATTTCGCCTTTATAGACAGACTTCATACTTGAACCCTACGCACAAAGACTATTGTACATATATTCATTCATAGTTTTCTAATATCGTCTATCATCTGATATCTTCTTCTGCCCCGAACTCTTCTCCCGTTCACCATTCCTTCCAGTGCAGCATTCAGTAGACAGTTTCTTCTCAGCCAGTGACCCAAGCAATTTCTTTTCCTCTTCCTGATCAGTTTCAACATCATTCTTTCTTCACTCACTCTTTTCAACATAGCTCTATTTCTTATTCTTTCTGTTCATTTCACACTCTCTATCCTTCTCCTATCCACATTTCAAATGCTTCTAGTCTCTTCTCTTCGTCGTAATGTTCATGTTTCTACTCCATGCAATGCCACATTCCACACAAAGCACTTCACTAGTCTCTTCCTTACTTCTTCCTCCAGATGTCCGCAGAAGATGCTTCCTTTGCCATAGCTATTCTCCTTTTGGCTTCCTAGCAGCAACTCATGCTACTTTTTATAGTACACCCAAAGTATTTGAAGCTGTCCACTTGTTCTACTGCCTCATTACGATTTCGCAAGTTTACCTTCTGTATTTTTCTTCCGATGACCATAGTCTTCGTCCTGTTAGCATTTATCTTCATTCCATACTGCTCACAGTTATCATTTAGCTACATTAACTTATTCCTCAATAGCTTCTCCTTTTCTGCTAACAACGCCACATTATAAGCAAAATTAGCTCTACAAGAAGTAATTCCTGCAATTTCCTAAACGTGTTGATTGCTCTGCTTGTATGAGCCATGTTACCTATTTCAGCTATCACAGGCCAATACTTGCATGTATTAAACAAGTAGAGTATACTTTCAATTCTTCAGACAATATTATGGCCATATTGGGAATATGGGTTTACCTAATTTATAGGGCATACATGAACATCAAAGAAAATATTCTGCAGTATTAAAGAAACTAGAGTATTGTAGACGTTTCGTGTATTGAGATTTCTTTCAATTTCTTGCGAATTTTGAAATCTTATAGCTTTTTTTTTTTTTTCGTATATTATAATGATATATTTTTCACTAAAAGAGACAACTTTCGACAGAAAATGAAATCTAAGTATGTTCTCCATTACAGATCCAAAAAAAACAACTCTTGGGTTAGTAATAGAAGAGGGATGTCATCCTCAGAGTGGACCAGTGCCATAAAGATGTCCACAAACATCGCAGCTGTACGATCTGTGCCAGGTCGTTCCTTCCACGATCAAAACTGTCGTCATCCAGGATGCAGCGAAGTAGAAACTCTTGGGTATGTTTTGGGTTATTGCCCTAAAGGAGAACTACTGAGGAACAATCGTCACCATAAAGTGAGAAGCTCCATCGCAACCACTCTTCGGAAGGCAAAGTGGGAGGTTTACGAAGAAGTGGACTGCTTGGCTGAGAATGGGTCAACGAGAAGAGCAGACATTATAGCCATTGATCGCCGGAATCAAAGAAGCCTCATTCTTCACCCCACTGTCCGTTTTGAGAAGGTTGATCAACAGGCCAATGACGTTAACGATGAAAAGAAGTCTATTTACAACCCATGTATTCCTCACTTCAGTGAGAGATACAAAATGAATATTAATACATGGGAAGTGAAAGGACTTCTTTTTGGCGCTAGGGGAACTTCATTTAAGTTAACCAAAACCATTCTCCTTTCTCTTAAATTTTCTAGTGAGGACATTAACAAAATTTGTTTAATGGTATTGAGAGATTCATTATCCATTTTACACAATCACTTGTATAATACTATGTAATATTTTTTTTTACTTCATTTCATTACTCTTCAATATACTTTCATCTCATGTTTCTCCGAAATCAAATTGTATTTTTCATTTAACCTCTGCTTTCTATTCTGGATCCTAGTGGTCAGCCGTAGATGTCGGCCAGATGTCCCAAATTGTGGAATTTGTTGTTCATTTGGTTATTTTACGACGTTGTATCAGCTACTAGGTTACTTAGTGTCGATAGCATTGTTGATAGCGAGATGGTATTTGACGAGATGATGCCGAGGATTCGCAGTAGATTACCTGATATTTGCTTTACGGTTGGGGAAAACTTCCGGAAAAGCCCAACGAGGTAATCCGCCCAAGCGGGAAACGAAGCCACGCCCAAACGCAATGATCAGCAGGCAAACGCCTCGGCTGACTGAGCTATGCCGGTATCCCAGCAGTATTTTAAGGGGTTAGGCACAGCTTACAACAGTAAAAGTTTGGAAATATTCAACATTATTTTCCTCCATTACTGTATCTTGTACAATAATGAAAATTAGTATGTGTAAAACACTGTCCTTCTTCTATATTAAAAATATTTTTGCAATTTAAAAAAAATATTTACTTTTTTTTTCAAAATTTAGTTGAGTGTGCAGTGATGAAGCGTTTCCCATATAACTCAAAACTATCCTATATTCTGTGATGAAATTTTCTGTGTGTATTTATGCATGTCATACCTACAATACGATGCCAGATCATTTCTCTACCATTGACGTATTTTCTGATAAAAATAAATTCATTTTAAAAAATGGCCAAATATGAGTACTTTCTTCTAACACAAAATAAAAAAAATATATATATTATTTATTAAGGAATGTAGTTGAAAGAGCATGATATTGTAAACATGAGTTTCAGCAATAAAATAAAAGAAAGAAGACATGAAAAAGTTAAGAAGTTTATGAGTTATAAAGGAAACGCTTCATCATTGCACAGTGAACTGCCAACATTTTATAATAATAATAATAATAATAATAATAATAATAATAATAATAATAATAATAATAATAATAATAACAATAATAATGGTTTATTTTAACTGGCAGAGTTAAGGCCATTCGGCCTTCTCTTCCACTCAACTAGTGTGATAGAAAATTACTACAGTGCTATGAATATAACATAATTAATACAATACAATACAACACAATACAATTCAAAGCAATACAATACTACAATACAAGGCAATATAATACATAATTAATATAATACATTGACAATTCTTTTCATCTTCACAACACCAATAAAATAATTATGTAATAATAATAATAATAATAATGATTATAATATTAATGATAGTCATACATAACTAAATTAAATTACTAAATTCGATCACAATTATAACTTCAATTTGACTGCGCCCGGTTCGAATTTTGAAAAAAAAAAAAAAAAAAAACATACAAATAATTTTTGTTAATTCGTAAAAATATTTTTTTCACATAGCAGAAGGACAGTGTTTTACACATAACAATTCTCATTATTGTACAAGATACAGTAATGAAGAAAAAAAAATGTTGAATATTACCAAAAATGTTACTGCTACCTAACCCCTTAAAACATAGTACCCACACATCAGCGCATGAAGTATCAAACCTCTGACCTCAAGATCAGAGCTGCAAGTTTTTTACTAGATTCTGACGTCACAGTTAATAAAGATGAATGAAGGTGGAGGGAACAGCAGTGACAAGTGTTGTGGCTCTGATAATCGAACTCGCGAACTCATTTCACAGACCATCGGACCGGCACCGTTCACCAGCCCTCGGTCTTCGCTCAAAGAATGGTCGGGGAACGCAGATCCTGTTGACTTCAAAAACCACTGATCCAATGATCCGTCGCTACATTGTATATTCTGTGTCTGGGGGTGTATTGCAAAGACTTTTCAAAACTGTGGTTCGAGTAACAACAAGGGACTTAATGAACGATTGATCTGGTTATCGAAAACGTGAGAAAACTACCAACACGTTCATAGACCAAACGTATGGCAGGGTATAATTCCAGCATTCAAGAAATCATAATCATCTTACTCTTCAAGGAATGACTACTCATATAAATTGAGGGAAAGAAGACAGAGGACGGACACTGAAAGTTTTCTTTTCTCAATCGTACTATCAGGGACTGGAATACTTTACCTGCAGACTTACTAAAGGCTTTATCAATAATCAAAAATGTATTTAAAAATAGGCTTTAGGACTTTACTAATAGACGGTAATACATTATGCAGACTATCTTGTGGTTTTTACAAGTATAGTGAGTAAGCAGAGAAACATAGTGAATCTCCAGTGATTTATATTGGGTGTGCAATGTGTTGTAGTGAAAGTGCAGTGAGCTTATAAGTAAATTCTGAGAGTTATAGTGGCAGAGAAATGAGTCAGATTTATAGTGAACGGGTGTGAGTTATAGTGAACGTCCTAAATTGCTTGTAATAGGGTCTAGGCTACCGATTTGAGGTTAATATAGTAAGTACAATTCTATGGAATAATAAGGATGTAATTGATGTTCTGTCATTTAAAATGTTGTATCAGTGAAGAAGTGTGTTGTGTCTGTGAAATGTATTGTGGTAGTGAAGTGTGTTTGTGACAGTGAAGTTCTATAGATTATAGTGGTAGTGCAAAGTACTTGAACAGTGAAATGTTTTAGAAGTGTTAGTGAAATCAGGATAGTGTCAGTAAAATGTGTCTTAGTTCCAGTGCAGTGAGTGAATTGATAGCGAAATGAGTGTAGTGCTGAAAGGTACTTATGCAAGTTTGAACATATATCATATATACTCGTGGTTTTAAGTTCTAACTTAGGGTTGAGATATAAATTAGATATACTTTAATTAATTATGTTATATTAAGTGATTCATTTAATTCAGGATGCTCTTTGTTAATATTATTATATATTGCTATTATTATTTTATTATTAATATTATGACTGTATTTTATTATTATTGTAAATACTATATTAAGTGTAATTAGTTACCACTGCCACCGGGTACTTACCCATTTGCAGTGTGAATAAATACATACACACATTTTAATTTTATCTTTAATTGCCTTCAGTTATCTTGGGGCATTGATAACAACAGAGTAGATAATAATACAGTTCGTCGAGTGACTATATGGGTAGCGCGTGCAATTTCTATTTCATGTACTTTACTCAAAATACATTCATAAAATCTACTCCCAAGTGCTGGATCACACGGTTTAAGTTTTTGCATTGCAGTAATTTCCAAAATTCATGCACTAAATCTACTCCTAAGTAATGTATCACGAGATTTAAGTTCTTACACCAAAGTAATTTCCAGAATCTATTCACTAAATCTACTCCTAAGTAATTATGTCCCGGTTTAATTTCTTGCACCACAGTAATTTCCAAAATATATTCACTAAATCTACTCCTAAGTATTGTATGTCCCGGTTTAAGTTCTTGCACCACAGTAATTTCCAAAATATATTCACTAAATCTACTCCTAAGTACTGTATGTCCCGGTTTAAGTTCTTGCACCACAGTAATTTCCAAAATCTATTCACTAAATCTACTCCTAAGTACTGTATGTCCCGGTTTAAGTTCTTGCACCACAGTAATTTCCAAAATCTATTCACTAAATCTACTCCTAAGTATTGTATGTCCCGGTTTAAGTTCTTGCACCACAGTAATTTCCAAAATCTATTCACTAAATCTACTCCTAAGTACTGTATGTCCCGGTTTAAGTTCTTGCACCACAGTAATTTCCAAAATCTATTCACTAAATCTACTCCTAAGTATTGTATGTCCCGGTTTAAGTTCTTGCACCACAGTAATTTCCAAAATCTATTCACTAAATCTACTCCTAAGTACTGTATGTCCCGGTTTAAGTTCTTGCACCACAGTAATTTCCAAAATATATTCACTAAATCTACTCCTAAGTACTGTATGTCCCGGTTTAAGTTCTTGCACCACAGTAATTTCCAAAATCTATTCACTAAATCTACTCCTAAGTATTGTATGTCCCGGTTTAAGTTCTTGCACCACAGTAATTTCCAAAATATATTCACTAAATCTACTCCTAAGTACTGTATGTCCCGGTTTAAGTTCTTGCACCACAGTAATTTCCAAAATATATTCACTAAATCTACTCCTAAGTACTGTATGTCCCGGTTTAAGTTCTTGCACCACAGTAATTTCCAAAATCTATTCACTAAATCTACTCCTAAGAATTGTATGTCCCGGTTTAAGTTCTTGCACCACAGTAATTTCCAAAATCTATTCACTAAATCTACTCCTAAGTATTGTATGTCCCGGTTTAAGTTCTTGCACCACAGTAATTTCCAAAATCTATTCACTAAATCTACTCCTAAGTATTGTATCACGAGATTTAAGTTCTTACACCAAAGTAATTTCCAGAATCTATTCACTAAATCTACTCCTAAGTAATTATGTCCCGGTTTAAGTTCTTGCACCACAGTAATTTCCAAAATATATTCACTAAATCTACTCCTAAGTACTGTATGTCCCGGTTTAAGTTCTTGCACCACAGTAATTTCCAAAATCCATTCACAAAATATGCTTACTCAGTACAAGATTTAAAGTTCTCTTATCCGTCTTTTGTTTCTGTCCATGAATAGCAGGAGAATATAAACATAGAAGATATCTGTATGTGTGTGTAGTGTGTGTGTGTGTGCGCGCGCGCGCGAGCGTTTGTGCGGAAGAGCAAGAAAGTAGAAAGGCACTATTTCATTTACAGTACTGAAGAATCGTATTTAACGCCACGGTATTTGTTTTCAATTGTTTCATTCAGATTGCCTTTACTTCCCCCTCCCCAAATAAAAGCAATTGAAACCATTTCTGTGTGTTATTGTTTTTCCCGGTCTTGTCCCGGAACATGTTTAGTGATTTCAACCAATGTTGTTATGAATTCAATACAAAGTATGACAACGCCCTGAGGAAATGTGGAACTATAAATGCTCTGTGATGTGCGGTTGTATTGAATTGTATATTAATTGCCTTTTACATAATTAAATAGCTTTCATTTGTGAATTACATTTACCGAAATTTTATTTATTTATTTATTTACTTACTTATTTATTTATTTACTTAATTATTTATTTATTTACTTATTTACTTATTTATTTATTTACTTATTTACTTACTTATTTATTTATTTACTTATTTACTTACTTATTTACTTACTTATTTACTTATTTATTTATTTACTTATTTATTTATTTATTTATTTATTTATTTATTTATTTATTTATTTATCTATCTATTTATTTATTTATTTATTGATTTATTGATTTATTGATTTACTGATTTATTTATTTATTTATTTATTTATTTATTTATTTATTTATTTATTTATTTATTTATTTATTTATTTATTTATTTATTTATTTATTTATTTATTTATTTCAATTTTTAGGGATTTCAAAGTTCCTCTTCGAATAATGCCACACATTAACTTCATGTGAGCAACATTCAAAATAAATATCGTAATAGATTTACTTAATATTAGAATGCATTTCCAAATAGTGTTAATTCTGCTTTGAATATAGGCCTAGTGCCCCGTTACACACATTTGGGCCATGTTGGTGAAATTATCCCTTCGATATTATTGCGTTTCATTACAATAGGTTAATTTTACTTTACAACCCTCAGTCAATCCCCTTCCTCATGTGGCTTCATGCTACCTTACCCCCGAGGATATTACCCACATTTTTAGAGACTTGTTGAAAGATACCGTACATGTTTCATTTGTTACAGTGTACCATTTGGTATTATATAACATTTTCCCCCATTAAACCTGTAATACTGTCAACAACTGCTAGATAGCGAGATATAATAATAGAAGGAAATATTTATTGTCAGGAATTACCAACCCTTAAAACTATGAATAAGGCTATACGGTGTCTGTTAAATTGAAGAAGTGACGCTGAAAGTTAAGTAAGTTTAAGTTAGGTTATTTTAGTACCACATTACTTTAGCGGCGATATGCATAAACCTCAGTTAAAAACGTAGTAGTCATGGATTCGGTTAAAAATTAACCGTGGTGAGTGCACCATTTAAAATAACCGGTTACTTATACACGGTTAGCTGACACCTCATTTACTATGGTAAAGTGATGACGGTTTATATTATTCATTCATCCATCCATCCACCCACTTATTCATTCATCCATCCTTTCGTTCACTCAGTCATTTATTTATTTATTTATCCACCCACCCACCTATCCATCCATCCATCCATCCATCCATCCATTTACTTATTCATTCATCCATCCTTTCGTTCATTCAGTCATACATATACATATTTATATATTTATTTATCCATCCATCCATTCACTTATTCATCTATCCTTTCGTTCATCCAGTCATTTATTTATTTATTTATTTAATTTATTTATTTATCCACCCACCCACCTATCCATCCATCCATAAAATCCATCCATCCATTCACTTATTTATGCATCTATCCTTTCGTTCATCCAGTCATTTATTTATTTATTTATTTATTTATTTATTTATTTATTTATTTATTTATCCACCCACCCTCCTATCCATCCATCCATCCAACCACTCACTTATTCATTCATCCAGTCTTTCGTTCGAGTCATTTATATATACATATATATATATATATATATTTATCCATCAGTCCATTCACTTATTCATTCATCCATCCTTTCGTTCATCCAGTCATTTATTTATTCATTCATTTATTTATTTACTTATTTATCCACCCATCCATCCATCCATTCACTTATTCATCAATCCTTTCATTCATCCAGTCATTTATTTATTTACTTATTTATCTATTTATTTATTTACTTATTTATCCACCCACCCATCCATCCACCCATTGACTTATTTATTCATCCATACTTTCGTTCATCTAGTCATTTACTTATTTATTTATACATTCATTTATTTACTTATTTATTTATCCACCCACCCATCCATCCATCAATCCACTTATTCATTCATCGATCCTTTCATTCATCCAGTCATTTATTTATTTAATTTATTTATCTATTTATTTATTTATTTACTTATTTATCCACCCACCCATCCATCCATCCATTCACTTATTCATTCATCCATCCTTTCGTTCATCCAGTCATTTATTTATTCATTCATTCATTCATTCATTCATTTGTTTACTTATTTATTTATTCACCCACCCACCCATCCATCCATCCATCCATCCATGCATCCATCCATCCATTCACTTATTCATTCATCCAGCTTTTCGTTCATCATATCATTTATTTATTTATCTATATATTTATTTATTTACCTATTTATCCATCCATCCAGCCATTGACTTATTTATTCATCCATCCTTTCGTTAATGTAGTCATTTATTTATTTATTTATTTATTTATTTATTTATTCATTTATT
Organism: Periplaneta americana; assembly: GCF_040183065.1. Classification (NCBI taxonomy): domain Eukaryota; kingdom Metazoa; phylum Arthropoda; class Insecta; order Blattodea; family Blattidae; genus Periplaneta; species Periplaneta americana. Next base: position 24,411,858 of record NC_091130.1, read on the forward strand.
TATTTACTTATTTATTTATCCACCCACCCATCCATCCATCAATCCACTTATTCATTCATCCATCCTTTCATTGAAGCAGTCATTTATTTATTTATTTTATTTATTTATCTACTTATTTATTTATTTACTTATCCTCCCACCCATTCATCCATCCATCCATCCATCCATTCACTTATTCATTCATCCATCCTTTCGTTCATGCAGTCATTTATTTATTTATTCATTAATTTATTTACTTATTTATTTATTCACCCACCCATCCATTCATCCATCCATCCATCCATTCATTTATTGATTCATCCATCCTCTCGTTCATCCAGTCATTTATTTATTTATTCATTCATTTATTTTTTTTACTTATTTATTTATATACCCTCCCATCCATTCACTCACTTATTCATTCATCCATCCTTTCACTCATGAAGTCATTTATTTGTTTATTTGTTTATTTATTTATCTATTTATTTATTTACTTATTTATCCACCCACCCATTCATCCATCCACTTATTCATTCATCCATCCTTTCGTTCATCTAGTTATTTATTTATTTATTTATTTATTATTGCCCAATCATCGGCACTACTACATCACGCTATGCAAATGGGCGATTCTTTTGCAACACGCGTACAGTACTCTCTTAATTTATGTAAAAATTATAACAAAATACGAACGACACAGTTGATCGACTGTCACTTGTTGGGAGCGGCTCTCCGTGGTCATTTACAAAATATCCGATAAGCTAATGCAGTGCGCACGATATTCGCGTGCTATCTTGTTTGTTTTTCCCACACACTATGAATGTAAGAGACTTTTATCGGAATACATTTCTCACCCCCTGCAACTGTAGCGGTGGCACGCGAATACACCCCGACCTCTTCAGCGCAGCAACGACACAAGGCTCAGCTGCCAACCAGAGTCCCCGCCTTATCTCCCGCCTTGGCAATTGTAACTGGAAATCGTTACTTAAACTTGCTTCGCAGCTACAGGGATATTGTAGAGGCTTTGATATGATCATAAGGCGAAGGTGGAGCAATGGTGGAAGGATTACGGCAGGGAAGAGGAATTATTCGGAAAACCAGAACCAAGAACCTCTTTCGATAGGCCTAACTAAAAATATAAATATTGTAAAATACTTTTGTGCGAGATCGTGCGTATTTCCTTGGTTTCCGCACAAAAACAATCCGCGGAAAGTCTAAAATTCAACATTCGGTATTCTCAACCTAACACATATAACAATTTCCCTCTTCTTACCGCTTAAGGGCGACATTCATTTTACTGCTTTAGGCTTTTAACATATTATTTTTAGAGACATTTAACATAGTAATAATTATAAATTGGAAACTTACCACTGCAATTTCACCTAAATTGCACTGTTAATTATTGTTTTTAAATATTTGCAAAAATTAAGTAAAGTCTACTACTCCACGAAACTTATTGCATTCCTGATACAAGTAACATTAAGGAAGCCGTGAAAAAATCAAGAAGATTCCAGATGCCGATGTTATTACTGCAATATGTTATATAAATGATATTGTTAAAATATTAAAATGAAAAATAAATCATTACATAACCTTACCGTTTGTTTTAAGTTCGCATTTATAGACTGGGGGAAAAAAAAGACAGATGTATATCACGGCCTCCTGGAGTATAGTAAACACAGAAAACATTTTATAACAACAATGTTAAAGAAAGATATTTTGGTGTTCCGAAGTTGTCGTCATTAAACAGAAACCAACATGGAGATTTCATTGCAACTAATTAGAAATTCGTCTTTCAGGTATGTAATAAACGATCTTCGCACAAAATAATGTACGATACACGAGCGGTATGTTTTCTTTCAATTCTCGGAAATTAAAAAAGCTCAACTACGTTTCGCTTCTTCAAACTTTTCCTCGAACATGAAAACTTCAACATACCGCTCTTGTAACGTATATTACTATTTAAAGGTTGCTTCATACTGCTAAATATTTGACAAGATTTTAAAGCAAGTGCTTCAAGTTCATTGTAATCTACGTAGATCTACCTACTAAATATTAGGCCCAGTACATAATTACTTAAATCCTTTAGACCAGCGTTTCTCAAATTTTTTTTAAGTGGAGAACAGTTCCGCGGACCACCTTACTCTTGTTCCCTTCGAAAGCAAATTTATCATTTTCGTAGCATATTTTAATACCACTATACCTATATTTTAAAATCGAATTAAGGTTCGGTACTTTGGTTCTCTGTTATGAATTCGGGTGGTCCCTGGCTGGATTACAGGCGCGGCGCCAGATGTGCAGGGAAAAGATGTCGAGAAACACCACGTGTATAGTGCTTTAAATCCCTCTTTTGTTTCTGAGAGTAGAGTGGGAAGTCGATAGATGGGTAGGATAATAAATTTCATAAAATGTCAGTACTGGGAGAAAAAGTGAAATTCGATTGTCATGTGTAATTTCCAAACTCTGAGATTTTAAGCTATAGTGTGATACGCAGTTCGTTTGAATTTTATTTTTTCTTCTGTCTTTTTTGAAGGACCACAAGAGCAGACCTCGAAGACCACAGGTAGTCCGCGGACCATAGTTTGAGAAACGCTGCTTTAGACAATTACTAGGCTATACAAGACAGTATGTGTGTATCTTAAATGGAAGAATATTAAGATTGTTTTAAAACAAAATATTTACAATTAATATTCGCGTAGTTTATAGTTAAAATCTTCTTAATTAAAAACATAAGTACTAGTACTTAACTCGACATTATTGAATACTGAACAGTAGGAATAATGCCAGACTCTTAAGACAATAAAAAATCAAAAGTAAAATTTTCGCAATGATATCTACGAGTGTAAAACTTTCTGGGATGAAGGTACTTAATGATGATTAATTCAACATTGACTATTTCGTTTATATGACGTCATTCCATTTTCGGCCAATGAAGTGTAATGAAATTTTGAATTCCAACCAATCACAGTCATACAGCGCGATAATTTCTGCAGCTCGATTTATCACTATCAATTTATCGCATGGTCGTTCTTTTGTTTAGTCAGTGTCGCCAATTGTTTCCACGTAAATCGATGAGTATGAATCCATTGTACTAAATAAAGTGCGGAACCCTACTTCCACATCTACATCTTCTAATTCCATATCCATTGTATCTAAAGAAAATGACACTCCTTCATAACAATTGTTCATTTAATTAATGTATTACTCAGGTTATTTGTAATTATACCATAAAATGTTTAAATTAAATTATGATTTCAGCAGATAATGAAAACGTATTTCTGTTATAATAACAAAAGAAAAGCGTAGTACATGTAATTAACATTTATAAACCTGTATTTCGTTTTTCTCAATTGGCATTACTGAATAACATTCAATTTCTTTATTGCAGTAATCGATATTCATCTATTTCGACTTCACAATGTCTGAATAGGTTAAGTATTCATAAATATATAATTATTAACATTTTGTGAGCGAATTTTAGGGATACATTATTTACAATTTTATTTTATTCACGAAACAGTCCTAATAAATGTCACTCGAGGTTTGATATTTGCCGATAAATCCACTAGCAAAGCGAGTGACATTACTATAGATAATATATAGCCTCTGTCTGATACAGCGGTTCCCAAACTTTTTGAAGGTGCGATCCATTTTTATGCTAGACGTCTCTGTGTGACCCCCTCTACTGAACTGGTAGGGTACTTAACCCCATTTGAAAAATACAAATTCTTCGAAAATCGAAAACAATGATAATTTCACTCAAAATTAATCGATGCTACCTAAAGAACGTCATAAATAGAAGAAACTAATGCACTAATAGCGCCAAATATTACATGAACATCATTTCTAATAGCCTACTTTGCTGATTTTTGGAACACTGTGAATAGTATTTTGCAAGGCCAAGATGTTAACGTAATTACAGCCATGGATAAAATCAGAGGTTTTAAAAGCAAAATTGACTTCTGGTCAACATAATGTGACAAAAGGGATTGTGATGCAATCCAGTGTATTAAAGAATTTGTGAAAAATTTAGCTACATATGATACGACAAACACTGAGTTTCTTTTTTTTTTTTTTATTGGGTTATTTTACGACGCTGTATCAACATCTCAGGTTATTTAGCGTCTGAATGAAATGAAGGTGATAATGCCGGTGAAATGAGTCCGGGGTCCAGCACCGAAAGTTACCCAGCATTTGCTCGTATTGGGTTGAGGGAAAACCCCGGAAAAAAACCTCAACCAGGTAACTTGCCCCGACCGGGATTCGAACCCGGACCACCTGGTTCCGCGGCAAGACGTGCTGACCGTTACACCACAGGTGTGGACTGAGTTTGTTTTTTTATGAATATGTAGTTAAATTTGCACAAGTCTAAACAACAGCTTTTTTAGTATTTTCCGAAAGACTCTCAAAACAATACGGCAGTCAAAGATGGATACTAAATTTAAAACAGATAGTTGCGTTCAAATGGCTATACTAAAAGAAGAAGAAAAAGAAGAAGGAGAAGAAGAAGAAGAAGAAGAAGGAAACTTTATTTAAATATTTATGTACCTACTGTCGGAATGCTGAAACTAAGTTTTTTTTTTGCATAGAGTAGTCCACTTTTGGATCGAAAGAAAGTATGAATATCTCGAACTAGCAAAATAAACTCTTATTTTTTTGTAACATTTTAAACCTCAAAATAAGTTTCTCGTCTATAATTTCTACCAAAACAAAGACGGGAAATCTGTTTGAACTTGGAAGTGATATCACTATGCGTGTGTCGAATACAAAGTACAGAGAGATATTTTCTGAAAAAACAGCTACATCTGTGGAATTAGTAAAATTTTGTTTTACTTTAGTGTATAGCTACTGACTTTTTTATTCTTATGTTAAATATTGTTTACGTTTCTGAACAAACAATCAGTGTATGCTAATAAACAGTTTTTTGTTTTAATTTTGAATTATCTCGCGACCCCCAGTTTGGGAACCACTGCTCTCATCTAAACTTTAAGTCCGATCCTCAGGCAAATACCTGAAAATTCCCAGGGCCCGAAATCCCAGATTCTTGTTCTATAAACCCATACCAGCCTTACAATTAACCCCAAAATATTTTTAATTATTTCAGATGGTAGATGAACTATGAGGAGGGTAGGGAGTGTTTTTATAATAATAATAATAATAATAATAATAATAATAATAATAATAATAATAATAATAATGATAATAATGGTAATTCTTTATTTATACCGGCAGAGTTAAGGCCATAGGGCCTTCTCTTACACTCTGCCAGGTCACAAAGTATACAAGCAGTTAAAATTCAACAAAAAGTTAAAGAACAGAATACTAACATATTACAAAAAAAAAAATAATAATAATAATAATAATAATAATTCTTTATTTATACTGGCAGAGTTAATAATAATAATATTAACAATAATAATAATTCTTTATTTATACTGGCAGAGTTAATAATAATAATAATAATAATAATAATAATAATAATAATAATAATTCTTTATTTATACTGGCAGAGTTAATAATAATAATAATAATAATAATAATTCTTTATTTATACTGGCAAAGTTAATAATAATAATAATAATAATAATAATAATAATAATAATAATAAATCTTTATTTATACTGGCAGAGTTAATAATAATAATAATAATAATAATTCTTTATTTATACTGGCAAAGTTAATAATAATAATAATAATAATAATAATAATAATAATAATAATAATAATAAATCTTTATTTATACTGGCAGAGTTAATAATAATAATAATAATAATAATAATAATAATAATAAATCTTTATTTATACTGGCAGAGTTAATAATAATAATAATAATAATAATAATAATAATAATAATTCTTTATTTATACTGGCAGAGTTAATAATAATAATAATAATAATAATAATAATAATAATAATAATAATAATAATAATTCTTTATTTATACTGACAGAGTTAATAATTATTTATTTATTTATTTATTTATTTATTTATTTATTTGTTTATTTATTTATTTATTTATTTATTTATTTATTTATTTATTTATTTATTTATTTAGGATATTAACGTGCAAAACAACAGCACAAGGCCAATTACTGTTTAGCACAAGAAACAAAACAAATCAACAAATGATGATGAGAATGAATGATAGAAAATGGCAGTGAGATGAAATACAATAATAATAATAATAATAATAATAATAATAATAATAATAATAATAATAATAATAATAATAATAATTCTTTATTTATACTGGCAGAGTTAAGGCCATAGAGCCTTCTCTTACACTCTACCAGGTCACAAAGTATACAAGCAGTTAAAATTTAACAAAAAGTTAAAGAACAGAATACTAACATATTACAAAAAATAAAATAATAATAATAATAATAATAATAATAATAATAATAGCATAATAAAATCGACACTAAACAACAAAATGAAAATAATACCATAAAAAAAGAAAGTAAAATACATTGGAATATAGTGAAAGCAATTCATTTAGTACAAATGGTTAATATGGAAAAACGTAAGGAAGAATATATCAAAATGGAATGTAATAAAATAATAATAAAAAAAGAAAAGAAATACGAAAATTAAATAAAATTCACGATAAAAAGGCTATGATAATAAATTCATCGGCTGATAATAGAGGGAAACAGGAGGATCCCGAAAAAACCCTCTGCAACAAGTTCTACGATTTTTTAGTTGGTTATTTAACGACGCTATATCAACTACTAGGTTATTTAGCGCCGATGAGATAGGAGATAACGAGATGGTATTTGACGAGATGAAGCCGAGAATTCGCCACAGATTACCTGGCATTAACCTTACGATTGGGGAAAACCTCGGAATAAACCAAACTAGGTAATCAGCCCAAGCGGGGATCGAACCCGCGCCCGAGCACAAATTCAGACCGGCAGGCAAGCCCCTTAACAGACTGAACCACGCCTGTGGCTAAAGTTCTGTGATACCTTAACGGGAGTCGAAGCCTGGTCGCCTAGATAGAAAGAAGACTAGCGTTTGAGCCACAGAGGATGCGTCTGACCAAAAACGTAATAGTAATATACGTTACAAGAGCGGTATGTTGACGTTTTCATGTTCGAGGAAAAGATTGAAAAAGCGAAACGTATCGTACATTATTTTGTGCGAAGATCGTTTATTACATACCTGAAAGACGAATTTCTAATTAGTTGCAATGAAATCTCCATGTTGGTTTCTGTTTAATGACGGCAACTTCGGAAAACCAAAATATATTTCTTCAACATTGTTGCTATAAAATGTTTTCTGTGTTTACTATACTCCAGCAGGCCGTGATATACGTCTGTCTTTTTTTCCCCCCAGTCTATAAATGCGAACTTAAAACAAACGGTAAGGTTATGTAATGATTTATTTTTCATTTTAATATTTTAACAATATTATTTACATAACATATTGCAGTAATAACATCGGCATCTGGAATCTTGTTGATTTTTTCACGGCTTCCTTAATGTTACTTGTATCAGGAATGCAAAAAGTTTCGTGGAGTAGTAGGCTTTACTTAATTTTTGTGCAAATATTTAAAAACAATAATTAACATTGCAATTTAGGTGAAATTGCAGTGGTAAGTTTCCAATTTATAATTATTACTATGTTAAACGTCTCTAAAAATAATATGTTAAAAGCCTAAAGCAGTAAAATGAATGTCGCGCTTAAGCGGTAAGAAGAGGGAAATTGTTATGTGTGTTACGTTGGGAATACTGAATGTGGTATTTCACACTTACCGCGTATTGGTTCTGTGCGGAAAACAAGCAAATACGCACGATCTCGAACAAAATAAGTTACATCAGCTGATAAACATGTCAAGAGTCCAAAGAAACTGAACAGTTAAAGGATAATGCCATAGATCGCTGTTGCAGGCAGGCGCAGGAGCCTGGGATACTCATCTAATCCAGCACCTCAGAGCGTTATCTGCTCATTGCTATGGTAAGCCGTCATTAAACAAGCAACAGTGCATCATGAATGAGCGATCTGCGAAAGAACGACGCTAATAAATCATACTACTTGTCAATCCGGCACCGCATCTTATGTGTTGTGCTAATGGTCCCCCTTTCTGAGCAGCTCCATCAAACAATGCCGAGTTACAGCGTCGAACTGGCAGGCTCCCGGGTTGCCATGGCAACGCCCTGGTCTGCAGATAAGAAGCCAAACCTTGGTTAGTTTCGTCATCGGCAGCGTTATTCAGATTTGTGTTTGACTATTACACTTTTACTACGTCATAGCCTACTACGTAAACTGGAACAGCTTACCTGCGGCAATCTTTCAGGGTGGTCCTCTCAAAATCAATACATTTAAGGAACGGTTGAGAAGATTAGACTGAAAATGTAATTGTAGGTGCAGTGTAAATATCTAAGTTGTCATGTAATTAATTAAGATGATATGTAATTAATTAAGATGATATGTAATTAATTAAGATGATATATAATTAATTAAGATGATATGTAATTTAGTTGATATGTAATTAATAATAATTATTATTATTTATTTATTTAATCTGGCAGAGCTAAGGCCAGTAGGCCTCCTCTTCCGCCCAGCCAGATTCTAATTCTAATTGAATACAATTGCTTACATAGTTATTACATTAATATCTAGACCATAAAAAACATGAAAGTAAATAATGAAAGCTGGATAAGTAATGTTAGTGTGACAATAATAAACATTGGTAAGAAATAGTTATAATAATAATAATAATAATAATAATAATAATAATAATAATAATAATAATAATAATGAGATAATTTAGATATTTATCTGTGATATATATATATATATATATATATATATATATATATATATATATATATATAAATCCATTAAACATTGAGAAACCTGAAACAGCTATTATTGTTAACAAGAATTGTTAGAAAAATATTTCGTTAGCCTATTCTTAAATTAGTTTGACGTCTAACAGTCCCTGACATTACTCGGTAGGGAATTCCAAAACCGAGGAACAGCCACAGTGAAAGAAGATGAATATGAGGATGTTCGGTGGGAGGGAATGGATAATATTGAGGAATGTTGTGATCGTGTGTCTAGGTTATGGGTGGATAAATTTTGAAAACGAGACGCAAGATAGACAGGAGTGGAGAAATGCAATATGTGAAAGAGAAGGGAAAGACAGTGGATTTTCCTACGATCTTCTAGACCAGCGGTTCCCGAAGTGTGCTCCGCGGAGCCCTTAGGGCTCCGCGAATGATTCTCAAGGGCTCCGCCCGCGGAAGTTATGAAGATGACAAAAATTGCTAATTCTATCTAGTCTCTAGCAGGGAAAACGGAAACTACTTCCATTAAGTGAAAAATACTTTCTGAGAAAGTAGTTTGCGTTCTTCTTGCTACATGGAAGCATTAATATTAGATCTACTCGTCACTGGAACTATCTCGATCTTTCTTGCTTGCCAAGTACTCATTGATTCTCGAAATTTATTTTATTTTTTATATACCGGGCAGGCAGCGTTTGTTACTCGTGGTACGTGGAATCTACAATCTATTGACTGTTACATTACCTCAAAAAAATATATATACTGTATACCTGCATGTTAATTTGATAGCAGATGTGTTAGCTAAACTTTCGTTGAACCGGAACTGTGGCTTAAGACGGGCTCCCTAAGACTTACGAGTCATTAGCCATCAACCAGTGCTCAGTCAAAGGGAGATAACAACAGCTATAACCTTACTTTCAAAGAAGATAGTGCGAATTCCTGAGAATTGAGTTCGGAATATGTTGAACATGATCCTGTCTCAGAGTCTACGATGCCTAGTGTAGAGGTATTGAAAGTAACAAACGAAAATATTGTGATTTATATTTAATGATAAAACACACATATTAGGTCAATAATACAGTGTTCATTGATTTTATGAAATACATTAAAGGTGATACGTTACAGTTGTATGAACACTACTTATTAGTGTTCATACAACTGTAACATATCACCTTTAATGTATTTCATTGTGATTTATATTTGGACATGGGATTCACTGAGTTTGCTAATGAACGTCCACAGTGTGTGATATGCAACAAAGTTTTTCCCAATAACTCTATGTTCCCTGCCAAGCTTAGATGGCATTTCTCAATTCAAAAATTCACAAATAAAACTGCAGACTACTTCGAAAGAAAAAGTGACGAACTCCATGCAGTTCAGACAAAATTTTACCTCTTGTAAAAACAAACAACGAGAAAGCGCTGAAAACGTCGAACTTGGTTAGTCATGACCAGACTCTTGGTGGTAAACCTCACCCTTGCTGAAACTCTTATGAAACCACTATTAGTGAAGGTAGTGAAGTGCATGGTGGACGATAAAACTGGAAATTTGATTTCCAGTATGTCCTTATCAAATAACACTGCATAATCGAGTCCAGAATCTATGAAAAGACGTAAAAAATATGATTTCCCGTATCAATTAAACGAAATTTTCGTTACAAACTTGCCGGATTTGCTATGTTAATGATGTTTCTGCGGTATGAATTTTCTGGTTCTTTCATGAAATATTTTGTTCTACAGCCATTGCTATCCTCTACAAGCGGTACTGAAATTTTTTCTTCTTCAGAGAAAACTCGATACCGTGGGATAATTTCATTGCCGTATGCACAGATGGCGCAAAGACCATGGTAGGTCTTATTGCTGGCGCTGTTACAAGGATCAAGAGAGTTTTAAAAACTGAACAAGTAGTCACTATGCACTACACCAACACACCCTCGCAACGAAAAAATACCAGCGTTATTAACCTCTTCCCTTACTATATATTTTACCAGTTTTGTGAAAAAAGTGTCATATTTTTTTTATTTTCGTAAAGAGGTAATTTAATATTGCAGAATCACTGTACATCACAAATTTTCTTACATCCTAAAAAATCACTATGAAATAGTGTACATTCATACCTGAATTATTATCCCGAGTTATCTCGTGCACCTTGATTCCAGCTGTGGTAATTGTCCCACTTTGATTTTCTCCTGAACTATTTACCAACTTGTTCTTTTTTTATGGATTAATTTATGAGGTACAATACCAGTGCTGTTATCAAGGCGTTAAATGTTGCTTGTCGTGTGATAGACTCGAAAGCAGGGTATTACGCACAGTGGCACATTGCATTTCGGACAGTAGTATCTGCTCTCCTATATGAGAGCGTTTTAGGAAGAATGGTGTAGCAGTCATTGAATATTTGTACCAGTACATCTGTTCTTCAGGTTTGTGAATAATGTTCTGCAGTATCACTATGCCCAAAAGTACACGAATTTCAGTGTCTGTAGTAGGCCGCCATGAATTATTTTCAGCATTCTGTGAACACTTATTAGCATGCCGAATCGTCTCCTCGAATATAATGTTGATGAGGTCATTATTAAAGAATAATTTTAAATCTTGAGAATTATCGTTATGAGAAACAATGTTAAAATTTCAGGGAATGGGGACCTCGGAGGTGCAGAAGAAATGGTGCCAGATGTCTTCTATTCAAACCACTGTCGAAAAGACGCGACATCAACTGATCTGAATTTGTTTGTTGGTCTATAACTTCGTCTTCTGATACCGATGTTTCACTTCCTAACCTTCTACAGGAATATATTCCTGATCAAAAGTTTCGGAATCACTAACTTGATCCATCTTTACACAAAACAGCACAAAAAACACTAAACACAAACAGAAACCGCCAAAACTAACTAGCATCTACTCACTACTGTGTGTGAATGCTATATGAGCATAGAATTCCACTCGCAAGGAAGAAGTACAAAAAACACCACCAGATATAGCAATATCACTAACTTCTGTAGCCATCTAGTCAGGAAAAGGTTAATGAAAGAATGGAAACGTATATATTCGGGATATAATCCTTAGCAGCGAAAATGGGACTCAAACGAGTTAACTCGGGTTAATAAATTTTGACACAAGTTAGCAACCCGAGTTAACTCGGGTTAATCAGGGAAGTGGTTAAAGCAGGTACTAGACAGCGCCGTCAAAATTATCAACATTGTTAAGGCACGACCTTCGCAGTGTGGGCTACTTAAAATCCTGTGTGAAGATATGGGTAGTATTACACAAGTCATTGTTAGTAATATTACACACAGAAGTGCGATGGTTGTCGCGCGGTAAAGCGTTGTCCCGATTACATGAACTTCGAACGGAAGTTTCTTCACTTTTGAATTATCAGAACAGTTTGCTAGCAGATTATGTGAATGATCAGGAATGGTTATACAAATTATGTTACTTGGCAGACATTTTTCAAAAATGAATTCAACACATAAGTTACATACAAGGTAAACGGAAGACTATATTCGATGCTGATGACGAAATTGTCGCACTGAAGAAAAAGCGTTCTACATAGAAAGCGTCGACAATAAGCATCTTACGTTTCTCATTGACTTCATACTTTATAGAAGAAAATAACATAACAATGAATGTCTCATTCATAGCAATAATGAAAGAACACCTTGAGAATTTGCTTCAAGATATGAATTCATACTTTCCAAGGGACACTCAGGAATCGATTCTAAAGAAATATGAGTGGATTGTAGATCCATCCAGTGATGTCAAAACCAGCAGTCCTTACTTCTTCAGATATGAGGTCCTTATAGACATGGTTTCGAACAGCCACTGTCAGGCATAATTTAAAAGCAAAGCATTTCCCAAATTTTGGGCTAAATTAGGGAAGGATCTTTTCATATTAAGTTCAAAAGCTAAATTTCTCTCACTGCCTTTTGGTATTGTATACTTCAGTGAAACGATCTTTTCAAGGTACACGGCTATAAAAACAAAATATCGAACTTGTTTGGAAACAGAAGATGATATACGTCTTCAACTGACTTCCAGGACACCGGACATTGACAAACACTGTCGCAAGAAACAGGCTCATTCTTCACATTAACTTCGGTTGTATATGTAACATTGTAATATTTTTTAAATATCTTAACTACTTGTTAATATCATTTTGTAGATTTAAATAAATTATATCCAATACTTCTTTACTATTGTTTCCTTTATTAATATATATATCCATACTTCCGTTTATGTATCGTGTGAAATATGCTTCATAGAACGCAGACAGATAAAACTAAAAAGTAAACATTTCTTGGGGCTCCACGAGAAACTTTTGCTTAAAAAAGGGCTCCGTGGCTGAAAAAGTTTGGGAACCGCTGTTCTAGACGGAGCCAGGACAACATTTCGAGGGATGGTGTTACGTGATCAGCCCGGCGAATATTGCAGACGAAACGGACGCACATATTATGAACACGTTGTAGTCTCTGCGCCGAAGTAACGCTTAGGTCAGTAATTAAGGCGATACGTAATTAATTAAGATGATATTTAATTAAGTTGATTTGTAATTAATTAAGGTGATATGTAATTACTTAAATTGGTAATAGTTTGGTGAAATACAAGTACTTATAAGTTAGGTTTACTTTTGCATATTATTGTAGGCGTTATTATACAATAGTTTTTTATAGTCCTAGGTTTATTGCATCTATTTATTTATAGTTATAAATAAATTTAGATTTATTTTATTTTATTTTTTTATGTTTCATTTATTGCTGTAATTATTGTACAATTATAATGGTATTATTGTATATTATATACCACTGCCACCGGGTGCATACCCAATTGTAGTGTTAATAAATACATACATATACATACATACTACTTTTGACCAATAAAACGGTGCGACAAGACGTGTTTCAACCAATCATGGCTGTTTGTGGATACAATTTTATCACTTCCCTAGCATTTTCGCATTGATGACAGTGGGAAAATACTGTACAACTTTGCGCACTATCGTAGAAAAATAATTTGAAAGATTTGTACGTAGGTAATCCACTGTTGCGCGCAAGGTAACATCTGCTGCAATTACCGGCATTGCCTTGATAAGCATCGCACGACCTCACTGTGTCATTGCGATCTGGATGCTTTTAATATGGAGCCCCGAAACCAAAGAACAGCCATCTGCTGTCTCCCACGCGGACAATATGGGGCCGTGGCCCGCCGATAATTGTGATGTTTATCTGTTTCATTAGGACTCGTCTTCCCCGTCGTCATGGATACGTTCAAGTGCTGCGATCTGGCGGACAAATGCAACAGTTGGTCCCTTTCATATCACAATTATACGTACGGCTTGTATAATTTTCAATGTCATTCTACCATAATTATATAATTATTTTTCGGCACACAGTAGGGGATTCATATCTGACCACATAAAGAAATTCATGTGGGTTTGTTTCTGTACAGTAGCTATAACAACTTTAACATTATACGTAGGTCCATATTTTACACGTTTTGCAAGAAATTGGTTCTTCTTCATGTTTTAATGAAATTTAAAGAAAAAATGAAAGCCATCCCACTAAAGGCCTTAAAATTGTAGGATGTTAAATCTTCCACTTCATACGATAATCGGCACTGATTAACTAGGAATGTCAGTCATATGTGCTGGCCGAGACTCCAAAGGTAAAAACCCCGGTACTCATTTCTGTTAGAGGCTCAATGAACCGCCATTCATTCTTGATCTAGCCATTTTGCTAAGGAGCAGCCGGAACATGTAGATCAGCGGTCATCAGCAGAGTGCCCTCTCGGGGTAGCATTTCTTACCCGCGGATAAGGCGGGTATGCTTTCTCTCTCTCCCATCTGCACTACCGTGATTTATCTAGAGAAAATCAAAACTCGAGTGGGATTTAATTGACTTTTACACGATTAGAAGAAATTATATCAATATTAGAACAAATAAAGTACTCTAATATAATAAAATATTAACTGACTTACTAAAATACTGAACTATATTGAAAATGTATTATTGTACCATCTCATCATTACAAATATTTCGCTAGATGGCAGTAGTGTGTTACGATGAGCTGTTCTCTTGTTACCAGTTTTGCCAACTATACAATCTTCATTGAACTCTATGGACGATTACTAGCCAAGATGGCTTTGTTGATTCAGTTTCATTTTTATTAAAACAGTTGCATTCCACTTCAATTATCAATATATATTAAACAATCTCTGATACGTGACTATCCATAATCTCATACAGCAGAAGCTATAACATAACCTAAATAATATAAACAAGATAAATGATAGAAAAGTTTTAATTAAGGAAGATGAAACAAACATGAATCATTGTAAAAGGTACAATTATTGAAAGTACAATGTTGGCAAACAAAGAAACAAATAGTAGAGAGGTGATAAAAATAAATGCTAGGGAGATAATAAAAAATAAATGCTAGAGAGGTGATAAAAATTATAGGATAAGTAGCCATGATTTGTTGAAATATGTTGTTCCACACCGTTTTATTGATCAAAAGTGATATGACGTAGTAAAAATGTAACAGTCAAAGATAAAGTATAAAATTTGACGATATTTCTAGTCATTTTGCCTTAGAGTGGCCTGAAGGATTGCATAGTTTAATTAACTTTTTAATCAAATATAATATATAAAGTTTGATGATAATTCTAGCATTTTGCCATAGTTCGGCCGGAAGCATTAAACACAACCTATAGGCCTAGGCCAATAATTTGATCCTATTTGTAGCCATTTTGTCACAGATCGTCCGGAAGTATTGAATTAATTAATTACCATTTCATCAAACATAACGTACGGTATAGAATTTTATCATATATTTTATTTCTAGCATTTTGTTATAGTACGGCCGCAAGGATTAGTTCAATTTATTACCTTTTTTTATCAAACATAACTTATAAAATTTGATAATAAGTATTATATTAAACACAACCCATTACCCACCTTATAATTTTTCTACATTATTTTATTATTTATGAGAAGAGAAGAGAAGAGAAGAGAAGAGAAGAGAAGAGAAGAGAAGAGAAGAGAAGAGAAGAGAAGAGAAGAGAAGAGAAGAGAAGAGGGGAACTGGAGGAGAGGAGAGGAGAGAAAGGAAGGCAACGAGAGGAGAGGATAGGAGAAGGAAGGGGATGGGGATAGAAGAGGGGAGTGGAGGGTGTGGAGGGGTGAAGAGGGGAGGGGTGAAGAGAAGAGAAGAGAAGAGAAGAGAAGAGAAGAGAAGAGAAGAGAAGAGAAGAGAAGAGAAGAGAAGAGAAGAGAAGAGAAGAGAAGAGAAGAGAAGAGAAGAGAAGAGAAGAGAAGAGAAGAGAGAAGGGAACGGGAGGAGAGGAGAGGGGAAGGAGGAGAGGAGAGGAGAAGGAGGAGAGGAGAGGAGAGGAGAGGAGAGGAGAGGAGAGGAGAGGAGAGGAGAGGAGAGGAGAGGAGAGGAGAGGAGAGGAGAGGAGAGGAGAGGAGAGGAGAGGAGAGGAGAGAAGAGAGGAGAAGAGAAGAGAAGAGAAGAGAAGAGAAGAGAAGAGAAGAGAAGAGAAGAGAAGAGAAGAGAAGAGAAGAGAAGAGAAGAGAAGAGAAGAGAAGAGAAGAGAAGAGAAGAGAAGAGAAGAGAAGAGAAGAGAAGAGAAGAGAAGAGAAGAGAAGAGGGTAGGAAAAACGAGCTATAACAAAGAGAAGAAAAGGGAGAAGAAAACAAGTGGAATAAGCGGTTAATAAAAATAAGGTGGTGTTAAATTATTGTGAATATGATTACGTCAACGTTATTGTCAATAACTTTACAAAATATCGCGGTGTTTGAATCTATTTTAAAATTATACACAAAGAAATCAAAGAGGACCAGATTGATGACGTCAAGCAACGAGTTTTGTTTTCGAGAACTGGATAAATCCGGGAGACAGACTACAATCTGTTGCGTCATCTGCGAGAGATTCAAGTTGAGAGAGAAAATGAGTGGAAAGTTATACCCATATTGCCTTTTCTTTTTTTTTTTTTTTCACTTAAAACTAGCGGTACTGGAAATTCACCCCCGGTGCCGGGGTACGCGGAAACCTCGTAGCCAAGTTCATCCCTCCTGCTCATTTGCAAAACTTGAGGCAACCCAATAATGCCGGAAACAAGGAAGTTGAAGCTACTTATCTCCAACTTCAGTATAAATAGTTGCAGGGAGTTTGTGCCGCCGCTCATAACCATTTGGCGGGCGCGCAACAATATTTAGCCTCCCTCCACGCCTCTCACGACAATGGCGGCCTCAGCGTATGAGTGGCACATACTGCCACAGTGCCGAAACACTGACAGTTATTTAGACCTAGGATTTTTAGGCGCGTTTAGCGTAGGCTGAAACATATGTTCTTTAATGCACATAGTTTTAGGCAATATCGTCGCTCGAGAGTTTCTCATGTTGCATACATTTAGGGGCTTTTATATAAAATTGTTGCAATCTATCCTATACGAACCTAAAAATCCGAGGTGTAGACTTATAATGAACACCAAGTAGCGAAATTCCATTTTAACTAAGGTTGCGGTTTCAAATCCGCCTAAACGCCACTTACAAATCAGCGCGAGGTTTACAAGATGTATTATTTAGCCTTTATAACTGAGTTCTTTATTATTATATTTCGGAGTCTTGTGAACCAGACTCAAAAACCTTCTTAACAGACACCACATCCACTCAACTACACTCAGTGTCATTCCTAACTTTTAGTGCATATAAATCCGGACTCTAAATTTATCTGTTATATTCCTATCTGAGTTATATAACCACATTCTGACATTATACCCAGAGCACATTCGATCTCTGTTACTTCGTTCTTATACACATATACATATCCGAACGCACGCACGGACTCTAGAATACAGAACAAAAATAGAGAAGAAAGAAAGAAAAAGGAATGCATACAAGTATTAAAAGTGAAGATATTTGACTTCATATGATGAAAGAATGATGGAACGGAGAAAAATTCTCTCCGGCGCCGGGATTTGAACCCGGGTTTTCAACTCTACGTGCTGATGCTTTATCCACTAAGCCACGCCGGATACAACCCCGACGCCGGTTAGAATCGTCTCAGATTAAGCTCCATCTCTTGGGTTCCCTCTAGTGGCCGCCCTCTCCACTACGTCATAGATGTCTATGAACGCAGGACCGAAGTCCATACATGTGTTGAGGTGCACTCGAATGAGTGACTGGTTGGCCGGGATCCGACGGTATGGGCGCCGTCTTAAATCACAAAGTGATTTATTACGCATATCATATATATTTTGATGTACCGAAGTACATATGATATTTCCATGCAGATATTCTGCGTCATCATATGATGAAAGAATGATGGAACGGAGAAAAATTCTCTCCGGCGCCGGGATTTGAACCCGGGTTTTCAGCTCTACGTGCTGATGCTTTATCCACTAAGCCACGCCGGATACAACCCCGACGCCGGTTAGAATCGTCTCAGATTAAGCTCCATCTCTTGGGTTCCCTCTAGTGGCCGCCCTCTCCACTACGTCATAGATGTCTATGAACGCAGGACCGAAGTCCATACATGTGTTGAGGTGCACTCGAATGAGTGACTGGTTGGCCGGGATCCGACGGTATGGGCGCCGTCGTAAATCACAAAGTGATTTATTACGCATATCATATATATTTTGATGTACCGAAGTACATATGATATTTCCATGCAGATATTCTGCGTCATCATATGATGAAAGAATGATGGAACGGAGAAAAATCCGGCGTGGCTTAGTGGATAAAGCATCAGCACGTAGAGCTGAAAACCCGGGTTCATATCCCGGCGCCGGAGAGAATTTTTCTCCGTTCCATCATTCTTTCATCATATGATGACGCAGAATATCTGCATGGAAATATCATATGTACTTCGGTACATCAAAATATATATGATATGCGTAATAAATCACTTTGTGATTTAAGACGGCGCCCATACCGTCGGATCCCGGCCAACCAGTCACTCATTCGAGTGCACCTCAACACATGTATGGACTTCGGTCCTGCGTTCATAGACATCTATGACGTAGTGGAGAGGGCGGCCACTAGAGGGAACCCAAGAGATGGAGCTTAATCTGAGACGATTCTAACCGGCGTCGGGGTTGTATCCGGCGTGGCTTAGTGGATAAAGCATCAGCACGTAGAGCTGAAAACCCGGGTTCAAATCCCGGCGCCGGAGAGAATTTTTCTCCGTTCCATCATTCTTTCATCATATGATGACGCAGAATATCTGCATGGAAATATCATATGTACTTCGGTACATCAAAAAAAATATATATATTTGACTTCAGCTGTAAATTATACGTACTCTTTACATAGGCATAGGGATTAAATTTCTCACAAATTTAAATAAAATAATTGTATTAAGAATATTATTTGATCACACTGAACAACAAATTTTTAGTTTTTGTCTTGCTCCGAAATAAAAATAGGTGAATGTTACTAATACCTGTGCCCCATCACGTAAGGCCTACCATTTTCCGAGGAAAGTGAATTGAATTTTTTATGAAAAAACATTTATTATTAATTTTCACTGCTACTGATAAAATTACAACAAACTAGGAATTCAAAATGCCTCATAGTATTTTAAAAATATGTACTAGATACAGAAATGATGTTACATGGTTTAAAACACAAAAAACAAAAAAAATAAAAATATTTCATGTGTGTAATTAAAAAAAATCTGGAAATTTGAACTTAACATTCAAAAGGATTTTCAGAATTACTTCCGTTTATAACTAGCCCCGGGACTGTCTTTCTCAAGGAACAAACAATAGTCTGCTAGCATGCTGGATAATGATTTTCCTTTATATCGCCTTTTCATTTCATATATATCTTGATAAAGTCTTTCCCCATGCTCGTCGTTCACTGCTCTAACGTTAGGAGGAAAGAAATACAAATGACAGTGTAAAAGGTGTATTTTTAGAGACATATTACGTCCCATTTTCTCATATGCACTTATCATGATTTCCACAAGTTCGATGTAGTTGTCTGCCCTAGAATTTCCAAGGAAATTTCAGTAAACATCTTTGAAAACGCGCCATGCCATTTTTTCTGTAATGGAAAATATTTCTTCAAACAGTGAGTCAGTTATAGCTTTGCGTATTTGTGGACCGATGAAAATGCCCTATTTTAATTTGCCTCCATTCAAACTGGTAAACTCTTCTTGTAAATACTGAAAACCACACCCTTATTTGTTCACTGCGCAGACCTCACTTTGAACTGTTGTGAAATTTACTGAATAAAAGGAACCAATATCTGTTTATTTATTAAAAGTACAAAAGAACATAACAACAATCATAAGACACCGGTAATAGGTCATAAACTCATAAAATACATTAGCTTTCGTTCTGGTTTATAGCCCCTAACCCGCGCCAGATGTTTCCTGGGACTGCTCTTATCGAAAAGTGAAATCATAGTATATCTTAAAAACTGTACGTTACGAAGAAACGTGATGCATTTTCGGATTCAGCCCACACAAAACCATAAGGGACACATTGTTTTAAGTCGGAGCAAAAAATGCAAACTATTTCGTACGAATCTGCAGACAATAGAGGAACTCCAGGCTAATATTCATAATGAAATAAGATATTCAGTTCGTGAGCTTATACTAGTGAGTGACAATATTCACGAGATATCAAGCTTGTGTACGTACGGAAGGACGACACTTTCAAAATCTACTGCAAGGTAAGTTTTAAAATTCATTTCTGTTCCGCCGTTGTAGGCAGAATTTTACCGTCCGATGCTCGACCTGCCACTAGGGAGCTAGATCACGTGCTACGGCAGCCATATAGTATATTAAGGGCACTGTACTAGTAACGTAGCATCATGTGAAAGATAATTATTCCCAATTTACTAATATTAATAATGTACCAAACTGAAGAATGTCTAATACCGAAAACGTAACCTACGTGAGTATAAACAACACAGAGTTCAAAAGAACCATACGCCTATCTTAAAGACAACCCATCAATACATTTCTCAACTCACTGATATATACTCATGAATAACATAATTTGGGTGCTCTAAATAAATTATTGTATAGCAATAGTTCAATAAAGGTTTAATTTTATTGCCGAAATAAAATTGTTTTAATTACAAAACGTAATAGGCCTATGTAGTGTTGTAAGATGTAATCGATTAATCGATCATTTTTCAACTCGATCAAATCTAGATTAATCTATCGATTAATCGATAAAATTAAAATATTTAATGGATTAAATATTTTGATCGATCAATAGCACTAGTAATATGTAATCTAATTCAATATTAAACCTGGAACCAAGTTTTTCTGATCACTTTTCTTATTTATCTGTTCATGTTAGAAGATTCAGGTCTAACCTTCCAATCCCGAGAAGTCGTAACATATAGTTCTAATTCCAAATGTCTTCCTAATATAGAGGGTGATTCACGAGGAGTTGCCCCCACTATCGGAGCAAATTTCCAAAAACATTTTGAGCAAACACCTTCATATAAACATGGGTCCTATTCTCAATATTTTAGACTTACACTAATTTGAAGTTGCTTGTAAAATAATCTACCTTTCTTTCTTTAGTTTTAAGGGAAAAAGAATATTACAGATAAGGAAATCAATATTCAAAGTATCATTTCTTTACTTGGCTAGTATTCTGAAGTTAGAAATGTGTTGTAAATTCCATAGTTGCTTCGTACCGATTTATTTTTTCGATTTTTAACTACAAATTATATATTTCTTACGCACTTATCACATTATTTTGTTACAAATCACATTACTCTCATAAACTCATTAAGACTGTACATTAGAAAGCAGAATTAAAATGTAAAGAATCAAGTTGCTAGAAGTCATGTGAATTTTAACAATTTTTGTGATAAGTGCATATGAACATTGTAGTTTTTAGTTAAAAACTGAAAAAAAATCTGTACAAAGCAACTAAGAAATTAATAACACATTTTTAGCTTCATAATACTTACTTATTTTCAAATGGCTTTTAAGGAACCTGGAGGTTCATTGCCGCCCTCACATAAGCCCGCCATCGGTCCCTATCCTGTGCAAGATTAATCCACTCTCTATCATCATATCCCACCTCCCTCAAATCCATTTTAATATTATCCTCCCATCTACGTCTCGTCCTCCCTAAAGGTCTTTTTCCTCAAGTCTCCCAACCAACACTCTATATGCATTCCTGGATTCGCCCATATGTGCTGCATGCCCTGCCCATCTCAAAGGTCTGGATTTAATGTTCCTAATTATGTCAGGTGAAGAATACAATGGGTGCAGTTCTACGTTGTGTAACTTTCTCCATTCTCCTGTAACTTCATCCCTCTTAACCCCAAATATTTTCCTAAGAACTTTATTCTCAAACATTGTTGTGGTCGTGCCAGAGAATCAGTCGCATTCCGAGGCTTATTACATGGATTCGTAACAAATTGTTTTTTTTTTACGTTGATCGGTTGTTAGTCCTTCGCCCAACCCCCAAGCTGGAGGACCACCCCTTGTCGGCTGCTTATTCAATATATACGCAGCTACCCTCCATATCTGGAGGCCGTCTCCTCTATCCGGAACCTGAGGACGCACCATGCCGTGGTGATAGGGACCCACAATAATGGTTTAGCTTCATAATACTAGACAATTAATGGAATAATACTTCTCAATAGTTCATTCTCCATTTGTAATATTCATTTACCCTTAAAATTAAAGAAAAAAAAAGTATTTTACAAATATTAGTGTAACTCTGAAAATATTGAGAAAAAACCGATGTTTATATGAAAATGTTTGTTCAAAATATCTTTGGAAATATACTCCGTAAGTGGCGGTAAATCCACGTGAATCACCTTGTATATCTTAGTATCTCTGACGGAAAACGAACCGGAATCCCCTGGATTGTCTTTTTAAAAAAACTTCACTTATAGTGGCACGGAGAGAAGCTACATAATTCCACTGATTCTGAACGAAACATTTATTTAGTATTAGTGTTCATTTATTTAACCTGGCCGTCAGGCCTTCTCTGCCTCTCTACCAGGAGATTCCAACTATAATATGTAGAATAAACTTACAATTAGTATTAGATTTACAGTTGCAATTACAAATAAAATTACAATATTAAATTTACAATTACAATAAAAATCAAAGTACGAAAAGATTATCTGACTAATGAAAGCTAGATTATTTATCATAGAATTACAAATTAAACCTAGAATAACAAAATTGTATAGTGATGAAATTATCGGATATTGAAATATTTTGTGATAGATTAAGGAAAGTATTTACAAGAAAGCAATTACTGACCAAGTGCCTAGTAAGTTTGCGTTTGAATTCAATTTTATTTCGACAGTCCCTGATGCTAGCAGGTAGCGAATTACAGAGTCTTGGCAGGGCTATTGTGAAAGAGGATGAGTATGAGGAGGTGAGATGAGATGGTATTGTTAGTATTGTTTCATGACGAGAGCGTGTGTTCAGATTATGGTGTGAAGAAAGGTAAGTGAAGCGAGACGACAGGTACGAAGGAACAGAAGAGTTCAAGATTTCGAAGAGATGGAGAAGTGAATGTAAATTTCTTTTCTTATCTAGTTTAAGCCAACTATTGTTTCCAGGGATGGAGTAATATGATCATATTTACGAACATTGCTTACAAAACGTACACACAAATTATGAGCACGTTGAAGTTTCGTTTTGTTGTCGCTGGAGAGGTCAGTCAGTAAAATGTCAGCATAGTCAAAATTTGGAAATACAAGGGTCTCCACAAGGGACTTTTTTAAGCAAGAAGGGAGATGAACATTTATCCTTTTTAGCACATGGATAATAGAATATACTTTTCGTGAAGAGATAGGTAAACATATGAATTTTTCTCGAATATGTCTCTTGCTTGATTGACAAGTACCACTCTTGCGCTGAGAACCCGAGATGCAGCACAGGTTGTTCTGATTCATTCGCTAATTCGAAAGAGAGGCGGATTCCTCTCGGCTGTTAAGTTTATTCCTCTCGAACTTCGCTCCACAGCTGGAGAAGTTGTACTTTTGGTTTGAAATCAAATATTATGCGAAGTTCGGGCTGTGCGACGCTCTTCTCTTCTCCAAGAGTTTAGTTGCACGGTGAATATGACTAGCAGGCTGCGAGAACATCGTCTTCAAAGATCTGCTGCGAACTCTTATAACTTCCACATCCGTGTTCACAATGTAAGACTTGGTGCATTTTTTAGAAATGTTGTCTCATACGTCACGTTGCTGAGCAGGGGAGTGCAAACTACCAGCTCAACACGAACAGGAAAAATCATGAGTACTTCGTAATAAATAAATAAATAAATAACAAATAAATAAATAAATAAGTAAGTAAATAAATGAGTAAATAAATAAGTAAATAAATAAGTAAATAAATAAGTAAGTAAATAAATAAGTAAGTAAATAAATAAGTAAATACGTAAGTAAATAAGTAAGTAAATAAAGAAGTAAATAACTAAATAAATAAATAAATAAGCAAGTAAGTAAGTAAATAAGTAAGTAAATAAATAAGTAAGTGAATAAATAAGTAAGTAAATAAATAAATAAGGAAAGAAATAAGTAAGTAAATAAATAAATAAGTAAATGAATAAGTAAATAAATAAGTAAGTAAATAAGTAAGTAAATAAATAAGTAAATAAGTAAGTACGTAAGTAAATAAGTAAGTAAAGAAGTAAATAAATAAATAACTAAATAAATAAATAAATAAGTAAATAAATAAGTAAATAAATAAATAAGTAAGTAAATAAATAAGTAAGTAAATAAATAAGTAAGTAAATGAATAAGTAAATAAGTAAGTAAATAAATAAGTAAGTAAATAAATAAGTAAGCAAATAAATAAGTAAGTAAATAAGTAAGTACGTAAGTAAATAAGTAAGTAAGTAAATAAAGAAGTAAATAAATAAATAAATACATAAATAAGTAAATAAATAAGTAAATAAATAAATATATAATATGAACAAGTAAATAAAAAATAAATACGGGTGAATAATGTAAACCCACATGCATACACTCAGATACATGCGCTTCCATACACACATAAACACAAATCTACACACTTAAATATGATAAAAACATAAATACCCGCATACACACATAAATACATGCATATATACATACATAGGCCTACATACGTTCATATATACTTACTTACCTACAAATGGCTTTTAAAGAACCCGGAGCTTCATTGCCGCCCTCACATAAGCCCGCCATCGGTCCCTATCCTGAGCAAGATTAATCCAATCTCTACCATCATACCCCACCTCCCTCAAATCCATTTTAATATTATCTTCCCATCTACGTCTCGGCCTCTCCAAAGGTCTTTTTCCATCCGGCCTCCCAACTAACACTCTATATTCATTTATGTATTCGCCAATACGTGCTACATGCCCTGCCCATCTCAAGCGTCTGGAATTAATGTTCCTAATTATGTCAGGTGAAGAATACAAAGCCTGCAGTTCTGCGTTGTGTAACTTTCTCCATTCTCCTGTAACTTCATCCCTCTTAGCCCCAAATATTTTCCTAAGAACCTTATTCTCAAACACCCTTAATCTCTGTTCGTCTCTCAAAGTGTGAGTCCAAGTTTCACAACCATAAAGAACAACCGGTAATATAACTGTTTTATAAATTCTAACTTTCAGATTTTTTGACAGCAGACTAGATTACAAAAACTTTCAACCGAATAATAACAGGCATTTCCCATATTTATTCTGCGTTTAATTTCCTCCCGAGTGTCATTTATATTTGTTACTGTTGCTCCAAGATATTTAAAATTTTCCACCTCTTCGAAAGATAAATCTCCAATTTTTATATTTCCATTTCGTACAATATTCTGGTCACGAGATATAATCATATACTTTGACTTTTCTGGATTTACTTCCAAACCTATTGCTTTACTTGCTTCAAGTAAAATTTCCGTGTTTTCCCTAATCGTTTGTGAATTTTCTCCTAACATATTCACTTCATCCGCACCTTCATACATATACATGCATAAATACATAGGCTTCCATACGTAGATTCATTCATTCATTCATTCATTCATTCATTCATTTCATTCATTCACAGTGTCCCGTCCAATGGCAGGTCTTTGATATCAAACCCAACATTCTCCAGTCTTTCCTATGTACTGCCTTCCTCTTAGTCCTCGCACATGATCCATATAGGTCTATCTTAATGTCGTCTATTAGGCTATTTGAAATCTACTTCTGCTACGAATTCTTCTCCCGTTCACCATTCCTTCCAGTGCATCCTTTCAGTAGGCAGTTTCTTCTCAGCCAGTGACTCAACCAATTCCTTATGGCAGCATTGGAACTGGCAGGTGTGTCATACTAATGTACAGTCTCAACGTTGCATTCTACGTTGAAAATTGAAGCATATTAGATTGAAAACTACCTACTTCCACAACTTCCTCCTCTTTCCATTTTTCGCTCTCTGGACTAATAACAGAGTTTGTCTATGTCGCGTGACTTTTCAATCACCCTGTATATAATTGTCAAAAAGTCAATAACAGTCTGTTATGTGTAAGATGACGCGGTCTGATGGTTTGTCAGAGATCAATTATCACTATTTCACCGGCATATTTCCATGGAAACTATAAGCGAAGGCTCAGGATCCTAAGGAGGATCTGTCACAGGATAAAATGCCGTCCTACCAAGGAGAAAGGATTTAGACCACTTCAGCTCTGACGTCATAGAGCTCAGAGAGAATATCTGCAGATTTGTTATTTCATTAAGGAGCGAAGCGTCTTGCAACACATGGTGCGTCGCCGCAAAACTACTGCGATAACGGGTAACAGCTCTACAGACTGTTGTACAAGAAGAAGACAACCCCTCGCGGAGTTGTAAGGTAGCGAAGGTAGACGACAGACAGATGGACGGGTACTGCTCACTACAGCTGCACTTAGGAGAATTTCCTACTCTGCTTACTTGTTTACGTACTTATGTATGCGTTTTCCTTTTCTTGCGAGTTATTTTTATTAATTTATCAGCTGTATTTTTATTCATTAATTTTCTCGTAAATCTTTCATCTCTGTATTATTTTTGTGGTAGGCCTACTTTCATTAATTCTTTCTCTAAGTTTATTCATTATTTATTTCGTTATTTTTAATATACTTTGAGTATTTTACTCACTAATCTTTCATACTTACTTAATTATTTAATTATTTATTTATTCATTTGTTAATTTATATATTTACCTATTTAATTGTTGATTATTTAGTTACTCGCTCTCTGATTGATTGATTTTATTTATTTTTTATTTTATTAGGTTATTTTACGACGCTTTATCAACATCTGGGTTATTTAGCGTCTGAGTGAAATGTAGGTGATAATGCCGGTGAAATGAGTCCGGGGTCCAGCACCGAAAGTTACCTAGCATTTGCTCATATTGGGTTGAGGGAAAACCCCGGAAAAAACCTCAACCAAGTAACTTGCCCCGACCGGGATTCGAACCCGGGCCACCTGGTTTCGAGGTCAGACGCGCTGACCGTTACTACACAGGTGTGGACTGATTGATTGATTGATTTATGTATTCATATATACATGTATTCATGTATTTATCTATTTATGTATCTATTTACCTATTTACCTATTTATACAGAGTGTTTCCGAGGTGGTGTTACAAACTTTCAGGGATGATAGCGAAGGGCACATGTATCAATTTGAGATGAGGAACCATGGTCCGGAAATGACTGAGTCGAAAGTTATAAGCAAAAATAGTTGTGTGAAAATGGAATTGCAATTTGGCACCACGTGCCACCTTCCCTTAACCTTTGGAACAGTCCTGGAAAGATGGTATGGGCCGGATGTCTCCTACGTGGGTACTTGCCCTGATACAATCTGTGAGCTTGTCTACTGTTCCCATTGGCTCATCCGTATTAGAAAATCAGGTCTGCATATTCCGCTCTCGTGTACTCCTCCATTTCACTAGGACTGATCGACTGGACACTGCAACTTGTACACATACACTGCTGTCTACAGGCGTGCATATCAGGACCGACCATGTCCGTTACACATTACGCCATCTGCATTGCTTTAGTGTAGTTTCCTGTCCCCACCCCTCAGACAGAGCACTGAATGGAATACTGTAAGTAGACAACGTAAACAACGTCAGATGAATACAGTATGTGTAAGATGTACAGATAAATACACATAAATAAGGTGTACAGAGGAATAAAATTATGTCACTTCCACACAACTATTTTTGTTTGTAATTTTCGACTCGGACATTTCCGGACCAGGGTTCCTTATCTCAAATTGATACATGTGCCCTTCGCCATCATCCCTGAAAGTTTGTAACACCACCTCGGAAACATCCTGTATATTTACGTATTGGTCTGTTTGAGCTATTGACTTATTTATCTAATTATCTACTAATCTACTTATCTATTGATCTACTGGTCTATTTATCTACTTATCTGTTTATCTATTGATTTACTTATTTATTTACGGAATTTTTTCGTGTATTTATTTAGTAACGCCGGATTGTACAAGAAGGAAAGGAAGGCCGAGATCGAGATGGATTGATGGAGTGAATGATGATACGAGAGCTCTTGGGGTGATAAATTGGAGGACGGTAGCTTTGGATCGCGATGGCTGGAGACGAGTCCTTGAGGAAGCCAAGACTCAGCAATGAGTTGTAGAGCTACTGATGATGATGATGATGATGATGATGATGATGATGATGATGATTTATTTAATAACACACCTGTACTATGAGTATTGTACTCTTTACTTTGTCTCTCATCTCTATAGTATTTTATATTTGATTTCTTTCCTTATACTCAGTCATTTATTTATTTATTTCTCTAATATCCATATTTCTTTATTTCCTTCTTCCTTCTTCTCCTTTTCTTTCTTCTTGTAATTTCCCCACTTTCCAACATTATATATAATATTTTTGCTTGGAATATCGCTCTGTAAATATTTAATCTTTTACTATCTATGTTGGGCCATTTATTTAAACATTTGTCTATTGCTATTATTGCTACGTTTCCTTTATTTACGGTATTCTCATTTTGTCATTTCCATTCTCCCTTCTATCTACTACTAATTCCACAATTTGAGACATCTGGCCGACATCTACGGCTGACCACTAGGATCCAGAATACAAAGCAGAGGTTAAATTAAAAATAAGATACAATAGATTTGCGGAGAGAATACGGAACAATGATAAATTTAAAAATAAAGTACAGTTTGTGGCAAAAAAAAAACCGAACTGTCCCTTCTAGCTGATTTCAGAGCCTTGTTCACTCCAGAGCATGATAGACTGGTAACGAAGACTTTCGTGGTTCCAAACCTGCCTGGGAAAGAACCTTTTTTTGTTCCTTATTCAAATTTATTCCCAATACTTTTCGATTGCAGCGATATTTTACTATTTAATTAATTAATTATTCCCAGAACATGAATTTTACCAGCAATGGAAAAGTATTGGGAATAAATATGAATAAGGAACAAAAAAAAAAGTTTCCTTCCCAGGCAGGATTCGAACCACGAAAGTCTTAGTTACCAGTCTATCGTGCTCTGGAGTGAACAAGGCTCTGAAATCAGCTACAAGGGTCAGTCCGGTTTTTTGCCTCTACTGTACAATTTGATTTCAGAGAAACATGAGATAAAAGTACAATGAAGAGTAAAGAAATGAAGTAAAAAAAATATTTTACGTAATGTTATACAAGTGATTGTGTAAAATGGATAATGAATCTCTCAATACCATTAGCCTACACAAATTTGGTTAATGTCCTCATTAGAAAATTTAAGAGAAAGGAGAATGGTTTTGGTTAACTTAAATGAAGTTCCCCTAGCGCCAAAAAGAAGTCCTTTCACTTCCTATGCATTAATATTCATTTTGTATCTCTCACTGAAGTGAGGAAAACATGGATTGTAAATATATATCGTAATATATATTATTCCCCAGAATTGCAGAAACACCACTTGTCCACGCAATTCAGATTTTTTTTTTTTCCAAAAAATACTAAAAGAAAAAGTTAAAGTTCATGTATCTGAAACACTATAACTTTTCATTATGCTTTAATAAAAGATATAGTCACTTAAAAATACTAAACGTTTTTGGAGATAATCACGCTTTATATGTTTCCTGAAAAATTTACTCAAAAAAATTTTTTTTTCAAATTTCAAATTTCAGATTTATTTACAATTTACATTTGAATTGAATAGATATGAATAGATACCCGAAATGAGCATATGCTCGTGCTCGGGTACAGTCCAGTAGTCTACATAAATTTTACAGGGTTCAAATAATAATGCTGATATAAATAATAGTAACAATAATAATAATAATATATATGCATTATGGTCCAATTTTCGAGATATTGTGGCTCGCAGTGATAGCTGTGCATTTCGCTTGCTTCTAACCTCCGCCAATCCCCACCCTCTCACCCACCGGAGTCAAACTCCGTCCCATTCGTATTTGTCTCTGACCTGTGAGTGGCATATGTCTCCTCGAAACCATGTGCGAAAGTTCCAAGTAAGATGGGAGGACGCATTTTTTTGCTGTCAATATGATGAGAATATTAAATGTATGATTTGTTCACAAGTATTACGAGGAAAACGGTTGTATAATATAAAAAGGCATTATATTACATGTTACTGATGAGGCATTAAAAGGTTAAGTGTTATCATCATCATCTCTGTACATCGACCCTTTTCCACCAGATGTACGAATAATGCGGTTAGCTCTTCAATTTGAACTCACTGATTTAATATGTGATGTCAAAATATGAAAGCTAGATGTAAGGAATTGACAAATGTTGAACTTTCAAATCTTTGAAAAAAATAAATATCCGAAGCTTCGTTCTTTCGCTTGCTTTGTTGAAGCCATGTTCACTACAACTTACGTTTGTGAAAAATTATTTTCAACAATTAAAATAGTAAAAACCAAATTTAGATCACGACTGACAGACAAATACCTTCGTGATCAACTACGACTGGCAGTAAGTGACATAATTCCTGATTTTGAAACTTTGTCGCAGAGACATTCTGGAGACAGTTAATTTTAGGTTGTAATATTGTTCATTTATTGTTCATTTCTTTCTTCGCTACACGTACTAAACATGAGTTTGTAGCCTTGTACTGTATAAAATTATATTTAAGTGCTTGGAGTAAGGAAAATGAAAATTCGTTAATAAGTCAGACAGTTGCTTCACTTCCCCTTCGGGTGTCCGCCTCCCACCATAGGTGCTATGCACGTTGCAGGTTACACAGTGGCTCGGTGCACGATTACATTTTCGCCACCGCTGCTGTAATATAATAGATTTTATGCTCAACCATGCCGAAATGTAGTAATTATACACCTGGTAGCAGTCCTTTAATGCATGTCATTAAAGTACACCTATTCATTAAAGTTCAGGTTTTCGATTATTCTCGGATATGCAATCGAATGACGAAGGAAACGTCACGGAGGCTGGAAATCCAATACTGTCGCAGAAGGTTATGTTCTGTTACTATAATAATTAGCGTTAATTGTAAATAATATTCAAATAAATTTAATTTGTCATCTCGTTTTTCAATTCTAAATCAATTTCCAGGTTATACATTCTCTGCATTACATCAAGGTCAATGACATTATTGTTCCTCGGAAAAAATCAATACTTTCGCGTCTGCGCACATCTCACAATTTCGAGCTATGAACAAGGTCATTTCTGATCTTCTGTCAGATACAAATAAAATGAATATTTCTGAATAGTTTCAAGTTAGAAATATGGTCGAGCATAAAAAGTCGTATGAAACTTGCCTATAATGGTAATTAAGACGCTCGTATGAAAATTATGAAACTCGCTTGCGCTCGTTTCATGAACAAACATACTTGCGTCTTAATTACTATCATTATAGGCTCGTTGGATAATGTACTATTTTTTAATAATTCGAATGTGAAATTTAGAAAAATACTGTCACCATGAACATGGTTCTGGTTATAAGACAATTGATAAATATGGTCCAATATATTTCCCGTTTTTTCTGAAACTATTATAAACGCACAACTGCATTATAATAACCCCTGAACAACCCCTAACATCAATATAAAATTGAGTGGACGCTGCATTAAAATTAAAGAAACAAATAAACAATCCTGAATAGAACCTTTACATTTCAGATATAATAATAGGATCTATAAAATTAGCATGCTAGTCTCTCTCTCTGCATCATGTCCAAACATCCATTGTTTGGTTTAGTCAACTGCCTGCCCACGAAACTGATTTGCTCCCGACGTCCTGTTTTCACTTAATTGATTGATTGTTCCCTTTATGTACGCCATTTATTGAAAAGAAAAAATATCGAATTTGTATTGGACAACCCCCCTCTCCGCACCCAACTGACCGAACTCCTGATCCCAAAATATAATAGTCCTACTGCCAAATAACACGTACTATCATATTTCAATAGCCAGTCTCACATTTCAAACGTTATGGAGGGGGGGAGGTGGTGTTTGCGCGGAGGTTGCCAGTCAATTCCTACATAATGATAGCATGTTCACATACAGGAGAGAGTTGGTGTATTTTGCAGTCAGAGGTGGGGTTTCAAAATTATTTATGTCCAACTAGAATCACTGCTTCATTACAAAACGCATGACCCTTCCAGCGGAGGTTTGATTTATGCTGTAATGATTTACAAATACGGATAACAGATTAACTGCAGACTTCACTAGCAGGGGCGCATAAAACAGAGTCAGGATGCAACGGGTACTGCAGTTGTGGTGCGATAATGTCTGTCCCAGAGAGAGGCCTGGTCCGGTGTTTTGTCACCGCTCATCAGAATGTCAAGTTAATGATGCAGTGGTACAAGTACCCCCCTCTCTCTATCTCTCTCTTTCGGGCGTACGAATGAGGTGATTGTTTACAATCAAGTGAGCAATTTATGATCATCATAGACCAATACACGATGTGCGCTGGGAACTCTATATAATAAAACAAATGCACCGGTCAATCTCTGATTGAAACTATAAGCTCGGCGCCATAAATCATAACTGAAATTTATAGATAACGTGCTATTTCATGTTTTGAGAGGTTTTTAGGAGAAAAAATATATATTTGTTTTGAATGCAGTTCTGTTATAAATGCATGGATGCACACGCAATTTCATTTTTATGCTCCTATACACCCAATTCATAAAAAAAATTGTCTGTAAAAAGTAAATCCAGTTTTCAAATATTTTAGACATTCAAAATCTATTGTTCGTTTTAACATAATACCATCTGTATGATTGCCAGACATGACAATTTTTCATTCCGAACTTTTTTCCCTAAAATATATGGACTTATTCGAAATTTATTACCATTTTGATACTGCTGATATTTTTTTATTCAAATAGAATTTAAAAATAAATATATATTAAAACACAATTATTTAGAAAAGAATACAGTTTAATTTCACAACAGTTATTTTTTTTATTTCTTTTTTTTTTTACTGTTGCTATTACAACGCCCATCCCGAAATATAACAAATCTATTTATTTATTTATTTATTGTTTTGCTAATAATTGTAACATAAATTATAAAATATACAGAGAAACTTTAGCTCGCCCCTGAAAGAGTAGAACTCGTGCTCAGGGGCGGATTCCTGAATTGAAATTAATAATTATACAATACAATTATAATTAATAATTACAAAATACAATTTGCAATTATAGCATATAAATTTAAATTTACAATTTTTCAATTTTTATAAAATCCATACATAACTTTTTAAATTTAATACTAGAACTATTAGAATTGACAAGATTAGGATATTTAAATATAAATTTGTTATATGTTCTTGGGCCTAAATTACTACTATGATTAAATACTGTAACAGTGTTGCATTTTGGTTCAAACAATCTTAAAGAATTCATACCTTTTGTTTCATAACTATGAGAATACAATTCAAAATTATTTCGATTTTTATGTATGAATTTTATTAATATAATATAATAAATTTGTCTTACGTTAAGTACATTAAAGTCTAGAAACAAATTTTGAGATGGAAAATCAATAGGTTTATGAAGACATTTTAATTATTTTCTTCTGTAATAAATAAAGTGGATTAAAATTGGGTTTAAATGAGCTACCCCATCCTATAATTACATACATAATTACCGATTGAAATAAAGTTAAATATATTGTACGTAATAAACTTATTGACAAGTAATTCCTCAATAAAACAAAATAATATACTATTTTAGATAATTTATTACAAAGGTAATTAATGTATTGGTTCCATTTTAAATGATTATTGAAAATTATACAAACCCTAGTAATCCCGCACTTCGATTATTGTGACGTTTTGTTAAGTGATCTAAGTTCTGAACTGTCAGTCAAGTTACAGCGAGTTCAGAATATGTGCGTCAGATACGTGTGCAACATCCGACGATATGACCACATATCACCGTCCTTCGCAAGTCTTTCGTGCTCCGACTTAAAGAACGCAGAACTTTACACTCTTTGTCTTTACTCTTTCGAATTCTGCACACTTTAACACCAAATTACCGTTCGTCTCGTTTCTCTTATCTATACTCTAACCACGACGTAAATACCAGATCACTTATCTGTGGCACGCTAAGTATACCTCTTCATAGAACATCTTGTTATTCATCATCTTTTACGGTATCCACCTCGCGTCAATGGAACTTCTTGTCACAAAGTATTAGGGGCTGCAAGACAATAAACACCTTTAAAAACAGCTTAAAAGATAACCTTATTAGCATTTCACTCCAATCATACTGATTTAAACTATCACTGACTACATTGTTACTTCTTTCTTTTAGACATCATCCTGATTGTGCTGTATTTTAAAAATTGTCTCATAATAATCTCTTTCTATTATCTAATATTATTTGAAATATATTAACATTCTATGTATTTTAGCTCAATTCTGCTACACAGTTTATTTCAGTGTTTAATTAATAGTTCATAGTATTTTGTTGTTTAATTCGTAAATAACTCTTGTATACCTGTAACGCTCATCTAAATCAAATTGTTGAATTCTTTGTAAGTTCATGCATATGTATATACTCTTTTTGCTGGTTAAGTGGAAGAGAAGGCCTTACGGCCTTAACTCTGCCAGCTAAAATAAATCATTATTATTATTATTATTATTATTATTATTATTATTATTATTATTATTAAATACTTAACTTCAGAGGATTCTTTAATAATCGGACATTTACACTGTATAAGACAAGAATCTTAATTATGTAATTTTATACTTAATATAGATGTAGGAGGTTTGTTACTTTTTCAGATAATGAGAATGGAATGATTATGGTTTTATTTTCGTTGATAGAAAGATAATTTATGTCAAACCATTTTTTTATTAATTTAAGTCCATTAAAGCTATTCAACCATTTCTGTTTGGATTATCACACCATTTACTTTCCCATTATACAGACTAGGTGACTCAATGCTAGTGCGTTGGACTTATAAGCCAGGGGCTGGATTCATATCCCGGTCGATCCATCTTGAATTTATAACTTACGTTGGGCAAGACCGAGGTCCAGGAATGCTTGGTAAGGAGAAAAAGTTGCATGCCAAAAATATATGGGATCTAGATGTCTGCATTTCTTACGCGGAATATAAACATTTTCTTACTAATATACTGAAGGTAGTTGATTTTATATAATATTGCTATTTGTTGCTCTGTAAGTTTCACTCTAAGCGTCACGTTGTCACGTCTACTTCCTCCATAAGAATAAACACTAGTTTGTTATATTGTTAAATGGCTATTATTATTATTATTATTATTATTATTATTATTATTATTATTATTATTATTATTATTATTATTATTATTTCATATACGAATATGTTGACATTCTTAACTCTTAATAATAACTCTTTAATAATAATTTTTATGCTCGACCATGCCGAAATGTAGCAATTATACACCTGGTAGCAGTCCTTTAATGCATGTCATTAAAGTACACCTACTCATTAAAGTACAGGTGTTTTCAGCCAATGACAACTCAGCTTGCAGGTGTTCAGCCAATGATAAGTCAGCTTTGTACCATTATAAAACCGCAAGTATCGATTATTCTCGGATATGCAATCGAAAGAGAATTAGCGAAGTCACGGAGGCTGGAAATCCAATACTGTCGCAGAAGGTTATGTTCCGTTACTATAATAATTAGCGTTAATTGTAAATAATATTCAAATAAATTAAACTTGTCATCTCGTTTTTCAATGTCGAATTCAATAATCAAGGTTATACCAAGTTTAACGGGATTACATCAAGGTCAATGACATTATTGTTCCTCGGAAAAAATCAATATTGTCGCGTCTGCGCACATCTCACAATTCACGACCTAGAACAAGGTCACTTCCGATCTTGTCAGATACAAATAAAATGTATACATCTGAATAATTTCAAGTTAGAAATATGGTCGAGCATAAAAAGTCGTATGAAACTCGCCTATAATGGTAATTAAGGAGCTCGTATGAAAATTATGAAACTCGCTTGCGCTCGTGTCATAAACATCCATACTCGCTTCTTAATTACTATCATTATAGGCTCGTTGCATAATGTACTATTAATCACATACCTTAATGTTCGTCCTCAGCACAAGACATTGCAACCTCGGTTTTAGTCCACGTGGATTAGACAAGTAGGTGTCATTTAATAATGGAAGCAGCTTATTGGTTGCAATATTGAAATTGAGGCGAGTGATTGGAGCGGCGACATAAGAAATTGAAAACAATAATGCAATTAAATTTCAAAGACCTGCCGAATGTTATGCACGAGGCCGCTCAAAGACCTGCCAAATGTTAACCATGAGAGCGCGGCGATAATACAGTCTTATAGAATTTACAAGAATGGCATGATTTGTAACAATTGTTGTGACAAATGCGTAAGAAAATGTATAGTCGCGACGCTGTTATTCCCGGCGTGACTCCTCCTCTTTGCTAATGTCTTAGGAAGTCAAGGCTCTATAAAGGCTAGGTAGGTAGTATCGTTCGCCATTTTTGTTCTTTCGTTGCCGACCTACCAGTTGAGGGATCTATTTGCCACACCGTTAAACATTATCATGTCGTAGCTCCTATGATAATAAATCAAACGCACTGTAATTCAGCAAATAATTGAGCCGCAAATAACGTCCTCGTGTGCTTTCTGCGAACGCCAACGAAAGAGCCAAAATGGCGGGCGATTATATATTAAGTATTTATCCAGCCTTAGGAAATGCTTAACATCTTCATCAGCGAATCACAAGACGCACACGTTTAAATGTAGCCGACCTGCAACGTGATTGGCTGCCGGAAATTAGAGCGACGGAACTTTAATTTTGTAGTTAAAAATCGAAAAAAAAAATCAGTACAAACAAACTATGGAATTCAGAACGCAATTTTAGTTTCAGAATACTAGCTAATTAAATAAATGATACTTCTGAATAGTTCATTATTTATCTGTAATATTCTTTTACCCTTAAAACTCAAGAATAATGGTATTTTACTAACAACTTCAAATTAGTGTAATTCTGAAAATATTGAGAATAGGACAATGTTGATATGACATTTCTTGCTCAGAATGTCTTCGGAAATAAGCTCCGTAGGAGACGGTAAATCCTCATGAATCACCCTGTATATACAACACAGGTCATTGGCATGGAAATTCTTTGAAATAACGATTCGCCCAACGGTTTTTGTGCATACATGTAATATACATCTTCGTCCTAGACGTATTTATTGATCTGCTATCACTTCAGAAGACAATTTCTTAGAATATCTTTTCGTAAGAAGATTTCGACTAGGGACTACTTCTTTAAATTCTGGAATACCGAACGTATCCAATGAAATTCAGACCACGCAGCCGAACAAATCCTGAACCTGAACGGCTCTACCGCCCACTTGGGGGGGTAAGAAAGAAGAAGCAGCAACGACGCTTGTGTGTGTGTGTGTTGTGTAGCTAACACTGCTCTCTAAGATGGATAATATATAGAGCTGGGGGAAGCAGTATTTGCTGCAAAGGGGTGATTTCCTCTAGCCCGCAAACTTCCTTCTCCGCCCTCTACCAACACACAATTCACCCCTACCAGACAACCCCCCCACCCCCAATCTCTCCTATATAACCAGGCCTCATTTATCGCCAATAAATTGACTGGATAATGCATTTTATCGAATAGAGTCGGTTTCCGCTTCCTTCTCCCTTGCATAATATTGCAATTTGTTTAGAAAAGGCGGGTTGCCTACTCTCTCCTTAATGTTACGCTCTCTCTATATATAAAACTACTCGCACACGATACTTGGGACAAGCTATTCTTCTCTGTATGTCAACAAATAGTCGCAGGATGTCAACAGCCAACAAGTGAAGACGATAAGATATAATAACTTCATCAGAGATTAGAGGAAATAGATACTGTTCTACATCTTAACAGCTATACAGGGTACAGAAAGATGATTTATAGTGAGCGGATTTTTATGTGCTAAAAATTTAAATATATTTGTTTTTTATGTGCTAAAAAGTACGAAAATATTTGCTAAAAAAATGTTTTTTTTTAAATATAACAAAAATACCTTACTTAGCTTGAAAAACAATGTTACTAGGTACTCACCAACTACACTTGAGTGCTAGTAATTGGCAGAGAATTGCAGTGAACAACAAAGACCATCTCCAAATTCTCCATCACAAATGCATGCCGATTATCTCTGAACAACGACTTATACTGTGAAAACTATCTTTCCACATCACAGGACGTCAGACGTGCATATTTAAAGAGAGGAATGTCACAAACACAAACACCGTCAATTTCACCTACAGGCACACCCTCCAATGCTTGAGCAAATTTACACATTTTTTTTATAACCACCGTTTTTCCCAAACACATTCTGGAATTTGTCCCTTAGTACCTGTACTTCTGAACTGGTAGCGAGTCTAGTTTAATTTCCACGGCACGCACCTCCCTGTTTCAGACAACAGGTTTTTGGATTTTTCGAGTTTTTTTATGGTGTCACACAAAAAGCTTAGATTTGCTAATAGGAAAGCCAAATCGTTTTCTAAACAATCATCTTTCAGTATATCTTGAAGGATATCGGTTGACGAAGCCCGATAGCAGGGAATCACAACAAGACATATTGCCTTACTTGATGGACATGAGCGAGAGGCGAGAGATTTGTTTAAATTAAATAATGTTCATACCCGAGCTCTTATCTGTTGTGTTTGACAAACAAAGCGTGGAATGAAATCATCTTCAGCAACAATAAACATTCCTAATTAAGTGTTGCAAGATCTCTCCTCCTTGTCCATATTAATTTATTCTCTAATAAAAACACTGGTATGCTGCCTAGCAGTTCTCTGAACTTGAGGCGATACTATTACAAAAATGGATACACCACACAGCGCTTAGAAACACGAAGCAACCAAGAATTCTTAAAAAGATAACGTACTTCTGAGTACATAATGATTTAGTTTTAAAATATTTAAAAGTTCTTGTAAAAAAATTATTTAAGAAAAAATACTCCAAGATTTATGTGTTTATAACAGATTTCCTGAAAATATGTATTTACATAACTTTTTTGTGAAAATATGTGTTTTTATGTGAAATAAAATTCGGGTTTTAAACTTGAAACGTCATGTTCGAAATTTTTAACTTCGTTACTTGTGTTTTATCACACGCAAAAAGAATATTTAATTACATAGGAATCCGCTCCTTAATAATAACTTCATCAGAGATTAGAGGAAATAAGTACTGTTCTATACCTCAACAGCTATGTAGGGTACGGAAAGATGATTTACATAAAATTTGAGACTAAAAAGAGAGTACTAAACTAAGTACTTTGAAGATATGAACTAGAGGGCACAAATGATTCATTACGGTGCTATATTCGTCGACACGCGTCGTCTTTGCTTTGCATTTGAATCGGGGATTGTAGAAACAGCAGATATCATGAAAACTGAATTTTTCAGTAGACACAAAAACGGTATTACTGGTGGGAGACCACATCATTGGTTATAGCACTGGCTTCTTCAGACAGAAGCCTAATAGATGTGTCGTTTTATACCAAAGTTATTGGAATCTAATGAATTGTTATTGAAATAAATCAATATATATTAGCTTGACACGTGCTGTTTCTGCAAGGAATCAAAATTGTAGTATAATAATTTCAGTTCAACTAAAGTTTATTTGTCAAATTAGGGACATAATATATGCATATGCCTACTGTGTACTTAATACATAAGTTCAGCATATAAATGAACTTATTTTTCCACAATAAGTCACTGAAGAATATTATTGTAAAATTATTGATATTCGTGTGGTATGTAACGCATTAGTTTTACGTATATCGTCAAGTTTCTCTCTTTGAATTGGCACGATTTTGTCTGGATATGCCAATGAAGAAGGTAAATACGGTATTCTCCTTTGTACTTCCAAGCAAACGTTCTCATGGGGTAGATAAAAAATTAACCTTCTTTCTTCCATCATTTTAATAATGTCAAAAAGAAGTGCTTATACAAATCTTGGCCACTCGATCGGAATTACGAAGCCCGTAAAAAAATAAGTTTCCTTGGGGCCGTTTACAGAAAGAGAACAAAATTTTGGAACAGATATTTATAATTGTTGAGTTATTTTTTAAAGTATTCACCACCAGAATTGAGACATTTGTCATTCAGTGGGATCAATTTTTGTATCCTTGTGTCGTAGATGTCTGCCATCTGGAATCGGAACCTATGTGTCGGCACATGTCTTTGACATGAGTTGTTTTTGCGCGCTTCCAGGATTTCACAGGTCTCCAAATGTGAGACGGCTATACTAACATATGTGGTTTCTGGATGGAATGATAGCCCTATATCAACAGTCCATGAAGCTCGAATAAACTCATTTCGCCACAAATAGTGACATGTGCTGTTTCTGCAATCCCTGATTCATTTGTATAACATTATTGTGGTTAGTCATCTGACTTAAAACTAATCGATTTCTTCTTCTGAAGTACTATGAAGAACGCTGTTTACGACACATCAGTTGAGGATGAAGAAATCTTAGTGCATCTCATTAATAAATGACCTAGACATTCACTGTATTCATTACGCATGCCATACAACAATTATACTCAACTGTAAAGCTCACCGCGACAAAGGACGCGAACTTCTTTCTCTATAAACCAACGACATTAATTTCTGTTATGTATCTACCCAATTATTTAACATTTGTTTAAAAACACAACTGTGATTCATTCATTTACGATTTCTCCATTTATAACATTCGTCCAACCATCCATCTTTCTATATTCATTCAT
Organism: Periplaneta americana; assembly: GCF_040183065.1. NCBI lineage: Eukaryota > Metazoa > Arthropoda > Insecta > Blattodea > Blattidae > Periplaneta > Periplaneta americana. The sequence continues at coordinate 24,452,803 of NC_091130.1, forward strand.
CCACCCATTCCTTCGTTCATTAATTCTAGCATTCATTCATCATTCAACCATCCATAAAAATTACGTATTTCATTCACCAAACCATCCATTCATATAACCTATCATTCATTTATCAAACAATCCCTCTATATACGCATTCATTCATTCAACCACCCATACATATTTCACCATTCACTCATAAAAATCATTCACCCACATATTTTATCATGCATTCATCAAACCATATCTCCATAGATTCATACATTAATCCTATAATTAATTATATTATTTATTCGTTAATTGAACTATCCATCTATTCGTTCATTCCTTCATGCGTCCTTACACATATTCATCATCCTAATTAATCATCCATTATTAATTCGTTCATTCAACCATCAACCTATTTACCCTAGAATTTGTTAATTCAATTTTTCACCCATTTATTCTCTAATTCATTCTTTCATTTAATTCACTATCCATTTATTCTATAATTTGGTACTTCAATCATCCATCCATATACTCTGTCAATTGTTCATTCATCCAATCATATATTAAATTATTCTTTCATAAAACCATCCATTCATATTCTATCATTCTTTCATTCAACCATCCAGCAATATTCTATCAGTCTTCATCCAACCATCCAGGCATATTCTATCAGTCTTCATCCAACCATCCATCCGTATTCTATCATTCACTCATGCAACCATCCATCCATATACCTACATTCATTCATCCACCCATTCATTTTGACTTGTTCCACATCTTAAAACTTCATTGCTAATGTAAGATTTGTGGAATATAATAAATGAAATGAAAAAAATGAAATTCAACCATCCATCTATATATTCTATCAATCATTTTATCAAATCATCCATCTGTATAATATTAAATCATTCATTAATCAAATCATCCATCCTTATATTCTACTCTTCATTCATTCAACCATCAAACCATCCATCCATCATTCGTTCATTCGACCGTCCATCCGTGTATTCTATCATTAATTAAACCATCTAGCAATCCATTCATATATTCTATCATTCATTCACCAAACCATCCATTCATACTGTATATTGTATCATTTATTCACTCAACCATCCATCCATAAATATTTTCATTGATTGATTCATCCACTCATTTTATTACTCACCCATTCGACCATTAATCCGTTCATTATATCATTCGTCCATCCAAACATCCATCTAATCATTGTGTCAATCATTCATTCTTTCATACAGTCAATCAATCATCCATTCTATAATTCAATAATTCAACCATACACTCATCTTGCATCTAATTGAGGTTCTGTCTCATATGTAGCTATAGGCTATCTATTATCAGAGAGTACATCTCACTTGATCATATGTGTCAGAGAAAGAACAATTGTGAGCTTTCTTTCCAAAATTCACTATCTCCAAAAACCTGTTTTTAGAGGAAACGCGAATTTCTGCTGCCATCGCTACAAGCAAAAATCAAATAAGAATTTATACTTACAATATTTTTCATGTAATTTCGCTTCTCTTAGAGAATTTCTGTTGCGGTCCTGTGGATATAATGTTTCATGGAAAGAAAGTAGCTTATTTCTGCTCTGGATTTAATTACTTATGAAAAAAAAAAACATTATTTTCATTGAGAATTCACACAAGTTTAGTATTATTTTGCATAAAATAATGCCACCAGTGGATACCTAACCTCAAACATTATACGAATCTACTCATAATTGAAAACTTCAAATTTTGGAGATAGTGAGTTTGGAAAGAAAGTTCAGAATTGTTTGTGTACATCTGAATTCTGATTAATGTAATATGTACCTAGTCGGCGATGTATACAATGGAGGGGAAAAGGAACTGGCTACCCTACCCCATTATCTCCTGGCCTAGTTGCCTTATAAGTGTTGCCTTGTTGGTGTCACTTGTGAGGTTCAAACCTGTCGTCGAACAGTTGACTAAACAATAATAACACTCATAGCATTTAATCACAGTAACAACTTCGGTCAAGGCTTTATAACAAAATAATAGCTAAACTCTCAAAGATACAATTTGCTAATCCTACTTATTTAAAAAAATCAATTAAAAATTACTGTTTAGAGAGAAAATTTTAAGTTCCAATTATTGTGATATCTGTGTTTTTCTTTTTCTTCTTTTAACTTTTATTTTGTTATTTAATAAAATGCCTTAAAATTATGTGGAATGCCCTCTGGAGGTGCTAGAGTCATTACAAAGCAATATGTAGGCCTGTATTTGTTCTACCAATAAAGTAATATATTATTGTTATTATTATTAATATTATTATTATTATTATTATTACTTACTTACTTACTTACTTACTTACTTACTTACTTACTTACTTACTGGCTTTTAAGGAACACGGAGGTTCATTGCCGCCCTCACATAAGCCCGCCATTGGTCCCTATGCTGAGTAAGATTAATCCAGTCTCTATCATTATATTCCATCTCCCTCAAATCCATTTTAATATTATTCTCCCATCTACGTCTCGGCCTCCCTAAAGGTCTTTTTCCCTCTGACCTCCCAACTGACACTCTATATGCATTTCTGGATTCATCCATACGTGCTACATGCCCTGCCCATCTCAAACGTCTGGATTTAATGTTCCTAATTGTGTCAGGTGAAGAATACAATGCCTGCAGTTCTGTGTTGTGTAACTTTCTCCATTCTCCTGTAACTTCATCCCTTTTAGCCCCAAATATTTTCCTATGCACCTTATTCTCAAACACCCTTAACCTATGTTCCTCTCTCAAAGTGAGAGTCCAAGTTTCACAACCATAAAGAGCAATCGGTAATATAACTGTTTTATACATTCTAACTTTCAGATTTTTTGACAGCAGACTGGATGATAAAAGCTTTTCAACCGAATAATAACAGGCATTTCCCATATTTATTCTGTGTTTAATTTCGTCCTGAGTATCATTTATATTTGTTACTGTTGCTCCCAGGTATTTGAATTTTCCCACCTCTTCAAAAGATAAATTTCCAATTTTTTTATTTCCATTTCGTACAATATTCTGCTCACGAGACATAATCATATACTTTGTCTTTTCGGGATATACTTCCAAACCTATCTCTTTACTTGCTTCAAATAAAATTTCCGTATTTTCCCTAATCGTCTGTGGATTTTCTCCTAACATATTCACATCATCTGCATAGTCAAGAAGCTGATGTAACCCGTTCAATTCCAAACCCTCTCTGTTATCCTGGACTTTCCTAATGGCATAATCTAGAGCAAAGTTAAAAAGTGAAGGTGATATTGCATCTCCTTGCTTTAGCCGACAGTGAATTGGAAACGCATCTGACAGAAATTATTATTATTATTATTATTATTATTATTATTAGTAGTATTATTATTATTATTATTATTATTATTATTATTATTATTATATCTATTTACTCAAATATTTAATTATATCCTTTTCATCATTTTCATCAAACAATTAATGCAGTAATTCATTAAATTATTACTGTGGAAGCCCTTCACCCATTCTATCGCTTGTTTATTCAAATATCCGATCATTCAATATACAATTAATTTATTTAACTACATCTTTATTCTATTATTAATTAACTAAATTATTTACCCCTTCTCCTTCATTCACTCAACAACTACTCCACCCATTCATTGTCACTAGCCCATTTAATTATGCATTATTTCATTAGATACCCATACAGCCATTTGACCAACTATTCACTGACTACCCAGTCAATCAGTCGTCGAGGTGAGACGTCATGAATATGCGGGACGCCTGCAGTAGCTCTCGCTCCCACACCACGTCCTCGAATTCTTTTTATCTGAGAGCGTCCTTTCCAACCCCCAGTGGACCGCCCTCATCACCCACCACCGCCCTCACCCTCCGATTTACCAACTAAAAGGTCTAATTCCGACGGAATTTAATTAAGTCTGTCCCCTTCCCTATATCAAGAGTCCCCTGTACACGATCACAAATCTCAAGTACAGTACTTAGCACATACATTATCTTTGCCACTGGATTACGTCACTGTCTCCAAGAAGGGAATAACGCTTGTAGTAGCCTACACGAAGACATTTATCAACTCTGAAAATTTAGCCCCTAGAATCTGAACTTCTTACAAACTTTTTGAAACTACAATTTTTTTTTTATAAATCGTAACTACAAAAACATTGAGGACAAAAAAACTTCATTGCAATCACTCTGGAAAACTGGCTTCTAAAAGAAAGTGGAGCGAATGTTTTTCGCTGCGTAATAAACAATTACCAATTACCTTGGATTGCTCTGAACGTATTTCTTCTCAAAAACTAAGAAAATCATTGAGTGAAAATTCTTTTCATTAATGGAGCAAATTGAAAAGTAAAGGTTTGGGAGTTGTTTTCTATTCTCACTGGAAGAGAGGTAATTCGTGGATCTCAACTAAAAAGGGACTTTCGAGCAGTCAGTGGACGCAAGCTATTAAGATGAACTGTAATACAATACCTGTACGTACTCTCCCTAGTAGAACTCTTGACTCAACCCGTTGCAGAAGATGCGACGAGCAAGAAACGCTTCCCCACGTCTTGGGTTTCTGCCATCATGGAGAATTGCTCCGAATCAACAGACATAATACGGTTCGTTCTCTCATCGCATCTTAAATCCTTCTTACAAACTTTTGAAACTATACCTGGTAAGGTTTATCTTGTCTCAGTAGCAATAAAACCAAGTCCCTTCAAATGAGGGTGGAGATTATAGGAGGGTTGTAAATTTTCAGGATTCCTTTCAAAACCTTGTTATTGTACAGGCTACCGGAACTCAATTTCTTGAAAGACAAGCTCAGTGACGGAACTACACAGTACGAAGAGAGATATTTTGCAATTTTATTTTGCGCTACAGAATGCATCAACTAGTCCCTTCCGCCACTGGATGAATGGACGGCATCGCTCCACTCCCCCATCGCCATAACAATACAGACGATGTAAGACATGTATCCTTTCTCTTTCTTTTCACAGTGAGACAAGATACATCACACAGACTTTAACTACAACTTTTTTTTTATAAAATCGTAACTAAAAAAACATTGAAGACAAAAAACTTAATTGCAATCACTCTGGAAAACTGGCTTCTAAAAGAAAGTGGAGCGAATGTTTTTCGCTGCGTAATAAAGTATAAATCCTTATACTGCTTTTTTTAGGCTTTTAATAAATTTATATAAATGAAATTATTTTAAAATGGAACCAAATCTACACATCAGGAATCAAAATAACCAGTGCTCTAACATTAAATACCTTACTCTATGCCGATGATCAAGTCATAATTTCCAATTCAGAGGATAATTTACAAAGAGGATTATATACATTAAATAAAATATTAAAAGATTTTGGGATGGAAATTTCAGCAGAAAAATCAAAAGTAATGGCATTTTTAGGACAAGACCCAGTCAGAAGTAAGAAAATACACAATAACCAATGCCTAGAACAAGTACAAAATTTCAATTATCTGGGTTGTGAATTATCTTATCAAAATGAAAAAGATGTGTAGGCCTACAAGAAAATGACCAAATTTACACAAATTCTAGGATTAATAAACAATACATTAAAAGCTAAATTAGTAAAAAAATCTACAAGAATAAAAATATATAATACACTAGCATTACCCTCCCTTTTATACGGAAGCCAGATTTGGACATTAAAGAAAAAAGACATGAACAGATTCAAAGCAACGGAAATGAAATTTTTCAGGAGGACAGCAGAATATATTCTTTTAGACCGAAAAAGGAATGAAGAAATTTTAGAACAATTAGAAGTAGAGTCAGTAGAAGAAAAAATCAACAGATACAAATTAAATTGGCTAGATCATGTAAGAAGAATGGAAAATTCAAGAATCCCAAAAATTATTATGCAGTATAAACCTAGAGGACATCGTCGACCAGGAAGACCTTTTAAAAGACTACAGGTCTACAGAGGCCTAATTCGTGAAGGATGATGATGATGATGATGATAAAGTATAAACAGAACTTGACTTGGCTTTTCCAGAGTTGGACACATCCTCTTGCATTATGCTTAAACTGACCCTTTTTGTGCTACATGTACATCCGATGACTGTCCAAGCGCGACATGTGTCCTGGATAGCATTCATGAATCCAACGCTGACAAGTGGATCATCCTGTCTCAGCCCTGACAGAGCTATGGTTCGTCCCAGAAATGTGTGAAGTAAGTTTACGCATGTGGGCGGAGTCTATCTGGGTCTGAGTGTATTGCGGGCAGCATCAGCTCGAGGCCGCTAAGGGGCAAGATGCTCGTGGTAGCAGATGCAAGCTCGCTCCGTTCAAGCAAGGCCTCCCCCCAGAGAGGTCATTAGTCCTAGCCCTTCCATATATAACATGCGCAGAGGTCTTGTTTCGTCTTTCTACTCTACAGACTCCACAGATCCCATCCTCAGACGAGTAGGCCCTACCTCGTAAGCCCTAGGGCTCGGAGTTCCAAACCTATGCAATTAAACATTAGTCGAAAACTTAGAAAGCATGTTGTAAATATTCAGATTTCCAATGTTAATACAGATAATACAATATAATATTTGTTTTATTCAGTATTATGACAGATCAATTATTAAAACAATGACATATATTTCATAACATGTAGTCATTGAGTTTTATACAAAGTAAGTTACGAACCTTTTCGCCCATTCAGGCATCTTCAGGTTCTGTGTACAATATCTCATTATTAATCTGTATGATAATTACAATGATAGTCGATGAGATGGACTGTTTAAAATTGATCATGATATATATAAAATGTACAAACATATGCATAATTAAAATGTAATCATGTTACAAGGTCATAAAATTGTGAAAATTGTGAACACGTAGTGTTTTACATTTTAAACTTCATAATACTCAGTGTAGATCTTGTTTTCCAGATTCCATTAAAATGATGAATTGTATGTTATTAGATATGCAGTTGCCACGTTTTAATAACATACAATTCATCATTTTAATGGAATCTACAAAACAAGATCTACACTGAATATTATGAAGTTTAAAATGTAAAACACTACGTGTTCACAATTTTCACAATTTTATGACCTTGTAACATGATTACATTTTAATTATGCATATGTTTGTACATTTTATATATATCATGATCAATTTTAAACAGTCCATCTCATCGACCATCATTGTAATTATCATACAGATTAATAATGAGATATTGTACACAGAACCTGAAGATGCCTGAATGGGCGAAAACGTTCGTAACTTACTTTGTATAAAACTCAATAACTACATGTTATGAAATATATGTCATCTATACTAATAATAAATCTGTGGCCGAAATTTTTCTGGTAATTTTCGATTTTCGAGAAATAATTGGTCCTAACATATATAATTAATCGCCCTGAAACCGAAAATAGTTTTTTTTTAATTTTTGTTTGTATGTCTGTCTGTCTGTCTGTATGTTTGTTACCTTTTCACGCGATAATGGCTGAACCAATTTATATGAAAATTGGAATATAAACTAAGTTCGTTGTAACTTAGAATTTAGGTTATATGGCATTCAAAATATTTTATTTAAAAGGGGGGTTATAAGGGGGCTTGAATTAAATAAATCGAAATATCTCCCTTATTATTAATTTTCACGAAAAATATTACATAACAAAAGTTTCTTTAAACATAATTTCCGATAAGTTTTATTCCATGAAAAATTTTGATAGGACTGATATTTAATGAGATAAATGAGTTTCAAAATTACAATAACGCCATCTAAGGCGGTGTAATGAAATAAAAAACAAATGACTTGGTCTATAAGGGGCCTTGGACAACAACAATCGAAAGCTATGAAACATAGCCTACAGAGAATGTTTCTGTGTTTGTATGAAGTAATATCGGAATCTAAATTAACCGATTTGTATAATTAATTATTAATTCACCATTGGAAAGTGTAGTTTCTCTAGATGAACATAACGCCATAATGTTATTACAGTAACTTCTGAGTGAATCGAGGACAGGTAAGATTAAAATAGCTTCTTATGCACAGAAAACTTGATAGGCTATTCTGTACATTCGTTTCCCGTATTTCCTAAAATAATTTTATGACCAAATGAGTGGTTTCTGGATCAAAATGATCGCATTTTAATTTTTTTAATACAATTTAAATTAAGTAACATAATAAACGATTTATCCTTCCATCAAACACGAATGTTCCCTGGATCAAATGTCCTATTTTAATAAAATTACGCAATTACTTCATATTTATTTCTAACGGGTGCAGCGGAGCGCGCGGGTACGGCTAGTTGTTTTAATAATTGATTTGTCATAAGACTGTATAAAACAAATATTATATAGTATTATCTGTATTAGTCGAAAAGCTCAGACACGTCTTATCTTGTATTTAAAAAATAACATTTTTATGGAAACAAACCTTTTTTACGATTATTGTTGTGAGTCTTATGATGTCATAGAGAAAAAAATGTTGAATATTTCCAAAAATTTTACAGTTTTAAGCTGTACCTAATCCCTTAATTGTAATTATGCATTACTTTTGAAAAACTCTGTAATCCTACATACTTCTACACTCTCATACTAAAAATTCAAGATTCGGGAATTAGTTACCTATTTAGACGCCTTTTACTACGTGATTGGTCGTACAGTTTTGGCTGATACCGTAATCCCCTTCATTTGTCATAATCTTCACGGAGTAGAAAACACGAAAGAATGAAATCCTCAGCATGGTCAGTAGGAGGTCGGTGATCGTGTGCAGGGGACTTCGGCCAGATAGACGTGTCCCTCTCGAACAGCCAGCCCGCACTTCGCGCCTCACTTGTCTGCACCCCCATCCCTCCCAACAGTCACATATCCACCCTCAGCGGAGACTTCTATTCTATCTCATTAAGAGTTTTATCTCTAGGAATAGCTTTCAACGTTTAGAAGGGAGCTCGCCCTGTCTCCATTGCGTCCTTTCTTTCTTTTACGTCCTCAATTCACTTTGCGTCTAACCTCTTCCCTCAGTACAAAAAAAAAAATCCCTCAATCCCGAGGAAGATACAGCTTCTACACTCATCAGGGTCAAAACCTGAATTGGAAAGGTCCAATTGCAAAACTTAAAATAAAAATTAAATATCATCTGCAATTGAACATTACAAAGAAATGTAAAGAAATGACGTAGAGGGATAATAAAAAAGAGAGGGCTCTTAAAACACGAACAATTTAATTAAAGGGTTATGAGTATTATGAATTTTCTTTCCTCTTCCTACACTCCGCAGAGCAACTGATATAACTAGGAACCGGATTTTTATGTAATATCAAGATGTGAAATATGTACATGTTTATGTAAGAAAAATAAGCTGAATATGTACCAAAATATGTAAAATCATGAAAATATTTAATATCAATATCTGGCAGGTATAGGATAGGGAAGACTACCCAGTTGTGATTTCATAGAGCACCCGACTTTTTTACCGCCCACTTGACACATTGCAATTTTTCCATCTGTAGTGAAAGCTTCGTCCATTACAATCCATGATTTTATTTTTGTCGTTAGGGTTGAAGATACAGGGACCATTTTAGTTAGTTAAAAGCAGTAGATAAACTCACTTGCACTTTATATTGTAAATACTAAAACTAGAGAACTGAGTGAAATGAATGACACAACAGTACTGCAAGCGCTGTTTCGATTTACTGGATTAGGAGAAAATAAGAGGAGATGTGGGGCATACGCATTTTAGCTGCTCCCTGTAAGAAAGAAAGTCCTACTAAAATCTCAAACTATAGGCATTAACAAACTGTTGTTTGAAATGTGACATTCCTGTCTTATTCGGAAGGTTAGGATTATTCCAGCCGAGAACAATACTTTCTAATTGCTCGGAAAATCCCATTTCCGTATAGGTCTACTAAATTTAAAATAAAGAGGTCAAGCAATAATCTGAAAGTCTCATGTCAGACTTGACACTGGGTTTCCCTGAAAGAATTAGGAAGAGGAAGGCAACGCTACTTTCTGAGTGATTTTTACAATACAAGGTAGTTGTATGAGAAAGGTTGCCTTTTGTTCACTCATATTTACAGTGGGTGATATGGGGTGAGTGCTTCTATTACTTCCTGGAAGTAAGGACGTTGTTTCGTCCCGAAATATATCCTTTCTTGGGTAGGTAAAGAGGCTTTTTAAATCTGTGTATTTCAAATTGTAAACTTCTCCAGCAGAAGTTTTTTTTTTTTTTCCTTTTAGAGAAGTAAAAATCAATCAATATGTAGATTTATGTAATACCAAGCCATAATATGTAATGTGGGGTAAATATGTAAAAATATATAGTATCAAATTTTAATACATTAATGGTAATTACAAGATTCGCAAAGATTTGTTATTTATATATGGTTAGGTTGAAAGGAATATAATATGTAATTACATAAAAATCCGGTCCCTAGATATAACTGTCCTCATAGGAGAAATGTTGTGTCGAAATCACATCCAAACACTTACAATAATTAATTAAATAAATATGGATTTCGAATCGCAACTACTGACATCAGAGAACTGCTATGTCACGTTAACTTAACAAGATTCATGCTAGATAACTGTGTGTGATGGTTAGGCTACGAAACCGAAAGTCTATTGATACTAAAACTGGCATATCACAGTTAAGTTTATATTGTTGTTTAATTAACTGTCCCTGGCCAAGTTTGAACGTCATAAATAGGGGGCAGATGTTGACGACCTAAAAATCTACTTAGAATTATCATTAAAATGCCTTTAAACTAATGTAAAATTACTTCAAATTAAAAGAAAATGACATTTAAATATTATTCACCGTACAATCACCATAACTTCTTAAAAGTTAGTCACTCGCAATAACTTCTTAAAAATTAGTCACTCACACCATAACTCCTTAAAAATTAGTCACTCACACCATAACTTCTTAAACTTTAGTCACTCACACCGTAACTTCTTAAAAATTAGTCACTCACACCATAACTTCTTGAACTTTAGTCACTCACACCATAACTTCTTAAAAATTAGTCACTCACACCATAACTCCTTAAACTTTAGTCCTCACACCATAACTTCTTAAACTTTAGTCAATCACACCGTAACTTCTTAAAAATTAGTCACTCACACCATAACTCCTTAAAAATTAGTCACTCACACCATAACTTCTTAAACTTTAGTCACTCACACCGTAACTTCTTAAAAATTAGTTACTCACACCATAACTTCTTAAACTTTAGTCACTCACACCGTAACTTCTTAAAAATTAGTCACTCACACCATAACTCCTTAAAAATTAGTCACTCACACCATAACTTCTTAAACTTTAGTCACTCACACCGTAACTTCTTAAAAATTAGTTACTCACACCATAACTTCTTCAACTTTAGTCACTCACACCGTAACTTCTTAAAAATTAGTCACTCACACCATAACTTCTTAAACTTTAGTCACTCACACCGTAACTTCTCAAAAATTAGTCACTCACACCATAACTTCTTAAACTTTAGTCACTCACATTATAACTTCTTAAAAATTAGTTACTCACACCATAACTTCTTAAACTTTAGTCACTCACACCATAACTTCTTCAAAGTTAGTCACTCGCACCATAACTTTTTAAAATTAGTCACTCACACCATAATTTTTTTAAAATTAGTCACTCACACCATAACTTCTTAAAACTTAGTCACTCACACCATAACTTCTTAAAAATTAGTCACTCACACCATAACTTCTTAAAAATTAGTCACTCACACCATAACTTCTTAAAAATTAGTCACTCACACCATAACGTCTTAAAAATTAGTGACTCATACCATAACTTCTTAAAAATTAGTCACTCACACTATAACTTCTTAAAAATTAGTCACTCACACCATACTTCTTTAAAATTAGTCACTCACACTATAACATCTTTAAAATTAGTCACTCACACCATAACTTCTTAAAAATTAGTCACTCGCACCATAACTTCTTAAAAATTTATTAGTCACCCTGTTTCAATGACTGCCCTGCGAATCTCTGAGACAGGAGGCAACTTCCTGGAATTTGGCTAAGATAAAGGAAACGAACATGCAACAAAATGAAGGTTTTAAGGGAAAACTATAGATTTTAATGAGGGTTTACAATGTATTTCAATCAGGGGTGGTCCATGTCAGGGCCTTCATTCTTCGTCTCCTCCTTCTTCCGCGCTTCACTTTTGTTACCAGATCTTCCAGATGAGGGAGTGCGAATGACAAAACAAATTGTGGGCGTAGCGTGCATTTTTGCAATCTTTGTGTTAAAAATACTATTACAGTAGACATCCCTTCCGAACCATCTTGGGGACACAACGTCCTGTCTAGAATACGGTCAAAGTTTCCCCCTTTCGAAACATCAAACAGACAATGAAAGATAACAGAGTAAGAAAAATGACAAAGAAGTACTTACAGTGAACAAAAAAACAATGCAAGTTAACAGAGTAGGATAAGAAATCGTACTAATAGGCTACTAAAACTAAAAGCCATAAGTAAAATAAAATAAAAATCAAAATAGTAATAATAATAATAATAATAATAATAATAATAATAATAATAATAATAATAATAATAATAATAATTCATAGTATTCTGCCCAAGGGCAAGTCTTTCACTGCAAACCCAGCACTCTCCAATCTTTCCTATTTTCTGCCTTCCTCTTAGTCTCCGCATATGATCCATATATCTTAATGTCGTCTATCATTTGACCTCTTCTTCTGCCCCGAACGCTTCTCCCGTTCATCATTCCTTCCAGTGTATTCTTCAGAAGGCAGTTTCTTCTCAGCCAGTGACCCATCCAATTCCTTTTCCTCTTTCTCATCAGTTCCAGCATCATTATTTCTTCACCCACTCTTTCAAACACAGCTTCGTGTCTTATTCTGTCTGTCCATTTCACATGCTCCATCCTTCTCCATAGCCACATTTCAAATGCTCCCAGTCGCTTCTTTTCACTTCGTCGTAATGCCCATGTTTCTAACCCATGCAATGCTACACTTCACTAGTCTCTTTCTTACTTCTTTTTCCGCAGAAGATGCTCCTTTTTCTATTAAAAGCTTCCTTTGCCATTGGTATCCTCCTTTTGACTTTCTAGCAGCAGCTCATGTTACTGCTTATAGTACATCTCAAGTATTTGAAACTATCCACTTGCTCTACTGCATCATTTAGAATTAGCAAGTTTACCTTCTTTCTTTTCTTCCTATGACCATGGTCTTCGTCTTGTTTGCATTTATCTTCATTCCATATTGCTCACAGCTGTCATTTAGCTCCAATAGCATATTCCCTAGTATCATCTCCTCTTCTACTAACAACGACACACCATCAGCAAATCTTATACACTTTATTCTTCTTCCACCTATTATCACTCCTTCCATGTTCTGAAAACAGTTCTTCACTAAATCCTCCATATAATAATCATCATCATCATCTCCTTCATGGATTAGATCATTACTGATCTGTTCCGGCTCCAAAGTATAGTTGATCACTCCATCTTTTGGTTGGTCGTACCCGACTTCTGTGACCTTGAGGCTTATAATTTAGGATCATACGGGGCAGCATTTCTTCATTCATTCCGCTGACGTGTTCAAACCATTTATTTCTATACTATTCTATTTTTGTTACTATGCTGACTATTTGTAGTTCTTTGCGGATATCTTCATTCCTTTTCCTGTCTAAGAGAGTATATCCTGCCACATATCGAAGAAATATCATTTCTGCTGCTTCCACTCTTCTTATCATGCTTTTATTAAGGGTCCAGCATTCAGAGCCATACATCAATACAGGTAAAGCTAAAACGTTATAGAACTTGAGTAAAGTTTCTCTTCTGGTTTTCTTCCTAGTGTTCTCTTAATTGTCCCACAAATATGTTGGAACAGGTTCAATTTTCTGTTAATGTCCTTTGTCCTATCATTCCCTAGGAAGACCCCTAAATAGTTAAAATCAGTTACCTGTTCTATTAAAAGGTTATTCACTACTATTTTGGCTCTTACTATATTCTTCCCATGGAACGCCATTACTTTGGTTTTACTTGGCGATATCTGTAGGTTATATTCAGCAGCAACTCTTTCTAATTGAAAAATGGCTCTCTGTAAGCTGTCCTCGTCAGTTGATATCACTGCCTGATCATCTGCAAAGAGGAGTGTATGTAATTTTCTGTTATCAACCCTAAAATTTTCTGATAAAATATATTGCCATTTCCTTATGACATCGTCAATATAAAGGTTAAACAGAGCGGGTGCTAAAGGACATCCTTGTCTCAAACCTTGATTTACAGCTCGTCCAAGTCAAGTCTGCGAGTGGGGATATCGGGATGAAATGTAGAGGCAAAACACAGTTGCCACATAGGTCACTTGACGCTCAGATTTCAACGTGTGCACATCGTTTAAAATACACTACGGAGCGCACGCATTTGTTGTCCTTGTCTTCAGATAAAGGCAACAGTTACGCTGCCTCCCCCCTCATGCAACTTTCTCTCCTACGCCCACGCTTGCCAATCAGAACGCCAAACCTCACTGTCAAGCAGAAGCAGAAGTACAGTCTATTTCAAAGCGTCTTAAATTGTTGCCGCTCTATGAACCCCCTGGTAGAGGGGCAGAGAAGGCCTGACGGCCTTATCTCTACCAGGTTAAATAAATAAATCTAAAAAATCTAAATCTAAAAAAATGAACTGAAGCACAGTAGGAAAACTTTGCTGTCATATGAGACTGTACTGGTCTCCTCTCGTTACCGCCTCCTTTCACTACAGAACTGCCTCCAACTTCCCCTCTCGGCTCGCAGACTTAACTTGGTCGAGCTGTATCTCTATATTGGCAGTTGACTGTCTGTTTCCATTTTTTAATTTTTATCATTGTCCAGCGTACAGGCTTTGAATTGCTCTTATTATGTGACTTGGAAAGCCTCGTAGGTTCTTTATATCCCATATTATATTTCTTTTTACTTTATCAAAGGCTTTGACATAATCTATAAATGCTATAAATATTGGCAAATTATAGGGCCTATTCCTTTCTTTTCTCAAGCAGTTGCATTATTGTAAAAATACAGTCACAACAAGACCTGCCTATTATAATAATAATAATAATAATAATAATAATAATAATAATAATAATAATAATAATAATTCCATTTAACCTGGCAGAGTAAAGGCATTGGATGTACTCCGACACAGGCAGAGGTCTCAAGACTGCACCTTAGCGTCTGCGTGCACAGGGCCGGTTGGTGCAGATATGTGATAACGACATAAGGGGAACATGTGAATAAGGACGATATGTTGAACGGAATGCGACCTATCAGAGTCGTGATGCGGCGATGCATATCTGCGAAGGAATGCGCGGCGAACGGGAGAAACAATAAATCCTGAGCAGCCGCAAACAGGAAGAGGTGCGGGTAATAAGCCTGCATCTCCGTGAGATATCTACATATTGGGATTGTGTTGTGAGTCGGGACTAGAGACCGCGCCGCTATCGGTGCCGCGAAATCTCGACGTATTCAATGCAGATGGGAATGGGGGGGGGGGGGGAGAGGCCTCCAGAACCGGTCAGCACATCCGCCGTGATAGATGTACATATTCAATTACCGACCCATAACATGCCACATTTTCTTTATCACCCTATACTTCAGGTCTACCGCGAACGCCGCATTACTCAGATCGGACTGAAGAAGGCACTTTTAAATGAATTGCAGACGCCTAAGCGCTACTAACCGCCGCTGTGGAGAAGTAGCAGCGCACATCACTTACTTACTTACATAAGCCCGCCATTGGTCCCTATCCTGAGAAAGATTAATCCACTCTCTACCATCATATCCCACCTCCCTCAAATCCATTTTAATATTAACTTATCTTCCCATCTACGTCTCGGCCTCCCTAAAGGTCTTTCTCCCTCCGGCCTCCCAACTAACACTCTATATGCATTTCTGGATTCGCCCATACGTGTTACATGCCGTGCCCATCTCAAACGTCTGGATTCAATGTTCCTAATTATGTCAGGTGAAGAATACAATGCGTGCAGTTCTGTGTTGTGTAACTTCCTCCATTCTCCTGTAACTTCATCCCTCTTAGCTCCAAATATTTTCCTAAGCACCTTATTCTCAAACACCCTTAATCTCTGTTCCTCTCTCAAAGTGAGAGTCCAAGTTTCACTACCACCGGTAATATAACTGTTTTATAAATTCTAACTTTCACATTTTTCGACAGCAGACTGGATGATAAAAGTTTCTCAACTGAATAAGACAGGCATTTCCCATATTTATTCTGTGTTTAATTTCCTCCCGAGTATCATTTATATTTGTTACTGTTGCTCCCAGATATTTGAATTTCTCCACCTCTTCAAAAGATAAATTTCCAATTTTTATATTTCCATTTCGTACAATATTCTCGTCACGAAACATAATCATATACTTTGTCTTTTAGGAATTTACTTCCAAACCTATCTCCTTACTTGCTTCCAGTAAAATTCCCGTGTTTTCCCTAATCGTTTGTGGATTTTCTCCTAACATATTCACGTCATCCGCATTGACAAGCAGCTGATGTAACCCGTTCAATTCCAAACCCTTATAAAACTAAATTAACTCCTTACCGCATTCTGTGACAGATATGGCACATACCGGTTTTATATTCACATAATTTATAATATAAGCATATAATAATACAAACTGTATACTGGGACAGATATGACACACGGTCAAGAATTGGATTTGACCATATGTGACATCAGTTCTGAAAGAAAGAACTACTTAAGTTATTTGAATATTAAACCGGTGTGTGCAAGACTGTCCCATGCGGTAAGGAGTTAAAACTCCTCTGACTCATGTGATGACTTCTCAGCCTGGGGTCTGATATTCAATACTCGGAAAATTCTTCGAATAAGCCTACTTAGCCACTGGTGAATCTCAGTCGGCTAAGGCGCTTGCCTGCCGATCCGGAGTTGTGCTCAGGCGCGGTTTCGATTCCCGCTTGGGCTGGTTACCTGGTTCGGTTTTTCCGAGGTTTTCCCCAGGTAATCTACGGCGAATTCTCGGTCTCATCTCGCCAAATACCATTTCGCTATCACAAAATTCTATCAACGCTAAATAACCGAGTAGTTGATACAACGAGGACCTTGAATCTATATCTGCATGGGCCAGAAAGTTTAGTTTGACTCTCAATGCAAGAAAATCACAAGCAATCCTAGTGGGACACCAACGTCTATTATGCAATATTACTCCTGCTCTTCCAGTCAAGTTAAACGACACAATAATCCCTTTTGCTTCCTGTGTTAAAAACCTTGGAGTTTACTTTGATACGCATTTAAACTGGAATAACCAAGTAACCCATATTACCAAAAAAGTGCTTTCCATACTACATTCCTTAAACAGCATTCGAAAATTCCTTCCGCTATCACTCAAGAAAATACTAGTGGAAACACTAGTAATGCCCCACTTCGATTATTGTGATTTTCTATTGACTGACCTCAATGTCAACCAGTCGCAAAAATTACAACGTGTTCATAATTCTTGTGTTCGCTTCGTCTGCGATGTCCGTCGCGCTGACCACATTACCCCATCCTTCCAAACTCTAAACTGGCTACGGCTTAACGAACGTAGAAATTTTCATTCTCTTGTTTTCCTTTTCCAAGTCCTTCACACTTCTACACCTACCTACCTTGCCTCCCATTTCAGTTACCTGTCATCATATCATAATCACGCAAAATAGCCGCATACTAGCCATACCTACACATAAGACATCATCGTATTCATTATCATACATAATCTCGCTCTCGTGTTTGTGGAATACCTTATCCAGTGACATCAGAGACTGTCGGAATTTAGTAGCGTTCAAAAGCAAGCTTATTAAGCATTTTCTTACTGTGTAGAGTAGGTTTAATTTTTACTTGATTAATAAACAAAATTTCTCTTTTCTTAACTTTTACAATAAACTGTCTAGCCTTTATTAATCAGTTAATCTTTCAGTTCTTCGATTTTTATTGTATTTGTAAATTTAATATTAATTGTAATTATAATATTGTAAGTGTATTCTTAATATTGTAGTTGTAATCACCTGGTAGAGCGGGCCTAATGGCCTTATCTCTACCAGGTTAAATAAATAAATAAATAACTAAATAAGTAAATAAATAAATAAATAAATAAATAAATAAATAAATAAGTAAATAAATAAATAAGTAAGTAAATAAATAAATAAAATAAATAAATAAGTAAATAAGTAAATAAATAAATAAATAAAGTAAATAAATAAATAAGTAAATAAATAAGTAAATAAATAAATAAGTAAGTAAATAAATAAATAAGTAAATAAATAAATACATTCTTCTTCTTCTTCTTCAGCTACAGGGATTAGGCCTATTGGCCTGTTCCGTCTTCAAGTCCTAAATCTGTAATTACATTGAAGATTCACAGTAAGAAAAATGTCCCCTGGCCTCGTTACGAGCTATGCGTAGGGTAAGACTAGTGATAGGGAATAAATACATAAAATAAATAAATAAATAAGTAAGTAAATAAATAAATAAAGTAAATAAATAAGTAAATAAATAAATAAATAAATATGTAAATAAATAAATAAGTAAATAAGTAAATAAATAAATAAATAAGTGCATAAGTAAATAAATAAATAAAATAAAAAAGTAAATAAGTAAATAAATAAATAAATAAAATAAATAAATAAGTAAGTAAATAAGTAAATAAATAAATAAGTAAATAAAATAAATAAATACATAAATAAATTAGTAAATAAATAAATAAAATAAATAAATAAGTAAATAAATAAAGTAAATAAATAAATAAGTAAATAAATAAATAAGTAAATAAGTAAATAAATAAATAAGTAAGTAAATAAATAAGTAAATAAATAAATAAGTAAATAAATAAGTAAATAAGTAAATAAATAAGTAAATAAATAAATAAATAATCTATTAAATGAGACCAACATTTGGATTTAAGATTATTCAATATTAAATCCCTTGTCAATTCTTGCATATATATATATATATATATATATATATATATATATATATATATATATATCACAGGTAAGTACGTTATCTAACCACTAGAATAAGAACGACGACGTTGAAATGCATGTAACTTCGTGAAAGATATTTTGTAAGAGTTCAGAAACAGAAAGAAATAGAGGAAGAAGAATAAGTGACGAGGGTGGGGAGTTAGAAGGGGGATTGATTTGGGGAAAACGTGTCAATCACCGGAGAAGGCACAATTGGCAGGAGCTGTCAACATCTGTCCAATAAGGAAGAAACTCTACCATCCCTAATGCCGTCATCTGCCGCCTACCCGCTGTTCCTGTCATAACGTTCTGTCTTGGCAGGAGCGCGGGACCGGGTGTGCCGCCTTTCCATTGTCTGCTTGCTTCACTAACCATTCTCATTCTTATTTAGACTTGTCCTTTTCACTGAAAGAATCGGGTTCGATACACGGGAAGAAGCAAAAATGCATGAGATATTAAATTGGTGTACGAATGCATGAATGCACGATGGACAATAAGCGACTGAACGCATGAATGGATGAATGAAAGAATGGTTGAATGAAAATATGAGTGAACGAATAAGTGACTGAAATCATGAATGCACGATGGACGATTAGTGATTGAACGCATGAATGGATGAATGAATGAATGGTTGAATGAAAATATGAGTGAACGAATAAGTATGGAAGTCATTTTTTTTAGATGTATTTATGCTATGAACTGTTGAATTAGTTACAAAGTTTTCACGATTACATACGAGGAAGATTATTAATGAAAAGATATACTGACAAGCCATGGGCATTATTTGTAGTTTTTTGAAATAGCCCTACACGATTCCCTACATTTGGCACCTACTATTATTCTAATTACTCTTTTTTGTAATAGAAATATATTGTTACTATCTGTGGAATTTCCCCAGAATATTATTCCAAAACTCATTACCGAGTAAAAGTATGCAAAGTATATTGTTTTTAAGGTATTGATATTTACTATCTTTTGCATAGATCTAATAGCAAAACAAGCTGAATTTAGCTTGGGGGTAATTTCTTTAATATGATTTTTCCAATTTAACACATTATCGATTTTTAAGCCAAGAAATTTGGTGGTTGTTGTTGTATTATTAATTATTGCGCTAGAAATTTGCGACGTTGAATTTGGACAGGATTTAAATTGAATTATGTTAGTTTTGTTACAATTTAATACTAATTTATTGACTGAGAACCAGTCACATATTTTGAAGAGAATTTCCTCTGCTGAAGATTGGAATATGTTGGAGTTATTGGCTGTAATTACTATTCTTGTGCCATCTGCAAATAATATGGGATGACCTACATCTTTCATTAGGGGGGCAAGATCATTTATAAACACTAGAAAAAGTAGGGGACCTAATATTGATCCTTTTATCGAAACATAATTGTTTGGATTAATAATATAAGTCCTATTGCCAATGGATGTCTTATTTGTGTAAAAATTATTCTTGCAGTTAGTATTATAATCATAATATTTTTAATGTCAGAAAGTAGTTTATTTAAAATATTAGTTTTGGGAATTAATGAAGAGATATAATCTTTTTTCTGAAGTTTTAAAAGGTGTTCCTTATTTTTGGTTTATGAGTTTTCAACTTACGTTGTTATTGCATCCAGTGCCTCAGTTAATGATAATGGATGAATGGATAAAAGAGTAAATTATTGCATGAAAAATGAGTGAAAGAATTATGAAAAAATAAGAAATGTATTAATTGTTTGCATATAGATGAATAAATAAACTGATACCGGTACATCAACAAGTAAATAAAACATTGATAAAGGTATGAATAAATAATTACATGGGTAGTTAATGTGAATGTAGCCTATAACGTGAGATAATGCTATACATTTACGAATTAGTGAATGCAGGTCCGGATAAGTCTTTGCATCAGCTAAATACGTAGCTGGAGCAGCGTCGTTGTTATGGATACGTCCAGACAGAAGAAAGCGCTGTGTAGTATTTGTATAATGGCTTATTCAGCGTAATGCATTCATGGGCTCCTCGTTGTCGGGGGGAACGTAACAAGTTCACAATTGGAAGTGACGCGTTAAACTGGGGTTCGGATTACGGGGAGGCCCCCGCCACGGCCAGGTGTAAAAACACTCCGTGAGTTCAGGTCTTTTGAAATCCTGGAGCTCCCTCAATCATTTCCGTTCCGGTCTGTTTACACGCTTATTTTGTTGTATAAGTGGACGAATATCCGCATGTCTGTCTGTCTGTTTCAGCATCGTTCGCTGCCAATTTTAGCTAAGTGCTTTCACAGCCGTCGCAGAGATGGCGTGCCTTAGGTCAGTGGTGGGATGCACTAAGTTTGACCGATGTCGAAATGTAGATATCAAAGAAGAACCAACAATTCTTCACATAATTGGGCATGTAGGTTTATATATATATATATATATAGAGAGAGAGAGAGAGAGAGAGAGAGAACAATTTTCAGGAATAGACGGGACGAGATTTGCGAACTTCGTCGAATAAAATAAAAACGGTGAGAGGAAAAAGGCGTCCAAGTAATAGATGAATATTGTGGGGTACAGAATATCAGACGCTAATTCTTCAATTTTACTAAAGATGTTATTTACTAAAAATGTTATTAATTGGTCCAACAGAATAATATATGTTATTTGTATTCTATAATTTTGAAATATATAGTCCTACTTTTCACGTGCGATATTATTCTTCTCTAGTGTTAATATTATATTATATAATTCCATTGCCGCTGTAATTTAAACTTTAGTTCCTATTTTATTTAACTTATTTATTTTTATTATTATTTTTTTATTTTCTATATTTCTCTTATATTAATATTGTGTTATATAAATTCTGTAACTGTAATTTTAAATTCTATTTCCTATTTTATTTTATTTTATTTTATATTCCCTTATAGGCCTATTAATATTATAGTCTATCTGAACTGCGACCGAACACGAGCGCTGCTCATTCGGTCTCAAATTTTGTTAATACTACTGTATCTCCTTTTTTATATTGTTTGTATTATTTTATTCATATTTCTCTTGTTTGTTTGTAATTATCTATATATATAATTTGAACTGGTAATGGAAATTACGGGAAAACGGCTGAACGGATTTTAATAAATGGCCCCTCATTTTGAAGCTTGGAACCCAAAGTTTTTCGGAAAAGTAGTAGTTTTCAGTGAAATGTCAATTTTCCTACATAATTTTCCTATTTTCCAAAATCCATCTGTTGTCAGTTTTGAGAACTAATTTTATCGAATCACGGCCGACTTGATTGAATTTCAGAACAAAACACACACTGCAATAAACAATAGGCTATTACACGAAGGCCATGACCTGCAGGATTGCCGATATATTTAGAGCTCAATTCAATTTGTTATTAAAAACTGATTCTGCAGTGTATAATCATTTTCTGAATACAGCTGTGTATTGGATGTTCAAATCTACGAAACTTGAGGTGGTTTGATGACATTATTATCATCATTAGAAATTAAATATTATTATAGTTAATATGATGCATCTATTTTTCATTAATTGTACATAATATTGATGCTATATTGATGACATGAAAGTGAGGTTATGTAAGTAAATGTAGAGAATATCTTAATTTAGATCTTCATTTCTATAATTTACCGAGTGGCTGCTAGATATAACTACAAAACTTAAGTAAGATAATAATATTGTTATTAAAAATCAAATATTTTTATACTTATTAACCCAGTGGGGTTGGGTCTTTTTCATATACTTAATGACGGTGTAGTATAGATATTGATATGTGTCATTGTCTTCACCATTGGCTCGAGAGAGCGCAAAAATTACAGTTCCTAAGGAAAGATCAAAAGGTATTACTTACTGATAAAATAAGAGGCCTAGAAAATTTTGTAGTCTCCAGATCATTTCAGCAAGATCTGTTAGTAGGATAAAATGATTTTACGCTCTACATTTCAAGTTCTATATGCAGCAGCTATATGAAAATGCTATTGTTCGAAAGCTTAGCAAACCTGACATTTTTTTTAACTTTCGCCTAAAATCCACAATGACTTGAAATAGCTACTGCTATCGTCCTGACATTGATACTTTCGTATTCGCGTTGAAACTCAAAAACTGAAGTTGGATAGGTTCAAGAGAAAGTATCTGGCCTAAAAAATCCATTCAGAGGGAGTATGTTTCATTATTATGGAAGCAAATAACTATTAACAAGACAAGTATTCTTCATTGAAAATAAATATGAAAAATTTTTATTTCAACGTCTAACGAACTAAGTTTGCAGCAGCATTTGCTGCCCAAGCCACTAGTATTCTTTATTCTGTATATTTAAATTTAAATAAATAAATCAATAAATATTGACAATTAATATTTGAGGAGTCCACACCTGTGGAGTAACGGTCAGCGCGTCTGGCTGCGAAACCAGGTGGTCCGGGTTCGAATCCCGGTCGGGGCAAGTTACCTCGTTGAGGTTTTTTCCGGCGTTTTTCCTCAACCTAATACGAGCAAATGCTGGGTAACTTTCGGTGCTCGACCCCGGACTCATTTCACCGGCATTATCACCTTCATATCATTCAGACGCTAAATAACCTAGATGTTGATACAGCGTCGTAAAATAACCCAATAAAAAATATATTTGAGGAGAAAAATTCGCCCCGGCGCTGGGGATCGAACCCGGTTCTTGGTTCTACGTACCAAGCGCTCTGACCACTGAGCTACGACGAATTCAATCCACAGCACCGGACCGAACTCTCCTCCTACAGTGTTTCGCTTTTGTGGCCTGACTCCAAGTTGGGCATATATGTTGAAGTTTATGTTTTTCAAGTCAACTGTCATTATACAAGGAGCGCACTCAGCTGAGTGACTAATGGCCGGGATTCCGCAGTTAAGTGCACAGCAATCTGTACAGAATCATGCACTGCTAGCTAGACGAATTTACTAAAGATGTTATTAATTGGTCCAACCGAATAATAGGCCTATCTGTTATAGTGAGCGCTGTCAGAGCGCTTGGTACGTAGAACCAAGGACCCCGGCGCCGGGGCGAATTTTTCTCCTCAAATATTAATCTTCAATTTTTGTTTTATTATTATTAGGTCTATTATTATTATTATTAGGTCTATTATTATTATTATTATTATTATTATTATTATTATTATTATTATTATTATTATTTCTTTCGGTTGAGAAGTTTTAATCATACAGTCTGCTGTCAAAAAAGCTGAAAGTTAGAATTTATAAAACACTTATATTACCGATTGTTTTGTATGGTTGTGAAACTTGTACTCTCACTTTGACAGAGCCACAGAGATTAAGGGTGTTTGAGAATAAGTTGTTTATAAAATATTTGAGGCTAACAGGAACGAAGTTACAGGAGAATGGAGAAAGTTACACAACACAGAACTGCACGCATTGTATTCTTCACCTGACATAATTAGGAAACTTAATCCAGACGTTTGAGATGGGCAGGGCATGTAGCACGTATAGACGAATCCAGAAATGGATATAGGCTCCGTGCGTTGCAGGGAGAAATGCACCGCCGCGCTCTGAGTGGCGAAAATTGTAAGTTCTTGCGTACTACCGCGCGAGCATCAGCTGTCATCTCACAGTGTACTGCCATGGCAGATTTAATAATAACAGTGGGATTTCAAAGTATTTTCTATGACAATAATCGGCCAAATTCTTCTAAGAAAGGTCGTTTACTTGCAGAAAGTGGTCATGTATTAAATTTACAAGAAAAATATTTCGCTGGAATTTGCAAGAGTGTAATAACTGCAAATGTAATAAGACAGACATCAGTTAGCCTGAAACCTTATCATGTCACCATAGAGGTAACGTAGTTATTTATGTATTATTACTATTTGTGATTGATGTTAATTTATACATTAAACGATGCTGACTTAAAAAGACGACCTCATGTTATCGTAGGTTAATGCTGCTAGAGAAGCGACTAATAGTTCCTGCGAATGTCCTGCTGGATCGTCAGGAAAGTGTAAACACATTTCCGCTGTTGTTTATGCAGTTAACTCCGAACGCATCACTTCGCGAACTGATCAGCCCTGCGAATGGTCTCGACCCCATATCTCAACTGCGGGGAAAGAGAAATATAGCAAGGGGAAGAGATTAGAAGAACTTTTTCCCAAAAAAAAGCAGAGGCTTGAAGTTGAAGCAATTGAAATTCCTGCACTGAAAACCCCATGTATACTGACAAAAATTTTAAACGAAGAGAAAAAATCAGAATCACTTAAAGTTGTCAATGAACTGCTGGGACATTTAATAACAGATATCACAGCTATTGTTGAGAATAATGCATGTAAAGGGCTAATCACAACATTATTAATGAAACAAGAAACTAGGCCTATAATAATTAATGAATGTAGTAGCAACATTTCTGCATTAGAAAATGATTTTTATGATAGTCATGTCCTAATTGATAAGACCAGAGCAACTGAAATTTGTGTAAAAACCTTGCATCAATCAAAATCAGACTTATGGTTTACAGAAAGAAAAATAAGGATTTCTGCGAGTAGGGCACATTCAATTAAAACTAGAAAAAAAGATCATGAGAAGCTGGTAAATACCCTCATGAACCCAAAATTGCTTCATGGTAGGGGTCTTAGAAATGTAACTTTTGGAAGTAAATTAGAAAAAACTGCACTTGACAAATACACAAATTCATATGACAGAACAGTTGCTGGTTGTGGTCTTATCATTCACTTAACCCAACCTTAGTTGTGTGCTAGTCCTGATGGGATAGTAATGATGAATGGTAAGCCAGAAAGAGTATTAGAAATTAAATGTCCTATTTCATGTAAGGAAAAACCCATTGTCGGTGAGATTGGGGACATTAATGTATCCTATATTATAAAAAATTCACGAGGAAATTTGGAACTAAAACAAAGTCATACATATTTCACTCAGTGTCAACTGCTGATGTACTGTTGTGGCGTTGATTTCTGTGATTTTTTCATTTATACAGAGAATCATATTTCCATTCTTATAGAAATTCAAAGAAATGATATGTTCCTGAAGGGCTGTATTGAAAAGTTGCAACAGTTTTACTTCACACACTATTTAAAAGAACTGGCATACCGTTCTAACAATGATCTTCAGAAATCAATGGAGGCTGTACATTAGTCATAACACAACACATGTGCACAATGTCATCAATACAATGTAATAGTTCACTTGGACATTTTTGAAGTATATTATACACTTTCACTCTTTGAATGCAGCGTTCAACGTGGATCCGCACACTAGCAATATTATAAGTATCATCAACTTGATCAGGTGTTAAGTGACCTTCATTCATAAAGGGTGGCATTACCAAAATTGCATTGCTCTCCTCCAATACAGTTTTTATTCCGGGAAAACCTTTATCTGCCATAATTTGATCTCCTGGTTCTATCAGTTTCAAAATTCCACAATCATTTGTGATAAAACTGTCACTGGCTCTACCTCCATAACATTTGGAAATAAATGTTACCATACCACAAGGCGCAATTCCAATAAGAACTTTTGCAGTATATGCAGACTTATAGTTAGAGTACATATATACACGCCGACTGATTTCAGGAGGTTGTTCTGTTTTAATTTCAGTGCAGTCAATAATAGCTCTACAATTCGGATAATTATCTTTAAACACAGTAGGCAATGTTGCATTAACAGTATCTTTGCTAGGCCAGAAAACAAAGTTTTTAGTTGCTTGTGCAAGTGTAGGTAAAACAGATTGGAATATTCTAGAAATAGTACTACGGTGAACATTGAAAATTACAGCAAGGGCAGCAAATGGCAAGGCTAACTTCATTTTCATTAAGAATATTAAAAGTTTATTTTCTTTACTAATTTTACGCTGGGTACTGTCTGACAGTAAGTTCAAAAATAAATTAAAAATTTCTGTGTTAACACCAGCCAGGACATTTAATTGTGATTCATCAGAAATTGAACTATAACCAAAAAATCCTCTTTTTTCATATGGGGAGTCAGACCCAGACAGTTTACTGGAACACTTAGGTTTGGCATACAATGCGTGGAAGGCTGATATGCATGCTTGTGTGCTGACATTGTTTCCATCCACCATACAACTGAATTCAAACTTGCTTTCTTTGTCATAATTTCTATCTGTCTGAGTTTGGGCATCAGTTTTGGTGGTCACTAGGACAGACGCACTATCTTCCAAAGGGTCTGATGTATCCGGCTGTGAAATTATTTAAGTTCTTTTCTTCAGTCTTTTAAATCTGTTGAGAGAGTCTGTTCCTGTTGACTCCCTTTTGTAACATTCAGGAAAGATGCTTGGAACATATGCTGGACTAGCAGGATTTTGAGATTTACACCCTCCTATGAAATGTTCGCTACAGATTCTAGATGATTTGGAAGGTGTCCATAAAGTGCCGTCTGCCCTATAAAAATAATTCGTGTAAATGTGACATATTAATGTAAACATATTGTTTAATGTTTGACAAAACTATAAAGGCAGATGATATTTAGAAAATCACTTCAAATAGATTTCATAAAATGTAGCTTTGGTTTCTATTAAATGTTTTGTAATTTCTGTTGTAATGAGTATAAATTATTTTTTGTTATATGTCTTCGTAATGATATATCTTTAGGACTATTACAATATTGTAATGTACTTTTATTTATATTATTTTTCTGTATTTGTAATTCCTTCTATATTCATAATATGATTCTGTCATTGTAAAGTATGTATGTAATGATACTATTTTTCCGTATTTCTCATATAGGCCTATTTCTGTAATTATATAATACAGTCTATCATAAAGACTTTGCCATAATTACTGAATACAATGCGCCCTACTATTATGATGTGTTTACAAATATGGCCTACAGCTGCTTATTTTGTAAGTATAACATTAACGTGATTATTTGCATGCAATAGTTACTGTAGGTTTATTGTAAAATCCTCGATTACGATAAGTTCTGTAAAAACTTAATTAGGTATTAATTAAAATACTTAAATCCCAAATACTTAATTTAAACTCACTCTTTCCGATTTACTGCTATTATCCACCGTCTTTTCAAATCCATTTCGTGGGGTCGTGATGGAAAACTATAAAACTTCACATTTTGCTCTGTATTACAATATCTATTATTACAGCTAAAAACACAGCACATAATTTTGCTGGACCGCTTTGACATTTTTAAAATAGCAATCTAAAGGCAACACTTTATGAAAGATTAAATAAATGCGTATAAAATCACTCCTACTCGAATCTTCCAGCAGTCGGCTGTCAACACAGATCACACACAGCTGTTGAAGACAAGCCTACAAGTAGTTCTCGTAGTGTCCGCCTGTAGCAGCAAAGTGCTATATGCACGGAGCCTATAGTGTGTTAGTTGGGAGGCCGAAGGGAAAAAAGACCTTTGGGGAGGCCGAGACGTAGATGGAAGGATAATATAAAAATTAATTTGAGATGGGATATGATGCTAGGGACTGGAATAATCTTGCTCATGATAGGTACCGACAGCGGTCTTATGTGAGGACGGCAATGAACCGCCGGTTCCTCTAAATGCCATAAGTAATTATTATTATTATTATTATTATTATTATTATTATTATTATTATTATTGCTATCCGAGAAAAATTACAAGTTCCTTCTATAATCACAGATATTCAATATTATCAACAACAGTAAAAGAATCATATACAAGCAATGGGAAGAGAGAGACTTCAAAAAGTAACTTTCGCATATACGTAGATTAACAGCACACAGATATTAGGAAAGATTGACATACCGATGAATACGAGGCGCATCCAGAACACACACTTTCAGGAAAACATTTATTGGCAACAGGTAGCCTACAGCAATACTTCAGCTATTTTTCAACATAGCCACCATCAGAATTGAGACACTTGTCGTATCGTGGGATCAACTTTTGTATCCCTCTGTCGTAGAACTCTGCCGCCTGTGAATGGAACCAGCGTGTGACAGACGTCTTCAGCTCTTCGTCGTTGCCAAAACGCTCACCGGAGGACAGGAATTTCTTGAGGTGCAAGAAAACGTGAAAATCGCTGGGAGCAAGATCAGGACTGTAGGGTGGATGATCAAATAACTCCCAGCCAAATTCCGTGAAAACAGCTGCTGTGCGCCGAGCCGTATGTGGACGAGCATTGTCATGGAGGAGCACGACACCTGCAGTAACCATTCCACGCCTCTTGTTTTGAATGGCACGTCGCAATTTTCGCAGTGTTTCACAGTAACGATCAGCGTTCACTGTTTCACCTCTTGGAAGGAAGTCAATGAGCAGAATGCCCTTCCTGTCCCAGAACACCGTGCACATCACTTTCCGTACCGACAGCGTCTGTTTGAATTTCGTCCTGACCGGAGATCCACTATGCCGCCAATGCATTGACTGCTGCTTGGTTTCCGGGGTAAAGTGTGAAATCCAAGTCTCATCGCCCGTGACGATCCTGTCGAGGAACTCGTCGCCGTCATCGTGATACCGTGGCAGAAATGTCAGTGCTGCTCCTAAACGTTGCATTTTGTGTTCGTGTGTCAGGTTTTTCGGCACCCACCTGGCACTCACTTTTTTGAACAGCAGGTGCTTAGTGACAATCTCATGCAACAAGGATCGCGATATCTGCGGAAAATGGCTGCTCAGCTCCGTAATCGTGAAGCGACGGTTCTCCATGATGCACTGCCGCACCAGCTCAACACGATCATCATTGATGAGGGACGGTCGCCCACTGCGCTCTTCATCATGGACACTTTGACGACCTTCGGAAAACTGCCAACACCAGCGACGCACCATCTGCTTACTCATGATGTTCGGCCCATACAGCGTATTCCGAATCTCACCGGTCCGGTGGCATCAATGACGTCACGTTGCAGCGAAATAAGGAACAAAACTGCTGGAAGGGTCGATGCTGTCATGGCGACTGTACAAGTTGTTGTCTATGCTACGCTAGCAAAATTTTGCGAAATTTTCGTACTTATCTCGTTCAAAGAAAAGAGAGCATAAACAATTTATTTCTTGAACCAGTAGTAATAACTGGTCCGTTGACATGTTCGCTCATAAGCCATTAACATATTGTTTTTACGTTGTGCTCATTACAAACAATACATCAGAACTAAAGCAGAACACACCGCCATGACACAACAATGCACGATGTTATTCGTCTGCTAATTCCCGCCCTATACAAGAACCAATCAGATTCACTGATGGCGGCTGATGGAAACTGCCACCACCTCTGCAAGTTGATGGCACCGGTGCGACACCGGTGGAGTATCAATGACGTCATTGGTGGAATTCGGAACACCGTGATGCCATCGGATTGCTCACCGGTGAGATTCGGAATACGCTCATAGACCTGACAGAGCTGCCGATGCATTTCAATTGGCGCAATGCTTTGTGCATTAAAGAACTTTATCACCGACCGAACCTCGCAGGCGGCGGGAGAAGGAATAAGAGCTTCCATTTCGGACCACCGTTGCCACGCTACTGGCACCAGACGGGACCTGTCCGGTTGGCATATGATTGATACGTCATAGATCTGTTACGCATGCACAATTGACATGTCTAATTACGTTTACTTTCAAGGGGAAAAAATCGGGAAACTTACTTTCCGGATGCGCCTCGTAGATCAAGGTCAACTTTTTAAAATACCGTCACAGATCTCATGGTCTAAACGACGAAGTTGTATGTATGTATTTATTTACACTGCAAGTGGGCAAGCACCCGGTGGCAGTGGTATACACAATATAAACAATATACAATAAAATTACAATACACAATACAATTATTATACAATACACAATACAATTATATACACAATACAATTAGAATACACAATACAATTTAACACAATAATTACAATTAATAATAAAACATAAAATAACCTAATTTTACAATACAACCTACATATGTATAGGCCCTACATAAGTTTCAATAGTCTTTCAGTTTACTCTCATCTCACTCACTGTAGTGGCATTATGACGCATCTCACTGACACTTTAGGACGCATTTCACTGACACTCTATAACACATTTCACTTATCCTCTATCCATCTACTCACCTATTTATTTATTTGTTTATTTTATTTATTTAGTTATTTAAGTATTTATTAAAATGACTTAACAATTCATCAGTTATCATTATTATTACTATTATTATATTATTATTATTACTATATATATATATATATATATATATTATATATTTTCACAACCACATTGATTATATTTATAATTATGCAATAAGAATGTTAGGAATAATTCGGTCAATTAGCCTGCTTATTCTTTTTCAACACCTGACTCTCTTTTA
This sequence comes from Periplaneta americana, assembly GCF_040183065.1. Classification (NCBI taxonomy): domain Eukaryota; kingdom Metazoa; phylum Arthropoda; class Insecta; order Blattodea; family Blattidae; genus Periplaneta; species Periplaneta americana. The sequence goes on from NC_091130.1 coordinate 24,483,970, forward strand.
ATACTATACTATACATTAGTGAGATCGATACTCGAATATGCATCTGTAGTTTGGAACTCTATTACTAGTTCTGATTCGGCAAAACTTGAAAATATTCAAATGAAATTTATTTCATTATATTCTTACCGATTCCTGCTTAATAGCTCTGAGTATAACTATGATAAAAAATGCGAGCACTTTAAATGTCGAAGCCTGTATGCCAGACGTCATGATCTCGATTACTTATTCTTATGCAAGGTCCTTAAAGGTATCATTAATTGTCAATCTTTCTTAAACAGTGTCAGCCTTCGTATTCCTATGAAGGACATGAGACATCACAAACTCTTCTATATTAGAAATTCTAAATCTTCCTCGCCGGTCTCCAGATGTATTAAACATACTAACTTACATGTAGGCGGTTTCGATCCATTCAATGTATAGAAGTATTAGAATATGGCAATGTCTTTGCTAATATTAATTGCATTATCTTTCTACACATATTGGTAATACTTTTGTATGAATCAACTCCTTTCCATAAAATATAATAGTATTAGTTCTTGTAAACTAATCATTGTAATCCATGTTCTTTATTTTGTTGTTATCTCTATTATGTAATGTGTACGATAGTTGTTCATTTTATTGCATTATTTGTATCACTGTGCTGGACTTTCATTGGCCTATGGCAGCACATAAATATAAATAAATAAATAAATAAATAAATAATTATTATTAAATAGAAATAGGAAAATTCACCAGACAATAATTATGTCTACTTTCACCCCTTGGAATCGAACCCAGAAAAGTTGTAATCATAGTCCTAGACACTCTCACAAACTTATAGGGGTGACCATCATAATATAATTTCAATGATAATGCGATCAAGCGAGCACTCCATCTCTGTGCGTAATGTGGACATATCTTAGCAACTAAAAACGGATTTCGGATGGGGAGGGGGGGCTGGAGAATGGCCTCTTGAATCACTGTGGCTGTAGAGATCGTGTTGTGTCAGGCAGTAATCCTGCCTGCATTATAAAACAGCATTATCAAATAAAAAAGAACAATCCCCCGCTCTCACACCCCTACCTAACGACTTTCTATAGAAATCACCCTCCTACCACCCCCTGTATCGCATCAACCCTCGTTCTGCCTACTATCTTCATACAATGAAAACGTTATGCAGTGAAAAGTACAATTGTAACTGGAAATGGCGGCTCGCACCATTACAATGACATAGTCACACTTTGCAGACAGTTGTAGACGCTGAAAATTGTGCGACGGACAAGTTGTTCTCATTGTCATGCATGAAGTAAAATATGTTTCAGTACTTACAGACAATAACTGTTCAACATTAGTTTCAGATCTGTTGTGGTTGATTGATAGTTACATTATTTTGACGTAATCTTAAATAGTAACTAACTGATTATTACTTTCACACTTTATGTAGGCTCTAGACTTAAGTATGTTACGAACTGAATGTTAGTTACACATTTGACACAGTTTGAAGCGTATTGTATACTGATTGTTAAGGCTGGTTCACAATAAACCGGGAACGAAAACGAGAACGAGAACGGAAATATTGTTAAAATAAATGTATTTACATGTGAGCATTCACAATTAACTACTGTGAATGCTCACATTTAAATAGCCTCCTATATTTATTTTAATATTATTTCCGTTCTCGTTATCTTTTCCGTTCCCGGTTTATTGTGAACCAGCCTTTACTGTCACATCTGATATACGTAATCAGAAGCAACCTGTATACTGATTGTTATTGTCACACATATTTTTTATATAATTTGTATATCAAGCAGAGACCGGAAGTTTAGGCATTATGAATAATTAAAATAGGGAGGCAAAAAGGCATCATAAATAGCTAAAATAGACAGGCAAAAAGGCATTATAAATAGCTAAAATACGCAATAAAAGGCAATTACAAAAACCTTGCACTAGACCCACAACCTTGCATTTTCCTCAAATGTATTTCGGCAGCAAGAAAAGCTTTACAAAAGTCGAATGCAAATTGAGATTTTCGACTCGATGTTGCAATTACTGTTGGAAGCAAAGAAATCTTCCTCTCAGTAGCCTTAGAAAGTGCATTTTTGTGTTTGGTTGTATTGATATGTTGCGATATGAAATATTTAGCCAGCTACAACAACGTCGCAATGAAAACTGGAAGAAAAATAACCGTTAAAAATAACGTTAGACCCGCACTCATTGTTGCCTTGTCAAATAAACACAAGCGATAATTAAAACGCTTACTGTTATACATTTTTGCACGGCAGCATTCATTGTTGCAAAGAGAATATGAACTGACTGAAAGACAATAATATACATTCGGTGAAGTCACTTTCATTGTAGCGGTTATAGAAATATATTAAAATATACCTGTAGGCAATTTTTGATAAGAAATAATAGATAAATAATCAAATAAAGGCAAAAAAGCATTTATTTGGTAAATTAGACGTTTATATTAAAAAAGGCAGAAAAGGGCAACATAAAACTGTGACGTTTCAATCACAAAGATATAATTCGTACAGATTTACTTCCAGAATGAAGATGGATTTAACACATTTAAAAAGACATTCTGCCTAAGTTCCGGTCTCTGCTGATTGATACCGTCCCATTTTACATAGGCCTAATTGCAGATTGTTGCTGTCACATATTAAGTAGTTTGTAGCATCTTGTACCTTGGAAGATATTGTCACATTTGTTTACTATATAATCTGAAGTATTATGACACAAGACGAAATATTAATTCAACATTAGCAGAACCTAAATGTCTCACATCTGCTGGTCTAAAGCATAGCATAAATTTTGGCCCTCGGTTGTACAATGCTTTAACTAAATTACACCCAGAACTTCTAACATGTAATCCACTAACATATAACAAGAAAATTAGAAACGTGTTAATATCTTCAATTTGATTAAATGAATTTATATCCTATGTGTATGAATTAATCAACCTATATTATATTTGTATTCTATAATTTTGAAATATATATTAGTCCTACTTTTCACGTGCGATATTATTCTTCTCTAGTGTTAATATTATATTATTGCCGCTGTAATTATATTTCAGTTCCTATTTTATTTTACTTATTTATTTATATTATTATTATTTTTTTTTATTATTTTAATATTATATCTGAACTGCGACCGAGCACGAGCGCTGCTCATTCGGTCTCAAATTTTGTTAATACTACTGTATCTTCTTTTTATAGTGCTTGTATTATTTTATTTGTATTTCTCTTTGTTTGTTTTGTAATTATATTTCTTTATTCTGTATATTTAAATTTAAATAAATAAATAAATAAATTGTATACCCATTCTTCCAGTCACATTTTATACAATCTGAATTATTTTGCATATTAATAGTTATTTTGATAATATACCTGATGTAGTCTTAAGTATCTTGTATACTGACTGTTACTGCTATATCTGATATACGCAGCCTGAAGCAACTTGTTTACTGATTGCTACTGTCACATTTATTTTTATGCTCGACCATGCCGAAATGTAGTAATTATACACTTGGTAGCAGCCTTTTAATGGACTTCATTAAAGTACACCTATTCATTAAAGTTCAGGTGTTCCACCAATCAGAAAATACCATTGTAGCCATATAAAAGCGCAAGTATCGATTATTCTCGGATATGCAATCGAAAGACAACTAGTTCTGTTACTATAGGCCTAATAATTAGCGTTAATTATAAATAATATTCAAATAAATTCAATTTGTCATCTCGTTTTTCAATCTCTAATTCAGTTTCAAGGTTATATCAAGATTAATGTTTATTTTACTCTCTAGATTATACCAAGGTCAATGTCGACATTTGTTTCTCGAAAAAAATCAATACTTTCGCGTCTGCGCAAATCTCACAATTTACGAGATATTGCACAAGGTCAGTTCCGCTCCTCAATCAGATAAGAATAACATGAATACTTATGAATAATTTCAAGTTAGAAATATGGTCGAGTATAAAAAGTCGTATGAAACTTGACTATAATGGTAATTAAGACGCTCGTATGAAAATTATGAAACTCGCTTGCGCTTGTTTCATAAACATACTCGCATCTTAATTACTACCATTATAGCCTCGTTGTATAATGTAGCCTACTATTATTTATTTGAATATACAATTTCTTGAACCCTATTAGTAGGCCTACATTAGGGTTATAGTTATAGGCTGGTAGTTTATATTATTACAAGGAGAATTCATTTGACGTGGGTAACCCAGTCTTGCTACTTGAAATTAAGACATCTACTACATTAACTTGAATTAATTACAAGTTCTTAAATATATTACATATAAAATTACAAAACTGTTTACAACAGCATGTTTTTCTGAACATATTGAATAATGGTTTGTCGTATATTACATTACAAAAATGTAAATGTTCGACCAAAATAAATCTTCTGTTTTCGAATACTGGACAATGAAACAAAAAGAGATCCACAGTTAGCTGTTCCTCACAGATACATAAGTAGCCATTTCCTTAATGTAATTTAAATCGTTCTAAATAAGACCTAAATTTCCCATGACCCGATAACAATTGCATTAGTATAAAATCCGGTATAATTTTGTTGCTATTTAAGCGGGTGTCAAACCTAGGAAAGAAGATTTCTCTCGTAACTGAACCCTTTGTACTGCATAGCCACTGATTGTTCCAACTATTCATTATGCGCTCATTTATTTTTCTTTTTGCATATGAATAAGGACACAGACTATAGCTCAAATTGAAGTTCGAAACTGCAGCACTTTTTCCCAGTTCATCAGCCCTTTCACTTGCTGCTGTTCCACTGTATCCTCGCACCCATGAGAAGGAAATGTGTTTGTCGCAAGGTATATTTTTATATACAGGTTGTTTAAAAAATACGGGACATAATTCCAGGTATGTATTTCCCACATGTAGACAATCAAAATGGTTCATTACAACATGTGTCCGGAAATGCTTCATTTCCGAGTTATGGCCTTCACAACATTGAAATTCACCGGAACGTTTTTCTTTCCGCAGGTCGTTATCATTACAGAAGATGTTCAAAATGTCCACTTCCTGCTTGAATACAGACTTCACATCGATGTCTCATTGACCTGCGAACACGATCAGAACCTAACTCGTGCAGGGTAATCTGCTGGTGACAGGGCCTGTACACGTTGCAAATGATAAGGATACAATTGATACTCTTTCAACAGTTTCCAGACAGTCGTATGAGGAACATTGACTTGCAACGTTACCCTTCGTGTGCTGATAGAAGGAGTCATGTTCACAGCCTCCAGAATCTCCTCCTGTACTTCTGGAGTTGTAGATCTTGGTCGTCCCCTTCCCAAACCAGGAGAGTTAAAAAATGTTCCATACTCGCACAGACGGTAATGGAGACGTACAAATGTCTTCCGATCTGGACATTGTCGCTGTGGGTACCTCTCCTGGTACAAACGACGAGCCTGCGCAGCATTGCCGTCCGCCTTACCGTACATGAAGTGTATCTCTGCCAGCTCTTGATCTGAATACATGTCGCACAGTCTAACTCCTACACAACACTGAATGTAACCTTCGCCTCGGAATGAACTGTCAGAGTGCCCTCTTAATGTCTCCTTTGACGGCAACGACCTGCGAAAAGAAAAACGTTCCGGTGAATTTCAATGTTGTGAAGGCCATAACTCGGAAATAAAGCATTTCCGGACACATGTTGTAATGAACTATTTTGATTGTCTACATGTGGGAAATACATACCTGAAATTATGCCGCGTATTTTTTAAACACCCTGTATAAGATTAAGTATCTTTTGTATTAATTGATATCGTCACATTTTATAAGTTGCAGATTGTTGCTGTCATATCTTATATATATATATATATATATATATATATATATATATATATATATATATATATATATATATATATATATATATATATATATATATATATATATATATATATATATATATATATATATATATATATATATAGTTTGTAGTATCTTCTATATTGGTAACTTATTGTCACATTTATTTTCATGTAGTCTGCAGTATCCTGTAGCCTATATTCATTGTTGCCGTCACATTTTATACAGTCTGAGTTATTTTGTGTACTGATCGTTATTTTCATATCTGACATAGTCTGAAGTACGAAAAATAATTAAAAGAGAGAGAATAAAGAAAACAAAGAAAATACAGAAAATAGAAAAATTAAAAGAAGAAATAAAACAAATAAGAAGAAAGAAAAAGGAAAGGAAAGTAACGTAAAAAGGTATAGAGTCCAACAGAACAGAAACTTTGCCTCCCACAATGCGCCTATCGTACTCGCCGAAGTTCAAGTATCTTTGTTGGGCGTTGCATACGTGCAGTTAAACTCAGTCTGTCGTGAGCTACTGAAGGGATTACTCATTCGTGCGTAGTGTAGTGCAAGCTATTGTGTTTTTTTCTGATGTTTGAGAAATTTGAAGGTATAACTCAATCGTGCCTAATGTTGTGCAAGCTATTGTGATTTTCTAATTGTTTGAAAATGGTGTAGGCCTAAAGTATATTTCAGACAGTTTTTGTAAGTTTTAAGTAATACAAAAAGTAGAAGATAAGGTCTGGTAAATAGTTTCGAACATTTCGCGAGAAGAGATTGTTGTTTATTGTTACTAAAATAACATGTACAAAAATACAATCTTAGTTCTTCCCTGAAGGAATAAAAACTCAGGGAGATATCTAACACAAAGATATACACAAAAATAATTATTTGACACAAACTGGGCCAAGAAAAATACAGGAATAAATTAAAATTAAAAATACAATTTCAATTTTAACAATTTAAGTCATACAAATACATATAGCCTACATATTAAGTCAATAAATATATTCTTTAAAATTAAACTCCTAACGCTATTTTTGAAATTTCTGATACTAAAATTTTCCAAATTTGGGTATTTATCAATTATTTTATTGCATAACCTTGGACCAAAGTAGGTACCATGGCTCAGATCTGTACTTGTGAAACACTTTGGTTCCTCTAGTCGTATAAAATCGAATCTTTTAGTTCCATATTTATGATGATACAATTTGAATTTATTACGGTTTTTATGTATGAAGATTAATAAGGCAATATAATAAATCTGTTTAATTTTCAAAACATTAAAATCAGTAAACAAAAGCTCGGATGAGTAATCAATTGGTTTATTAAGGCATATTTTAATTATTCTTTTCTGAATAAGTATTAGTGGAGTGAGATTAGAAATACTTGCAATGCCCCACCCTAAAATTCCATACTGGAGAATGGATTGAAATAAAGCTAAATAAATGAGACGTAAAATATTAACTGGTAAATATGACCTAAGTACAACAAAGAGTCCACACCTGTGGAGTAACGGTCAGCGCTTCTGGCTGCGAAACCAGGTGGCCCGGGTTCAAATCCCGATCGGGGAAAGCTACCTTTTTGAGGTTTTTTCCGAGGTTTTCCTTCAACCCAATACGAGCAAATGCTGGGTAACTTTCGGTGCTGCACCCCGGACTCATTTCACCGGCATTATCACCTTCATTTCATTCAGACGCTAAATAACCTAGATGTTGATACAGCGTCGTAAAATAACCCAATAAAATAAAAATAAAATAGAACAAAGACATCAATTGTTTTACGTAATCTATTGCATAAATATGTAATATGTTTGTTCCATCGTAAGTGTCGGTCGATTGTAATGCCTAAATACTTAACTTCTGAGGATTCGGTTAATATGGGACATTCACAATTTTGAGAAGAACAATCAGAATGATGAATTTTGAGCCTAAAAGAAGACTGAGGAGATTGAAGACCACTGGACCTTAGTGAAAACGGAACAACGGTTGCTTTGGATGTGTTTAAAGAAGGAGCGTTTGAATCAAACCACTCTTTAATTACCTGTAATCCATTATTCGCATTAATATAAGTGCCTTTCCAAGATTTTTCACCAAAAAGAATTAATTGAGTGTTTCAGAATATTTATCTTCAGATATATCGAAAATGTAAAGCAAAAGGACACTTCGAACATCTCTTGTGATACAGGTAAGATGCATTTGCATTTATTTTGTTTATAAACATTTTCCCTGCTAAATAAGTTTTTAGAAATTTAAGTTACTACCGTAGAAACAGCGGCCGATTTCGCGGTAACTGTGTTAGGCGTGTAACAAAATGTCACTGAACTTGCAATGTGAGGAAAGAATCATATATGGAGGACCCTGTACAAATACCTACATGATAAATCAATCTGCCCCACCGACAGCTTGTCAGACAGAGAGGTTGAAGCATCTCATAAGTTATCATTCTTGTTTCCTTTCATTTTTTCTCTTCCTAATTTCTTCCAACGAAGCAAATTAAGGAGCTAATATTTCAAACTGTTTCTTATTTCAGTCAGGAAACAGCTGAAATCTGGTATTATTTGATGTAAACGAATATCAACGGCCAATTCAAGCTTTCAACTGTCGATTTTTGTTTCTAAGGAGATGAGCGACGTGGGCGAACTGCTGAGTAGGAGGATCCGAGAAGCCAAATTACCAGGTCAAGATATGTAAGAGTATGTATATTTACCTTCCTGGAAGATTTCTAGAAAACAATCCCAATTAACAGGCCTGAAAACAGCTGCCTTCTCGGAGGGCTAACACCTGCATAATAACAGCTCTCTACTCTAATCGCTTTTCTGACACTTCATACGACGTTAAATGACAATATATAGACTGGCTGTTACAGACATAACTGGAGAACAGCTGAACGAAGCAATTACATGAGGTTTAACTTGTTTAGACAGCGGTATCAGGCTGGCATGTGGTACATTCACCAAACCATCCATATGTACACATATACATCACTCATCTACCCGCTGATTTATTCAATCATTCAACCCGTATAGGCTAATTATCTCTATCTATCTGCCGATCTATTCAACCTATTTATATGACATAGGCTATCTATCCAATGTGTCTAACCATATATCCAATGTACATACCAGTATCTGAGGCAGACACAGGCCCATATACCAGTTGATTATCTGTAGCCTTCTATCTAAGGTATAGGCTAGGTATACCAGTCTATAACATGTGTCTAGCCACCTACCTGACGTATAAATCAGCCTATAAAATGTGTGTACTTATCTACCTGACGTATATCATTCTATAAAATGTATCTAGCTAACTAACTGACGTATAGATCTATAAAATTTGTCTAGTCATCTATCTGAGGTATATATCTATCAGTCAATTAAATATGTCTAGCCATCTATGTAAGGTATAGCCCTAGGTATACCGGTCTATAACATACTCGTATGTCTAGCCATCTACTTGACGTATATATCACTCTACAAAATTGTCTAGCCATTTATCTGAGATATATACCTACCGGTACCAGTCAATTAAATAGGATCTCTAGTCATCTACGTATCTGAGCTCGCCTATATACCAGTCCCTTAAATATCTCTAGCCATCTATGTAAAGTATAGCCCTAGGTATACCGGTCTATAACATACTCGTATGTCTAGCCATCTACCTGACGTATATAACACTCTATAAAATGTGTCTAGCCATATACCTGAAGTATAAACCAATCAATAAATACGTCTAGCCATCTATCTCAGGTAGCCTATATACCAGTCTGTTCAATATCTTAAGCCATCTATCTAAGATATAGCCCTAGGTATATAAGTCATAAAATGTGTCTAGCCATCTACCTGGCGTATATAACAATCAATAAATATGTCTAGCATCTACCTGACGTATATACCAATCAATAAATATGTCTAGCCATCTACATGACGTATATATCACTCTATAAAATGTGTATAGCCATCTACCTGACATATACATCAATCTATGAAATTTGTCTAGCCATCTGAGATATAAACCTACTAATCTGTTAAATATCTCTAGCCATCTATCTAAGGTACAGCCCTAGATATACCAGTCTATAACATGTGTCTAGCCATCTACCTGACGTATATATCACTCTATAAAATGTATATAGCCACCTACCTGATGTATACATCTATCTATAAAATTTGTCTAGCCATCTATCTGAGATATAAACCAACCACTCTGTTAAATAGCTCTAGCCATCCTTCTAAGGTATAGCCCTAGATATACCAGTCTATAACATGTGTCTAGCCATCTACCTGACGTATATATCACTCTATAAAATGTGTACAGCCATCTACCTGACATATACATCAAACTATAAAATTTGTCTAGCCATCTATCTGAGATATAAACCTACCAATCTGTTAAATATCTCTAGCCATCTATCTAAGGTATAGCCCTAGATATACCAGCCTATAACATGTGTCTAGCCATCTACCTGACGTATATATCACTCTACAAAATGTGTCTAGCCATTTATCTGAGATATATACCTACCAGTCAATTAAATAGGATCCAAAGTCATCTATCTGAGCTAGCATTATATACCAGTCCCTTAAATATCTCTAGCAATCTAGTGAAATATGTTTAAGATTTTATAACTCAATTCCACAGTAATATATCACAGTAAGACGAGAAATTTGCATAATTGGTTATAATCAGTAGTTTTGCCTAATGCAATTACTTCTGGTTAGCTCCGAACTTAATTTAAACTACTTGCCGTATGTAAAAGAATGAAGGTTGCCATCAAGCGGTAAATCTATATATTTTGTTTTCAGAACATGTAAAATCGTTTCTCTTTTTTTCTTTTCCTAAATTAACTTACTGCCCGCTCACAAAAACCTGATGGTCAATAAAAGTAAAACGATGTTGACAATGTAATTATACATAAGTTATTTTGAGTTCAAACGTGCAAAACTCTTTTTCAATTTTTCCTTCTTTCTTGTATCATTTATGAAGCTACATAATTTAAAAACTGACCGTTTGCAAGAATCTTACAACCAATAAAAATTAAGCATTGTTTCTAGTAAAACTTATATATTTTGCGTTCAGCGCATGTAAAATCTTTCCGTCTGTGTAGTTTCCTTTTTGAACACACCCACTTACTCAATTCGTCATTTTTTTATATATATATAATTGTTCCAGTGTAGTGTTTTATATTTCCTCCGTAATACTGCAAAGCCTTTATCTGATTGTGTTATGTTTTTATTCTGTTTATATTTTTCTTTATCTCATTTTATTACGTAGCAGAACGGAGATGCTTAGACCTCAGGGGTTTTTTTTTTATTAAATAAAGGTGACCTATTGTTGAGGTTAAATAAAAGAAACAAAACACGCTTGTTGAGAATTAGAAATGTTTCTAAATTGAAAAGAAAAGATTATGTAGGGAAAATAGAGTTAATTAAATTCGCTATCAGGTTATGAAAAGTGTACAGTTTAATACAAAAAAGAAAGGTAAATTAAAACAAGACGGTGGTCGAAAAACAAAGGAATAACACAAAGCAAAAGCATTTTTTTTTTTTTTTTAGAAAAAGAAACAATGTAACCAGTTTCGTTTTCAAGTTACATTGATAAGGTATTACAATATATTCTTTCATGCGTCGGAGAGAGAAAGAAGCCTTGTTTGGAAAGAAAATACCTTCATTGTAACTAAAATGCAATTATGGAGGTTTTTATTTCCAGTATTGTAAGGGAGAAATATTATTGGAAATGTAGAACAGCATAACGTCATTTCGTGAGGGGGTTACGAAGAAAGAGAGATTGTTGTTACATTCGCTATTCAACATTCTTGTATTTTGCAGCAAACCGAGCGCATAACGGACGTGACGTGAATTGGATCAGTAGTTGGACGGTCGACCGCAAGGTGGCAGCAGCTACAAGATGCGGTTTGTGCTGTACTTGCATGCAAGCCTGTCACTTGTTTTAAGTCTGGCGTGGGCGGGGTCAGGTAGACAGCCTTGATTAACGGGTGAGCGAACACTTCCTTTCAACATGACTGCCAGTCAGGAGTCTGCGGTTCGAATCTTGAGGTTGATCTAATCCAGTTTGAAATACGGTTCGAATTTCAAACGTAAATTAATGCAAATACAAGTTTAATACATTTATTTATTTATTTATTATTTTGCTAATAATTGTAACATAAAATATAACATATACAGAAAAACTTTAGCACGCCCCTGAAAGAGTAGAACTCTTGCTCAGGGGTGGATTCCTGAATTTAAATTAATAATTATACAATACAATTTGTCTTATGTCTACTGTGCAACTATAGTATATAAATTTAAATTTACAATTTTTCAATTTTTATAAAATCCATACATAACTTTCTAAATTTAATACTAGAACTATTAGAATTGACAACATTAGGATATTTAAATATAAATTTGTTATATATTCTTGGGCCTAAATTACTACTATGATTAAATACTGTAACAGTGTTGCATTTTGGTTCAAACAATCTTAAAGAATTCATACCTTTTGTTTCATAACTATGAGAATACAATTCAAAATTATTTCGATTTTTATGTATGAATTTTATTAATACAATATAATAAATTTATCTTACGCTAAGTACATTAAAGCCTAGAAACAAATTTTGAGATGGAAAATCAATAGGTTTATGAAGACATATTTTAATTATTTTCTTCTATAATAAATAAAGTGGATTAAAATTGGATTTAAATGAGCTACCCCATCCTATAATTCCATACATAATTACCGATTGAACTAAAGTTAAATATATTGTACGTAATAAACTTATTGACAAGTAATTCCTCAATAAAACAAAATAATATACTATCTTACGTAATTTATTACAAAGGTAATTAATGTGTTGGTTCCATTTTAAATGATTATCGAAAATTATGCCTAAATACTTAACTTCAGAGGACTCTTTAATAATTCGGACATTTACACTGTATAAGACAACAATCTGAATTATGTAATTTAATACTTAATATAGATGTATGAGGTTTGTTACATTTCTCAGATAATGAGAATGGAATAATTATGGTTTTATTTTCGTTGATAGAAAGATAATTTATGTCAAACATTTTTTTATTAATTTAAGTCCATTATTTGAATTATTATATGCATCATACCAGGTTTTTCCACCAAAAAGTAAAACTGTGTCATCTGTATAAGAGTAGTGAACACATGTTGTGATATGCGAAAGAAATAATTGTGTAATGTGGAATTAATTTAAAATGTGATTCACAAACTGTGGTAAGAGGACCTCGAAGGGCTAGGCGGAAAATTTCGTTTATAGACGCCGACTTGGGAGGGGGAAGGGATTAGAGGGCAACTCACTTTCTGTCATCTCAACTTATATAAAACCAGGGACGTCGCCCCCACCCCACACCAATAAAATTAATAGAGGGACATCATCCATGCAAATAATTGGAAGAAAGATTTCTCATGTCAAACAAAGTAATTGATTTGTTTGAGAGATGAACTAGGACATAAACAAAAAGTTATTTCAAATCCATAGAGTCAGATGCAGCACTGAATATGTTAGTGATGAAACTTCTATGCTTCTTCCCTTTCTTTCCTCCTGGATTTGAATCCCCACACATGATGAAACGGTGACTCCAATTCTTTGTTTATGGTCCACATTTTTTCAGTTCAGTTCAAATCTGTCAACTATTGTGATGGAATAGTAACGGTCATAAGTAAGACCAGGAAGTTCATGCATTTGCATATATTTTTCCATTGGCTGTAATTAATTGCTGAATAATTATCTTCACAAATCATCAATATTTCAACTTTATGAAACAAAATTTTATGTTGAATATATTTGCATATTTTATATAAATGTAGGTATAATATTTCGTGGCATTTACAACATTTTGGCATATTTTCGCGTTTTAAGCTCATTGAAGTTGATTTTATGTTGCGTAAAATGCATAGATTGAATGTTTAAAATAAAGCATCATACTCTATTTTTGAAAACTGGTATTGAGTGAAATTATTGTAATTATTTTTGTGCGAGATCGTGCGTATTTGCTTGGTTTCCGCACAAAACCAATCCGCGGAAAGTCTAAAATTCCACATTCAGTATTCCCAACCTAACACACACAACAATTTCCCTCTTCTTACCGCTTAAGTGACATATTGATTTTACTGCTTTAGGCTTTTAACATATTATTTTTAGAGATGTTCAATATAGTAATTATTATAAATTGGAAACTTACCACTGCAATTTCACCTAAATTGCACTGTTAATTATTGTTTTTAAATATTTGCAAAAATTAAGTAAACGCTACAACTCCACTAAAGTTACTGCATTCGTGATGCAAGTAACATTAAGGAAGCCGTGAAAAAAATCAACAAGATTCCAGACTCATCAGAGACTGGGGGGGAAAAAAGACAGACGTATATCACGGCCTGCTGGAGTATAGTAAACACAGAAAACATTTTAAAGCAACAATGTTGAAGATAGATATTTTTGTTTTGCAAATTTGCCGTCATTGAACAGAAACCAAGATGGAGATTTCATTGCAACTAATTAGGAATTCCTCTTTCAGGTATGTAATAAACGATCTTTGCACGAAATAATGTACGATACACGAGCGGTATGTTTTCTTTCAATTCTCGGACATTAAAAAAGCTCAACTACGATTCGCTTTTTCAAACTTTTCCTCGAACATGAAAACTTCAACATACCGCTCTTGTAACGCATATTACTATTACTAGAAAAGTATTGAAAATGTATATGAACTAAATAAAATATGCCAGAAGCATAACTTCATAACATATCAAATACAAAAACAAAAGTAATGACATTTCAAGGCAAAAATGCTGTAAGATCTAAGATTGAAATAGATAATAAAGCCGTAGAATAAGTAATAAATTTTAAGTACCTGGGATGTGATGTAAGTTACAAAAAGGATAATGATATAAAAATAAAATTACAATCATTCCAGACAGTATGTGTCACAATTAACAGAACTCTGAAGAATAAAAGCAGAAAGGAAACAAAAACGAAATTCTAGAATGTAATGGCAGTCCCTACTCATTTATATGGAAGTGAAAGTTTGGTTACAACAAAACCTGAAGTTAATAAAATACAAGCGGCAGAGATGAGATTCTTGCGGAAAGTAAAAGGATGCACGAGATTAGATAGAATTGAAGATATTAGGCAGGAACTAGGAGTATATACCCACTTATTGATAAAACAGACAATTACAGACAAGATTGGAAATTACATGTAGAGAGAATGGACGACTACAGACTTCCTAAGAAAGCAATAAATTATAAACCAGTAGGACGAAGAGATCAGGGACGACCGATGAAAAGATGGAGCGACCTTTGAAGCCGGAACGGGAATTGCCCATACCATGAAGTGAAGAAGAAGAAGTATTGAAAGTTTGGCGGCACACCTAGCGAATCTCATGGCACAGTAGTGCGCCACTCTCAACAATAAATGTACGTTTAATCTCATCTAGTTTGAGCTATATTATTATTATTATTATTATTATTATTATTATTATTATTAGGCCTATTATTATTATTATTATTATTATTATTTACTCCTTTATTAGTGATATCTAATTAATATAGATTTTGTTAGTGCATAATTATTGACATACTTTAAGGTCTCTAAAGGCAAATTTGCATGCATATTTAGTAGGTTTTTCGGACATTGAACTTCTTGGCCCTAGTCATAAGTATTACCAAGCGGGAATAATAACACGCAAGAGTTCAATTGAAAGTGTATAAGACTGTACTTTTGACCAATATCAGTTAACAAATTATTAATATGTTTCAAACGTTTTTCATGAACAATAAAATTAAATCTGTTAAATAACCGTTATTAATATTAAATTTTAATGATTTTTTTGTGGTGACCTTCATCGCCGGTATGTGTTTGTTAAGTGATAAGTGTTTGCGATGTAACTATTGCTAACACATTATAATGCATCTTTAGTTTGTATCGTTTCTTTATTAATAAAGTAAACTATTCAAAGTAGAAATGCAATGGATGGGAACAGAATGATAAACTGGGTTGTAGCATTGGCAGTGAAACTAACAGCTCATGTTCATCATCGCTACAATGATCAACGAAGGGTGAACAAAACAGTGAAAGAGAAAAGGTAATGCATATGGGTCGTAGATTTCAACCATTATCGGTTAAGCAATTTATATTGCTATTATATGAAAATCAGATGATGTAATTTTCGTAAAATATAAAGGGTGCGTCAGAAAGAACGGATGGATTTCAAACTATCGATACGCAACGAGGAGAGAGATATAGTGAGGGGGACCACGACTGTTGGGTCAGCCATAGAATGCAGTTTCAGTTGAGAATATGGTGTTGGTCTGGTGTACAACGTGCTTTCATCGTGGAGACATTTTTGAAAAATAAAGAGTCTGTGATCGCCACTCAGGACTCATTTCGACATCGGATGTCACGCTAGGATTCCAACTCGGAATACAATTTTGCGGTGGGTGGCTTCATTTCGTATCACAGGTTCAACATTAAAGAAGAAATCACCTGGACGAAATTCTATTGCACTGAGATTGTCCGAGGCTACGGTAAGATCTCGCGCCCTGCGACTTCTTTCTTTGGGACCATTTGAAGGCGTAAGTTTGTAAACATCGATCACATACACTGGACGAACTGAAGACAGCGATTCGTGAAGAAATCGTGGCAATTGCACCAGCTATGACTGTGAAAGTGATGGCGAACATCAGAAAACGCCTCGATGCCTGTATTGAAAGCCAAGGACATCATATGGATAATGTTGTTTTCCATAAATAAACTGCATGTATTGGTGAATATGTTGATAACAATAAATTTTTGATTTGATGAATCTTTACAATTTTCTTGCCATGTGAAATCCATCCGTTCTTTCTGACGCACCCTGTATAAGGGCATATTTGACAAAAAGCAATTAATGTTTTTTCGGACTTTTTCCTCAGCAGCAAGACTGCTGTAAATATTAGATTTTTCGATTTCGTTCCTTGTCGTAGAAGATGAAACATTCAAAGTTTGGAAACTATACGAATGACTTCCACAGTCAGAGAAATTCAGGATATCGCAACCAATCTGTTTCATTACCAAGAGCTATTCTCTAGGATTGGCCACAGATCTCTACAGACAGGCGTATTGTCTCCTGCGCTTGCCTCCGAAACATGCATTTTTCTCCTTTTATGATACACATGGAAATCTGAAAAATATACCACTGCAAGGATTATTAAGGGTCACGAATTAGGCGTAATATGAATGTTGTTAAAACATACAGATAACAAATATATAAATAGATGGATGAGTAATAAATAAATAAAAACCAATAAACGAATTAACTTATAAATGAATGAACGAATGTACGAATAAATTTATATATAAATAATAAATAGCCACCGGCGTAGCTCAGACGGCTAAGGAGCTTTCCTGCCAATCCGGAATTGCGCTCGGGCGTGGGTTCGATTCCCGCTTGGACTGATTATCTGGTTGAATTTTTTCCGAGGTTTTCCCAAATCGTAAGGCAAATGTAATGTAATTTATGGCGTATTCTTGGCCTTATCTCGCCAAGTATCATCTCATTATCACAAATCCCATCGAAGGTAAATAACAAAGTAATTGATACAGCGTCGTTAAATAACCAAGTAAAAATAAATAAATAAGTAAATTAAATAATTATATAAATTAAATAAATAAACCAAATTACGTAATTCATTAAATAAATCACATTAATTAATAAATAAAATCAAATAAATGTATGTAAAACCAATAATAAATCAATTAAATTAATTACTTTTAGTGATTAAATAAGTAAAATAAATATACAAATGTTATTATTTAATTAAATCAAATAAATTAGTTAAACTCATAACAATGTTTCTCGAAGCTGCAGAAAAGTATTTCTACTATTTTAGTTCCTGTTCTTAGGCTATTGTCGGTAGTAAAAGACTGTCGTACATTCGTGACAAGTTAACAAACCGCACTAAAAATAAATAAAAAAATACATAAAATTAGAAGCGAGTTGTCAATAAGATAGGCTACAAGGTGTTTAGAGTATAAATGGCATAAGCTGCAATATCAACGTTTAGATGTTACTGAAGTTTCAGTTAGTTACACTATAAAGGAAACTACGCCGTATGTAATAATTTATCGAATTGTTAATATTAAATTACAATAAATGACATACATTGTTATCTTAACACACAGCGTTACGTAAATATAAATGAATACAAAAACATCAATTATTGCTTCACCTTTACCCTGACATAATTTATTACAAATATTTCTGGACACTCCTTAGGCCTACATGTACTTAACTACATCAGTTGTATACCTAATTTAATATATATTTCTTATCCTTTATTGCGATAATTGGTGATAGCGAAATGATACACACTATTCGTCATGGATTTATCTGACATTTGTCTTACAGTTTTAGAAAACTTCGGCAAAAACCCAACTAGTGGGATTCGAACACATTAGGAGAACAAATTTCGTCCATTAATTTATGAGCAATCATTGTACTTACACAATAAGTCGATTGTATTAGAATTTTAGAAATTCCAAAGCTTGAACTGTGACTATGATTTTTTTTATATTTATTTCAGAAATAGTACGAAAAGGTATTACATTGCCCTTAGTTAATGAGGAAGGAATTCATTAATAATTGTTCCAAAGTTAGTCAAATATCATTAACAATATGTGTTTCTGATTTGGTGAAAATCTGATCACAATTTATAAAACTTTACCATGAACATGTAATTTCAGATTGATCAAAATTCGTTTGAAGTTGAGATATGTTTTTACAAATTTAATGAAAACTGCTTGGCAAATGCTTAAAAAAACGTAGGCATATTTTAAGTTTGGTTAAACATTTTTTAAGATGGGAAAATATTTTAATAAAATCTATTTACATTTGTTTTTAAATCGGTTCACGGCTATGAAGTTGTTTTCATGAATATTTTGTTTCAGATTTAGTGAAGTTTGATTCACAATATTCCAAGTAGCCTACTTCTTTATGAACATGTGCATGAATGGGCAACTCGTGCTCATAAAGTGCTAAAAAATCCTTGAAAGAGAGAAAGACAGACGGAGCAGTTACAAGTTGTTTGTAGTTTCGCTGTAAAAGCAGTTCATTGCCGCGGTGTGCTCTGGAGGCTCATGCAGGTGGTCGTGATATCTACTCCATGATTTCAATTTCAGAAAGACGCTGGTACAATAATTACAGTAATTTTAGACAAACTGTACGTAAACACACATAACAAAATATTATATTATTTCCTAGCTTTGTAAATTAGTTTAGTACTGGAAACACAAACTGAATACACCTTTTCAAGAGACAACAAACATAGTTGCGACACTTATTTATTATTATACTATTTGTTAATATTTATTATTATATGTCTTATTTGAAACATAGAACGCGAGAATTTACAAGTCCTTATACATTAAAGAATATTTCTCTGTTCTCAGAAATGTAATAGTCTATATTCGCAAACAAACACAAATTCAAGGAAGTATTTTCACATGTTACGGCAGATGAAATAAACTTACTTCTAAGCTCTTTTTGTACATGGAGAGCTTTTACACTTCTTTCTTGTATTAAACTCTGACTCAAGTACATGCAGTATATATGGAAGCAAAGAGTATATTTGGAAATTCTGACTTAGGCAGCATTACGAACAGTTCGATTCCTGATTTCGCTGGAATCTGAGTGGCGTGCTGTTCTATAGATTTATCAATTCAAGCTATAAACTTTCAGGATGTTCTATCGGCTGTGAGCCGAAAGGATTTCAGAAAAATCTCGATTCCTTGTCAATTGTCACTGTTTCCCCAAACTTACCAGTGATTTCTCCTGTAGGTCTTGAAGTAGGGTCTTAAGTTTCATAAGAAGATTTTCTTATCACTCTTCAAGATAGTTTATAGTCAAAGAAAGTGAAGTTGTGTATGTTACACGATACTGTCACATTTTAAATTCATCCATAAATGCTCTTAGCTAGTCGATCATATCTCGTGCAATTCTGTAACTCGCACCCACAATGTGCTAACGATATTTGATATCCGTCTCACCTTGTTGATATCACATTTTTACTTTTAGCTATTCTAAAGCAGATCTAGATAGTATTTCTTTACTAAAACCTTCACTGTGTTTATTTGTAACATAAAATGTCGTGCGTAAGGAAGTTAATAGAACAAACAGAGGTGTGAAAATTATTAGAATAATCTTAATTTTAAAGGTTCTTTAATAGTTCCTTCACAAATATTCATTGAATTGATGAATATTGGTATATAATATTACTATACTGATGTAGGATATATTTACTATTAACAATGCCGGAAAGCATTGTTGTACATTGGTATTTCTCTTATTTTATATTTGTTATGGGAATTCAGAAATTATTATATTATGTTGGCGGAATTGGAAACATCAAAAATTAATTAAGAAATCCTTTAAACAAATTGTTCTTTGCGTTTTCATTGTTGTGAAGGTTCAAATGAACGTATACATCTGTTTTGTGCATATAATTTTTTATGTTTCCAATTCCGCCAACATAATATAATAATTTCTGAATTCCCATAACAATTGTAAAATAAGAAAAATACCAATGTACAACAATGCTTTCCGGCATTGTTAGTAGTAAATATATCCTACATCAGTATAGTAATATTATATACCAATATTCATCAATTTATTTATTTATTTATTTAAGATTATTCTAATAATTTTCACACCTCTGTAATACGAGCTTTACCTCATTTCTTAATAAAAAATCTTTCTCTTCCAATTCATCACTAAAGGGAAATGATCTGGGGATTATATTGTTTTTCACTTAAAACGAGCCGCCACTTACTGCAGACGCGAGCGAAGTTGTATACAGACACTACAGTACAGAGGCCGTTCTACCTGCACTGAGGTGTTCACACTTCGAGAGCACGAGTTGCCCACCCATGAACATGTGCTTCATATCTGTTAAAAGTTGAGAAATATTTTCACTATTTTGGTCAAAAATTATTCTCTGTCGAGAAACGATTTCAACAACATACTGTATAATCAGAATTTGATCAACATTTTCTGAAGACTGCGAATTTTTATTATGAACGTTTCTTTCAAATTTAGTTGAAATAAATTCATGATTGAGAATTTTTTTATAGTGAACATATTAACTCATTACAAGTTTTGCCAAAAACTGTTTTCTTACGAAGGCGGTGATAGCGGTGCACAGAGGTGCATTAAGAAAGCCTCGTTTCCTAGGCATCCAGCCAGTATGAATAAGAGAAGCAAGCGCGGTGTTTTCCGTCGGGTCGGCAGTAAAGTGTAGATCGGACAGCTGGTTTGTCTGCGCGGGCGCCCTACACGAGTTATGGGTCTGGATTGGCCGCCTCCCCGGCTCCCAGCTCCTGAACCAATTCGGTAACCATTGTTTTTCAATCAGTGCTACGCGATCCAATGATGACAATAAGCGTAAACTTCTTCCTTCCTTCAATAGGAAAGACAAAATAAGTTATTGCCACATTGCGAATCCCCGGAAAATAATTCAGCAATTTATAGCGAGTCACTAGGCCTAATTAATAGACAAACTTTATATAGGGACATCATTTTATTTTTACTTCAATTATAGAAACCTTACCCCACATCCTGGGATTCTGCCAAAATGGAACTCTCATCCGGAATACTAGACACCATGCAATACGAGAACTTATTGCTAAAAGTCTTCCTTCCTTCTACGAGGTTCACCAAGAAGTCCAGTACCTTGCAAAAGATAGAAGTTCTCGGCGAGTTGACATTATTGCCATTGATAGAAGAAATGACGGAGCAATTATCATCGATCCCATCGTGCGCTTTGGAACTGCAGTTGAACAACCTGTAGCAGTACATGAAGAAAAGAAGACCATCTATGACCCTACAATTCAATACTTTAGAGGTTATTATCATATACAAGGACAGATTGAAGTATTTGGCCTATTGTTCGGAGCAAGGGGAACAATTCCAAAATTCTCAGTTGAATGTTTTATGTCTTTTGGAATTCCTTTAAATATTTTGAAAATTATTGCTATAGACGTAATGAAATATTCTGGTCAGATTTTACGTAATCACCTGTACACCTAAATTTCCTTATATTCTATTTGATTACTAATAATCAGGGAACGGATTTATATGGACTAAAAATATATGAAATATGTAAATATATATGTAGTTATTTTTACCAAAATATGGAATTAAATATGGATTTTTACCAAAATATGGAATTAAATATGGACTTAAAATTATAAAAAAATGACTATGTACGTTAAATATTGGTACATTTTAATCAAACTAAACAAAAAATATAATGGACGTACCTTATCTTCCAATGTAGTTTCAACAAAACACAATTTTTATTGTCTGTTACCATAACAATAGGTTACAAACATTTCTTTCAAGTGCTGAAAAGTGAATCTTCTTCTATTGTCTCTGAGGATAGATTTATACTGACTAAAAGAGCGTTCGACGTCACAAGAAGTAACTGGTACATAATTCAATTTCACAATGTCTGCTGGGGATAAGTCCAAGTTAATCTTCACTGTTGATTCACCACTCATCACAGCAACAACCTTTTGTAGTTCTTCATATCCAGGGTTTTTTGAAAGTACAGTGTCCACCTTAGCTCTTACTGCATCTGCAACTTTACCTCTACCACGATTCAGTTGTTCCACAGTACTATTTATAATTTCAAAACTTTCAGATAGTGAAAGGTGCCTATTTTGGAGACTTTTGAGCGTTTTTATGATGCATGAAAATGTATGCTGAATGTGAGCTAAGTCATTCTTCACACTTATGTCACAGGTAACTGTTTTCGCAGTATCAATTGAGACTGCATCTTCAGAGTCCAATGCAAGGAGAACATTGTTAATAGAGTCTATATGTTCGGCATAATATTCAACTGCTTCTAGCCATGTACCCCATCTAGTTAAAATTGGCTTTGGTGGCAATGGAATTTCAGGGTACATTTCTTTCAACACGTTAACTCTACTGGGAGCTTTGAGAAATACTTTTTTCACTGATGAAATCAACAAATCTACTTTAGGGAAATTGTCTCTGACCACTTCTGCCACACGATGAAATGCATGCGCCACACAAGTAAAATGAGTCAATTTAGGATATACAACAGATAATGCTTGTCCAGCTTTGACCATATAAGGGGCAGCATCGCTAATAAAGAATAACACATTATCGTACATAATACCCTTTGGCCACAGGATACCCATAGCTTCGTTGAACAGTTTAACTATAGTTTTGTTATTGCACTTTTCTAGAACATCACAATGTAAAAGAATTCGTTCAGAATATTGTTCACTTAACAAACCGATAACTACATTACCAACAAGTCTACCTTCTTTGTCGGGAGTCTCATCAATGGAAACCCAAATTGAACTATCTTTAATTTCATCTCTTATCTTCTGTATTGTCTCATCGTAGATGGATGGAGCATACGTCTTCCTAAGTGTTGACTCATCCGGGATTGTATGTTGAGTATATTTTTCAAGGAATTCCCTGAAGACCTTATTCTTTAGTTTGTAGAGAGGAATATCAGCAGAGATGAGAGAACGGCACAGGTCGATGTTAAACTCAGATCTTACATTCGATGTTGTTGGTTGTGTTAAAAACAATTGTCTCTGCTTGGAATTTAGTTGTTTGTTGGCCTGATGTTTACTAGTTGTAATGTGTTGTTGCACCAGGAACTTTTGTGTAGATGATACTGCACACTGACACAAATTACAAAATAATATTTTATTGTCAGTTGATAAACCATCTTCTTTAAATTCTGAAATGTAACTTGTTAGTTTTGATTTTAAATTGACTGAATGACGTACTTTTGGCATATTTACCGTCTTTATAGTATGATTTACAAAACTGAACCTATGTGTACTCTGACTGGCATTTAACTGTTGAGCTGCACAACTGAAGTCTGTTAAAAATTTTAAATTAAATTAATACAGTTTTGTAACTTACTTTCCCATTGTTGATAGGACTGCTAATTTTCAAATAACTCTGATGTTAAAGGGATTACTGAACATGTGTTTAAATCTCTATTGTTGAAATGTATTTTTAAAAGTTAATGGAATTTTGTTTTGTTTTATTGTTAAACCTAATATAATATGGACTGTTTTATATGAAATATGGAAAATATATGGAAATTAACGAAAATATGTACTAAACTCTAAAATATGGAAAAATATGGAAAATAAAAGTAGGATTTTTCAACCCTACACATTGTGAAACATAAAGATAATGCAAAATATAAATTATATTAGCTTTATAAGTAAATATGTATTTACATATAAATCCTTTCCCTGCTAATAATTATTTGCATAAAAGTACTTTCCCAAGGGTAGCTTCCATTTGAAAATAAAAATCGTAAATAGTGATAAATAAATGTTTATTTTTATTTTATTTGTTTATTATGCTGTGTATTTTGGCAACCCTTACTGAAGGGCAGCTACCCTTGTGGGATTTATATATACCTGAGATTTTTAATGTACTTCTCTCCCACCCCTCTCTACTGAATAGTAAACTTCCAACCGTTCTTCACACAGAACCAAGCGTATACAGTCAAAGTCGCCTTACGGTCATAGTAAACACAAACAGTACTGAGTTAGTGAGTATAGTACGTTCCAGAAATATGTTCGCTTTCAATATTGAATCATATTTTCGCACAGGTACTGTCGTCCGTTTGCCTATGTCGCATCCCGGTTTCTCCCACACGCTTCTGCTCGTCCCTCTGTAAAGGTTAGTGGCTGTGCTGTTTTAGTTCTTTTCTGAAAACATTAATTTCTGTCAGGAATTGGACGTCTACATAATATTATACAACTGTTTAAAATAACTTGAATAAAGGGGTCTCGTTAATTAATTAACTTTCACGTGATTTCCGTTCTTTCTACGTCCCTGCGACAAAACCACTTGGGCGGACCTAATAAACAGGGATGTCCAAATAGCCTGCAGTGGTTTCACTGTGCTTCAATATCCAGTCTGGGACCAAGTACAACTTAAGAGCTATTCCGAGGTGATGGAGTGATAACATGGCTATCATAGAGTAAAAGTCTAACTATTTAGAGGAAACCTGCTCCAGAATTGTCTCTTTTAACAGAAATATCGTGCAATCGTGTGCGTGTCTATTCAAGGACGGATCAGACTACAGCTTTTCAACATGAAGACATTCAGGTATGCACATGCCCTTTAGGAGGAAGGGGTGAGATGAATAAACACAGAAGATATTGCTGAGAAAGGTCAAGCAACCTGGAATACTACAGGGACATCATTTTATTTTTACTTCAATTTTTATTGTACCTGAGTTTTTTAATGTACTTCACTCCCACCCCTTCTACTAATGAAGTTCAACCATCCTCCACACAGATCCAGGACCGCATATACAGTCATAGTAGCCTTACGGTCATACTAAACAGTACGTTCCAAAAATATGTTCGCGTTTTCCAGTGACGAAAAAGCTTTCAATATTGAATCATTTTCGCACAGGTACTGTCATCCATTTGCCTACGTCGCATCCCGGTTTCCACCACCAGCTTATATTCGCCAGCTAGTGGCTGGGCTGTCTTATCTCTTTTCTGAGAACATTAATTTCTGTTGAGAATTGGATATCTACGTAATATTATAGAACTGTTTAAAGTAACTTAAATAAAAGGGCCTCGTTAAGTAATTAAATGTCACGTGATTTTCTCTCTTTCTACGACCCTACGACATAACCACTTGGACGGACAGTAGATAGCATGTCTGAGTAATTTTATCTTTTCGGATCGGGTAGAAGTGAAGATTGAATTTACAGTACGTAAGATAATCTTTTATAGAGTAGGTACCAAATTATTTCAACTTGAGTTATTAATACGAAGGACGAACCTGGTAATTGGAATTACGTACAATAGTGTATAGTGCGATAATATGCATAAAAGAACTTAAGCCTGTATCGAAATGAACGGCCACCATTTTCAAAAATGTGTTTAAATATCCATGTTATGATTATTTTTCAATTTAACTTCATTCTCTATATTGTACGCTAATGTGCTGTAGACAGTATAATATGTTCTGCATAATGAATACGTCCACATGGACAGCTCAGTTCGTGAGTAAAAACACTCATTGTTAATACTGTACTGTATTTTGATTAAACAAAAACCTAATGAAAATTAACAAACTCAAAATCGCGATATTTTCTAGTTTACATAAATGGATGAACTACTTTTCTTCCCTCCTATACCTAGTATATTACGCCAGTATCATCGAACTCCAATCGTAGAAGGGGGTAGCAAACGGCGTTGATCCAGAAGTACAGGCAAGTGAATATTAAAAATGTTAGTAAAAATAAAATGATGTCCCTGTAGTTGACTGCCTAACTGACATCATTCTGCTCCTTGGATGCTAAGGAGTATCGCTGCAATTCATCCTTCTTCATGCAACGAGAACACTTGGAGATGCCATCGGGCATCGCCCATTAACACCGGCACAAGATGGTGTTTTACAGGAAAAAGTGTCATCTAATCTCATTCCGCCATCATCATAGCTCGTACACTTTATACTTAAACCATATTTCTTTTGGAAATGAAATGAATTGAAGAATATTGTCAAATGGAGGGTGTTGGTGAATTAAATTTATAATATCGAGGGATATGACAGAATCCTTGTACATAGATTTTGTTTTTAAATTATTTGACGACGCTTTATCAACTGCGAGGTTATTTTGCATCGGTTTAATCGGTGATAGCGAGATGCTATTTAACGAGATGAGGCCCAGGATCCGTAAACTATCGCGGTGCTACACCGGTTTCGTCCACCAAAATTACGACTGTAGTAAGCTACCAATGACAGAGAGTTGGTATCGTTCCGAGACTGCACTCGGTGTGGGTTCAAATCCCTCTTGGGCTGATTACCTGGTTGAAATTCTTTCGGGGTTTCTCCAACTGTAAAGCGAATGTCAGGTAATATCATTGAAAATCCTCAGAGTGATTTTTTTCAAATAAAATTTCTTTATTATCATTTCCACTCAACAAGCAGAATAACCTTCCGAATGATTTATGAACACAGAACAAATATGAAATCAGGGCTGGGAAAACTCACCCAATGTACCGATCTGCGAACACAAGTCCTTCTGGTTAGAAATCGTCAAGTGACTTACTTAACAATGATGTACCAAGAATTATGTTTCCATTTTCACTATACGCTTTGCCAAATAAGAAAAAAACTATCGGAAAATATACCCCTTTTCCCTACGATATCCGGACATTCGGTGCACCTTGCGTAGAATTTCTTCGTACATTAACTGCCATCTGTTATCACAATTTCTAAATACTACAGAGAAAAAAAACAATGGAACAACAAAACCTAATTTACGTGCATAGAAATGCGACGTTTACACAATTTATGAGCTTTATCGGGCCTCGGAGGTATTGTAGGTTGTTTTACAGCTTTTATTTACTGTACATGCCACAATAAAAGCTTATCTGAAAGCCATTTAAACAGCGTTTACCGTTACAAGGACATAACAGTGTTGTCCGCGACGATCCGAAGAAGTGATCAACTTGGCTGGCACAAAGCCTGCGTCCAAATAAATGTATTCTTATACACTGGAATTGCGGTTGTAATTCTTAACTGAGATATCTTATACGTAATGGGCGAGAAGTTACTAATTACTTATTTACTTATTTGCCTATTTATTTACATTTTTATTCATTCATTCATTCATTCATTCATTCATTCATTCATTCATTCATTCATTCATTCATTCATTCACTCATACACCTATTTATTTATTTATAAATTTATTTACTTATTTATACATTCAATTGATTAATTTGTTTGTTTATTAATAATTTACTTAATTATTTACTTATTTATTTATTCATTCATTCACTTATTCATCTTATTTATTTATTTATTCATTCATTCACTCACACAACAATTTATTTATTTATTTAATTATTAATTATTTACTTAATTACTTACCTATTCATTTACTTATTTATTTATTTATTTACTCATTTATTTATTTATATAATCATTCGCTCACAAATATTTAATTAATTAATTAATTAATTAATTAATTCGTCCATTCATTCATTCACTCACACAACCATTTACTTATTTATTTACCAAGTTATTTATTTGTTTAATTATTAACTATTTACTTAAATATTTACCTATTCATTTACTTATTTATTCACTCACTCACTCATCTATTTATTTATTTATTTATTTATTCATTCACTCATTCACAAATGTTTTTATTCATTCATTCATTCACTCACTCACTAGCCCATTTATTTATGTATGTATTTATTTATTTATTTGTTTTTATTTATTTACTTCTTTATTTATTTATTCATTCATTTATTTATTTACTTATGTATTTATTTATTTATACATTTATTTATAAACTCATTCATTCATTCATTCATTCAATTTTACAAGATTAAGATCATAGGACCTTCTGTTCCGTCCTACCAGATAGCACATGTCATAATAATACAACAAATATAAACAGTGACAGTAAATAATGAAAATGCATTAAATTCCAGGATCACAAGGAAAACACTAAACAGCGCATATAACACAAATACAAATAAGAAGAAAGAAAGAAGGAGGAAATAATAATAATAATAATAATAATAATAATAATATAAATTTCACATTAAGATTAAAACTGATAATGTGACTCGCAGGCAGGCAGGCAGAGGTAGGTTGGCACAGGCAGGTAGGGAGGCAGAGGTAGGTTGGCACAGGCAGTTACGCAGTCAGAGGTAGATTGGCACAGGCAGGTAGGTAGGCTGGCAGGCAGAGGTAGGTTGGCACAGGCAGGCAGAGGTAGGTTGCACAGGCAGTTAGGCAGGCAGAGGTAGATTGCCACAGGCAGGTAGGCAGGCAGAGGTAGGTTGGCACAGGCAGGCAGAGGTAGGTTGCACAGGCAGTTAGGCAGGCAGAGGTAGATTGCCACAGGCAGGTAGGCAGGCAGAGGTAGGTTGGCACAGGCAGGGTAGGTTGGCACAGGCAGTTAGGCAGTCAGAGGTAGATTGGCACAGGCAGGTAGGTAGGCAGGCAGGCAGAGGTAGGTTGGCACAGGCAGGCAGAGGTAGGTTGCACAGGCAGTTAGGCAGGCAGAGGTAGATTGGCACAGGCAGGTAGGCAGGCAGAGGTAGGTTGGCACAGGCAGGCAGGCAGGGTAGGTTGGCACAGGCAGGTATGCAGGCAGGCAGAGGTAGGCAGGAAGACAGACAGATATGTAAATAGATAGATATAAAAATCAGATATCTCATTGACATCGTTTTGGTTCATGTCATTGTAATGATGAAAACATTTAAATAGAGAATGATAAGTTAATGATGGAGGGAAACGAGATAACCCCGAAAAAACCCTCAGAAACCTTGAAGCTGTCCACAAATACTACTCCTCCCACGAAAGGGATTACAACATAACTCCGCAGTCATCGTACCTGAGCTACAAAAGCCGATTCTGCTCCAGATACTCTTAGTTCATTTCCTTTTAAGAGACGAAACTAATGTACAAAGTCAATTACTAAAAATAGATAAAACATGACTAGGTCGGAACTAACTGAAATAAACACCCTGTAGGACGGGACCCGGACCACAATGCTAATGTCCCTTTGTATTGGATGAACAGTCGTGGGCTTGGCCCCAACTAACTGTGCGGTATTCATGAGGTAAAAAAGGGAAGAAAAACAATGAGGAACTCAATAAAACTCTTCGATGTTATAGAGCGTTCGAAAAACGAAGTCCTTTCCTCCTGCAAGAAATATACCGACACTTCCTTAAACATAGCAGCAAATCTTGTGGTTACTAGACTTTCAGGTCAGTACGTTTAAATGTACTTTCTAATCAGCGATTAAGTCTAATGAAAAATAAGTCCACAATTTCCCCTTGTACAATAGAAAAAGGGTTCATGCCAAAATGTCTAATTTTGAATTAAGTCTAATCACAATGTCTACTGACGCATGGTCTAATGCCGAAATGTCTAATTGGAAACAATATCTATTCAGTGTCTAAAATCGTTTAATTAGAAAAGATGTCCTGTCAAAATGTCTAATTTTGAATTAAGTCTAATCACAAATAATGTCCCTTGACGTATGGTCTAATGGTGTAGAAACAATATCTATTAACTTCATGGTACAATAAAGTCGATTGAAAATCAGGAGATAATTAACACTGCAACTTCTAAACACTATCAATCTGTTCGCAACGTTCAGAGGCTTGAAATTAATCGTTTTTAAATTAAATTTATATGAAAACAATCCACGATATTGAAATACGCCAGATTATTACATTTTCTATCGATTATTTTTTATTTTAGTACGTTATTTTACGACGCTTTATCAACATCTTAGGTAATTTACCGTCTAAATGAGATGAAAGTGATGATGCCGGTGAAATGAGTCCGGGGTCCAACACCGAAAGTTACCCAGCATTTGCTCATATTGGGTTGAGGGAAAACCCCGGAAATAACCTCAACCAGATAACTTGTCCCGACCGGTAATCGAACCCGGGCCACCTGGTTTCGCGGCTAGACGCGCTCACCGTTACTCCACAGATGTGGACTTTTCTATCGATATGGAAAAAAGTCAAAATTCTACTGGCAATAGTTACCAAATAAGAGAGTGTTAAATATTTGGAAAAAAAGATTTCTTTATGAGAAAACTATAAACTTTCCACCAATATGTTATTACACTTTTTTTGTTACATAGCCTACAACATGAGGTATTCGCTCTAAAAATCTGCAGAGTTGTTTATTTCAATTTCATCCTGTACATTTCGTCTAAATAGAAAAAATAGTTGGATTTGGAAGATATTTCTACAAAATTGCAAGTTATTAATACACTTAAATTTGAAATTATAATAGTATTAAATTTTAGTTTCGCTTCCATACACAAAAACAGCGAATATTTCTTTTAATTAGTATTATCATTTAGGAAACGAACAACTGCACAATTATGATAAATGTGCCGTATAATCACATATCCTGGGTAATTCATTCATTTAGTATTCTGCCCAAGGACAGGTCTTTCACTGCAAACCCAGCTTTCTCCAATCTTTTCTATTTTCTGCCTTCCTCTTCGTTTCCTCATATGATCCATATATCTTAATGTCGTCTATCATCTTCTTCTGCCCCGAACTCTTCTCCCGTTCCCCATTCCTTCGAGTGCATTCTTCAGTAGGCAGTTTCTTCTCAGGGTAGTGACGCAACCAATTCCTTTTCCTCTTCCCGATCTGTTTCAGCATTATTCTTTCTTCACCCACTTTTTCCAACACAGCTTCATTTCTTATTCTGTCTGTCCACATCACACGTTCCATTCTTCTTCATATCAACATTTCAAATGCTTCTAGTAGCTTCTCTTCACTTCGTCGTAATGTCCATGTTTCTACCCCATACAATGTCACACTCCATACAAAGCACTTCACTAGTCTCTTCCTTAGTTCTTTTTCCAGAGGTCCGCAGAAAATGCTTCTTTTTCTATTAAAAGCTTCCTTGGCCATTACTATCCTCCTTTTCACTTGCTGGCAGCAGCTTATGTTACTCCTTATAGTACACCTCAAGTATTTGAAGCTGTACACTTCTCAGTTTCTGATCGGGTCAAAAACCCTGACAGAACTGATATTTAACCCTTGCGGTGAATTTCGGTGAAGTCCGGAGGGCCTAATTAGTCAAATCCATTCTCCTCAACTCCACGCTAGGGTCCCATGGGATCTTTTTAAGATGCAAGAGAGAGAGAGAGAGAGTGGTATGCGGAAAGCAACGGGAAACTACCGCATTTTCTTTCCCAAGAAAAACTGCAAATGTGGCATGATGAGTCTTTCCACGGTAAAAGATTCCGGACGTAAACTATATCCCGGGTGGTGACGGAAATTTCTTGTTGCCAAATTTACAGAACGGCCCCTAGGTTTTACTGAGTCTTTTATAAAATTGAGTACCGGTTCTTTCCCGGAGTTAAAAGGTGGTCGGAGCGTGCTGACAACCATACAACCTGAATCTAGTGCCAAGGTCAACAAAGCATGGGGTTCTACGTCCTTGCACCCTCTCCCCAAGTTCCTTCATGGAATGTAAAGGGGCTACCTCTACATTTGTACAGACGTTTTACAAAATCACTGAAATTTCTTTAAGTCCGAAAATATAACTCATGGGCATTAATGACCTCACTCAAAAATTTTAAGGCCCATTCACAATGAAAATTAAACATAACGTAAACATTAACATAAGCACATAAACATATGCCACAAACTTAAGTAGCCAAGGCCCATTCACAATGAAAATTAAACATAACATAAACATGAACACGTGTGTGGAAACAAACATACCGAATCAACAAAACTACAGAATCTATTACATAACAATGGAGAATTGCACAATGACTGACGATGTAGCTATTCAATTTATGTTTCTAATAACTACAATGACATCAGTATGGCTTTCAGTACTTGAAATCAAAGAAACGGAGATGTAAAAAACGATGGTGGATTCATCCATTGAATCAGAGAAGAATACAACAGGGGGACTTATATAACCACATTCACATACTGATATATTTTGAAACGCCAATACTTTGAACTATAAAATAATATTAGCTATAAAATGATTTAACTAATATCTACCTTCAGAATTCATTTTCTGTGCTATTTTTTTTCCATACATTCTCTTTTAATGTAATATTTTTGTATGTTTTATGTTTCTTGGTATAAAATAATCAACTTTTCGTCACATGATTCCATGTTGCGCGCCTAGCTATCATCACGGCCAATAGATCAAAATATTGCCTGTAGGCAAAGCCCATGAGATGTTAAACAAAAAGTGAAAACACGCTTTCCGCTTGTGTACTGATTCCAAATCGCATAATCATAAGCATGAAAGTTTGGAGTTTGCAAACTTTCATGTTAACGTCTTATGATTAAGATTAAGTTTATGCTTATGTAATTCATTCTGAATGCTTTCATTAAATAACATGGACACAAGGTTTTATGCTTACGTTACGTTTATGTTTAATTTTCATTGTGAATGGACCTTTATAGCATTCGAATTGGCTCCAACTAAGAAATAACATAAAATTTAGAGTTTGAGCTATAAAATAAATAATTGTAGCAAAAATGCACAAATGAAAAATTATATTTGTGCAAATTGCGAAATGCTAGTGCGATATTATAAATAATTGTGCAGAATATAAAATTAATAAAGTATGCAGCAACAAAAAGTTATGTAATTTGTTTCTTGGAGTTTTATTACTTTCAATCCATCTTATCACACTCTAGATATACTTATGTAAGTAAATCATTAGACGTATTAGGTATGTTTAGAATCAATTACTGCTGAATTTACATTCATATTAAAATACGTTATTTTATTGGCACTCTAAACATTGAAATTCTTTACTAGTATGCCCTTCAAGATTTATTGTTAGCAGAGTGCTAACTCTTTTTACTGAAAGGCGGTTTCCAATTTCAGTTTTTACAAGGTTCATGCAACTAAATCCTCGCTCACAATTTACAGTATGCGATGGAATTATATAAATAAGACATTGTTCACTTAACTTACATGAATTGCACCAACTCTTTGAAATCAATTTCTGAGCATCTATTGCTCAATATCTTTTTGAACATTGTCCATGCCATTAGCATTTCACTTAAATTCAGATTAGTTCAAACACATCTCTGATTTCATTTTCTCCATTACCATCTTCGTTTCTGAAGTCCAATGTGGTTGTCGCATTTTTGCACATTTACATTCAAAATTTGCTGCATTTTTAGAAATCGAGTAGCAAAAGGCGACAAATGCGACTTTGCTTAAACCCTGGTAAAATATCTTCAATATTCGACAACAATTTTCAATTCTGTTCTTTTATAGAAAATAAAATATTGAACTGGCCTTTTATAAAAAGTTTTCAACATCTTCAACAAAAACTGAAAACAAGGTATATAGGTAAAATAAATGTGTGTAAATAAGTACGTCGTGTTGAACTTTTGGTTGGCACTGTAGACAGTATTTTGACAACATTTTTTAGTTGCGAACCCGGTAGCTCTATAATAATGGGCAGGAGTGGCACCTCGTCCTCGTGATGGGCTCTTAATTTTCTGTCCTTAATCTGTTTGCAGCCCGCAGCAGTGCTGGACAGACGCTGTAATGATTGCTTAATACAACCTCGTGCTGCGTAATTGAGGGTTCGGGTCCCAGTGAATTGACACAAAGCTGCAATTACTTATAAGAACCGGCCGCTAACTCCAAAAATTGATCGTCTTCGTAGCTAAATTAAATAATTCTTTAATCATCCTGACTAAAGAGGATATTGCATTTCATGCCGATATATGTTTCTTTGTTCTTGCACTCTGTAAGAATTTTTTTGCACTAAAAGGTTGGCTGGAACGAATAAAAAGGAACAAACAGTTATTTAAATTTAAATTCATATTTATAAAATTCATCAAAAAACATCGGGATTTAGAAATCAGCAAAAATAATAAAAAAAAAATAGAACTTCTTAGACACAATGGGTAATATGAATAAAACTTAAGTACTTTCTCAAGGTTTGTACTTATGAGTATGAGCTCTTCCTGC
Source organism: Periplaneta americana (assembly GCF_040183065.1). Taxonomy (NCBI): domain Eukaryota; kingdom Metazoa; phylum Arthropoda; class Insecta; order Blattodea; family Blattidae; genus Periplaneta; species Periplaneta americana. Next base: position 24,518,368 of record NC_091130.1, read on the forward strand.
GACTACAGTATATACTCGTAACCACTAGAACATACTCATTTCCGTAAGAATAAAAACGTTTTACCTAACCTCATCTCAACAGCCTTCTTGATCATTTATTTACATATTTATTCTTTGATACGAGCGATAGAGAGGTAAATTTTAACTCACCATGAGAACCCAAGGAGTTCAGACTGGGAACAAGAGAATTCCCTATTTATCGTCAACTATCTTTAAACAATTCAATTCAATTTATTATGCCATTAAACATACAGTGATAGGCTTCGTCACAAAAAAAAACATACATTTGAAAATACACATATAATTGAAAACAGTAAAGCTTAATTAGAATAAAAACACAAAACGTTTTGAAACTCTAAAATTAATGAAAACATTTCACTCTTAATGTAATATTTGTAACTAATTGTAAATAACTTTATTTATTAAAAAATAATTTCGTGTGAATTTATGTTAAGAAACTCATCTACAGAGCAGAAAGGATTCATTAAAAGCCAATTATAAAATCTAGCTTTGAACTATTGGTCGGTAACTTATAATATTGACTGGGAAGCTTATTATATAATTTCATCCTCATGACAGAGAAATTTGTACTACTTTTATGTAATCTACAGTATGGAATATTAATTTGTTCACTATTTCTAATTCCATGATCATGTATATTGGCTATTAATGAGTAATTGTCTATATTTTGTCGAGTGTAAAGGTCTAGGTCGTGTATATATATATATATATATATATATATATATATATATATGACGTTAATAGCTGTGATTTGTTTGAAAAGAGGTCGACAATGTTCAAGATAGTTTGATTGACATAGAATTCTAATGGCTTTCTTTTGCAAAATCAAGACACTCCCAATTTTGCTACCATTTCCCCAAAAAATTAAGGCATACCTAATTATCGTCAAACGAAAGCACATAGACAGGAAATTACATTAAATTTGTGCCAGCACAGCTTTAGATCAATGTTGAACTTTGAGTCTATGCTTAACGGATGTAAAGGGATTGAGAGGATGTTTTTGTTTAGCTAAACTACAAGACAAAGCTAATTAAAAACAAAAACAGTAAGGTACATGACGACATCTTTTCTTTTCGGTGCCTGATCTTTAGCCGTTTTAAAACCTGTTAATCTTGGCTGGTGTTTTTGACTAAGTAGATCATTAATTCATCTAAGTGACGCTATGTAAAGATTCATCTTTAGAGACGAGGAAAGCTTAGTAAAGACATTAATTTATTTTTGTTTTTCTGCAGTTGAGTTGTCGAGATCTCCTTAAGAATTATATATAACACGTGTAGGCCTATATACTAACTTTTAAAGGACTAAATACAAAGTTTTTTTTCAATAATCCAGGAGATAACATTTATAGAGCCAGACTTAAGACCAGATAACATAACATAGTTGTTTATGGCATACTCATTATTCGAAAAATTGTAGCTTGCAACAATGATTGTCGCATGTTTCCGAGGAAGTCCAGGATTCTAACGGGCTAGAGTTGATTTCTGACGTAGACTGAAAATTTTGTCTGGAATTCTCTCATTCAGGGATAGTTCTTTTTATGCACTGTATATAAAATTTTCCCTAGCTCTACTTTGCTGTCAAAGGGGTCCGTGCTAAGTATTTTATTAATCTTAAAAATGCATCGACCTTGGCCTGGTTTAAACCCACGAACTTCGGATGCAATGGCAAGTATGGATGAATCTGACCGGATCGAAGGTCGGTTTTGTTACCTGCGAGACCATCGACGGACTAAGTATGGTGGAATATGGGCACATAGAGGAAACAAACTACTGTATCCAGATTCTGAGATGAACTTATGTTTTGGTCGCTGCGTTTGTTGAGCGCAAGCTGTCTTGGTGGAGAACGAGGCACGCTGCACCCCACATCCCAGCCGTTCACGCGCACCTGCTGCCTTAACTACGTGATTCCGCAAACACGCCCGCAGCAGCCACGTGCAAACCGTGGCTCGCGGTCTGCATGCACGCAAATTTTTAAATTCCTGTAAACTAGAACAAAATCCTCAGAAAACACCTTCCGCGAGCTATATACATTAAAGTTACATTTCTGTCAAAGATCACCATATTCGTGCGAGGGCTTGACGTTTAGTTTAAACTACAGGTGAGAATTAAGTATTCTACGCGATAAACATACTGTATACCAGGAATAGGAAAATGGATAAATATAGCGGATATGTTAGCGAATAAACGAATCGGATGTATGTAGCAGCAGCACTAGTAGTAGTAGTAGTAGTAGTACTAGTGGTACTACTAGTAGTAGTAGTAGTACTAGTGGTACTACTAGTAGTAGTAGTAGTACTAGTGGTACCAGTAGTAGTAGTAGTACTAGTAGTACTAGTGGTACTACTAGTAGTAGTAGTACTAGTAGTAGTACTAGTGGTACTAGTAGTAGTAATAGTAGTAGTAGTAGTGGTACTAGTAGTAGTGGTACTATTAGTAGTAGTAGTAGTACTAGTGGTAATAGTAGTACTAGTGGTACTAGTAGTAGTAGTACTAGTAGTAGTAGTAGTAGTAGTACTAGTGGTACTAGTAGTAGTAGTAGTAGTAGTAGTAGTAGTAGCATTAGTGGTACTAGTAGTAGTAGTGGTACTAGTAGTAGTAGTAGTAGTAGTAGCACTAGTGGTACTAGTAGTAGTAGTGGTACTAGTAGTAGTAGTAGTAGTAGTAGTAGTACTAGTGGTACTAGTAGTAGTATTACTAGTGGTACTAGTAGTAGTACTAGTGGTACTAGTAGTAGTAGTTCTAGTAGTAGTAGTAGTACTAGTGGTACTAGTAGTAGTAGTACTAGTAGTAGTAGTACTAGTAGTAGTAGTAGTAGTAGTACTAGTGGCACTAGTAGTAGTAGTACTAGTGGTACTAGTAGTAGTACTAGTAGTAGTAGTAGTACTAGTAGTAGTAGTACTAGTAGTAGTAGTAGTACTAGTAGTAGTAGTAGTAGTAGTAGTAGTAGTGGTACTAGTAGTAGTACTAGTAGTAGTAGTAGTACTAGTAGTAGTAGTACTACTAGTAGTAGTAGTAGTAGTAGTGGTACTAGTAGTAGTACTAGTAGTAGTAGTAGTAGTAGTACTAGTGGTACTAGTAGTAGTAGTAGTAGTACTAGTGTCCACATCTGTGGAGTAACAGTCAGCGCGTCTGGCCGCGAAATCGGGTGGCCCGGGTTCGATTCCCGATCGGGACAAGTTACCTGGTTGAGGTTTTTTCGGGGTTTTCCCTCAACCCAATTTGAGCTAATGCTGGGTAACTTTCGGTACTGGACCCCGGACTCATTTCACCGGCATTATCACCTTCATCTCATTCAGACGCTAAATAACCAAAGATGTTGATAAAGCGTCGTAAAATAACCTACTAAAAAGTAGTAGTACTAGTAGTAGTAGTAATAGTAGTAGTAGTAGTAGTAGCAATAGTAGTAGTACTAGTAGTAGTAGTAGTACTAGTAGTAGTAGTACTAGTAGTACTAGTAGTAGTAGTATAGTAGTACTAGTAGTAGTAGTACTAGTAGTAGTAGCAGTAGTAGTACTAGTAGTAGTAGTACTAGTAGTAGTAGTAGTATTAGTAGTACTAGTAGCAGTAGTAGTACTAGTACTAGTAGTAGCAGTACTAGTAGTAGTAGTAGTAGTAGTAGTAGTAGTACTAGTAGTACTAGTAGTAGTAGTAGTAGTAGTAGTACTAGTGTCCACATCTGTGGAGTAACAGTCAGCGCGTCTGGCCGCGAAATCGGGTGGCCCGGGTTCGATTCCCGGTCGGGACAAGTTACCTGGTTGAGGTTTTTTCGGGGTTTTCCCTCAACCCAATTTGAGCTAATGCTGGGTAACTTTCGGTACTGGACCCCGGACTCATTTCACCGGCATTATCACCTTCATCTCATTCAGACGCTAAATAACCAAAGATGTTGATAAAGCGTCGTAAAATAACCTACTAAAAAGTAGTAGTACTAGTAGTAGTAGTAATAGTAGTAGTAGTAGTAGCAATAGTAGTAGTAATACTACTAGTAACTATTGTTACTTACAATATTAGTCTTTCCAGGAATCAATCAGGATGGAAAAATAAAATTCACAAGTAATTACTTCTAGCAAAGGTGGCAGGAAATTAATCCATAGGCCTAATGGATTCATTTATTATAGATGAGATTAGAAAAACGGGAATGTTCGCGTAAACCTGAATGTAGAGCAACAGCAATAACAAAATCGGAAGGTGACGCTTTATCATGCTCCGAATTAGGAGTGCGTAAAGGGCGAGCTCGTGGTTCTAAGATAAAAACCAGTAGCTACTGAACTCCCAGAGTTACCACCAACACAAATTCTTAAGGTGGAATTTTCTTTAGGCCAGTACGTAGAGACTACACAGAAGAAGAAATGGTTACAAACTCAAAATCGCATAATATCTATCGTCTTGCAATATCCAGCATATAAAGAAGATTGCAGAAGGTTTACTTACTTACAAATGACTTTTAAGGAACCCGAAGGTGCATTGCCGCCCTCACATAAGCCCACCATAGGTCCCTATACTGAGCAAGATTAATCCAGTCTCTATCATCATATCACACCTCCATCAAATCCATTTTAACATTATCCTCCCATCTACGTCTCAGCCTCCCCAAACATCTTTTTCCCTCTGGCCTCCCAACTAATATTCTATATGCATTTCTGGGTTCGTCCATACGTGCTACATGCCCTGCCCATCTCAAACGTCTGGATTTTATGTTCCTAATCATGTCAGATGAAGAATACAATGCGTGAAGTTCTGCATTGTGTAACTTTCTTCATTATCCTGTAACTTCATTCCTCTTAGCCCCAGATATTTTCCTAAGAACCTTATTCTCTAACACCCTTAATCTCTGTTCTTCTCTCAAAGTGAGAGTCCAAGTTTCACAACCATAAAGAACAACCGATAATATAACTGTTTTATAAATTCTAACTTTCAGATTTTTGACAGCAGACTAGACGACAAAAGCTTCTCAACCGAATAATAACACGTATTTCCCAATCTATACTGCGTTTAATTTCCTCTCGAGTGTGATTTATATTTGTTACTGTTGCTCCAAGATATTTGAATTTTTCCACCTCTTACTTACTTACTTATTTACTTACTTGCTTACTGACTTTTAAGGAACCCGGAGGTTCATTGCCGCTCTCACATAAGCCCGCCATCGGTCCCTATCCTGAACAAGATTAATCCAGTCTCTATCATCATATCCCACCTCCATCAAATCCATTTTATATTATCCTCCCATCTACGTCTCGGCCTCCCCAAAGGTCTTTTTCCCTCCGGCTTCCCAACTAACACTCTATATGCATTTCTGGATTCGCCCATATGTGCTACATGCCCTGCCCATCTCAAACGCCTAGATTTAAAGTTCCTAATTATGTCAGGTGAAGAATACAATGCGTGCAGTTCTGTGTTGTGTAACTTTCTCCATTCTCCTGTAACTTCATCCCTCTTTGTCCCAAATATTTCCCTAAGCACCTAATTCTCAAACACCCTTAACCTTTGTTCCTCTCTCAAAGTAAGAGTCCGAGTTTCACAACCATACAGAACAACCGGTAATGTAACTGCTTTAAAAATCCTTTCAGAGTTTTGACAGCAGAGTAGATGACATAAGCTTCTCAACCGAATAATAACAGGTATTTCCCATATGTATTCTGTGTTTAATTTCCTCCCGAGTATCATTTATATTTGTTACTGTTGCTCCCAGGTATTTGAATTTTTCCACCTCTTCGAAGGATAAATTTCCATTTCGTACAATATTCTCGTCACGAAACATAATCATATACTTTGTCTTTTCTGGATTTACTTCCAAACCTGTCACTTTACTTGCTTCAAGTAAAATTCCCGGATTTTCCCTAGTCGTTTGTGGATTTCCTGCTAACATATTCACGTCATCCGCATAGACAAGCAGCTGATGTAACCCGTTCAATTCCAAACCCTCTCTGTTATCCTGGACTTTCCGAATGGCATAATCTAGAGCAAAGTTAAAAAATAAAATACAAATACAATACAACACAATATTGTACAATATTGTTTCCTGAATGAAAATGCAATCTTTGTTTTCGTTATGTCGTGTGATGTATATCTGCTCGTGTCTCTTATCATTCGTCTGTTACGAAAATGAAGCAGAGGTAAGCCTACTTTAGTAAGGTAGAGTTTACAGCATTGACCGTGGGAGAGACGTAGAGAGGGGGTGGCTCGGATTTTAATTATAAATTCTCTGGGACGCAGTCTTGTAGTCACATCTGGGTATTGCAATCTCAGCAGCAACAATATTAGCTGTACACTACGAGTGTTTTAACTGTCACTCCAGTCTAGTAGTATGACGTCACACGTCTCAGAGGGTTTCAAGTAACCCTCAGCTTTGCTTTCCAACCCCCACACCCTTCCTTTCCCAAGCGAGCAAAGCTCATAGCAGCATTATCCAATTATGATTAAAAGGTTACTAAGAGTGTATTAATTAGTGAGGGAGGGGGTGGATGAAGGGTAACTGCTGCTGTAGCCTTAATGTGCAAGTGATGTGATTTTCACCATTAAAAGCTTCTTTTTCCTCACCCCCGACCTCACTGTTTCCATCATCTCAAACCCCACCACCTCCACCCCTTTTCCAAATCCTCCCTCATCTGTAATTCTGCATCTCCTTTATACCTCACTCCCACCCCCTCTCTCACAGACTCAATATCTCGGTTCCAATAAATCACATCACAAGGGTTGGAGAGGGATGGGGTGGAGTAGTGAGGGCGTGAGAGGATAGTATGGATTCTCATCAACACTTGGTGTTTTCTAACATCTTCTTCTGCAATTATGTTAGCTAGCGCATGTTTCCGATCACAGTTCTTAGATCATCGGTAGCGCGACTAAGATTGTGGGTTCTAGAACCAAAGTTTGTGTCCCTGTTTAGGTACCACTTCAAGAATGGTTATGGAGTAATCTACAGGTCCATGCATTTATGAATTCTATTGGTGTAACTGCAAAAGTTTACTTCCTACAAGTGAACAAATAAGAATTAAATAAGTTAACGTATATTAATAGAGAATACGAACAAAAGACTGAATTGTTTCTCTTCAAACTGAGACAGCTTAGAACATCAGCTGTTAAAGTGTATGATACGAACTGACGAATTATACACTTTTATGCCTATTTGTATGTTGAGTTAGGATATGTAATATGTGTTTTGTTTGTACCATTTTCATATTAATTTATGTTTTACGGAGAGGGGTTGGATTTAATCATAAGAGAGGGGAGGCGATATCTATAAAGTAGGACTTGTTTTGTAAATCACGTACGGTCAAAACATCCGTGCACTAGATTTAAGGGCAATTCTGATAGTTTAGTGCATCTGTATGTATAATATTGCTGAATAAATTTATCTATTTGTCTAAGTTAGAGAATTAACAATTTACTGAAATGAATTGTTATTTAGTCAATTGTCCGAAGACAGGTTTGAACCTCATAAATGACACCAATAAGGCATCACTCATGAGTCAACAACTGAAACAATAAATAATGAAGAAGGGTGACAAGTTCCTTCCCCCTCCATTGTAAACATCGTTGACTTCAAACTTCAGATGAAGATATTAATTAATAAACATATAAATGAATAAATGAACGAATTAATTAATTAAGGAGTACGTGAAGAAAATAAATGAATTATTAAACAAGTGAATGAATGAATGAATGAATGAATGAATGAATGAATGAATGAATGAATGAACGAACGAATGAAGGAGAACGTGAAGAAAATAAATTAATTATTAAACACGTGAATGAATGAACGAATGAATGAAGGAGCACATGAAGAAAATAAATGAATTATTAAACACGTGAATTAATTAATTAATTAACGAATGAAGGAGCACGTGAAGACAAATTAATTTAAACACGTGAATCAATTAATTAAGTAATTAATTAGTTGAGGAGCACTTGAAGGAAATAAATTAATTATTAAACACGTGAATGAATGAATGAATGAATGAATGAATGAATGAATGAATGAATTAATTAATTAATTAATAAAGGAGCATGTGAAGAAAGTAAATTAATTTAAACACGTGAATGAATGAATGAATGAATGAGTTAATTAATTAATTAATTAAGGAGCACATGAAGGAAATAAATTATTTATTAAACACGTGAATGTATGAATAAATGAATGAATGATTAAACATTTGAATTAATTAATTAATGAAAGAGCACGTGAAGGAAATAGATGAATTATTAAAATGTGAATGAATGAATGAATTAATGAATTATTGAACACGCGAATGAATGAATTAATGAATGAAATAGATAAATTATTAAAAACGTGAATGAATGAATGAAATTAATTATTGAACATGTGAATGATTGAATTATTGAACACATGAATGAATGAATGAATGAATGAATTATTGAACACATGAATGAATGAATTATTGAACACATGAATGAATGAATTATTGAACACATGAATGAATTATTGAACACATGAATGAATGAATTATTGAACACATGAATGAATGAATTATTGAACACATGAATGAATGAATTATTGAACACATGAATGAATGAATGAATGAATTAATTAATTAATGGACTGATGGATGAATAAATAATTAATTCGTTCTTTCATAGTTTTCTTCCGAAGGGCAGGTCTTTCACTGCAAACCCAGCATTGTCCAGTATCCGTATATGATCCATATATCATTATGTCGTCTATTATCCGTTATCTTCTTATACCCCGAACTTTTCTCCCGTTCACCGAATGAATAATAATAAATAATAAATCCGAGGCGTGGTAGCCCATGAAGGCCAAGGACGATCAACTGACTGATGGCCTCACGTCCACTTGCCTCATCAAATCATAGGTGAATGGTCATCCAATCAGAATGGAAGTAATGATTGGTTAGCAATGACTCCCTGAGACGCTATACCTGGATTACGATACCTCTTTTCCATCTCACCGTAGCTTCCCAAATTCATCACGATGCTGGGTGACCATCGGTCCCATACATTGGTCGAAATTTTGTGAGAAAAATATCTTCCTCATTTTTTATCGTTAGTTCATGGTCTGACGCCTTAGACCATGCAGCTACGGTTACGGCAGAGGGCGTTTAGTTCACTCATTCAATTATTTTCTCATTAATTAGTCAATTAATAAAATTCATTCATTTCTTCTCACTTACTGAAGGAATTGATTTACTTATTCACTCGCTTTTTTCATTTATTCAACATTTCGATAGATCAGCCAGTCATTCACTTATTCATTAATTCATTCGACTATTTCTTCAGTCATTTTTTCATTAATGACAAATCACTCCACCTCAAGAAAGCATGGGGCTCTACGTCCATGTCCTCTCAAGTGCCTTTATGGCATGTTAAGGGCCTATCTTTACCTTTATTAGTATCCATTTCAACTTCTACTCCATCTCATAATTTCACAATAAGGAATCGGTTGAGCCTGATTCCAAACATTGTAAACATTAGATAATTATCCTACCGAAAAATTGTTTTTAGAATTTAAAGTCTTAACAATATATCAAATTTATATTAATGCTTTATTAAATTTTATACACAAAAATCACACATATTTCAGAACATATATTCACAAACACAAAACCAAAGGCATGGATAACATATATCTGTTTGAACCCACATGTATAACGAGCACTGCTTTCAAACATAGTTCTAATATCGGCCCTAGAATGTATAACAAGTTAATAAAGAAATACCAACATCTAGGCCTATTTACGTCCAACACGAAAACATTCTCTTTTACAGGAGTGCTAAAATTTTGTAAATTTACAATTTCTTTCTATTGTATTTTTCTGGCAATAAACATTATTATTATTATTATTATTATTATTATTATTATTATTATTATTATTATTATTATTTGAAATGACAAATATAAATGATACTCGGGAGGAAATTAAGCACACAATAAATATGGGAAATGTCTGTTATTATTCGGTTGAGGAGCTTTTATCATCCAGTCTCCTGTCAAAAAATCTCAAAGTTAGATTATAAAACAGTTATATTACCGGTTGTTCTTTACGGTTGTGAAACGTGGACTCTCACTTTGAAAGAGGAACATAGGTTAAGGGTGTTTGAGAATAAGGTGCTTAGGAAAATATTTGGGGCTAAGAGGGATAAAGTTACATGAGAATGGAGAAAGTTAGCCTACACAACACAGAACTGCACGCATTGTATTCTTCACCTGACATAATTAGGAACATTAAATCCAGACGTTTGAGATGGTCAGGGCATGTAGCACGTATGGGCGAATCCAGAAATGCATATAGAGTGTTAGTTGGGAGGACGGAGGGAAATAGACCTTTGGGGAGGGCGAGACGTAGATAGGAGGTTAATATTAAAATGGAGGTGGAATATGATGGTAGAGCAATGGCGGGCTTATGTGACGGCGGCAATGAACCTTCGGGTTCTTTAAAAGCCAGTAAGTAAAGAAGTAAGTAAGTAAGTAAGTATTATTTGAAATTAATCTTTCACAATTCATTGTACGCGTCGAAATGAATAGCAGCAGGCGTTTAGCACGTAGGGAAGTTGCACGGAGTCTCAGAATGCATGAGCAGAAAAGGAATTTAGGTCGCTGGTAAGTTGAAAAAATGAGGAGATCCATTCTACCAGCCACCAGCGGGCTAACAAGCTAGGTAGCAATCGACCGAACAGTCTTCGTCTTGCAAGTCTCTATTGCGTAACGTCTAGGCATTCCTTGCAGCATGGTAACCAGTCAGGCTACCAGCTACCAGCCAGGCTTCTTCTTGTACGTAGGCTATCCTTACACTACAAAACCGGAAGGTCGAGGGTTCGAATCCCGATGAGGTAATATCTATTTTTTTAATTGAACTACTTCTTTCGGCTGCACTAAGGCAATGGAATTTACACAGCCTCTGAAAAAAGGGCACCAAGGACATTTATTTATGAATCAAATTAAAACCCTAGCATATCTATCTCGAGGAAAGTAGGGTTATACAGGGACATCATTTTTAATTTACTAACATTTTTAATATTAACTTGCCTATACCTCTGGATCAATGCTGTTTTCTACCCCCTTCCACGACTGGAGTTCGATGATACTGGCGTAATATACAAACAAATCACTTTACTAGGTATAGGAGGGAACAAAAGTAGTTCATCCATTTACGTAAACTAGGAAATATTGCACTTTTGAGTTTGATCATTTTCATTAGGTTTTTGTTTAATCAAAATACAGTACAGCATTAACAATGAGTGTTTTTACTCACGAACTGAGCTGTCCATGTGGATGTATTCATTATGCAGTGTATATTATACTGTCTACAGCACATTAGCGTACAATATAGAGAATGAAGTTAAATTGAAAAATAATCATAATATGGATATTTAAACACATTTTTTTTAAATTGTGGCCGTTCATTTCGATACAGGCTTCAGTTCTAATGTGTATATTATCGCACTATAGACTATTGTACCTAATTCCAATTACCAGTTTCGTCTTTCGTACTAGAAACTGATGTTGAAATAATTCTGTACCTACTCTATAAAAGAGTACCTTGCGTACTGTAAATTCAATCTTCATTTCTGCCCGATCCGAAAAGATAAAATTACTCAGACATGCTATCTACTGTCCGTCCAAGTGGTTATGTCGTAGGGTCGTAGAAAGGGAAGAAATCACGTGACAGTTAATTACTTAACGAGGCCCTTTTATTTAAGTTATTTTAAAAGTTGTATAATATTACGTAGACGTCAAATTCCTAACAGAAATTAATGTTCTCAGAAAAGAGCTAAGACAGCCCAGCCACTAGCTGGTGAACAAAAGCTGGTGGGGGGAACCGGGATACGACGTAGGCAAATGGACGACAGTACCTGTGAGAAAATGATTCAATACTTAAAGCTCTTTCGTCACTGGAAAACGCGAACATATTTTTGAAACGTACTGTTTACTATGACCGTAAGGCTACTATGACTGTATATGCGGTCTTGGATCTGTACGGAGGACGGTTGAACTTCATTAGTAGAAGGGGTGGGAGTGAAGTACATTCAAAAACTCAGGTACAATAAAAATTGAAGTAAAAATAAAATGATGGCCCTGTATAAGAATCACTGCAGAATGAATAAATAAATATTTATTTGATCGTTCATCTGCTCGCTCATTCATTCATTATTGAACACGTGAATGAATTAAATAGATAAATTATTTAAAACATGAATGAATGAAATGAATTATTGAACACGTGAATGAATGAAATAGATGAATTATTTAAAACATGAATGAATGAATGAAATGTATTATTGAACACGTGAATGAATGAAATAGATGAATTATTTAAAACATGAATGAATGAATGAAATGAATTATTGAACACGTGAATGAATGAAATAGATGAATTATTTAAAACATGAATGAATGAATGAAATGAATTATTGAACACGTGAATGAATGAAATAGATGAATTATTTAACACATGAATGAATGAAATGAATTATTGAACACGTGAATGAATGAAATAGATGAATTATTTAAAACATGAATGAATTAATGAAGTGAATTATTGAACACTTGAATGAATGAAATAGATGAATTATTTAAAACATAAATGAATGAATGAAATGAATTATTGAACACGTGAATGAATTAAATAGATGAATTATTTAAAACATGAATGAATGAATGAAATGAATGATTGAACACGTTAATGAATGAAATAGATGAATTATTTAAAACATGAATGGATGAAATGAATTATTGAACACGTTAATGAATGAAATAGATGAATTATTTAAAACATGAATGAATGAAATGAATTATTGAACACGTGAATGAATGAAATAGATGAATTATTTAAAACAGGAATGAATGAATGAAATGAATTATTGAACACGTGAATGAATGAATGAATTAATTAATTATAAGGACTGATTGGTGAATGAATAATTCATTCGCTCATTCATAGTTTTCTTCCCAAGAGCAGGTCTTTCACTGCAAACCCAGCATTGTCCAGTCTCCGTATATGATCCATATATCTTAATGTCGTCTAGTATCCGTTATCTTCTTCTGCCCCGAACTTTTCTCCCGTTCACCGAATGAATAATAATAACTAATAACACCGTGGAGTGGTAGCCTATGAAGGGTCAAGGGCGACCAACTGACTGCTCTCTTGTCTCATCAAATCATGAGTGAATGATCATCCAATCAGAATGGAAGTAATGATTGATTAGCAATAATTCCCTCAGACGCTATAGCTTGCTTACGATACCATTTTTCCATCTCATCGTAGCTCCCCAGATTCATCACGATGCTGGGTGACCATCGTTCCCATACACTGATCGAAATTTTGTGAGAAAAATGTCTTCCTCAATGAATATTCGATACAGCTTCGTCTTGTACAGGGCTGGGCACATTACGTGATTCTGAGAAATGAGCGTTTCTTGCTTTAAAGAGCGCATCTCGCGAGCGGTGTGACGTAAGCATACTGTACGTCATTCAGTGTCGGTGCAGTGGTGACTCTGCAGTATGAGACGAACTTTGAAGACGGTGCTTCCGCTTATACACTAAAGCGGCCCGCTACTCCCAATGCTTTTAATGTATCATGGGAGGAGGAGTTATTTTTGGTATAGAGCAGTGGATTAGCAAAGTGTTTAATTTGGCATAAAACACTCCAACTGATTAAGAAGTTCAATATCCAACGACATTATTCTTTACAACATGCTACTGAATATGACAAATATGTTGGTAATGAACGCCATAAATTAATACAACTTAAAGAAAATGTTTCTCAGGTACATTATATTAGAGTATCTATTTGATATTTACATTGTATTATAATATGATATATGATATATCATGAACTGTGATATATTATACTAAGATATATCATAATACTTGTATAATTTAAAATTACATATTACTAAATGTACTATAATAACTTATAATGCAATATAAATATCGAATAGATACTCTAATATAATGTAGCCTACCTGAGAAACGTCTTTTTAAGTTGTATTAATTTATGGTCATATCATATCATATCATATCATATCATATCATATCATATCATATCATATCATATCATATCATATCATATCATATCATATCATATCATATCATATCATATCATATCATATCATATCGTATCATATCATATCATATCATATCATATCATATCATATCATATCATATCATATATCGCATCGCATCACATTATTATATATTATATTATATTATATTATATTATATTATATTATATTATATTATATTATATTATATTATATTATATATTAACAGGATGACAATAAGGTACTTAGTGAATCGGCTATGAGAATTAGCTACAAAATTTGCCACGAAATTGCAAAGGAATTGAAAACATTCAACGAAGGTGAATTCATCAAGCGATGTTTAATTATATTGGCAGATGAACTCTGTCCACAGCAAGTAGGGGAAGTGGAAGCCATACGCCTGTCTGGTAGAACCGTGGAGAGGAGATTGCAGTATGTGCGTATGGGTTATGTAAATAAGCCTAATGATTTGTGTGTGTGCATAGAGCGAAGTTTATTTCACTAAATTAATAAGAGTGTTATAAATTCTGTAATGTACAATGGATTGATGTAATATCCTTATAAACTATTATGTACTGACAGACTGAATGACTAGAACAACCGTGGCTCTTGTTACATTAATGCAGGGAAGGTAGCTTTAATGCGAGTCCGCCACTGCGTGAGCGTTCTGCTCTGGCTTGGAATTGAAGTGCCTTGCGGAGCGAGAGCAGCTCTGGCCGACTAAATGGAGCCGCTCTCATGCCCGGCCCTGGTCTTGTACGTACCCTAAAAGCTACAAAACCGGAAGGTCGCGGGTTCGATTGCCGATGAAATAATGTACATTTTTTTGGATTGATCTACTTCTTCCGGCCGCTCTATGGCAATGCAATTTACACAGCCTCTGAAAGAAATGGACACCAAGGGCATTGATTTAATGAATTAAAATTAAAACCCTAGCATGTCTATCTCAAGTAAAGCAGGGTTATACAGGGACATCATTTTATTTTTACTAACATTTCTGATATTAACCTGGCTATACCTTTGAATCAACGGTTGCTATCCTCTTCCACGACTGGAGTTCGATGGCGTAATATACAAACAAATCACTTTACTAGGTATAGGAGGGAACAAAAGTAGTTCATCCATTTACGTAAACTTGGAAATATCACGTTTTTGAGTTTGATAATTTTCATTAGGTTTTTGTTTAATCAGAAAACAGTACAGTATTAACAATGAGTGTTTTTACTCACGAACTTAGCTATCCATACGGACGTATTCATTATGCAGTGTATATTATAGTGTCTACAGCACATTAGCGTACACTATAGAGAATGAAGTTAAATTGAAAAATAATCATAATATGGATATTTAAATACATTTTTCAAAATAGTGGCGGTTCATTTCCATACAGGCTTCAGTTCTAATGTATGTAATTCCAATTACCAGTTTCGTCCTTCGTACTAGTAACTCATGTTGAAATAATTCTGTACCTACTCTGCAAAAGAGTACCTTACGTACTGTAAATTCAATCTTCACTTCTGCTCGATCCGAAAAGATAAAATTACTCAGACATGCTATCTACTGTCCGTCCAAGTGGTTATGTCCCAGGATCGTAGAAAGGAGGGAAATCACGTGACTGTTAATTACTTAACGAGGCCCTTTTATTTAAGTTATTTTGAACAGTTGTATGGGTATAATATTACGTAGATGTCCAATTCCTAACAGAAATTAATGTTCTCAGAAAAGAGCTAAGACAGCCCAGCCACTAGCCTTTACAGAGAGGGAAACCCGGAATGCGACGTAGGCAAATGGACGACAGTACCTGTGCGATAATGATGCAATATTGAAAGCTCTTTCGTCACTGGAAAACGCGAACATATTTTTGGAACGTACTGTGACGGTAAGGCTAGTATGACTGTATATGCGGTCTTGGATCTGTGTGGAAGACGGTTGAACTTCATTAGTAGAAGGGGTGGGAGTGAAGTACATTCAAAAACTCAGGTACAATAAAAATTGAAGTAAAAATAAAATGATGTCTCTGTATAAGAATCAGTGGAGAATGAATAAATAAATAAATATTTATTTGATCGTTCATCCGCTCGCCCATTCACTCACTCCTTCCCTCCATTTGTCAGCATTTCACTTCCTTCATAACGACCTCTTACGACGTAACTAACTTTATACTTGATGTTGCAACTAGAGGCCGTCTTTTTCCCCGGCAGAACAAAAGTGCTTTCCATGTAACAGTCTTATGTTTTTATAGCCGCTCTATATAAGAGAAAAATGAAGGCGTCTGGTTGTACAGCAGAGCCCTCTCGAAGCACACAGATCGTGTATAACAACGGAGAGCAAGTCGGGGCTGGATTCTGCCAGAAAATCAATGTCCGACCAATCTTCCATATTCCCACACATTGTCCCGTATTGAAATTCATACAGCCACTTAGTGTTCGCGTCGCGCCTGCCTTTTATATCGCTAACACCGAGGATTTTGCGTGAGGCGCGGCGGGGGAGCAAGGGGCACTTTTCTCAAAAGGGGATGTTTTCAGGGGGTGCACAAAATGGATTTCCACACTCCCTATCCGTGTATTATAAAATGAGATTGTAAACTTGTGCCCACTTTTTATTCAGAGCTCTACATTCGATATCCAAAATGGATTATTCTGAATGAATTCGAATTATCTAATTCTATTTCTAACAACTCAACTGACAAGCTAGATAAATAGATTCCATGGCATGTTCCCATAATGGAAAACAGGCCTATGTACGACACAGGTTGTAATGAGCATTGTACCTTCGTTATAAAAGAAAGTGAAAACGGTTACCATCATCATCATCATCATCCTTCACGAATTAGGCCTCTGTAGACCTGTTTCGGCCCCATCTAGCAGTCTTCTTAAAGGTCTTCCTGGTCGACGATGTCCTCTAGGTTTATATTGCATCATAATTTTTGGGATTCTTGAATTTTCCATTCTTCTTACATGATCTAGCCAATTGAATTTGTATCTGCTGATTTTTTCTTGTACTGACTCTACTTCTAATTGTTCTAAAATGTCTTCATTCCTTTTTCGGTCTAAAAGAGTATATCCTGCTGTCCTGAAAAGTTTCATTTCCGTTGCTTTGATTCTGTTCATGTCTTTTTTCTCGCTTCCGTATAAAAGGGAGGGTAATGCTAGTGCATTATATATTTTTATTCTTGTAGATTTTTGTACTAATTTAGCTTTTAATGTATTGTTTATTATTCCTAGAATTTGTGTAAATTTGGTAATTTTCTTGTTCACATCTTTTTCATTTTGATAAGATATTTCACAACCCAGATAATTGAAATTTTGCACTTGTTCGAGGCATTAGTTATTGTGTATTATCTTACTTCTGACTGGGTCTTGTCCTAAAAATGCCATTACTTTTGATTTTTGTGCTGAAATTTCCATCCCAAAATCTTTTAATATTTTATTTAATGTATACAATCCTCTTTGTAAATTATCCTCTGAATTGGAAATTATGACTTGATCATCGGCATAGAGTAAGGTATTTAATGTTAGAGCACTGGTTATTTTGATTCTTGATGTGTAGATTTGGTTCCATTTTAAAATAATTTCATTTATATAGATATTAAATAAAGTTGGTGATAGTGGACAACCTTGTTACCATAGAAAACATAATGTTTGATTAATAGTTGGTAGATGTATAGCGATAAAAAGTTCAGCTGGTAATATAACTTAGTGCAAATTTTGAAAGAAATTTTGCCAGATAAAAGAACGCAATTTTGATAAGTTTGAGTATTGGTCGGCGATAAAATATCTACATCAGCTGTGACCAAAACTCGAGCTGCAGTGATTACATGCGACACACAGCCTATGAAGTAAGGAGACGGAGGAAGGGTACTTGGCATGAAAACTACAACCAGTGGTGGTTCCTGTACTAACATCTTGATCAATTCCGCGGATAAAAATCTCAAGTTTTGCTTATCAGTAATGTCACTGCTGTTATCAAGAGCCAGTGAATAATATACGATTTTTCTTGCTTCATTTTTTAACCTTCCTCTTGAATATAATCAGGAATTTTCTAAATTCTTCTCTCGATACTTGGTCTCTAATCTTGAGCGTTTCTCTAATTCTGAGCGCATCTCTAATCCTGAGCGTTTCTCTAATTCTGAGCGCATCTATAATCCTGAACGTTTCTCTGATTCTGAGCGTATCTCTAATCCTGAACGTTTCTCTAATTCTGAGCGTATCTCTAATCCTGAACGTTTCTCTGATTCTGAGCGTATCTCTAATCCTGAACGTTTCTCTGATTCTGAGCGTATCTCTAATCCTGAACGTTTCTCTGATTCTGAGCGTATCTCTAATCCTGAACGTTTCTCTGATTCTGAGCGTATCTCTAATCCTGAACGTTTCTCTGATTCTGAGCGTATCTCTAATCCTGAACGTTTCTCTGATTCTGAGCGTATCTCTAATCCTGAACGTTTCTCTGATTCTGAGCGTATCTCTAATCCTGAACGTTTCTCTAATTCTGAGCGTATCTCTAATCCTGAACGTTTCTCTGATTCTGAGCGTATCTCTAATCCTGAACGTTTCTCTGATTCTGAGCATATCTCTAATCCTGAACGTTTCTCTAATTCTGAGCGTATCTCTAATCCTGAACGTTTCTCTGATTCTGAGCGTATCTCTAATCCTGAACGTTTCTCTGATTCTGAGCGTATCTCTAATCCTGAACGTTTCTCTAATTCTGAGCGTATCTCTAATCCTGAACGTTTCTCTGATTCTGAGAGTATCTCTAATCCTGAACGTTTCTCTAATTCTGAGCGTATCTCTAATCCTGTACGTTTCTCTGATTCTGAGCATATCTCTAATCCTGAACGTTTCTCTAATTCTGAGCGTATCTCTAATCCTGAACGTTTCTCTGATTCTGAGCGTATCTCTAATCCTGAACGTTTCTCTGATTCTGAGCGTATCTCTAATCCTGAACGTTTCTCTAATTCTGAGCGTATCTCTAATCCTGAACGTTTCTCTGATTCTGAGCGTATCTCTAATCCTGAGCGTATCTCTAATCCTGAACGTTTCTCTAATTCTGAGCGTATCTCTAATCCTGAACGTTTCTCTGATTCTGAGCATATCTCTAATCCTGAACGTTTCTCTAATTCTGAGCGTATCTCTAATCCTGTACGTTTCTCTGATTCTGAGCATATCTCTAATCCTGAACGTTTCTCTAATTCTGAGCATATCTCTGATCCTGAGCGTTTCTCTAAACCTGAGTATAATATGTACACCAATGAACTGTACAATATCCTAAACTATAATCGCTCTTGTTTAACCTACGACATAGAAAAGAGATACCGGTACTCGAGTGTTCCCTCTTAAAATACTCAAATATCAGTTGCACAGAATCGTAATGTTAGCAACCGGTTCATGAGAGAAATAGGATTGTTTCTGTTTCTGGGTTATTCCAAGTGATCCATATGTTGCAGCAGAAAAGACAAAATTAATTTTGATAAACAAAATTTCTCCTGACATTTTTTGTGACCTAATTCCTGTAAGAATTCTCTGTTTCCTATAGTACAAATTAACGCCCGCCATCATTCCTATTCAAGCAATCCAAGTACAATCTGAGAATCTGGCCGCTATTTTTCTTTACTACACCTACTGATCACTAGTTATCTCTTTTAACCACTGAATATGACCTCCTGTTTAAGTCCTAACCGAGATCGATGCACAGTAGAAATGCTTAACCAGGGGTCAGATGGCACTTTTAACTGGTGATTACACTAACCGACGTTGATGCACGTGGCTATCAGTGTTAGAGTTACATTTGAGTATTTTCTGTCGTGAAGTTAAGTATTTAGGCATTACAATTGACCAGCATTTACAACTGAATAAATACATTATGTATTTGGGCAATAGATTATGTAAAAGAATTTATTTCTTTGTTATACTTCGGTCATATTTATCAGTTAATTTTTACGTATAATATATTTAACTTTATTTCAATCTATTCTCTAGTATCGAATTTCAGTTTGGGGAAGTGCTTGTAATTCTAATCTCACTCCAATAATAACAGTTTAGAAAAGACAGATAAGACTTTCGCACACCGACTCGAAGAAGGTGTTGTCAAATGTCAGGTGCAGATGCTCAATGCTTGTCAAATCTAACTTCTGAATTTACAGATATTAGAGAAAGCATGGAAGTCATGTAATAGGGAAAGCGATAGGGTAAAATTTCGCTCGCCAGACAAACGGCACAATCATAAAAAGCCAGTGAATTATATTCGTAGCAGAAATAGCAAAAATATAATATTTGATTCCACAATGCAAGTTTTGCAACTCTGCATTAGCAACGATATCTCCCCCACCCTCTCTCTCTCTCTCTCTCTCTCTTATGTGCGGAGTTATGCCTTCATTCGTACGGTTTGGTATAGCAGCAAGTAACTCCAAGTGCAGTAAATCTCTTCGAACCCTAGACCTCTAGACAAGCGCGGAGGAATTACCGTCCTTGTACGGATTCCCACCCTGCAGATTATTCAGTTAATTGGGGGTAAGGGCTGTGAATATATTTGCAGACTGCACAATTGCAATTTACGTTAGCGACATGGCAGATCGTATATCTGTGACGAGAGTTAAAATACATTATAATAATAGTCTGCAGAAATTTTAATGTCATTATAACATATTTCCTTCTGTTGTTACTCAGAGACAAACTTGTATTCCCAATGTAAGAAATATAATTTGAATTGGGAGCGCAATTACGATCAGAATTAGGATGTGGACAAGAATTATAGGCCCTATCATTCACAGCAATAAAATCTTAGGATCACGATCAGAGTCATCATCAAGATTTTTCTCCTTATCAGGACTACAGTATGTTACGATCAAGATTACAGATACGATCAGAGAGTTAGGTATACGAACAAGTAACTAGAGAGACGCTCAGGATTAGAGACAGCGTATTATAAGGATGAGAGAAACGCTCAGGATTAGAGATATGCTCAGAATTAGAGATATGTTCAGAATTAGAGAAACGCTCAGGATTAGAGATATGGCATGTATTAAAGATACGATCAGGATTAAAGATTTGCTCAGGGTTAAAGATATGCTATTTATTAGAGATACGATTAGGATTAGAGATTTGCTCAGAATTAGAGACATGGCTCAGAAAAAGAGATACGCTCAGGGTTATAGAAGTGCTTGGAATTACAGATATGATCAGAATAACACAAACGCTCAGGATTAGAAATATGCTATGTACTAAACATATGATCAGGATTAGAAATAGTCTCAGGATTAGAAAATGTACTCGGGATTAAGGATATGGTCAGAATAACGGAAACGCTCAGGATTAGAGGTACGCTCAGGATTAGAGATACGCTTAGCATTAGAGAAACGCTCAGGATTAGAAATATGCTCAGCATTAGATAACGCTCGGGATTAGAGATACGCTCAGAATTAGAGAAATGCTCAGGATTATAGATATGCTCAGAATTAGAGAAACGATGAGGATTAGAGGTATGCTGAGGATTAGAGAAACGCTCATGACTACATGATTAGAGATATGCTCAGAATTAGAGAAATGATCAGGATTACATGATTAGATATATGCTCAGAATTAGAGAAACGATCAGGATTAGAGGTACGCTCAGAATTAGAGAAACGCTCAGGATTAGGGGTATGCTCACAATTAGAGAAACGCTCAGGATTAGAGACATGCTATGCAATTATAAATACTATCAGAATGATAGATTTGTTCCGGATTAAATATATGCTCAGAATAACAGAAACGCTCACGATTAGAGGTACGCTCAGGATTAGAGATACGCTTAGCATTAGAGAAACGCTCAGGATTAGAAATATGCTCAGCATTAGATAACGCTCAGGATTAGAGATACTCTCAGAATTAGAGAAATGCTCAGGATTAGAGATATGCTCAGAGTTAGAGAAACGCTCAGGATTAGAGATATGCTTAGGATTAGAGAAACGCTCATGATTTCATGATTAGAGATATGCTCAGAATTAGAGAAACGATCAGGATTAGAGATACGCTCAGAATTAAAGAAGCGCTCAGGATTAGAGATATGCTCAGGATTAGAGAAACGCTCAGGATTAGAGATATGCTCAGGATTAGAGAAACGCTCATGATTACATGATTAGAGATATCTCAGAATTAGAGAAACGATGAGGATTAGAGGTATGCTCAGAATTAGAGAAACGATCAGGATTAGAGGTACGCTCAGAATTAGAGAAACGCTCAGGATTAGAGATAAGATCAGAATTAGAGAAACGTTCAGGATTAGAGATATGCTCAGAATTAGAGAAACGCTCAGGATTAGAGATACGCTCAGAATTAGAGAAACGCTCTGGATTAGAGACATGTTCAGAATTAGAAAAAGATCAGGATTAGAGATACGCTCAGAATTAAAGAAACGCTCAGGATTAGAGATATGCTCAGAGTTACAGAAACGCTCAGGATTAGAGATATGCTTAGGATTAGAGAAACGCTCATGATTTAATGATTAGAGATATGCTCAGAATTAGAGAAACGATCAGGATTAGAGATACGCTCAGAATTAAAGAAGCGCTCAGGATTAGAGATATGCTCAGGGTTAGAGAAACGCTCAGGATTAGAGATATGCTCAGGATTAGAGAAACGCTCATGATTTCATGATTAGAGATATGCTCAGAATCAGAGAAACGATCAGGATTAGAGGTACGCTCAGAATTAAAGAAACGCTCAGGATAGAGATATGCTCAGAATTAGAGAAACGCTCAGGATTAGAGATATGCTCAGGATTAGAGAAACGCTCATGATTTCATGATTAGAGATATACTCAGAATTAGAGAAACGATCAGGATTAGAGATACGCTCAGAATTAAAGAAACGCTCAGGATTAGAGATATGCTCAGAATTAGAGAAACGCTCAGGATTAGAGATATGCTCAGGATTAGAGAAACGCTCATGATTACATGATTACAGATATGCTCAGAGTTAGAGAAACGATCAGGATTAGAGGTACGCTCAGAATTAGAGAAACGCTCAGGATTAGGGGTATGCTCAGAATTAGAGAAACGCTCAGGATTAGATACATGCTATGCAATTATAAATACCATCAGGATGATAGATTTGTTCCGGATTAAATATATGCTCAGAATAACAGAAACGCTCACGATTAGAGATACGCTCAAATTAGAAAAACGCTCAGGATTAGAGATAAGCTATGTATTAGAAATACGGTCAGAATTATAGATTTTGCTAGGGATTAAAGATATTCTCAGAATAACAGAAACGCTCAGGATTATATATATACACGCTCAGAATTAGAGAAACGCTAAGGATTAGAGATATGCTCAGAATTAGATAAACGTTCAGGATTAGAAATATGCTATGTATTAGAAATACAACCAGGATTATAGATTTGCTCCGGATTAAAGATATGCTCAGAATAACAGAAACGATTAGGATAAGAGGTACACTCAGAATTAGAGAAACGTTCAGGATTAGAAATATGCTATGTATTAGAAATACAATCAGGATTATAGATTTGCTCCGTATTAAAGATATGCTCAGAATAACAGAAACGATTAGGATTAGAGGTACACTCAGAATTAAAGAAACGTTCAGGATTACAAATATGCTATGTATTAGAAATACGATCAAAGATTTGCTCGGGATTAAAGATATGCTTAGAAAAACAGAAACGCTCAGATTTAGAGAAACGCTCAGGATTATAGATGTGCTCAGAATTATAGAAATGCTCAGGATTAGAGATAGGCTATGTATTAGAAATACGATCAGGATTATAGATTTGCTAGGGATTAAAGATATGCTCAGAATAACAGAAATGCTCAGAATTAGAGATACGGTCAGAATTAGAGAAACGCTCAAAAATGGCAGATGAGGCACATTTCGAATTGAATGGAGGTGTTAACACTCATAACTGCAGAATATGGACAGAAGATAATCCGAACACAATTATACAGCAAGGATTACATGATCTCAAGGTTACCATCTGGTGTGGCTTTGCGTCACATTTCATAATATGATCGCATTTCTATGAAGAAGTTGAAAATAGACAAACAAAAACAATGACGGTAACCGGGCAGCGATATTTTCAAATGTTGCAAGACTTTGCAATACCAGCGTTACAGAATCATGAAATCGAAAACATTGTTTTCATGCAAGACGGCGCTCCACCTCACATACACAATAATGTAAAAACACTATTGCGCAACACATTTGGTGATCGTGTAATAAGTAGGCATTTCCCGAACAGTTGGCCTTCTAGGTCACCGGACATAAATCCAGCTGACTACTGGTTATGGGGTTATCTCAAAGGAAAGGTATTTCTTAGTAGACCTAGTACACGTGAGGAGCTGAAACAGTCATTATCGGATGTCATTGAAAACATCCCTAGGAATGTGCTTACTAATGCCGTTTATAGCATAGAACAGTGATGTCAATTGATGTCCGTAGGAGCAAGCGCGCGCTTTAGAGCTCAGGAGAGCCTGAGCGCTTTACAGCGGAAAGGAAAGAGACAGACGAAAGAGGTGGTATATACTGCTTGGTCGAGCTATATTCAGGGATGGCCAGCACTGATTCAATAGATAGAGGGAAGAGAACTTATTGAAACTGTATCCACGGTAATTTTTAGATATGCCTGAGAAGTAGGCCTGTAAGTGCATTATAAGAATGTAAGTTTTAATTTTAATACTCATTTTCCACAAGTTTGAATTTTTTTATTCAAAAGAAATATTTTCTCAACTTTTCGTATAGAAAAGTGAAATTTTCAGGTATATGCCTATTTATTTAGTAGCCTTACAGAATGTTTTCGTAAATCTAATATACCGTAAATATGTCCTATTACTGAAGATAGTGTATTAAAAATTTTGAAAATATTCGCATGGAAATTGTTTGTAAGGAAATGAAGTAACAAAGCAACTACTGTTACATCATAAGCAAAAGATACGTGCTCATGTGTTGTAAAAATGTCAGCTCTATAGCTTCAGCAGATTTCGAGATAATTTAATATTCTGATGATAGGAAGTTGCTCACAAATATCACCTTAAAAGCATTATTGCGATAAGAGTTTTGTTATGTAATATTAGTTACACTTAAACAGATACAGTACCTAGGTAACTTTGCTTTGTACTGTAATATTGTTTTGATTAGTTTATTGATTACTTCTGTAAGGCTAAAGATACCATCAATATCAATTCCAACTTATCATGTCATACTCAACCTCTTTCTTTGGAATATCACTTTCTTTATGAATGATGTGTTTCATCCACTTAATACAGTATAATGTTATACTACTATGGAATTTAAGTGAATATTCCTTCTTAACTCTCTATTATGTTATTAAGATTTAAAACACAAGTGCAATATTAAGAAATCAGTGTTAGTACTTTTGTTTTACAGACAATATAGATAATAATAATAGTAAACTGCCCCCCATTGAGGGTAGCCCTTACGGACTCAGTATATCCTCAAAAAAAATATTATACATATGTAAACATAGATATTAAATTTTAAAGAAGGGAAACAAAGAAAAGGGCGTGAAAAATTACAATTGCTATTAATGTGGCACCATGTGATTAATTAGGATTTGGCAGGATTTTTTAACACAATTACCACAATGTCATCCCTCAAAGATGTTGGCAGAGCAAACTGCCGTCGAAATTCTTCGAAAAAAGCTGGTATAGTCCCTCGAGCACCTATGAGCAAGCCGAATACCTCAACGTGAATTAAGGCATATTTCAGCTTGAAATAGTTGACTGTAGGCTCATAGATCGACTTCTTCTCAAGGTGGACCTCGGCTGACTGATGACATCCTACTTCAAAACGTATCGTGGGGTCCACAATGATGCCCTGTTTAGTGTCAGCATTGTACGCTAAAATATCTACTCGTCTCGTTGACCCATTTTCAGCTAGACAGGAGATTTCTTCTTCTACTATCCAGCCCTTATTTCTTAATGCGGCAGCAATTTTGGATCTTACAAGATGATTTCTGATATTAAACAGAAAGGAGCCATATAAAAATAACGACATAAAATTTCACGTTCCGTTTGAAGTTTGTGTACCACTGTTCTTTCATTCCAACAGGTTGCTTATTCATATACACAACCCTTCCTTTTTCCATTCATTCATTCATTCATTCATTCATTCATTCATTCATTCATTCATTCATTCATTCATTCATTTATTTTATTCCATAGATCTTACATGAGCAATGAAGCTTTAAGATGTGGAACATGTCAACATTTTACAATATTACAATTACAATTTTTACAAATTTTTATAGTTTTACAATTTAGTAATTTTCTACAATTTTTACAATTTTGTACAATTTTTTTTACATTTTTTTACATTTTTTTTACATTTTTTTTTACATTTTTTTTACATACTTAGCGCTTGCTGCCCGCGCACGACGTCAAGGTCAGAAAAATGCGCTTGCTTTGACATCACTGGCATAGAAGAAAGACTATATTTCTTCTTGAGCAATACGGTGGCCGTCATATTTAATTTTTTCGTGTTTTAATAAAATCACATTCCTTTACGAACAAATTAGTGTTTTTATTTTTATGGAATCTAAATATTTGACAAAATTATTAACATTTAAAAGTGAGAATTTCCTTTTGAATAACCTTATAATATATTCAACGCAGAAAATTATCTAGTCGTGTTTTATTTCGTATCGTAGGTTCCCAAGGTAACGGCGCCGAGCGCTTTGCCGGACGATGATGGCTGGTTCCCCGGTCAACGCGGCACTGACCTGCCGGCAAAAACTATTACGCGCTTCGCTCTTGTTTCCGCAGAAGCTGATTCTGTTATTAAACGTTACGCAGTCGCTTTCCTTCACAGCTGTTTTCTAAGCTAGTGATATCTATTGGCTCAGGATATGCTAAGCAATTCCTTGCCTCTGAGCAAACACAGTCACAAATTGTCAGTTTTTCAAAAGATAAGTTAGCAGGTCGCGACAGCTGCTACCTTGACGGTTGACAAGTGACTGTTAAAAACTGCTACTGCAGAAACTAGTTTTTACGCCTGCCTTTGTTTGCCGAAGAGTTTTTGAACACAAAATTCGCTGTGTTTATTGCCTGTCCAACAAGTGTCGACATCAAAGAGTACACCATTACTTCCTATTAAATGACGACTTTGGAGTTTGGAGGACAGGAGTTCGAGTTTTTACCACTGTCTTGTACTTGATGCTGCAAAGAGAGAGAAAGAGAGGGAGAGAGATTTTCACGAACCTAAACAACATATTTGATACCGAAAGAGTGGTTTCGGTCAAACTGTCTGTCAGTCTGTCTGTGTGTCTGTACAGAGATTTCTCCTCTTTTCATATGCACAATTCAATGGCCTTTGGGTAAAGGGATTTAAGTCATAAAAATGAGTTTTGAGATAAATTAAAATTAAACTTCGGACCCTTATTGGAAATAATTTTGTACACAAAACACATCAACTGCCAGTATTCTTTTATTTCTTACACACCCACTTGTAGAATTTAACATGTATAATCACCTACGGAACAAAACTCCATTTGCACAAACAAATGACCAGGGGCAAGTAGTCTATTTATGGAGATTAATTTTATCATTTGTGTTTTTTAATATTGGGGTCGGCGGAGATTGCTGGAGATTGAAATTGAACGGATTACATCAGCTTTTTGTCTATGCGGATGACGTGAATATGTTAGGAGAAAATTTACAAACGATTAGGGAAAACACGGGAATTTTACTTGAAACAAGTAAAGAGATGGGTTTGGAAGTAAATCCCGAAAAGACAATCTGATTATGTCTCGTGACCAGAATATCGTACGAAACTGAAACATAAAAATTGGAGATTTATCTTTCGAAGAGGTGGAAAAATTCATATATCTTGGAGCAACAGAAAACAAATATAAATGATACTCGGGAGTAAATTAAACACAGAATAAATATGGGAAATGCCTGCTTGGCGGAGATTAATGGAAATTTTGGAAAATACAATTATTTTGGAATTGGAATATTAATTCAGTATAAATTTTTTTTTACTTTACTTGGTTATTTAACGACGCTGTATCAACTACGAGGTTATTTAGCGTCTATGAATTTGATGATAGCGGGATATTTGGCGAGGTGAGGCCAAAGATTCGCCATAGATTACCTGACATTTGCCTTACGGTTGGGGAAAACCTCGGAAAAAACCCAACCAGATAATCAGCCCAAGCGGGAATCGAACCCGCGCCCGAGCGCAACTCCGGATCGGCAGGCAAGCGCCTTAACCGACCGAGCTACGCCGGTGGCTAGTATAAATATTAATTTCCAAATAATTAACATTAAAGGTTCGTTGGATTCTGGTAAAGGTGCGGTTTGGTCAATAGACAATATTTGTTGGATTGAGACTGTATTTAACACACACACATATTAAAAACGAAAAAAACTTGCAGCCCTCAAATTAACACTTTAAAATTAATGAAATGTTGAATTCTCCGTCTTTTGAGTTCACTAATGTAATCAGAACATCTGGAATGCCATGTAATGTAGCATACTTGGATATACAACAAATTCAAGTGAAAAAAAAATCCGAAAAAAAAAAAAACTCAGAATATGAAATTCACTATAAAACGACACAATAGTAATAATTCGCCAATGTGTTCATATTTCGCTATTAGAACTCTATTTCGCGATTTGTCGCGATTGTTTTATCCGCATATTATTAATCAGAATCAATAAATTCGTAAATATTAGTAAAATTCTATTGCAAATCTATTACGTCGTGATTTTCACCATCTCCATAAACACCCGGCCCTGCAAATGACTTAAATACCTTTACCCAACACCATTGTGTTTATCCCAGAACGATGGACATGAAAAAATAATTTTTATCCATGACCATAACGAAAAACATGCCTTTACTAAATACTTTTGCGTTTGTAAAGTAGGCTTTTATTCAACATTACTTTATTTCACTAGTGAGATAAAGACTTTACCTCACAGTTTGAACTTTATCTCACAGTTCATTAGTCTTTTTCTAGTACCCGGGCACACATGTATACTTTTCCATTCAACTATTACTCAAGAAGTTAATATATTAGTTACTAGATGTCACTACCTCTACTTCTTTATTACCATTTCTTAAATATACATACACTCAATCTCCTTCTCTTTTCTCTATCTGCTACGTCGTAATTTGTACATTACATCCATATCTAATATACATCTTTTTAAAATTTTGTAATAATTTACCTTTAGGGATGCGAGGAGACTTGAACCTACGAAGTTGGGTTTATAGGATTTTAAAACAACACGCGTTAGCCAACTGAGCTAAACAGACACGATGATTAATTAAGTTTTAATATTCCTTTTAAGTTTACAGAAGTAAAATGCGAAATTATTTTAATCACAATAGTCCCTTGAAAACTTCTAAATAATCCCTGAAACTTCAAAAAGACGAAAATACACGTTTAAAATGAAAAAATATATATTAAAATTATATAATTCATTATAATTTGTTATTTATCCAACGCCTTAAATACCATTCTTTACTAATCATGGCCTCCTACATCATGACCTACCTAGCACACGTATTGATTCTAAAATCCATGCCATGGTATGTGATTACATGAGGACTTATTTTCAACATATTTTCTTTTATAAAACATGATTTTTCGTTATGGTCATGGATAAAATTACGTATGGTACTTGTGAGCGTGATCTTTATTGCACTCGTGTAATTCAAGCACTCGGCTGACGCCTCGTGCTTAAATCTTTCCACTCGTGCAATAAAGATGCACTTACCTCACAAGTACCATAACTATTATTACGTAATGAAAAATTAATGATCTCAGGTCTACTTGAAATCAGACACACATTGGCGATTCACTCAAAATTAAATTTTAAAATTGTCTTTATTATTATTATTATTATTATTATTATTATTATTATTATTATTATAGGATAACAGGCAGGGTTTGGAATTGAACGGGTTACATCAGCTTCTTGTCTATGCGGATGACGTGAATATGTTAGGAGAAAATACACAAACAATTAGGGAAAACACGGAAATTTTACTTGAAGCAAGTAGAGCGATCGGTTTGGAAGTAAATGCCGAAAAGACAAAGTATATGATTATGTCTCGTGACCAGAATATTGTACGAAATGGAAATATAAAAATTGGAGATTTATCCTTCGAAGAGGTGGAAAAATTCAAATATCTTGGAGCAACAGTAACAAATATAAATGACACTCGGGAGGAAATTAAACGCAGAATAAATATGGGAAATGCGTGTTATTATTCGGTTGAGAAGCTCTTATCATCCAGTCTGCTGTCCAAAAATCTTAAAGTTAGAATTTATAAAACAGTTGTATTACCGGTTGTTCTGTATGGTTGTGAAACTTGGACTCTCACTCTGAGAGAGGAACATAGGTTCAGGGTGTTTGAGAATAAGGTGCTTAGGAAAATATTTGGGGCTAAGCGGGATGAAGTTACAGGAGAATGGAGAAAGTTACACAACACAGAACTGCACGCATTGTATTCTTCACCTGACATAATTAGGAACATTAAATCCAGACGTTTGAGATGGACAGGGCATGCAGCACGTATGGGCGAATCCAGAAATGCATATAGAGTGTTAGTTGGGAGACCGGAGGGGAAAATACCTTTAGGGAGGCCGAGACGTAGATGGGAGGATAATATTAAAATGGATTTGAGGGAGGTGGGGTGTGATGATAGAGACTGGATTAATCTTGCACAGGATAGGGACCGCTGGCGGGCTTATGTGAGGGCGGCAATGAACCTTCGGGTTCCTTAAAAGCCATTTGTAAGTAAGTAAGGAATTATTATTATTATTATTATTATTATTATTATTATTATTATTATTATTATTTTATTATTATTATTATTTAGAACAACGACCTCGACCCAATTTGAACATGGGCATGAAACTTTCGACTTTAACTGAACCCAGAAAAATCACAGACAATAACTATGGGGCATCAACGTTTGTTAAACACTATTATCATACCAAATCTTTCTCCAATTAAAATAAACGGCACTGAATTTCCGTTTAGTTAATTACTAAAAATTTAAATTGGAATATTTCAGTTGCAGAAAATTAATATAAATTTTTAAATCTCTGACTTTATATACATCAATCAATTTTAAGGCTATGGAAACCATACTTATGTAAATGCATGCATAAGCATTTTAATCACCAGTGTATAAATGCGTTTGATATGTTTTTCACCTAGTTCTATTAATTGTCTGTCAGAAAACTCACCTGAGGATGACTTATAAAAAGTCGAAAATATTTGTGATATTTAAAATTGTAACATGATGTAACAGCATTTATTTTTCTGCCATCATATATTTGATAAGTATTTGACTGAAAATACAAAATTATTATTGACTTAATATCACAAAGACTTATCTGAATCAACATGACCTTTAAATTTAAGATTAAATCGTTTATACAGGGACATCATTTTATTTTTACTAACATTTTTAATATTAATCTGGCTATACCTTTCTAATAACGACTGAAACAGGAAACACCGTTTGCTACCCCCTTCCACGACTGGTGTTCGATGATATGGCGTAAAATATAAATCACTTTACTAGGTATAGGAGGGAAGAAAAGTAGTTCATCCATTTATGTAAACTAGGAAATATCGCAATTTTGAGTTTGATAATTTTCATTAGGTTTTTGTTTAATCAAAATACAGTACAGCATTAACAATGAGTGTTTTTACTCACGAATTGAGCTATCCATTCGGACGTATTAATTATGCAGTGTATATTGTACTGTTACAGCACATTAGCGTACAATATAGAGAATGAAGTTAAATTGAAAAATAATCATAATATGGATATTTAAAGAAGTTTTTGAAAATGGTGGCCGTTCATTTCGATACAGGCTTCAGTTCTAATGTGCATATTATCGCACTATAGACTATTGTACGTAATTCCAATTACCAGGTTCGTCCTTCGTACTAGTAACTCATGTTGAAATAATTCTGTACCTACTGTATAAAAGAGTACCTTACGTACTGTAAATTCAATCTTCACTTCTGCCCGATCCGAAAAGATAAAATTACTCAGACATACTATCTACTGTCCGTCCAAGTGGTTATGTCGTAGGGTCATAGAAAGGGAGAAAATCACGTGCCATTTAATTACTTAACGAGGCCCTTTTATTTAAGTTATTTTAAACAGTTGTATAATATTACGTAGACGTCCAATTCCTAACAGAAATTAATGTTCTCAGAAAAGAGTTAAGACAGCCCAGCCACTAGCTGGCGAATAAAGGCTGGTGGAGGAAACCGGGATACGACGTAGGCAAATGGATGACAGTACCTGTGCGAAAATGATTCAATATTGAAAAGTCATTCGTCACTGGAAAACGCGAACATATTTTTGGAACCTACTGGT
Source organism: Periplaneta americana (assembly GCF_040183065.1). Taxonomy (NCBI): domain Eukaryota; kingdom Metazoa; phylum Arthropoda; class Insecta; order Blattodea; family Blattidae; genus Periplaneta; species Periplaneta americana. Next base: position 24,550,778 of record NC_091130.1, read on the forward strand.
TACTATGACTGTATATGCAGTCTAGGATCTGTGTGGAGGACGATTGAACTTCATTAGTAGAAGGGGTGGGAGTGAAGTACATTCAAAAACTCAGGTACAATACAAATTGAAGTAAAAATAAAATGATGTCCCTGTACAATCGGCCCTGAGTGTACTAAGATACAACTGGATCTAGACTGACAACTTGCTTAGAACTTAAGTTGGAGAAGAGAAAGCCCTGATCTGCACAAGTCAGACCATGTGAACGTGTACACTGTACTTATCTAACAGTACTGCACGGCAAATCAAATTTGTCTGTGGCCTGGCCCTCCCCGCCCCGCGACCACACCGGCCGTTATGTACGGCTTCAAATCTTCCCCTTGACACTAACTTCCATGCATGATTCTACCGCAATGCATTAATTTTCCAACCCCTTCTGTTTTTACTCCATCATCGACGTTGTAATGCAGGAATAAAGAACCCAGTAATCACTGTGGTTACACAGCGCCCAGACATGATGAATGTGCAAATGCCGGCCAGGTACCTGCTTGGGGCGGCCACTTCTTCACCAACAGGAAAAACCAGCGCTTCCTACGTCTTTGATTCTCATCACAGTAAACAATAACATCACTGACATAGTTACCGAGGATTTTTTGTCTCTTATTCTTTCTCCTCTTTAAATTTATCTTCCGGCTTTCTCAATTTCCTTGTCTTTCTCCTTCTTTCATTACCTTTTCTATCCCTACATTTCTTTCTCTATTTTCTCCATTTCTTCTTCTATTATCGTTTCATTCTTATGTCTCGTGACGAGAATATTGTACGAAATGGAAATATAAAAATTGGAGATTTATCCTTCGAAGAGGTGGAAAAATTCAAATATCTTGGAGCAACAGTAACAAATATAAAATGATACTCGGGAGGAAATTAAACGCAGAATAAATATGGGAAAATTCCTGTTATTATTCGGTTGAGAACCTTTTGTTATCTAGTCTGCTGTCAAAAAATCTGAAAGTTAGAATTTATAAAACAGTTATATTACCGGTTGTTCTTTATAGCTGTGAAACTTGGACTTTCACTTTGAGATAGGAACAGAGATTAAGGGTTTTTGAGAATAAGGAAAATATTTGGGGCTAAGAGGGATGAAGTTACAGGAGAATGGAGAAAGTTACACAACGCAGAGCTGCACGCATTTTATTCTTCACCTGACATAATTAGGAACATTAAATCCAGACGTTTGAGATGGGCAGGGCATGTAGCATGTATGGGCGAATCCAGAAATGCATATAGAATGTTAGTTGGGAGGCCGGAGGGAAAAAGACCTTTGGGGAGGCCGAGACGTAGATGGGAAGATAATATTGAAATGTATTTGAGGGAGGTGGGATATGATGATAGAGACTGGATTAATCTTGCTTAGGATAGGGACCGATGGCGGGCTTATGTGAGGGCTGCAATGAACCTCCGTGTTCCTTAAAAGCCATTTGTAAGTAAGTAAAGAAAAAGTAGATTTTTTTTCGGTAAGGAAGCGAAATTTTTATTTCAAACCGAATTTATTCGTAAAAATAAAATTCGTTAAATTAAAATGTTTTAAAATTAAATTTTACGAGAAAATGCAGGATATGGAAACTGATTTCGTAATACTTAATTTCGTTATATTGATATTTTATCGTGGATACAGTATAAGATCTATTTTCTTATTGGTACGAGTGGTACCATCGCGGTTAAGGCATTGCGTTAAAAGCCGGAAGATCATGGGTTCGATTCTCGATGGGATTATTTTTCATTGATATAATCCTTCCCGCTGTGCTACATCCCTAGAGTTCACTTACCCTCTAACAGAACTGAATAACAGGAGGTATATCCTTGGACCGATTGATCTGGTAATGGATGTTCCTTTGAGTCCATTCACGATTCCGCTACACAGTGTGTAATCGGCGTAACATATGGCTGAGAAAACAAATTCATCACCAAATTTATGCCTTAGGAGAGCCTTCAAACCAATGTTACCAATTTCACACAGAAATAACAAAACTAATTATATAAAAATAAAATATTTTTTAGGCACCCTATAACCAAAGAATTATTCAGATCGATTAAAAATACTTTAAACGCATTTTTGTGTAGACAAATCGCATGTCTGGTAACCGGGGATTAAACCCAGATCCGCTGTTTGGGTGGCGCATAAATTTCACAGGACAGGACCTCCATAACTCTTTCCTTCGAATACTTCTTGAACAATTAACAAAATTGAGAGTAGGAGAAAAAGAATTATGTAGGCAATTAAAACAGTTTAAGGAGTAAAAAAAAGGAGAGAAATGTTTGTAAGAGATAAGAGAACAATCCACTGTGAGGGCTGCATCTGATACAAAAACCTCCCCTGGAAAGGGACAGCTGCAAGTGTTTTTGCCACCCACAAAAGGGGATCGGAGGAAGGGTAAATTGTTATTCGCATTCGGTAATGACCACCATGCAACGGAGATAGAATGTAAATTTGCTTGTATTGTGAGCATTGCCAAATTCTTTGCGAACAATTAAGCTTAAAATTCTTTGTAATGTCATAATAAGGATCACTAAAAATTTAAGAATTCTGCGTACCACAACACACAGCCAAAAAAATTGTCACTAAGTTTAATAATATAATACTAAACTGCCCCCCCATTGAGGGTAGCCCTTACGGACTCAGTATATCCTAAAAAATATTATTATACATATGTAAACATAGATATTAAATTTTAAAGAAGGGAAACAGAGAAAAGGGCGTGAAACATTACAATTGCTATTAATGTGGCGCCATGTGATTAATTAGGATTTGGCAGGATTTTTTTTAACACAATTATCACAATGTCATCCCTCAGAGATGTTGGGAGAGCAAACTGCCGTCGAAATTCTTCGAAAAAAAGCTGGTATAGTCCCTGGAGCACCTATGAGCAAGCCGAATACCTCAACGTGAATTAAGGCATATTTCAGCTTTAAATAGTTGACTGTAGGCTCATAGATCGACTTCTTCTCAAGGTGGACCTCGGCTGACTGATGACATCCTACTTCGAAACGTATCGTGGGGCCCACAATGATGCCCTGTTTAGTGTCAGCATTGTACGCTAAAATATCTACTCGTCTCGTTGACCCATTTTCAGCTAGACAGGAGATTTCTTCTTCTACTATCCAGCCCTTAGTTCTTAATGCGGCAGCAATTTTGGATCTTACAAGATGATGTCATTATACGAAAGTAATTTCATAAGTCATGGCAACTATATTATATCAACCAATAAAGCTGCAGGAATAGAAATTCACTATATGCGATTGAAGATCACTGGAATGTGCTTTGCAATGCTAGTACCAAATTGGGTCCGGGTACACCAGGCAATGGGTAAGAGAAATTGAAAAATGTGTAAATAGAAATCATTGTTTTATTATGAACAAAAAGGAAACGAAGTATATTACACACAGCTAACACCTTTCAAAATAACACAACATAAATCATGCCTTTTTGTTATTTCTTATACAGGGTTTTAAAAAATTTTATGCTCGACCATGCCGAAATGTAGTAATTATACTTCTGGTAGCAGTACTTTAATGCATGTCATTAAAGTACACCTATTCATTAAAGTTCAGGTTTTCGATTATTCTCGGATATGCAATCCAAAGATAACGAGGGAAACGTCACGGAGGCTGGAAATCCAATACTGTCGCAGAAGGTTATGTTCTATTACTATAATAATTAGCGTTAATTGTAAATAATATTCAAATAAATTCAATTTGTCATCTCGTTTTTCAATTCTAAATCAATTTCCAAATTATACCAAAATTAGTTCATGTTATTCTCTACATCAAGGTCAATGCCATTATTGTTCCTCGGAAAAAATCAATACTTTCGCGTCTGCGCACATCTCACACGAGTTATACACGAGGTCACTTCCGATCTTGAGTCAGATACATAATAAAATGATACTTCTGAATAATTTCAAGTTAGAAATATGGTCGAGCATAAAAATTCGTATGAAACTTTCCTATAATGGTAATTAAGATGCTCGTATGAAAATTATGAAACTCGCTTGCGCTCGTTTCATAAACAAACATACTTGCGTCTTAATTACTATCAGTATAGGCTCGTTGCATAATGTACTAATCCAATATTTTAGGAGGCGATAGTATGCATCAAAACAAGAAAATAATGTCTAATAAACATGGGTCGTACAACACATACCTTCTGAGATATGAACACTTGTTCATAGAAGGTGCTCAATGTGACGTCCATTCATGGCAATGCATTTCTCTGCCCTACAATACAGCAGACTACCAGATAATCATACCGTAGTTGACATCTTTGGCATGGAATAACGATACGTCGCAAGGAATACTGAAAACAAAAGTCTGGTTGCGGATATGAGCGGGGTTCAGCAGAGATGGTGTTGTGAATTTTCGTAATCAGCATGTGTGGACTGATGAAAATCCCCATGCAGTTGAAGAAACAAGGTATCAGCACCGATTCTTAGTCAACTTACGGGCAGGCGTTCTTGGTGATAGATTAATAGGACCATACGTACTACCACAGAGATTAACTGGGAATCGTTATCAGGACTTTCTTATTAACGTATTAAAACAAATTTCAAAGAGTGCGTGATTCCTTACGCCGAGGGGCAGAGGAATGTATTGCCATGAATGGACGTCACATTGAGCACCTCCTATGAACAAGTGTTCAGATCTCAGAAAGTATATGTTGCAGGATCCATGTTTATTAGATATTATTTTCTTGTTTTAATGCATACTAGCACCTCCTAAAATATTGGCTACTTTTTTTAACACCCTGTATAATTGTAATGCAGTTTAGGAGGTACGAAAGTAAATTAAAAAAATATATTTTGGGGGCACACTAGCAAAAAAGTTTGAATACCATTGATTTAAACTATGTACATTAGAATACGCTATTTTAAATATTTACACTATGACAAAGAATGTAGGTCTACATTGATCAAACATTATTTACAGTAGGCCTATTAATTAAGCACAGTATTGTGTATTGTGATGAAAGTTTTTTTTTATTTCATTATATTATACCTTATTTATTTTGTAAATAGTGTATAAAGGAGCTTTACATATTGACTGCTTTCAAAAGCCGATTCTCAGTAACGCTGTTATTCGTCTGCAGAATAAGATATTTCTTCAAATATAATTTTTGTGGAATATAATTTTTATTTTTCAAACATTAATTTTGTCCTTCATTATGAAACACCATTTATTTGATACAAATAATTAACACTAAATTGTAATTGTTTAACTCTTCAAATTATGTAAATAAACACACCTACATTTTGCTATTATTACTATTATTATTATTATTATTATTATTATTATTATTATTATTATTATTACTTACATACAAATGGCTTTTAAGGAACTCGAAGATTCATTATCGCCCCCACATAAGCCCGCCATCGGTCCCTATCCTGTGCAAGATTAATCCACTCTCTATCATCATATCCCACCTCCCTCAAATCCATTTTAATATTATCCTCCCATCTACGTTTCGGTCTTCCCAAAGGTCTATTTTCCTCCGGTCTCCCAAGTAACACTCTATATGCATTTCTGGTTTCGCCCATACGTGCTACATGCCCTGCCCATCTCAAACGTCTGGATTTAATGTTCCTAATTATGTCTGGTGAAGAATACAATGCGTGCAGTTCTGCGTTGTGTAACTTTCTCCATTCTCCTGTAACTTCATCCCTCTTAGCCCCAGATATTTTCCTAAGAATCTTATTCTCAAACACCGTTAATCTCTGTTCCTCTCTCAAATTGAGAGTCCTAGTTTGACAACCATACAGAACAACCGGTAATATAACTGTTTTATAAATTCTAACTTTCACATTTTTTGACAGCAGACTAGATGACAAAATCTTCTCAACCGAATAATAGCAGGCATTTCTCATATTTATTCTGCGTTTAATTTCCTCCCGAGTGTCATTTATATTTGTTACTGTTGCGCCAAGATATTTGAATTTTTCCACCTCTTCGAAGGATAAATCTCCAATTTTTATATTTCCATTTCGTACAATATTCTGGTCACGAGACATAATCATATACTTTGTATTTTCGGGATTTACTTCCAAACCTGTTTCCTTACTTGCTTCAAGTAAAATTCCCGTGTTTTCCCTAATCGTTCGTGGATTTTCTCCTAACATATTCACGTCATCCGCATAGACAAGAAGCTGATGTAACCCATTATTATTATTATTATTATTATTATTATTATTATTATTTTGTTTTTGCTGTTTTTATACAGTCTATGAGGTTTAATTTTGAAACATGAATAGAAAATCAACTTCAGCACAAACAAGATGCTGTGATACACGTCAAATATAACGTCACGTCAATATAGTCTATGAACAGCTAACCTTAACTCCGTACGTTCTGGGACAAAATACCGGTCCCTAGCAATAACAGTAATAATTATAATAATTTATTTTTCATACAACAACAATCATAGCCTTGTGTTATCTATTTTGTAATTGCTATGCAGTTTAGGGGTACAAAGTTAAAAAAAAAAAAATGTTATTTGGGGGTATGCTAGCAAAAATATTGAATACCACTTATATCATCTTACAGACCATTGCGATTTAGGGGAGGGAGTTTATTGTCTCTAAATCAGCACTAAAACAATGGACAATCAACCAGTCCCTAAGAAGAAAGATAAATTTCTTCCATTGACTACGCCAGAAATCAAACCACGGATCTCTTGCATGGGAAGCTTGTACGCTACCTCAGAGCCACCAAGGGAGAATTCAAGTTTTGTTTAAATTTGAAAGTAGTATAGATTGATGAACTCCACTGTGAACTGCAATACAATATAACCCAGCACAGTGTGTCACAGCTTGTGCACAATAATTAAAGAAGTCCCCGTATAAAATATCGTGCCACCTTGCCATTTGCAAGTATTTTAAGTATAATATAGGCTACACACTTTTATCTGTCGTTTCTCTTCCCTATCTGCCATGGGACTATGCAACCATGGCAACCAAAAATGCATCATTAAAATGTAAAGTAATTAGATGTGTGGATTTTATTGTTCGTGTAATTACAGCCTTGATATCTCGTTGTTTTTTATTTAGAAGTACATAATTGGGATTCTCAGTATGTAAGAAATGTCGATCAAACGAGTTACAGAATACAGGCATTCGTGACCAAGCAGACCGGGTCCGTGTAAGTGAATTCACCTGCCTTGTCAAAACGAGCCATTGTTATTTGTGGGACACCAAATGTTGAGTTGGGGACTTAACCAAAAAAAAAGAAACAGCAATGTTGATCTATTGACAATTTTCGGAAGAATATGTGTTGCACTGGTAGTTAGTTACAACAAAAGTACAAACAAAAACAGAATGATGATAACGATGGTGGTGATGATAATGGTGATGGTGATGATGATTATATTGATGCTAGTGATTGTTGTGATGATGATAATATGATAAAGATGATATGATGATGATAATAATGATAACGCTGATGATGGTGATAATGATGATGGTTATATTGATGGTGATGATACTAATGGTGATGATAATGATAATAGTGATGATAATATTAATTTTGACATTGATTATAGGTATATTGATGCTATAGTCCCGTCGCCCTTATTTCCGGCAGCCAATCACGTTGCAGGTCGGCTACATTTAAACATGTGCGTCTTGAGATTCGCTGATGAAGATAAAGAAGGCTCGATAAATACTTAATATAATCGCCCGCCATTTTGGTTCGTTCGTTGGCGTTCGCAGAAAGCACAAGAGGACGTTATTTGCCGCTCAATTATTTGCTGAATTACATTGCGTTTGATTTATTAACATAGGAGCTACGACATGATAATGTTTGACGGTGTGGCAAATAGATCCCTCGTCCGGTAGCTCGGCAACGAAGGAACAAAAATGGCGGACGATACTATCTACCTAGACTTTATAGAGCCTTCACTTTCTATGACGTAAGCAAAGAGGAGGAGTCGCGCCGGAAATAACAGCGTCGCGACTATAGTGATGATAGTGGTGGTGATGATAATAGTAATTATGATGTTGATGGTAATGATGGTAATATTGATGGTGATGATTATACTGATGATAATTATAGTGATAATGATTATGGTAGCATTGATAATAGTAGTGATCATATTGATTGTGATAATTATTATATTAATGGTAATGATGCTGGTGATGATAATTATTATATTGATGAAGATCATTGATGGATTGATATTTGATAATGATCATTGATAATTGATAAATTATTGGAGAAGATCGGCTTTAATATCAAAAAGAAACAAAATTAGAAACAACATAATGAAATCTAAAATGAGAGTTAAAAATTCAATATTCGATTATGTACAGTAGTGGCAAAAAAAACCGGACCGACCCTTGTAGCTGATTTCAGAGCCTTGTTCACTCCAGAGCACGATAGACTGGTAACTAAGGCTTTCGTGGTTCGAATCCTGCCTGGGAAGGAATCTTTTTTTCTTCCTTGTTCAAATTTATTCCCAATACTTTTCGATTGCAGCGATATTTTTATACTTAACTTATTATTCCCAGAACATGAATTTTACGTAACCGTGTCATTCAGGTATTATCATCTGGTGGTAGATGAAAGAAACGCACTGTCCGATATTACCCGTTGTCCGATACTACCCAACTTTCCCCTAACAGCTGATCTCTCTGTGAGTAAGTGCTGCAAACTCTAGAGAAACAAAATGTACCTATTACCCAGCCAAGACCACTTAGATTCGATGCCCATAAAACTTGTAAAATATTTTCATTTTGAAAATAAAACATTAGAATATTTAAATTTACATCCTTATCTTCGTCTTCCACTAATAATAAACACATATTTCTGAAAAAGACTTTTCCATTGGAATTACCAGTTTGCTCGGAATGGCTGTCTGCCCTGATGCAACTAAATTACTCCTAATAATGCTGGTACAATATTGGTTTTTGCCTCAGTTTATATGGACGAAAGTCGGACATCCTGAATACTTGTTAACAGTTGTTTGACAAGTAACAGTTGCTGGTACAGCGAATAAATTAAGACGTGGGTTAGATATTTCCACATTCAGTCCGTTACTATGGCAACGAACTGTCTGAAATTGTAAGATCAGATTGTTCAAGACAGAAATACAATAACATAAAATACACGTTTTAGTAAAAGCGTGTCTGTGCAAACATCGGTTAGGAAATTGCTACAGATAGAATATGATTCGTTAATTCCAGTCTTGGTGGTTCAGTTGGCAGAGCGCGTGTTCAAAAATGGGCGATTGAGGAGCTGTATTTATGGTGGACAAACCCATGGTTCTTGGTTTTTAGGGATTGTCTCGTTTTTTATTCGCCATTCCAGTAGTTATACTCCACTATTCTCCTTTCATTATCATTTCCATCTATAAAAATTGTTCGTTGCCTGAGTTTGCGTCAAACAAAGATTTACAATTACAATTATCATATCATTATCCATAAATAAGTGCTGTAGTTGAAAAGCGACAGTAAATAAATCGGTGTAATAAAACATGCAAGGTAACCGGGGGTAATAAGGCCCACCTAAGGAATAAAACGTTATTTCTTTGAAATGAAGACGTTTAGCAATTTTTAAGGGGAGAGGATGGTATGTTTTGGTGAAAAATGAGTAAATTTTCAAACAAAAAAAAAAGTTCTTTAAAATATTCTGTGATATGTGTGGAATGCATAGCATAACATTTTGTGGGTATTTGTGCCCTTATCGGATGTTGAGTCACACATTTTTAAACTCCCTGCATTATGGATTTTTAAATCAGTCACCCACTTTTATTGTTGTTTCCGGTAAATTAAATTAAAAAAAATGTTTTTCTTTAAAATACCTTTTGATATGTTTGGAATGCATTGCCTAACATTTTGTGGGTATTTGTGCCCTTATCGGATGTTGAGACGTCATTTTTAAACTTCCTGCGCTATGGATTTTTAAATAACACGCCCGCTTTTATCGGTTTCCAGTAACTTAATTTTTTTTTTTTGCTACATTGCCAGACAAAAATGGATATAATTTCTGAACTATTAAAGATACATGCATGAAATTTATAACACACATTCTTTCGACTATTAGGAAACTTTTCTCTGTAACAGAATTTTGTTAATTGATTTCATTTTAAAAATACGTCCGTTTGTTTGCAAGAAAGGAAATCAGAAAATTGTTATTAAATTTTAATTGTTTATTTTACAAACGTAGGGACTAATATCAAAATTCTGTTACAGACAGTTTGTAGAACATGCTTTTGCAAATACATTGCAAAAGACTGTTTGAATCTATCTTTAAAAACGGTTTAGATATATCGGTTTTAGTACAATCCTGTATTGGGTATAATTTTTTTTTTCAAATTTGGGCCCCCAAATAATTTTTTTCCAAATATTTTTAGTTGGTTGAGTTGTCACAGCTATGAGCTCTCTACATACAAAAAATTAATATTTTACACCAAATAGGAAAAAAGTTTTAAAAAATACCATCCTCTCCCCTTAAATAATGGATTAGCATACTTTTATAGTTATCATATAATATTTTACTTCAAATAAATAATCGCTGTGCAATGAAAATTAACATCATGTCACTGGACCTTATATTCTGCTGTGACATATAATAAGACCCACATAAAAGAATATAAGTATTGAATACAACCTGGGCATACAAAGTCTTCAGTTTTTTCCTCAGTGATACCTACGCATTCATCGTGCACCCAACATTCATAAGAGACACACACATTGTATATCTACAACAATTCTCTTCGCAGACAGAACACATCCGCGTCCCCTGGATGTTTACAAATCCTGAAGTTGATGGTTCATCCAATACTTTTTCTGCATTAGGAATTGTCAGTCTTTCGTTTGTTTCATTTCTTACAAAAAAGATTGTGCTTTAGAGTTTAAACTTCATAGTTCAGGAACTTCTGTGAACTTGTGGGCGTTTCCACGTATTTATTTATAGAGTGCCCATATACTCATTAGCGAAAGTTTCACGGTAGCCCCAAACGTTTTAATGTTTACACAATAACGAGCATTTAATATTTTATTAATAACACACAGTAAAACGATGAAATATCAACTTAAATTTTGCAAAATTTTATAATGAAGGCAGAAATAATCACACATAACTTGTTTCCACCAGTCGGCTAATACAAGAACTAGAATCTAATTTCTTTCAGTCGAATGCAAGAATAAATAGTTCTTAAAAGCTGTTGCTCTCTTTTGCAAAAGTGTATAACTTTGATAGATGTATTTCACCCTTTCTATGTTCACTAAAGATCTATTACAAATTTGTAGTACATGAACATAATTATATTAAAGTTCCTCAATATTCATCTGCGGGAGCAATCATATTACAAATAATCGTCACTGTCACTCTAAATACTAGCTAGCAAGACAAATAATAAAAAAATAACATAATTTTTTCCAGCAATTAAAATCACAGTTAGTTCTATACGAATAATCATAATATATTATTTTTATGAATGTTTAATATTACACTGTTTGGTTTCATATTTTCCGGAATGGCCGAATTATACAATTATGAAAGGAGGCTGGTCTAGTGGTCAGAGCTTCTGGCTATAGTTCATTAGGTCCCGGTTCGATTCCCGGTTATTCCTGTGTTCGTCCATGGTTAAGTTTAGATTTAAGACCTCTCCTGGCACCACATAATCATAATCATCCTATCACATCATCGGGGTAATGTAACTCCGCTTTCCAAGCGCCCCAAACTCAGAAGTGGGTTACAACTAAGCCACGGCCAGGAGAGAAGACCAGAAATGTCGAAAAGACAACCTGGTGGGATTGGTTAAAAAATGACAACCTGCGAAATGAATATAGGAAGGCAGATCTCAATATAAATATTAAGCTACTAGCCGCACCCGTGCGCTCCGCTGCACCCGTTAGAAATAAATATAAAGTAATTGCATAATTAAAATAGGACATTTGATCCAGGGAACATTCGTGTTTGATAGAAGGATAAATCGTTTAATATGTTACTTAATTTAAATTGTATTTAAAATATTAAAATGCGATCATTTTGATCCAGAGATCACTCATTTGGTGCAATGACAATTCCTTTAACATGTTTCTTAATTGTTATTACCAATTATTTTTGGAAAAGCGAAAATTAACACAAAAATTTTGGTTACAGATTTATTATTATGTTTATATTATATTATATTATGAAAAAGTGTGTTGATAACGGATGTACTCGAATTAGAAAGTTTTTAATTTGTTGTGGGAGCTCTTGAATCTCAGGAGGAACAACTTTTACAACAGCGCAACATAATCTGCTTGGCTCATTACCCAATTTTTTTGCATTGCATTTGTTGCATATGTATTTTATGTATTTTAACACGATTCAATTGAGCATAGTTAAAATTTGAATTATAAAATAATGGATTGCTAAGCTAACGTACTATTACTGCATACTAAATCAATACACTCTCGTTGTTCGTTAATTCTCTGAGATAAAAATGAATATGTTCATAAACATTATTATAAGAAATACAGGAAATGAATATACAGAATAACCTATCAAATTTTCTGTGCATAGAAGGTATTTTAATCTTACCTGTCCTCAATTCACTCAGAAGTTCTGTAATAACATTATAGCATTATGTCCATACAGAGAAACTACACTTTCCAATGGTGAAATAATAATTAATTATACAAATCGGTTAATTTAGCTTCCGATATTGCTTCATACGAACACAGAAACATTTTCTGTAGGCTATGATTGATAGCTTTCGATTGTTGTTGACCAAGGCCCCTTATAGACGAAGTCATTTGTTTATTTCATTACACGGCCTTAGATGGCAGTTATTTTAATTTTAAAATTCATTTATCTCATTAAATATCAGTCCTATCAAAATTTTTCAAAGAATAAAACTTATCGGAAATGATTTTTAAATAAATTTGTGTTATGTAACATTTTTCACAAAAATCAATAATAAGCGAGATATTTCGATTTATTTAATTCAGGCCCCCTTATAACCCCCCTTTTAAATAATGTATTTTGAATGCCATATAGCCTATAATCTAAGTTACAACGAACTTAATTTATATTCCAATTTTCATCGAAATCGGTTCAGCCATTATCGCGTGAAAAGGTAACAAACATACAGACAGACATACAAACAAAAATTTCAAAAAAGCGATTTTCGGTGTCAGGGTGGTTAATTATATATGTTAGGACCAATTATTTTTGGAAAATCGAAAATTACCAGAAAAATTTCGGCTACAGATTTATTATTAGTATAGATATGACTATATAGCTTATTATAACATAGCGCCTAAAAGAAAGCTGAATAACATGGAAAGGCCGAGTGCATAGGATTGAGGAAGCAGCGTATGAAAGAAAATAATAATAACATATACATAAAAAATTTACATCAACATACCCCGAAAGTAACTAGGTAGTGAGTCTTATAACATGCTGGGACTTAATACCCCCAGGTGCCTTAAGTTGCTTTGTTAATTGAAATTACTTACTAGAAAAGACATAAATTTATTTCTAGGAATTGCAAATTTCAGGCGTATGTCTAAATGACCATCAGTTAACCCAACGTTTACAGAAACGCCAACACTACACTAGTATCGATTCTCTTACTCTAATATTCACATGCTTTTCTGGAAGCTTCTGTTAATGCTCGAGAGAGATCATTCTTTCGTCCTTTTTATCTCCCTAACATAACAAGGAAGGCCAGACTGATGGGTTTTGTGTTTTTGGATGAAAAAAGACTTGTTTCTCAATCCCCCTGTTTGGAATACTTGCTCTCTAATTAGTGGTTCTAGCCCAGAGGGGCAGCCCGCCGTCTGGCCGCAATAGTGCTACACTTGCTGATGTTTTAGAAACAGAGCTCACATCTATAGGTCCTCGCAAATACCTAGTATCACTTCACAAGCTAAGAGTGGCAGGGTATTTATGTACGTATTTATTCACACTGCAAATGGGTACATACCCGGTGGCAGTGGTAACTAATTATACTCAATAATGACAATGAATAATAAACACAACTAATAAAAACAATTAATAATTAATAATAATATTAATAATGATAATAATAATAATGATAATAATAATAGTAATAATAATAATAATAATAATAATAAAATAATAATAACAAGGAGCATCCTAAATTAAATTAAGCATGGTCACTTAAAATAACATTTAAAGTAAATCTAATTTGTATCTTAACTCTAAGTTCGAACTAAGACCCACGAGTGTGACAGGTTCAAACCTACACAAGTACCTTTCGGCACGACACTTATTTCGCTGTCATCTCACTCACTGCACTACCTGATTTCACTAACACTTCTAACCATTTCACTGTTCAAATACTTTGCACAGTCACTTCACTGACACCAACACACTTCACTTACGCAATAGACTTCACTGAAACTACACACTTCACTGACACAACACACTTCCTCACTGATAGAACACTTCAAATAACAAAATATCAATTACACCCTTTAAATAGTTACTACCGTCTATTAGTAAAGTCCTTAAGCCTATTTTTAAATACATTTTTGGTTGTTGGTAAAGCCTTTAGTAAGTCTGCAGGTAAAGCATTCCAGTCCCTGATAGTACGATTGAGAAAAGAAAACTTTCCAGTGTCCGTCCTCTGTCTTCTTTCCCTCAATTTATATGAGTGGTCGCTCCTTGAAGAGTAATTTGACGGCTGCAACCTATTTTTTATTTCTCTCCAGGCAGGCTCACCTCTGTATGTTTTGAACAGTGCGCATAATCGAATTCGCGTTCTCCGGTCCGTGAGTGTGTCCCATTTTAATGGTGAATTATTACGACAACACTTGAGAGCCCGTTTTTTTAATCTTTTCCAGTGTCTTAATATGTTCTAATCTGTAAGGATCCCAACATGCAGCACCATATTCCATTACTGGACGAACTAGTGATTTATATGCAATGTCTTTGGATTTATCAGAGCCTTTCCTTAGTACCCTAGCCTTTCCTAAGGTCACATAGATACAAATTCCTGGTAAACTTACGATGTCATTGGTCCTAATTTTTATCAGATCTTACATTTACATACAGCTATAACATACTCACTTTTTACTTGATTTGAAAAAGATATACCCGTTTTGTGATATTTTAAAACATTAGAGTTTGGAAAAAATAATTTTTACAACATATGAAATTACGAAACTGACTTAATTTTCAAGTTATGAAAATAAAAACTCGTCAAAGAGAGAGAGAAAGCTATAATTAAAACAAAAAACAATAATTAAAATAGATAAAAATACAATAAATTGGGACCAATGTAAATCCACACCAGGGGCGTAGCGTCCATGGATGTGGGAGATGTGTTACATACCCTGCAATTTCCTTCAAGGTGACTCTAGTGAATTATGAATTATAATATTGTAACATATAATCGTTTTCGGACAGATCAAGTTTTCCCAGGATGTTTGATTTTGAATTCGCACTATGTTTTAATCACCTTGAACAGAAGGCGCGACCATTAGTAAGAATATACTGTAACTCTATGGGCACGGCCCGCTTGATGTTTAAAAACACTTCGCAACGTCTCAACGACATCTGTCGTCAGCCCGAGGAAACTCGTGCAATGAGCATGTTCGTGACCCTGTGTATGTACAGCGTTGTAATACATATTGTCGTATAGTCATGCTTGTGTTATAATATTATTTCCAGTGACTTATAAAAATAATGAGTGAGTTATTTGTTCCAAAATGTGTACTCTTTTCATTTGTGAACACTGGAGATTGTTTTGAAAGCTTAATTGTTTAGTGTTGAAATAAATTATTTAGGTTAAGATCTTTATGTTACGCGCTTATGGGCTCAAGATATGCACGCTGACAATATACATCCAAGAGGTCACGCAGTGAGTGAAAGGGAAATTGTTTCGTGTTCATTGTCGCAGTGTATCAAATATGGAAACAAATTGTTGTATAATCGACAAATTGAAAGTAAGGACTTTAACGTTCTGTGAAAAAGAGGACGTAATTAAAGTAGACCCTTAAAAACTAGTACTGAATATCACTACGAACATAAAAAAGTGTGTAAGACATTTTAATGTAAAGATTTATGAAAGTGAGTCGTGGCTGTAAGGTTGTAAGACTTTAAACAAACTGTTCTACTGGTCTTGTCTTCTCTTTTCTCTTTTCTAATGAAAAGTCCGTTTGAAATACCAATGGCTATGAAGATTTAAATAATATGTATAAGGCAGCCAAGAAACATAACTATTTTTGTAACCATATAATATTTGAAAAAACGACTAAAAATGTTCGGGGAAACTCCAAGGAGAGCCACCGGCGTAACTCGGTTGGCTAAGGTGCTTGCTCCCCGATCCAGAGTTGCAATCGGGCGTGGGTTCGATTCCCGCTTGCGCTGATTACCTGGTTGGGATTTTTCCGAGGTTTTCCCCAACCGTAAGGTAAATGTCAGGTAATCTACGGCGTATCCTCGGCCTCAACTCGCCAAATATCATTTCACTATCACCAACTTCATCAACGCTAAATAACCTCGTAGTTGATACAGTGTCGTTATATAACCAAGTAAAAAAAACTCCAAGGATAGTAAACGTGAGTTTATTAATTTTATTTTTACTGCATAGTCCTAAACTAAGTTTATTAAACACTTTTCAGTGTGTCTATTATTTGTCGATGTTTTACTAGGTACGTAATATACTTGTAAATTTGTATTAGCAAGGAAGATATATGCAGTGTTTATACTACAGACGTGGAGAAATTATTAACAAAATTGACGATTTTTATGATAATTCTGTTTACAAAATTTGAGTTTTCAATTTAGACTACAGTTGACAATTTTGGATATTTCCATCATTACAGTAGACAGAAATATGCAAAAATGTCAACTGTAGTTTAAATTGAAGAGTCAAGTTTTATAAAAATATATAATAAAAATCTTCAGTTTTGCTAATAATTTGTAAATTAGCAAAAATGTCAACTGCATTGAAGAGTAAAATTTTGTAAAAATATTAAACAAAAATCTTCAGGTTTGCTAATAATTTGGAAATATCCAAAATGTCAACTGTACTCCAAATTAAAGAATCGAATTTTTAAAAAGTATACAATAAAAACCTTCAGTTTTGCTAATAATCTGTAAATATGCAAAAATATCAATTGTAGTCCAAATTGAGGAGTTAAATTTTGAAAAATATACAATATAAATCTTCACTTTTGCTAATAATTTGGAAATACACAAAAGTGTCAACAGTAGTCTAAATTGAAGAATCGTATTTTGTAAAAATATAGTCTATAATAAAAATCTTCAATTTTGCTAATATTTTGTCCACGTCTGTACATGATACAATTGTATTCGGTATATACGCTATGCTGGATACAGATATGAGAAATTCCATTTTCAAACTATATTAACTAGGTTACATACCCCAGTCTGAAAACCAGGCTACGCCACTGATCCACACGTATTTCATCTAAATTGTAGGGACAGAGGTTTGTTAAAATTCTTTTGATGTCACTTTTAAGATATATTAAATCATTCGCATTTTTAATTTCATGAGGCAAACCATTATTTTTAAGCCATAGGCCATAATACGTTTTGTTGAAAATTGCCAATCGATATGCTGGAATATTAAAATTTTCCTTAAAACGAGTGTTGTAATAATGAAAACCACTATTTAGATAAAAATGGTTTTATTAGAATGTATTAATTCTATAAGCTTAAAAATATATAAAGCATAGGCTAAACTGTTCAAGTATTAAAACTCTTCAAATATTACGATACTCCCTACATACGTGCTTTTCTTGTTCATATTTGCTTCGGTTGATTTTGTGTTTATCAATTTTATTATTATTTCACTCTTCACAGGCCCTGATGTATCTAGAATCAACCCTCCATTCGATTTTATAACATATTTTAGACTCTTAAACAAAATACAGCAAATTTAAATGGTTTAATTATGTGTTACCTGGTGAACTAAGGCTTTGACGAGACGAGCATGCGCAATGTTATGTATCTGGAAGTTAGAAATTGTCGGCGACCCATTCTTTTTGCCGTTAAGTGTATATTTACAATTAAAGAAGTTATTCTGAATAGGTAGATGAAGACATATTCATCTTCTTTCACTGTGGCTGTTCCTCGGCTTTGGAATTCCCTACCGAGTAATGTCAGGGACTGTCAGACATCAAACCAATTTAAGAATAGACTAACGAAATATTTTTCTAACAATTCTTGTTAACAATAATAGCTGTTTCAGGTTTCTCAATGTTTAATGGTTATATATATATATATATATATATATATATATATATATCACAGATAAATATCTAAATTATATCATTATTATTATTATTATTATTATTATCATTACTATTATTATTACTATTATTATAACTATTTCTTACCAATGTTTATTATTGTCACACTAACATTACTTATCCAACTTTCATTATTTATTTCATGTTGTCTTATGGTCTAGATATCACTGTAATAATTATGTAAGCAATTGTATTCAATTAGAATTAGAGTCTGGCTGGGCTGAAGAGAAGGCCTACTGGCCTTGGCTCTGCCAGATTAAATAAATAAATTATTATTATTATTATTATTATTATTGTTATTATTATTATTATTATTATTATTATTATTATTATTATTATTACTTACTTACTTACTTACAAATGGCTTTTAAGGAACCGGAAGGTTCATTGCCGCCCTCACATAAGCCCGCCAGCGGTCCCTATCCTGTGCAAGATTAATCCAGTCTCTATCATCATACCCCACCTCCCTCAAATCCATTTTAATATTATCCTCCCATCTACGTCTCCGCCTCCCTAAAGGTCTTTTTCCCTCCGGTCTCCAAACTAACACTCTATATGCATTTCTGGATTCGCCCATACGTGCTACATGCCCTGCGCATCTCAAACGTCTGGATTTAATGTTCCTAATTATGTCAGGTGAAGAATACAAAGCGTGCAGTTCTGTGTTGTGTAACTTTCTCCATTCTCCTGTAACTTCATCCCGCTTAGCCCCAAATATTTTCCTAAGCACCTTATTCTGAAACACCCTGAACCTATGTTCCTCTCTCAGAGTGAGAGTCCAAGTTTCACAACCATACAGAAGTATTATTATTATTATTATTATTATTATTATTATTATTATTATTATTATAAAGGAATATTAAATCCAGACGTTTGATATGGGCAGGGCATGTAGCAAGTATGAGCGAATTCAGAAATGCATAGCCTATAGAGTGTTAGTTGGAAGGTCGGAGGGAATAAGACCTTTGGGGAGGCCGAGACGTAGATGGAAGGATAATATTAAAAATGGATTTAAGGAATGTGGGATATGATGGTAGAGAATGGGTTAATCTTGCTCAGGATAGGGACCGATGGCGGGCTTATGTGAGGGCGGCAATGAACCTCCGGGTTTCTTAAAAGCCATAAGTAAGTAAGGTAGGTCTAGATAATAATCCGTGGCGCTACAGCCCGTGAAGGGCCTAGACCGACCAGCCAGCTCCTGGCCTCACGCCCACATGCCGAAGCAGAGGTGGACGATCATCCAACTAGAATGGAGGTATAGTGTGGTTAGCACGATGATCCCCCCAGCCGTTATAGCTGGTTTGTTGAACCGGATTTTCGCTACCTATCGTAGCTCCCCAAGTGCATCACGATGCTGAGTGGGCACCGGTCCCATACACTGGCCGAAATTTCATGAGAAAATTTCTTCCCCCATGAGGACTCGAACCAGCGAGCATTCTGTAACGCGAGTCCTAGGCGGGATGCCTTAGACCGCGACGCCACGGCGCGGGACAGGTCTATATGGAGAGAAGAATAATTTTAGTTATTTAACAACGCTGTATCAACTACGAGGTCATTTAGCGTCGATGGAATTGGTGATAGCGATATGGTATTTTGTGAAATTTGGCCGAGGATTCGCTACAGATTACCTGACATTCCCCTTACGGTTGCGGAAAACTTCGGAGAAAATCGAACCAGGTAATCAGCACAAGTGGGAATCGAAACCGCCACCCGAGCGTAGCTTCAAATGGCAGGCAAGCGCTTCAGCCGACTAAGCTACAAGGTGGCTAAGAGAAAATACAGAAATAAAAGAAGAAAAAGAAAAAAATACAGAGGGAAATTATAGAACAGGGCAAGAATGAAGGGGTTAGAAATAAGAAGTAAAATAATGCAGAGGGAAGCAGTAATCATGTCGTGTTTATTCCCCATTGTCCTGAGTAACAACGCTTCCTTTGCAAATATTGGAAAGTGCTCACATTAACCCCGCCAGATAGTGACATAAGAACTCGGCACAGCCTGCTCGGGGGCAGTTTCTCGTGTAACAGCATTTTCTGGAAAAAATTACAATAAACAACAAGAGCAGCGTTGTTAAAAAGATTAGCCCCTGGCAGATTAGGCTATTTTACGACACAGAACCTAGTACAAACGAGAGTTGAATATCTAGTTGGCCCGTACCGACACGAAAACTCCACGAGGTCAGGCTGTAACCCCTTGCTTAGCAACCAAGTGTTTACCTGCCAAACAGTCTTATCGCACTATCGACCGTGTACAGAAATTAAGATAAACCCAAGTTGGCAGCGTTTACAATATAATGTTCAGCAACATGGATACCAATAAATTTATTCCTCGTTTAACGACACTTTCGGAGTCCGAACGCGCCCGTTTGTTTTCACCCACAAGTTCATTTTAGTTTCTTGTTCAGATATTGCACTAGCAACCCACAAACAACAATATTTTCTTTTTTGTGGTGAGCATGGCATAAGAATTTCACTCAACATAGCCTAATGCAGGAAAAAACAGTATACACGTAGCTCTTATGGGAGATAAAATCTTCATTCCTGCGGCAAGTATCAAACTCAACCCATTGTGTTCCTTAACTTAATTATACAGTATATATTATTTAATGTGCCGAAGTACATATGATATTTCCATGCAGATATTCTGCGTCATCATACGATGAAAGAGTAATGGAACGGAGAAAAATTCTCTCCGGCGCCGGGATTTGAACCCGGGTTTTCTCCGTTCCATTACTCTTTCATCGTATGATGACGCAGAATATCTGCATGGAAATATCATATGTACTTCGGTACATTAAAATAATATATATGATATGCGTAAATCACTTCGTGATTTAAGACGGCGCTTATTCTGTTGGATCCCGGCCAACTAGTCACTCATAACGAGTGCACCTCAGCACATTTGTGGACTTTAGTCCTTCGTTCATAGACATCTATGACGTAGTGCAGAGGGCGGCCACTAGAGGGAACCCAAGAATTGGAACTTAAACTGAGACGATTCTGTCCGACGCCGGGGTGGGTATCCGGTGTGGTTTAGTGGATAAAGCATCAGCACGTAGAGCTGAAAACCCGGGTTCAAATACCGGCGCCGGAGATAATTTTTCTCCGTTCCATTACTCTTTCATCGTATGATGACGCAAAATATCTGCATGGAAATATCATATGTACTTCGGTACATTAAAATAATATATATGATAGGCGTAAATCACTTCGTGATTTAAGACGGCGCTTATTCCGTCGGATCCCGGCCAACTAGTCACTTAAAGCGAGTGCACCTCAGCACATGTGTGGACTTCAGTCCTACGTTCATAGACATCTATGACGTAGTGCAGAGGGCGGCCACTAGAGGGAACCCAAGAGTTGGAACTTAAACTGAGACGATTCTGTCCGACGCCGGGGTGGGTATCCGGTGTGACTTAGTGGATAAAGCATCAGCACGTAGAGATGAAAACCCGGGTTCAAATCCCGGCGCCGGAGATAATTTTTCTCCGTTCCATTACTCTTTCATTAATTGTACAGAGTGAAAGGGGTATAACTGCATTAATTTTAAGAACAGAATCTTTAGGTTGTAAGTAACCGAAAAGTCATATGTCATTTTGGTTCGGAATATGTATGACTTTCTTGTGTTAAATTCTAACGTACCTTGTTTACATGTTTCGACCTATTTATGGGTCATCCTCAGAACTGGTCGTTGTTGGTCTTGGCGCCTCTTGTTCTGTTTCCTGTGACGGTGCGTTCGTGTGGTATAGTGTAGAGTCAAAGAGTGTGTGTGTTTTAAAATTGAGTTGTGTATTGAGAATTTCGTTGGGGTGTGTTTTCGTGTGTCTGTATATTTCATATTGTTCTAGTGTGTTGACTTTCTGGTGTCGACCTGGTTGGCGGCTTGGTATAGCGCTGGCCTTCTATGCCCAAGGTTGCGGGTTCGATCCCGGGCCAGGTCGATGGAATTTAAGTGTGCTTAAAGGCGACAGGCTCATGTCAGTAGATTTAGGTACTGGCATGTAAAAGAACTCCTGCGGGACAAAATTCCGGCACATCCGGCGACGCTGATATAACCTCTGCAGTTGCGAGCGTCGTTAAATAAAACATAACATTTATTTAGTTTCTGGCTCTTTGGTTGGATGTGTAGTATTTCCATGTCTGTGTTGATGTCTCTGTGGGTGTGGTTAACATTTGTGATGTGTTCAGCATATGTGGAGGTGTTTTGCAATTACAAATAGAGAATGAACTATTCAGAAGTATCATTTCTTTAATTGACTAGTGTTCTGAAGTTAAAAATTTGTTAATTGCTTTGTACAGATTTTGTTTTTCAATTTTTAACTAAAAATTACATCATTCTTACGCACTTACGACAAAAAGTTTTTACAAACCATACGACTTTAGGAACTTGATTCTTTACAGTTTAATTATGCATCCTAATGTACAGTCTTGAACAATTTACAAGACCTGCGTGATTTGTAACAATTGTTTGGTAAATGCGTAAATGTAATTTTGTAGTTAAAAATCGGAAAAAAAAAAAAAAAACCTGTACGAAGCAACTATGGAATTCACAACACATTTTTAGCCTCAGAATGCTAGCCGATTAAAGAAATAATACTCCTGAATAGTGGGCGGCCGGGTAGCTCAGTTGGTAGAGCAGCTGGCTACGGACTGGAAGGTCCGGGGTTCGATCCTAGGTGGTGACAGGATTTTTTCTCGTTGCCAAACTTTCAGAACGGCCCCAAGGTTCACTCAGCCTTCTATAAAATTGAGTACCGGGTACGGGGGTAAAAGGCGGTCAGAGCGTGGTGCCGACCACACCACCTCATTCCAGTGTCATGGAAAGCATGGGGCTCTACCTCCATGCCTCCAAGTGCCTTCATGGCATGTTACGGGGATACCTTTACCTTTTTTACCTTACTCCTGAATAGTTCATTCTTTATCTGTAATATTCTTTGATCCTTAAAACTCAAGAATAATGGCATTTTACAGACAATTTGAGATTAGTGTAGCTCTGAAAATATTGAGATTAGGACAAATGTTTATATGACTTTTTTTTTAACGTGAGGCAGATATAAAATACTGCGGACGAAGGATTAGGGAAACAACTGGAAGTGTCTGAGGTCAGGAGCATAGACAAGACTAATGGAGGAAATGCAAGAGAAGACATGAGAAGAACGAGTGAAGGAATGAAGCGACTATCAGATATTAGTGATTGTGAGGACAGAATAGACAGGGCGTTGGAGAGGTTATAGCGAAGAAGAAGAGTGCTAAAAAGTGAGTGCAGGAAAGTTAGGGGTGGCAAAAGTGTAAGAAAAGGAACAGAGAAGAAAGTGTTAAGTGTAAGAAGATAGGGTAAGAGTGTAATAAGATAAACTATCAAACAATGAATACAATGAGAATTAAAGTGGGGAAAAAAAATATATATATATGTGTACTGTATATATATCTGAACAAATGTGAAGTGGAATGAGAGAGAAATTGGAAGTGTAATTTAAGTGAATTAGATATTTGATGTTTTTCAATGTTTTGGATTGGGAGTAGTAGCAGGGGTACTATAACTGTAGGAGTATTATCGAAATAAATATATGGATAGGGGTAATAAAATAGGAAATTTATGAATGGAAGGGAAACAGTCTAGGTAGGAGGGAGAGAATAGAAGAGGATAGAGGGGGAAGGACATATAGCAATTCAGTCATAACAGAACATTAGAAAGCAATCAAGAAATTCTCGGCAAAGAATACCTTAATAGAAAAGAGTTATATGTATAAAGGGATGGTGGATCGAAAAACAGAAATGTGAAGGTCCACCATAACTGTGAATTGTAAGGTTGAATGGCAAATAAATATCAACATCAATATCAATATGACTTTGTTTGCTCAGAATGTCTTCGGAAATAAGCTCCGTAACGGACGGTAAATCTTCGTGAATCACTCTGTATATACATTATATACGATCTTTTGTAACGGTCTTTTTTCGTGAAATAAAGTTAATAACGTACATTTAAAAATTTGTTTCAATTGAATTTTCTTTGACATAGCAATGATTTCACGTTCTCCCAACTCTATCAGCTTCAGTGCTAATACGTAAGAAACCCCGAACCAGACCAGATCTAGGCAGACAGCGCAAAGGATAGATCCGGTAGATGTAAAAAGTAAACACGCCCTAGCCTGTTCTCCCCCCCCCCACCTCCGTCCAATAGTCCGCTATCAGTTAAGCTGTATCTCTCCGACTGAGACCTCAACTTCGTAGTCTAGTAGCAATGTACAAAATTAACTGATTGAAAACGCATTTACAGTGTGATGGAAATTTAATCAGTTAATTTTGTACGTTAATCGCGTTGATATCTTACCACTCGTACGTCCCAATATCCAATAGTTTTACCATAAATGGGATTCAAACTTACTCCAGACACAATTTTTTTTCGGCTAAACCGTTACTCAAATACCAAAATTATATTTGTCTTTTCGGTTACTTACAACTTAAAGAATCTGTTCTTAAAGCCAATGCTGTTATACTCCGTTCACTCTGTATTGAAGTAATAGGTACCGTCATTTCCCATAACTATGGTCCAAGCACCCAACTATGGTCCAAAACGCATTATGTACTACTTAGCCCCCCAAGAGTTCGGTGTTTGTCATTTAAGGCGCCACTATGATGGAATTATGTTCCCCATAGATGCTTCTATCTACCATTACACGTGGCAATGATATGGATGCTTAACAAGGTCAGTGTGCATCGTTCTATTGAATGTGTGAAGACACGAAATCATTCAGTTTGTGTTTGTCTGTTTTTTAAGCTCTCCTCTGTCGAACTGGTAAATTATAGATATATGATTCTTTGTACAATTAAACCTGGCTATATAGTGTTTACTTTCACGTAATAATTAGACTGGCAGAGGTTAAGGACTCTGCGTGAAAAATGTTTAACCTCAAGGCTAGAAGTCAGTCCTCAACTATGTACAACAATTTTTCGTGGACCATAGTTGTATTTCATTTTAAAATATTTGTTTTAATAAACTGTGATCAATGTGGTTATTTACTTCTACAAATACGGTATCTCAGTATATTCTAAAACACCATTTAACATTATAGTCAAGTAAACAAAGAAACAGGCTGTTCCAGCATCAATGGT
This sequence comes from Periplaneta americana, assembly GCF_040183065.1. Taxonomy (NCBI): domain Eukaryota; kingdom Metazoa; phylum Arthropoda; class Insecta; order Blattodea; family Blattidae; genus Periplaneta; species Periplaneta americana. The sequence continues at coordinate 24,576,156 of NC_091130.1, forward strand.
ACTAGCACGAATGATGGTCCGGTAAAACGAAAACTTCAGGGTATAAAGAAAACAACAGTCCCTGTAAGTGACTATGAGAGCAAAGAAATTGAATTGTATACAGATTATGATGTTTCCGGTGTTCTCTCCATATTTACAGACAATGAGTCAGATGTAGAAAAGAAGACGAAATCTGTTAAATTAATGCTAAAGGCACATATTTATATGATAGTTACTTATGAGGAGGAATCGTGGCCAGGAAAAGTTTTGGAAGTGAAGAACAATGGAGCTGTTGTTTCATGTATAGTAAGAAGCGGCAATTACTGAGGTGGCGAGAAATGGAAGACATTTTATTCTATAGAAAGGAAAACATAATAAAACAAATTGAAAACCCCAAATGCGTCTCGAAAATGAGAGATCTATTTTCAATTTCAGAATTACAACAGAAGTGGAGATTCAAAGGATCGAAATAAGCCTACTGAATGTAGTTCTCAGTATGTTGAATAAACATTATCAGTGACTTCATTTGCATAATATTTTGCTAAGAATGTGTTAGTTTATTTTGATAGCGTACTTTTGTTCTTTAATATACAGTAGTTGTTCATTATTTCAGAAAAATGACTTTCATATTTCACTTGTTTATTGTGTGGTTATGCAATATGTACTAATAAAAAGAATCCATGTACTTTTCATTTATTTTTAGTATTTCTGTGCTAGATTATGTTTCTACCCTTAAATTAGAAACTCAATGTATTGCTTTACGAATAATTACAGCTCCAGCTATAGTCCATTCATGCTTTCAAGCATGAATATATGAGTGGAGCATAGTTGGACAACTCAGAATACAACTATGTACCAATGCTTATTATTTTTTAACACTTGTAATTAAATAATTTCAAACACATTTGTCAATATTTATTTAATTTACACTTACAAGAGTCCGAAGCCAAAATTTCATTTAATCTGGATGAATAGTACTGAATATACAAAGAAAAATGTGAAAAAATGTGGACCATAGTTAGGGGAAACTACGGTAATTTTAATTCCTCATATCTTTGTTATTTTTTGTATAATCTTAAAAAAATTGATAGCCTATTATTTTATTAGTATAAGAAGCAATAAACAGCAACTCATAAGAAACAAAATAGCATGATTAAAGCTACTATAGTTACAGTCCGCTGTAACCAAGGTGACCGAGCTTGGATGTTTAATGAAGACTGTGTTATTACCCGCATGACGTGCTATTTGGACTGGGTTTAATCAGTGCTTTCTATTACATCAAATTACAGCCTGTATGTCTCGCCAAGGACACCTGGAGCCTGTTGTGGGCGGGTAGTGAAAATTATATTGTTTAGCATGTGATTCAGAGTTCAGACCTCCCTCACTGCTACTGTCGCAGTGTTCAGGTCAGTAGCATCTCCAGGGGGAGTGCCGGACGATCTCGTGAAATGCTACCTGACTTCGACCGCAGACTGAGGCTGAGTTGCTAAGGAAACAAAGAAAGACAAAAGAAAAACAAACTATAACAAATTATAAAGACAAAAGAAGAGAAACAAAAAATGAAAAAATAGAATAGGAAAATTATGTGAAGAAAGAAAGTAAAGAAGTAAAGATAAAGACATATGTAACATAAATAACGAAAGAAACTAAGATGGAAAAAGTGAAACAGAATGGAACAGAAAAAATATAAAGTAAAAGAAGAAAGATGTAATAAGATGATTAATTAAAAAAGAAAATATTAAACGATTTTAAAAGCAGGAAGGAAGAGAAAGTAAGCACTAAAAATTATTGAAAGAATGAAGAAACCAAGAAACCAGCAAGAAAAAGGAAGAAAAATTAGAGTAAAAAGGCTGAAAGAAAGAAAATGGCATAAATAATAAGAAATAAAGATGAAGAGAAATGAAATAACGAAAGAGATAAAGAAAAGAACTAAGAAAATTAATGGTATAAAAAGTTAAAAAAGGAATTACATTATAAAGAATAAAAAATGGACAGGAAAGAAAGAAAGGAAGACAAAGACAAATATTCAAAAAGAAGGAAAAATGAAAATTACAAAGAACAAAAAATTAAGAGAGAATAAAGAAAAAAACAGAAATATAAAATAGAAAAGGACACTGAAAAAATAAGGATAAAAAGAAAGAAGGAAAGGTAATAGGTAATAGAATTTAAAGATGAAAGAAAGAAAAAAAGAAAATAAGAATGAATGAATGAAAAAGACGATAAAAAGAATGAAGGAGAAAGAAAATTATAAGAAATAAAATCTTAAGATGAAAGAAAGAAAGAAAGAAAGAAAGAGTAAATTAAAGAAACGCCATGATAAAAAGAATGAAATAAGGGGAAAGAAAATAATAAGAAATATTACTTGAAGAAGAAAGAAAGAAAGAAAGAAAGAAAAAAAGAAAGAAAGAAAGAAAGAGTAAATTAAAGAAACGCCATGATAAATAGAATGAAATAAGCGGAAAGAAAATAATAAGAAATATTACTTGAAGAAGAAAGAAAGAAAGAAAGAGAGAAAGAAAGAAAGAAATAAAGAATGTAAGAAAGGTTACGATAAAATGAATTAAAGAAGGAAAAAAAGATAAGAAATAAAACTTGAACAGTTATATTACCGGTTGTTCTGTATGGTTGTGAAACTTGGACTCTCACTCTGAGAGAGGAACATAGGTTAAGGGTGTTTGAGAATAAGGTGCTTAGGAAAATATTTGGGACCTAAGAGGGATGAAGTTACAGGAGAATTGAGAAAGTTACATAACGCAGAATTGCACGCATTGTATTCTTCACCTGACATAATTAGGAACATTAAATCCAGACGTTTGCGATGGGCAGGGCATGTAGCACGTATGGGCGAATCCAGAAATGCATATAGAGTGTTAGTTGGGAGACCGGAGGGAAAAAGACCTTTGGGGAGGCCGAGACGTAGATGGGAGGATAATATTAAAATGGATTTGAGGGAGGTGGGATATGATGATAGAGACTGGATTAATCTTGCACAGGATATGGACCGATGGCGGGCTTATGTGAGGGCGGCAATGAACCTGCGGGTTTCTTAAAAGCCATTTGTAAGTAAGTAATAAAACTTGAAAAGGAAAAGAAAGAAAGAAAGAAAGAAAATTAAAAAAGAAAAAGTGGAGGAAAAGAAGTAGGAAAATTGTAAGTAATAAACCTTGTATAGGAAAGAAAGGCCGAAAAAGAAAAAAAAAAAAAAAAAAAAAGAGAATATTACACGAGACAAAATGAAACTGGTGGATAGACGACTTTGTTAATTTTGAGTAGGCGGGCGAGTGAATGTGGAAATTTGTGATAGGCTAAATAACGTTGTAGATTAATTTAATTTGCGAGCGAGTGAGTGAGTGAGTGAGTGAGTGAGTGAGTTCTTAACGCATTGCAATCAGAGATGAATTCTCGCCACTGTCTCAGATAAGCACCTACTCCACTAGCATTCCTGACGTAGGTCGAGACAGGCGAAGGGTTTATCGTTTCCTGAATGTAAACCAGGTGTCAGGCATTACCAATACTTGTCGGCGTCCCACGGCGTCACGCACGATCGCGATGCAACATGGGAAACGTCTGAAGTTACATCAGTTCAGAAGTTAATACACGACTGAAGCAAAAATCTCGACACAAAACATTTTAGTGTGTTTTAGCTAGACGCTGACCTCTCTTTACTAGATAGCCGTTGACTTTTTCATTGCACGACGTTTGCAAAAGTATTATGATGTTGTTGAAATAGTGATGATAATTTCCAGGAAATTTTCCATAAAATTTTCCCCGTAGTAAAGTAAGCTTTTTTTTTTTTCTTGCTAAGATTCGTAATTGTATTGACATACTAGCAATTATCACTCGCATCTTATCCTGATCCATAGATGAACTCATTGCTGCTCAAACAGCCAACATTTACATATTACATATTTCTTGTATTATTTATTTAAGCTACACGAAAATTATATACGTGTGATTCAAAAGGGATCAGTTTTAAAAAACAATTTTATCTGGAAATTGTCTACACTAAACAGCTTTCTCGATCATTAACTACATTCAATACAACGTAGAACTTAACACTTCGTAAAGTTGGGAGTCCATTTACTTAAGTTGTTAGGTACAGCTTACAGCAGTAAAATTTTTGGAAATATCCAAAATTTTTTCCTCCATTATTGGTATCTTGTACAATAAAGAAAATTGGTTATCTGTAAAACACTGTCCTTGTGCTATATGAAAAACATATTTTTATAATTTAAAAATTTATTATATATATATGCATATATATATATATTTTTTTTTCAAAATCCAAAATGTGCAGTGATGAAGCGTTTCCCTCATAATTCATAAACTCTGTCTTTTATTTTATTGCTGAAATTCATGTTTACAATATCATGCTCTTTCAACTACATTCCTTAATAAATAATATTTATTTTTATTTGTGTTAGAAGAAAATACTGATATTTGATCATTTTGTAAAATTAATTTATTTTTTATCAGAAAATCTATCGAAGACAGAAAAGTGATCTTGCATCATATTGTAGATATGACATGCATTAATACACACAAGAAATTTCATCGTAGAATGTTAGATAGTTTTTTAGTTATGTGGGAAACGCTTCATCACTGCAAAGTGAACTGAATTTTGAAAAAAAAAAAAAATGTAAATCATTTTTATCATAAAAATATTTTTTTCATATAGCAGAAAGACAGTGTTTTACAGATACTAATTTTCATTATTGTCCAAGATACAGTAATGGAGGGAAAAAATGTTGAATATTTCCAACATTTGACTGCTGTAAGCTGTACCTAACCCCTTAACAAAGTCTGGGAATTTCCAATTTTCCGCAAAATTGTTCATTTGAGAAAATTTACTTTCTCACATCACTCGTTGAAAATATATCGATAGGCGGAAATATACTGTTTTAACAACTCTTACTTACTTACTTATTTACTTAGTTACAAATGGCTTTTAAAGAACCGGAGGTTCATTGCCGACCTCACATAACCCCGTCATCGATCCCTATCCTGAACAAGATTAATTCAGTCTCTAGCATCATATCCCATCATAAGATAAATAAGGTGAAGACAAATAGAACAAGGAATAGGCAATGAGTACTAAGGGAAAATAAGGAGAATACAAGGAGAAAAAGGCGACTAAAAATAGAACAAAGGGAAGTGATGGAAAACATTGGGGATACAACGAGAACAAGTGGAAGACAAGGTTAAGCGGGGAAGACAATATGAAGTGGAATACAAGAACAACAAGGGGAATAGAAGAAGAATGTGATGCTCAATTCTCAAGTTACCTTCCCGATACTTAGTGAAAAGAAATACTTTTTCTATGTCAAAACGATATCTCTGCAACCTTTCAAAATCGGACGCATGCTTATAGAAATCATCCTGTATATATATATATATATATATATATATATATATATATATATATATATATATATATATATACAGTAGCGGCTGGTGATCAAAATAATGAGTGTGCTATAATCTCTATATCGGCCTACTGTATACACTTATATGTAATTATATTAATTTGAGACTTGTCTAGTGACGAAATATGAAGTCCATACGATGTTCCTTTCTACTGCAGAACTTGTCAATTACCCTGGTGTTAAACCCCTCCATCTTGGACATCACACTCTTTTCTATTGACAGTATTGCAAGAGCAGTGAGACGATCCTGGGACATAGTGTTCCTTAAAAACGTTTTTATGCGTTTCAAGCCAGAAAAACATTTTTCTGGCTCAGCAGTAGTCATTGGTGTTGTAACCAAAATATTTAACAACTTCGATACTTCACAGAATGGATCCTGTAAATTGTTGGAGACTATATATTGTAACAATTGAACAGCCATCTATATTTCGGAAGTCGGGTCTTCCGTATAGAATTCCAAGTTGTGTCTTTAACACTCTTTTGTTCAGTATAATATAGCTGTTGACAGTAACTTCAAGTTCATGTTCAGGAAAATTATGCGAAAAATTGTCAAAAATTTTGCTGTTTAACAATTTTGTTGCGTCTAGGTAGCTTAAAGACTGGAAACGATGAGTAGCTTCCTGAATTATACGGTCACATACTTCTTTGGCTTCAATTTTCTGGGATTTCATTTTCCGTCGCTTGCTAGCTGATTTAGGAGGAACCTCAAACAGGTAGATGGCAGCAGCAGTCGGATACTTGAATTACCAAATACATTGTAAATACGAATAATTTCAAGGGAAAAATTGTTCCGGGGCCGGGTATCGATCCCGGGACCTCTGGTTGGACGTACCAGCGCTCTACCTCTGAGCTACCCGGGAACTCCACCCGACACCGTCTCAACTTTTCCCTTTATATCCACACAACTCGCGTGGGCTGACGAAACGCCAGAGACCCACAACGAGTGCACACAATCTCTGTGTGACTTGGAAACAGAGATTGTGTGCACTCGTTGTGGGTCTCTGGCATTTCGTCAGCCCACTCGAGTTGTGTGGATATAAAGGGAAAAGTTGAGACGGTGTCGGGTGGAGTTCCCGGGTAGCTCAGTGGTAGAGCGCTGGTACGTCCAACCAGAGGTCCCGGGATCGATACCCGGCCCCGGAACAATTTTTCTCTTGAAATTATTCAAATCTGCTTTACAGGGAACTTCACCTAAAAGACTAGATTTGCACATTGTAAATAGTTCCGAGTTCTTCCACAACAAGCATTCTTTCGTTACGCTTTACTTTTGTAATCTCCAAACTGTGTCGTGCTGAAGCTGACTACAGCACTTTCCCGCGTAAAAATAGCCAATCAGAGCAGTGGTTTCAGCTTCGCACATGCGCATAACTGTCTACATTCTAATGCGAAGTTCTGAGTAGCACAACGAACCCCCTGAGGCAACGAAGAGCGAAGACTACTTTATAACGCGTCATGAACATAACCACGGCAAATTGTCAAATGACAGATCAAATACTATGGTATTACAAATACATTATCAGTCTTACTAATAAACCGTGTATACTTTTTATACGAGGCTTATGCAGAGTTGAGACAGAAAACGTTACTAATAAACCGTGAATAAGATATGGACGTATAAACAGGCTGTAACTATACAATGGGAATTGTTTTGCTGTAGTTATATACACGAAACCCCTTGTTTAAGCGTTGTATATGGCGAAAAAATGGCCGTCCCTCTAACAGCTGTTCGTATCGACTGTCATTTTAGGATGATGGTTATCTCGTAACCACAGAAGAACAAACCAAAGATCATAGAATTATTAGAATTAATATTGCTGTAGCTTGTACTCTTTGACCAAAATGTAGTGTGGTAATCGATTAGAGCCAGTTGTACTATCGATATTTAACACACCACACTAAAGCGCTCTACCGGTTGCAATAGAGAACCTCAGATATTCTATTACCTTTCGTAACGAAGTAATGACGAAACTATGACGTAGCTGTGTAACAGTCATACTGTTATACACGACGTATGTAGTGATTATTAGTAAGGAATTTACGCACGACTTATAAACGAGCTACTCATTGTATAAATAAAAAACAGTTAAACGTCTGTATATAGAGTTTTTATTAGTAAGACCGTATATGAGCAAAAATTATCATTGTGCTGTAGCACTGTAGCACGTAAAGACGGGCCGCCCCTATATATATTAATTAATGTTATAGAAATGTTGGTAAAATTGAGTTTTTTTTCGTCTTTATCTACACTGTCTTGCTCAGAACTTGAAGTGGAGTCTCCCGCATGAAGGACCCTCATATCCGAGCCGTTCTTCTCACATCAGGCTGTCTATCGATTTATCTAAATCGACTTCGTACTAAAAAAAAAACTTGAATGGCTAGACGCGTATCAAGAAGCTATCAGGCCGACTTTCTTGACATCCCTGGCTACACCCCTGCAGAACCAGTCCGTCCGCGCCCGATCCCCTATTAACATTCCAGGCGGCCGAGAGACTGTGGGCAGGATCCGGTCCAATCTCCAAGAGGTCTGGATCATCAGAGCCCAGCCGATCCGCTCGCGGGCTACAAACCAAGGATTTACACCAGTGCGTGCCCGAACATGTGTTCAGGAGGATGTGCTCTCCCGACCAGGTACGTGCCACTGTCATATTATATGCTATCATACTGCCTACGTTGCCATGACAACCCACAGACGTCAAACAAAAACGCAATTGCTTTCAACTGAAGTATGTTGCCTTGGTAACTAACTCACATCAGTGAGTCCTGTTTCTTACAGCATGTCTTACGTTTAGGCTGGAACATCATTGTGACAAAAGTACGAAAATCTCATATTATGTCATTCAGACTTATGTTGACAATACTACTGTATAGAAGGGTAGTCATAGCAGCGCATAGTACTAAGTTCTAAATCTCATCTAGGCTAAAGTTAACAGACACTAAAGGCTGGTTCACAATAAACCGGAAACGAGAATCGGAACGAAACCGAAAATGGTAAAATTGTTTAAATGTGTACATTTAGATGTGAGCATTCACAATTAACGAAAAGCTTGCCGGACCCCGGGATCGGGAACGGAGAGCTGGCCAAGTTTCAACTTTGGCGTTCACGTTTCCGATCACAGCCCACTAGATTCATTCTATTGCCATCTAAAAGCTATTTTGTCGTCGTATATTTTGTAGCAAGAAGACCGTGACACAACCTATGCATTATTTTGTTCTGTGCTGTGTATCATGGAGCAAGTTTTATTTGATGAGATTTTAATATTGAGTGTTGAGGAAAATCCTCACGTTTACGATAAGCGGCGCGCCCCGTATAAAGATGAGAAAATGAAGGAGAATACGTGGCTTCCAATAACTGCATCTTTGAACACCGATCGGAAGCGAATCATATTTTATTACTGTATTGCTAGTATTACAGACTACATATTCATGCTTCAATTCAATAACTACTGTTGTGTTAATTTTTGTTCTATTACAAATGTTTCTTCTCTAATTATTTTACGTTATGGTAGACTTAAAATACGTTGTGATAATAAAGATGCATGGGCATATTTATAGTACCATACCTAATGAAATGTTTCAGTTGAAATTTCGAAGTTGGTTAACCTGTGTTTATGTTGGCTGCCTTGTACTCATTAGAGAACACCATTGGTTAATTATACACAAATAACATCAGAATGCGTAATATCGGCTTTACATATCGTTATTGACATACATATCGATATGCATAGTCGTCGACGTTCTCGGTTTATTGTGAATAAAAAATTTTCATATTCACGTCCTCTGCTTCTCGTTGTCATTCTGGTTGTCCTTCCCGGTTTATTGTGAACCAGCCTTTATATAGTATACGGGATGTTTTTAAATGCTCCAGTTGCTTATCTAAAAACAATTCCTTTGCGAGAATATGATTCTGAGTAAAAGTTTCTTCGTTTGAAAGGGAAATGCGTTATTTTCGATTTAGTGGAAATTATCAAGATCATTAATTTGATTAGAGTAATATGTTACTAATTAGTGATGTGTACAATGGAGAGGGAAAGGAAATTGGCATCCTACCCCGTATCTCCTGGCTTAGTTGCCTTATGAGATGTCTTATTGGTGTCACTTATGAGGTTAAAACCTGTCTTCGGACAGTTGACTAAACAACAATCAAACAACATCAAGGTAGGCCTAATTTTAAGGTCAACTTGTTTTTTTTTAATAGGAACTCAAACGTTTTTCATCAGTGCCTGATTTTACGCACAAAAACAAATACATTTGAAACAGTTTTTTTCTACGGTAGTGTGTAAATTCTCTGTCAAAAAATCTGAATGTTAGAATTTATAAAACAGTTATACTACCGGTTGTTCTGAGTGGTTGTGAAACTTGGACTCTCACTTTGAGAGAGGAACATAGGTTAAGGGTGTTTGAGAATAAGGTTCTTAGGAAAACATTTGGGACTAAGAGGGATGAAGCTACAGGAGAATGGAGAAAGTTACACAACACAGAACTGTACGCATTGTATTCTTCACCTGACATAATTAGGAACATAAAATCCAGACGTCTGAGATGGGCAGGACATGTAGCACGTATGGGCGAATCCAGAAATGCATATAGAGTGTTAGTTGGGAGGCCGGAGGGAAAAAGACCTTTGGGGAGGCCGAGACGTAGGTGGGAAGATAATATTAAAATGGATATGAGGGAGGTGGGATATGATGGTAGAGACTGGATTAATCTTGCTCAGGATAGGGACCAATGGCGGGCTTATGTGAGGGCGGCAATGAACTTTCGGGTTCCTTAAAAGCCAGTAAGTAAGTAAGTGTGTAAATTCGCATTTTACCCAATGTTATCGGTGCCTAAAGTGAGTCTTTAAGACACTAGTGAGTAAAAAAGTAAGTAATCACTTTTGGCATCCCTATTCATTTTACGCTCGGAGAAAAGAAAATGTAATATTCAATGTACAAACTTCATTTAGTAAGAATTAATGCATTGTCTCGATCTTTCATTACCTAAATATTACACGTAACACAAATAAGTAACAAATTTAACATTCATATCTTGCCTATATTTTAGCCCAGATTACTTTAAAGTTACAATTATCACTCATTGTAATAAGAGTTCTGATTCAACTGTTCCTAACCGTTTTGTTGATTTTATGACTGGTTTAGACGGCCATGAAATCGTGAACATGAATAAAACATGTTGCCATTCCATAGATACTTACTTCTTAATGGTTTTCAATTTAGATGGCCATGACATTGTGATCTTATAATCTCTCCAAAATGAAATATTTATTTAATGTAAATCTGTGCTACAGTAGAAGAAACATTGTGTGACACACACTAATGCCAAAAAGAGAACCTTTATGAACTTGTCACATAAATAACTATTTTATCAATCCTTTAGTTTTAAAAAAATACCAATATTGAACAAAATTTAAAAAAAGCTTTAATTCACAGTAATATTTTGAAAGATTGTAACAATCAGATTTATTTTGTATATCTTTATTGTCTTTATGTTGTGAGTTTTTGTTTACAGTACAGTACGTTTATGTTAAAGGTAAAGAAATTAATGTAAATCCTGTAATATTTAAAGTATGTTAATGTTTATGTTAAACGTTGACAAATAAACAAAAGAAATCTAAGATACAATCTCTGATCACATATAATAGATTAATCAGCTTAACGAACATTCAAGACAACTTTTAATAATTCTACTACGCTGCCATCTAGCGACTGCAAAAAAGTCACGTTATAACCCTGATGGAATTGCAAGGAGTAATAGCTTGCAACTGAACTTCCATCTAGCGGTCTTTAACAAAAAAAAATCATTTTCGACAGTGGCGATACTGGTGGTTGTTCTTTTTTATATGTTATTTTATAACATGGAAATGGCCAGTCTAGAGTGTAACAAAAGTTTCTGGTACAGTGAATGTTTTTTTTTTTTTTTATATTTGATGGTAAATGTAACATTTTCAGCCAAATTATTAATAAAAGATTGCATCACAACACAATCAAGTAGTACCAACTACTACACCATAAAATTTGGACATGGTTCCTAAGAAAATGGAAAATAAACAATAGAATAATTTTAACATATTGTTACAGAAACTTTTATTACAATCTGCATAAGTAGAGAGCGGAATTTTAGGCCATAAAAAGTGGCATTTTAGGAGCTTAAAATAGGCTCTTAAACTCCTTTATTTAGGCTCTATGAAATAAAAAATAGTTTTTTTTTTGTTACAGAATGACATTAATGCAATATTCAACATTTATTTAATGCAAAATTCTAGGATTAAAAGAAACTTCCACACATTTCACGGAGGTACACATGCATACACAAAATGAAGAGATTCTGTCTTTAAGTTAGTGTTTTCCATTCACCAATCACATTTCCATAGTTTGCTTCACAGTAGATGATCAGCACCTATTGTGGCTATTGTGTCGCTCACTGCTGTACTTACAAATGGTGACAAAAAAGGAAGAGGTTGTTATCTGTCTTGGAATGTAACAGAATGCTTATTCGGGTACAACCCAGCGAGTTTGTGTTAAATTTCTGACAGACAGAGGAGGATATAATAATAATAATAATAATAATAATAACAATAATAATAATAATAATAATAATAATAATTTGTCCGGCAGGAGTTCTTTTACATGCCAGTGAATCTAGTGACATGAGCCTGTCGCATTTAACCACACTTAAATGCCATTGACCTGAGCTGGGATCGAACCTGCAACCTCGAACACAGAAGGTCAGCGCTATACCGACTGAATGTTAGAATTTTAGAATTGAAAGATGAAAGATGAAAGAAAGAATGAGGTGACCCGGAGGTACTTCTCTATTGTGTCATTCACTGCTAGGAAGAAGTTGCTGTTATCCATCTTGGAATGTAAACGGTACAGGATGTTAAGAAAAACAGCAAGAAATTACGAAAAAAAGATGTAATAGCATATTATGCAACGAGCCTATAATGGTAGTAATTACGACGCGAGTATGTTTGTTTATGAAACGAGCGCAAGCGAGTTTCATAATTTTCATGCCAGCGTCTTAATTACCATTATAGGCGAGTTTCATACGACTTTTTATGCTCGACCATATTTCTAACTTGAAATTATTCAGAAGTATTCATGTTATGGTTATGTAAGTGAGGAGTGGAACTGACCTGAATTGTGAGATGTGCGTATTGATTTTTTCCGAAACACGAATGTCATTGACCTTGATATAATCTAGAGAATAACGTGAAGATTAGGCTTGATATAACCTGGAAATTGATTTAGAATTGAAAAATGAGATGACAAATTGAATTTATTTGAATATTATTTACAATTAACGCTAATTATTATAGTAACAGAACATAACCTTCTGCGACAGTATTGGATTTCCAGCCTCCGTGACTTTTCGCTAATTGTCTTTCGATTGCATATCCGAGAATAATCGATACTTGCGGTTTTATAATGGTACAATCAGTACAAAGGTGATTTCTCATTGGCTGAACAACTGAATTATAATGAATAGGTGTACTTTAATGAGGTGCATTAAAGGGTTACTACAGGTGTATAATTAGGCCTACTACATTTCGGCATGGTCGAGCATAAATTTTTTTCTTACTTAAAAATAGGCACTAACGTCGAAATAGGCATTTTAGGCACTATAAAACCTTTTTATTTATACTTATATATCCATGAAAAATGTAAATATTAAATCTCAAGCCTGTACGTGTCAAGGAAAAAAAACAGATGATCAGAGACACAATCTCTCAAAGCATTGCCATACAATAATACTTTTCAATTTTCTTAAAAATGCTATAGAAATAAGCGTTTGATAACAAAATGTTCAGAAAAAAGTTGATCGTTTTTGTGCGTAATATTAGAGTCCGATAAAAAAAAAAGTTGATCTTAAAATCACCTTGGTAACCTCCACTAAATTCAATATAGCAACACTGTTTTTCCCTTTAAACGAACAAACGTGTTTTTTCTAAATAAGCAGCAGCACAATTGAAAGAACACACTGTATAATATCTATATCACGATACCGAGTAGCAGCAGCAGTAGTAGTAGCAATAGTAGTAGTGGAAGTGGTGGTGATAGTAACGTTAGTGACAGTGATATTGGCTAAATTTTATTTAATGATGTTTTCAACCACAGAGACTGTACAACGACGAAATTGAACGTGGGCGAGACTGGCCTACAAATTTTGCCTTAAGTTTCCTTCTCAAGGTCCTTTTACGTGCCGTAAATCTACTACACGGGACACTCAACTTTGCTTCCAACCCTGTGGAAGAATTTTAATGTCCTTTTGAAGTCCCTAACCGTCACCCGTTTTGAACTAGGGTTCAAGCCACAATCGCATTTGTAACGTTTTTCTACTCGACTTCTAAAAATGCAACAAACTTTCAATACAAATGTGCAAAAATGCGGCAATCACATTGAACTTCAGAAACGAAGATGGTAAGGGAGAAACTGAAATCAGAGATGTGCATGAACTAATCAGTTCTGGAGAATCTGAATTTAAATTAAATGCTAATGGCATCGGCAATGTTCAAAAAGGTATTGAGCAATACATGTTCAAGAATGGATTTCAAACAGTTGGTACAATTCATGTAAGTTAAGTGAACAATTTCTTCTAATTGATTTATATAATTCGATCGCATACTGTAAATTGTGGGCAAGGATTTAGTTGCATGAATGTTGTAAAGAGTGAAATTAGAAACCGCAGTTATATTACCGGTTGTTCTGTATGATTGTGAAACTTGGACTCTCACTTTGAGAGAGGAACATAGGTTAAGGGTGTTTGAGAATAAGGTGCTTAGGAAAATATTTGGGGCTAATAGGGATGAAGTTACAGGAGAATGGAGGAAGTAACACAACGCAGAACTGCACGCATTGTATCTTTCATCTGACATAATTAGGAACATTAAATCCAGACGTTTGAGATGAGCAGGACATTTAGTACGTATGGGCGAATCCAGAAATGAATATAGAGTGTTAGTTGGGAGGCCGGAGGAAAAAGACCTTTGGGAAAGCCGAGACGTAGATGGGAGGATAATATTAAAATGGATTTGAGGGAGGTGGGATATGATGATAGAGACTGGATTAATCTTGCACAGGATAGAGATCGATGGTGGGCTTATGTGAGGGCGGCAATGAACCTGCGGGTTCCTTAAAAGCCATTTGTAAGTAAGTAAGTAAGTAATGTATAAAAAAACTGTCTTTCTCTGAGCTGAGACTTCTTGTTTACCAAACGAATGTGAGACTTCGTGGAACAATGGAAGGGAACAAGAGGCGGTGTATGGAGAATAATATGTATGCGTGTGCACAGATCAGGTTTAAGACTAGGATGGCGTTTTACTGTCCTTAACGGGCGTGCCTGATCAACTTAATTAGAAGTAGGAGTAATTAAACAGGACTGTCGCAGGAATTTATAGCAACAAAAATATATACGTTTCAACTGCATACATAACGAACCTCTCAACAGCTCAATCCACGCTTTGACAGCGGTTCGCAATTCAGGGAGCACGATCCTATCTTATGTATGTGTAGACCTACGTACAATATGTACTATTCTCCTTTTGACTTCTTGGCAGCAGCTCATGTTACTACTTATAGTACACCCAAGTATTTGAAGCTGTCCACTTGCTCTACTGCCTCATTTAGAATTCCCAAGTTTACCTTCTTTACTTTTCTTCCTATAACAATGGTCTTCATCTTACTGGCATTTATCTTCATCCCATACTGCTCACAGCTGTCATTTAGCTCCTGTAGCATATCCCTTAGTATCATCTCCTCTTCTGCTAACAACGCCATATCATCAACAAATATTATACCTTTTATTTTTCTTCCTCCTACTATCACTCCTCCCATGTTCTGAAAACAGTTCTTCACTAAATCCTCCATGTAAGTGATAGGGTAGGTGATAAAGGACATCCTTGTCGTACTCCTCTTCCTATTTCACTTCCTTCTGACATTTCTTCTCCTATCCTGACTAAATAAATAGATAAATAAATAAATAAACAAAGAAAATAAATAAATAACTTTATAAGTTTTGCAATTAAGTGCATGGGAAATCAGAATATGGGGCTGAAAATCTGCTTAGTTTGGCAACAACTCATCGTTCATTACATCCACATAATGAGATTCCGCATCGTGATATACGTACGATAACAAGTTTCTACAACGTGTAACTTCAACATTATTTTCCATGATATATTTTATCCAACTATCTGGAGTCCAACTCGGCCTTAGGGCTACTCCAAAATAATTGTCGTCTACAATACCTGACCGATAGTTCTGCCGGGAATGTATAAATAATTTATTAACACACTGTACATAAAGCACAAGCAAAATAGAGGACAAAAAATCCTTGTGTATATTTGATGTGTGTTGTCGCATGCAACAGTAATTCATAAGCAGGACTTGTACGCATTTGTCTCCTTTCACTTGTAGCTGCTGATGTCATTTCGCAGAGAGAGAGATGGGATTCGATAAGGGTAATTATACCGCAAGGCTCTCAGCTTTTGTGTACCGAACTAATTCATCTGCAGGAGAGAGAAAATGAGGGGAGGTCTTATCACAGTATCAGTATTGTGAAGGCGAAAATATGATAGAGGATTTATGGAAGTCTTTTGGTTTGTAAGAGAAGACCACGTTTAGAAATGTTGTTTTAATGAAATCCATACAAAGTTAAAGACGTTCAATAGTAAATTAAAAAACAAAAATTGAACATTGCATCAAACAATTACCAATTACCTTCGATTGCTCTTAACGTATTTCTTCTCAAAATCTGAGAAAAGCATTGCGTGAAGATTCTTTTCATCAATGGAGCAAATTGAGAAATAAAGGTTTGGGAGTTGTTTTCTATTCTCACTGGAAGAAAGGTAATGCGTGGATCTCAACTAAAAAGGGAATTTCGAGTAGTCAGTGGACGCAAGCCATTAAGATGAACTGTAATACAACACCTGTACGTACTCTCCCTGGTAGAACTCTTGACTCAACCCGTTGCAGAAGATGCGACGAGCAAGAAACGCTTCCTCACGTCTTGGGTTTCTGCCATCATGGAGAATTGCTCCGAGTCAACAGACATAATACGGTTCGTTCTCTCATCGCAGCTTCAATCCGTCAGAATGCTTCCTATGAGGTTTATGAGGAGGTTGGTTGCGTCTCTTCTGATGGCTCTACTAGACGTGCTCATATCATCATAATTGATCGGCAGAAGGATAAGGGTGTCATTCTTGATCCCACAATCCGTTTTGAGATGCATGAGCAACAGCCACAAGAGATGTGTCGTGAAAAACAAGTCATATATGAGCCTTGTTGTCAGCATCTTGGAGCACAATACCACATCACACATTGGATAGATTTTGGGCTCATGTTCGGTGCCCGTGGCACGATCCCACGTGAGACTTTAAATCAACTGAAACAATTTAAAATTTCTGTTGCAACGATTGATGCCATAGGATCTCATGTGTTAAAATCATCCTTAGCTATAATTAGTAATCATTTGTACTCAAGTAACTTTTATTGTAAATGATTTCCTATGATTTCTTATCATTTATCTTACTGCTTTTTTTTCTTTCAAATTGTCACATAATTGTTTTTAATCATTATTCATTGTGAATTGATTAGTAGGCAGATCTATCGAACCCTTATTTAGGGCGGATTTTTTTAAATTCTACAGTTAACCAATTTCCCAAAATAAATAATTTCTATATATTCTAAACATCGTAGGGTATATTGAGGTGCGGGTTGAAAACTACCGATGCTGAGAATGTGATATATTCTTCCTCATGTTATGTCAAACATGTTTCGCAGCTATTACATTCTTTTGTCATGTTATGAAAGCTGAAACTGTCTAACTTGATTACATTGGCGCATCGCACTGAACTACAATAAATGCGAAGCAATGATATTTACTTTGTGACATCCTCACAGTCTAGTATAGGCTATACAGTCGTGAAGCTCAATACGTAGTAAATATGCAAACATTAGATATATATTTTAATGTAGCTACCGAAGTACATATGATATTTCCATGCAGATATTCTGCGTCATCATACGATGAAAGAGTAATGGATCGGAGAAAAACTCTCTCCGGCACCGGGATTTGAACCGGGTTTCCAGCTCTACTTGCTGATGCTTTATCCACTAAACCACACCGGATACCACCCGGTGTCGGACAGAATTGTCTCAGTTTAAGTTCCAACTCTTGGGTTCCCCCTAGTGGCCCCCCTCTGCACTACGTCATAGGTGTCTATGAACGTGGGACTAAAGTCCACACATGTGCTGAGGTGCACTCGTTATGAGTGACTAGTTGGCCGGGATCCAACGGAATAAGCGCCGTCTTAAATCACGAATATATTTTAATGTACCGAAGTACATATGATATTTCCATGCAGATATTCTGCGTCATCATACGATGAAAGAGTAATGGAACGGAGAAAAATTCTCCCCGGCACTGGGATTTGAACCCGGATTGGAACTTAAACTGAGACAATTCTGTCCGACACCGGGATGGGTGTTCGGTGTGGCTTAGTGGATAAAGCATCAACACGTAGAGCTGAAAACCCGGGTTCAAAGCCCGGTGCCGGAGAGAATTTTTCTCCGTTCCATTACTCTTTCATCGTACAAACCATTAGATAGTTGCTCACCACTAGGATCGCTAATATCGCCTCATTACAGGCAATGCAAAATAGTACCGTCACAGTCTATTGTTTCTAAGAACTCAAGCTTCGTGACTGTATATAGTAGACTGTGTCGTCCTGCTAATCCTCCATGCATAAATCTTTCGACCAACGTGAGACCGTGGAAACCAAAGGATGAAGTTGTAAAACATCTTGGAGTGCACTTAGATCGCCGTCTATCATGGAAACATCACATCAACAACAAACTTAAATTGGCCTACTCAAGACTCGCTAAATTATATCCGCTCCTCAACAAGAAATCATTTCTAAAGCTACAAAATTGCATGCTACTTTACACATCTCTATTACGACCTCCACTGCTTTATGCCTGTCCTGTCTGGGGAGGAGCTGCAATAAGTGAAATTAAACACATCCAGTCATTTCAAAATAAAGTCCTACGAATTTGACTCTATTCTCCTTGGTTTGTCCGTAACAGCCAACTACACAGACAAACTGGTATTGACACAATCAAACAGTTTATTCATTCACAAGCTAAGAAGTTCTATAACAACCTAGAAAATGTTCCAGGCGCCATCCACTACTCTCTCGGAAGGAAGTCCACATTTCCCACCAGAATCAAGAGCCGACTTCCAATGGACCTCATATATTTACTTACTTACAAATGGCTTTTAAGGAACCCGAAGGTTCATTGCCGCCCACACATAAGCCCGCCATCGGTCCCTATCCTGTGCAAGATTAATCCAGTCTCTATCACCATATCCCACCTCCCTCAAATCCATTTTAATATTATCTCCCCATCTACATCTCGGCCTCCCTAAAGGTCTTTTTCCCTCCGGTCTCCCAACTAACACTCTATATGCATTTCTGGATTCGCCCATTCGTGCTACATGTCCTGCCCATCTCAAACGTCTCGATTTAATGTTCCTAATTATGTCAGGTGAAGAATACAATGCGTGCAGTTCTGCGTTGTGTAACTTCCTCCATTCTCCTGTAACGTCATCCCGCTTAGCCCCAAATATTTTCCTAAGCACCTTATTCTCAAACACCCTTAACCTATGTTCCTCTCTCAGAGTGAGAGTCCAAGTTTCACAACCATACAGAAGAACCGGTAATATAACTGTTTTATAAATTCTAACTTTCAGATTTTTGGACAGCAGACTGGATGATAAGAGCTTCTCATTATAATCAAAATTTATCATCACACCAACCTATGTAAATAATTATTTATTAACAATAAATTATTTTTGTTCATTGAGGAGCCCAATCTAGGCTGCCCTCAATTCATTGTCATATATTATATTTATATTTTTAGAAATGATCTGTATAGCGCTAAATGCGCTGATCTATCAATAAATTGTTAAAAAAAAACTTGATTACAATATCTTCAAAGTAACTAGAAAATTTGTTTTAAACGAGTATCGTTATATAATATGAGATGTACAATACAGATGTTTTGCTATAAACCAAAGAAAGTGGGGAATTATAATGTTTTGAACACTACTGTATATTAGGCCTACATTTGTACTATGCTATAGGTTATACACTATTTCATTTAAATTATAATGCATTTTAAATCAAGCCTGTTCAACTGGTGGATCTGGACAGTATATTTTTCGGCCAGTGACATATAAGACACATTTTTTTTTTAAATCAGCATACGTCATCCAAAATTTCCTTAAATATGATCTGACCTAAATTAAGTAAAACAAAATTTAATTATTATTTGCTGTTTATAAAACAGTTATATTACCGGTTGTTCTTTATGGTTGCGAAACTTGGACTCTCACTTTGAGAGAGGAACATAGGTTAAGGGTGTTTGAGAATAAGGTGCTTAGGAAAATATTTGAGGCTAAGAGGGATGAAGTTACAGGAGAATGGAGAAAGTTACACAACGCAGAACTGCACGCATTGTATTCTTCACCTGACATAATTAGGAACATTAAATCCAGACGTTTGAGATGGACAGGGCATGTAGCAGGTATGGGCGAATCCAGAAATGCATATAGAGTGTTAGTTGGGAGGCCGGAGGGAAAAACAACTTTGGGGAGGCAGAGACGTAGATGGGAAGATAATATTAAAATGGATTTGAGGGAGGTGGGATATGATGATAGAGACTGGATTGATCTTGCTCTTGATAAGGACCTATGGCGAGCTTATGTGAGGGCGGCAATGAACCTCCGGGTTCCTTAAAAGCCAGCAAGCAAATATTTGCTGCTATTTTAATTATTATTTGCTGTACAGTATTGTTTATCATATACTTTCAACGTAATATATTATTGTACAGTAGATGAACTAGAGAAACTGATATATATATAGGGTGAACCGAAAGTAATGTCAATTTCAAGGGGTTTTTGAGATATTTGAAACAAAAACGCTTCTAGAATTTTGTTCGTTTTTGCTTCCTTTTTTTAAGTAGGTTATTTTACGGCGCTTTATCAACATCTTAGGTAATTAGCGTCTGAATGAGATGAAGGCGATAATGCTGGTGAAATGAGTCCGGGGTCCAACACCGAAAGTTATCCAGCATTTGCTCATATTGGGTTGAGGGAAACCCCCGGAAAAAACCTCAACCACATAACTTGCCCCGACCGGTTTAGCTTCCTTTTCGGGATAAAAATTACACTGGCCAACAAACTTTTTGTTGGATTTCTATCAACAGCTGTTATTAACTAATCTTTGGGTGATGATTTTAGATCTGAGGTTAGGTTTTTTCTGAAAGCTCTGGGTTTTTTTTGCAATCGATATACAGTATATCAAAATTTCAATTTTCATTTTTTCGCATTTACTTTATAGCGTATGTGGAGAGATATTTGATTAAACTGTCTTAAAATTAGCTGGACAATAAAGATAATATATTCTAATTTTTTTCAGTAATACAAACTGAAACACATACACTCATAAACTCTCTTATGGGGTTAGGTACAACTTACAGCAGTAATTTTTTTGGAAATATTCAACATATTTTCCTCCGTTACTGTATCTTGTAGAATAATGAAAATTGGTATGTGTAAAACACTGTCCTTCTATATGAAAAAAATATATTTTTACAATTAAAAAAAATATTTATATATATTTTTTTACAAATTCAGAATGGTGGCAGTTCACTGTGTAGTAATGAACCATTTTCCTCATAACTCATAAACTTGTTAACTTTTCATGTTCTTTCTCTTTTATTTTATTACTAAAACTCATGTTTACAATATAATGCTCTTTCAACTACATTCGTTAATAAATATTTTTTTTTATTTTGTGTTAGAAGAAGGTACTGATAGTTGACCATTTTTAAATGAATTTACTTTTTATCACAGAATCTATCTTGCATCATATTGTAGATATAGCATGCATAAATACGCACAAAAAATTTCATGAAAGCATGTTGCATAATTTTTTAGTTATGTGGGAAACGCTTCATCACTGCACAGTGAAATGAATTTTGAAAAAAAAAAAAAAATGTAAATAATTTTTTTAAATCGTAAAAATATTTTTTTTTTTTTTCATATAGCGGAAGAACAGTGTTTTACACATGCCAATTTTCATTATTGTACAAGATACAGTAATGGAAGAAAAAAATATTGAATATTTCCAAAATTTTACTGCTGTAAGCTGTACCTAACCCCTTTAAAATTAGCTGATTAATAAAAATTCTGCGCTGTATCAGGATACGCAATGTCCCAATTTAGGAAACAAAAGTATAGTTGTGTTAGTTTGAATGTTTGATTTTTGTTTTGGTTTAAAAAGTAAAAGTCTGGGTCTAAGATAAGAGAAGCAATAAATTAATGAAGGAATTTGCTCTTTATATGAAGCGACATTCGGAAATTTATTATTCCCAGCTCACAACAAATGCTTCACTATGTTTTGCTTAAAGTGTATTGTACGCATTTATTACCACTGTAATATTGAAGAACTTGTCATTACAAATCAAACGAGAGTTCACACAAATGTGTAGCTGCTCTCCATGCCGAGATATTACTGAGAGTGGCTGCGGGGTACTGGTAATTTTATACACAAATTCGGAACCATCACGCCCGTAACGAGGGGAGGTGACGTGATTGGTTAACTAGTAACAACATTAGAATTCGGCTGTGGTTCGTAACATTTGAATTTCTGACATATTTTGTTTCACCATGAATCCAGGAACGGCTGGCCATACTTGGTGCGACGAAAGATGTATTTTACACAATAGTAATATACGTTACAAGAGCGGTATGTTGACGTTTTCATGGTCGAGGAAAAGAATGAAAAAGCGAAACGTAGTTGAGCTTTTTTAATTTCCGAGAACATGAAAACAAACATACCGCTCGTGTATCATACATTATTTTGTGCGAAGATCGTTTATTACATACCTGAAAGACGAATTTCTAATTAGTTGCAATGAAATCTCCATCTTGGTTTCTGTTTAATGACGGCAACTTCGGAAAACCAAAATATCTTTCTTCAACATTGTTGCTATAAAATGTTTTCTGTGTTTACTATACTCCAGCAGGCCGTGATATACGTCTGTCTTTTTTTTCCCCCCAGTCTATAAATGCGAACTTAAAACAAACGGTAAGGTTATGTAATGATTTATTTTTCATTTTAATATTTTAACAATATTATTTATATAACATATTGCAGTAATAACATCGGCATCTAGAATCTTGTTGATTTTTTCACGGCTTCCTTAATGTTACTTGTATCAGGAATGCAATAAGTTTCGTGGAGTAGTAGACTTTACTTAATTTTTGCAAATATTTAAAAACAATAATTAACATTGCAATTTAGGTGAAATTGCAGTGGTAATTTTCCAATATATAATTATTACTATGTTAAACGTCTCTAAAAATAATATGTTAAAAGCCTGAAGCAGTAAAATGAATGTCGCGCTTAAGCGATAAGAAGAGGGAAATTGTTGTGTGTGTTACGTTGGTAATACTGAATGTGGTATTTCACACTTACCGCGTATTGGTTCTGTGCGGGAAACAAGCAAATACCCACGATCTCGCACAAAAAAATTATTATGCTGTTAAAACTCTCTGTAATAAGATTAAACATATAATTGCTATGGAAACGAAACAAAAGCAGGAGTGAATATCGACTTTCTATTACCTGCAACTATTTTAAAGCCACGTTCTGGGCTAACGTGAAGGATCAACATTGCTGTGAGTGGTCCGAGTTTAGTTACCTCTGATTAATTCTTGAGACAAGTATAAGACAAATTAGGTACAATTATTTCATGCTACGTATATTATAACTCACCGCTTTTAATGTCTTCTTCGCCTGCGTCTCAGCAAAGATGGGGGATAAATGATGTAGACCTGTATGAAAAGAAAGAAAAAAGTTACACAATGTTGTTATATTTCTTAATGGAACAAACAACAATAAATGACATCTCTAATAGCTCATTGGTAGTGTATTATGATTTATTTAATGTAACTATGTAACTTGTTTAATTTTTAACTCTGTAACTTCCTTTAAGAATACAAAAAAGAGAAACAAACAGCAGTAAATAATTGGGCTGTTAGAGTAGATTTATGGGATATATTTCACATTTTATTGTGCGTTAGCTTCAACACTATGTGCGAAACTAAACATATTTTCTTACATTATCCTTTCAGGTCCTTTTTCTTTAAGACATCTTCACGCACACAAAATGCACGTAAAAATTTTTTTGTCATGACTTTCACATATTTGTCTGTCTGTCCTAAACTTCTCATAACTTACCTAATTAGCAGGGAAAGGATTTATATGTAAATACATATTTACTTATAAAGCTAATATAATTTATATTTTGCATTATCTTTATGTTTCACAATGTGTAGGGTTGAAAAATCCTACTTTTATTTTCCATATTTTTCCATATTTTAGAGTTTAGTACATATTTTCGTTAATTTCCATATATTTTCCATATTTCATATAAAACAGTCCATATTATATTAGGTTTAACAATAAAACAAAACAAAATTCCATTAACTTTTAAAAATACATTTCAACAATAGAGATTTAAACACATGTTCAGTAATCCCTTTAACATCAGAGTTATTTGAAAATTAGCAGTCCTATCAACAATGGGAAAGTAAGTTACAAAACTGTATTAATTTAATTTAAAATTTTTAACAGACTTCAGTTGTGCAGCTCAACAGTTAAATGCCAGTCAGAGTACACATAGGTTCAGTTTTGTAAATCATACTATAAAGACGGTAAATATGCCAAAAGTACGTCATTCAGTCAATTTAAAATCAAAACTAACAAGTTACATTTCAGAATTTAAAGAAGATGGTTTATCAACTGACAATAAAATATTATTTTGTAATTTGTGTCAGTGTGCAGTATCATCTACACAAAAGTTCCTGGTGCAACAACACATTACAACTAGTAAACATCAGGCCAACAAACAACTAAATTCCAAGCAGAGACAATTGTTTTTAACACAACCAACAACATCGAATGTAAGATCTGAGTTTAACATCGACCTGTGCCGTTCTCTCATCTCTGCTGATATTCCTCTCTACAAACTAAAGAATAAGGTCTTCAGGGAATTCCTTGAAAAATATACTCAACATACAATCCCGGATGAGTCAACACTTAGGAAGACGTATGCTCCATCCATCTACGATGAGACAATACAGAAGATAAGAGATGAAATTAAAGATAGTTCAATTTGGGTTTCCATTGATGAGACTCCCGACAAAGAAGGTAGACTTGTTGGTAATGTAGTTATCGGTTTGTTAAGTGAACAATATTCTGAACGAATTCTTTTACATTGTGATGTTCTAGAAAAGTGCAATAACAAAACTATAGTTAAACTGTTCAACGAAGCTATGGGTATCCTGTGGCCAAAGGGTATTATGTACGATAATGTGTTATTCTTTATTAGCGATGCTGCCCCTTATATGGTCAAAGCTGGACAAGCATTATCTGTTGTATATCCTAAATTGACTCATTTTACTTGTGTGGCGCATGCATTTCATCGTGTGGCAGAAGTGGTCAGAGACAATTTCCCTAAAGTAGATTTGTTGATTTCATCAGTGAAAAAAGTATTTCTCAAAGCTCCCAGTAGAGTTAACGTGTTGAAAGAAATGTACCCTGAAATTCCATTGCCACCAAAGCCAATTTTAACTAGATGGGGTACATGGCTAGAAGCAGTTGAATATTATGCCGAACATATAGACTCTATTAACAATGTTCTCCTTGCATTGGACTCTGAAGATGCAGTCTCAATTGATACTGCGAAAACAGTTACCTGTGACATAAGTGTGAAGAATGACTTAGCTCACATTCAGCATACATTTTCATGCATCATAAAAACGCTCAAAAGTCTCCAAAATAGGCACCTTTCACTATCTGAAAGTTTTGAAATTATAAATAGTACTGTGGAACAACTGAATCGTGGTAGAGGTAAAGTTGCAGATGCAGTAAGAGCTAAGGTGGACACTGTACTTTCAAAAAACCCTGGATATGAAGAACTACAAAAGGTTGTTGCTGTGATGAGTGGTGAATCAACAGTGAAGATTAACTTGGACTTATCCCCAGCAGACATTGTGAAATTGAATTATGTACCAGTTACTTCTTGTGACGTCGAACGCTCTTTTAGTCAGTATAAATCTATCCTCAGAGACAATAGAAGAAGATTCACTTTTCAGCACTTGAAAGAAATGTTTGTAACCTATTGTTATGGTAACAGACAATAAAAATTGTGTTTTGTTGAAACTACATTGGAAGGTAAGGTACGTCCATTATATTTTTTGTTTAGTTTGATTAAAATGTACCAATATTTAACGTACATAGTCATTTTTTTATAATTTTAAGCCCATATTTAATTCCATATTTTGGTAAAAATCCATATTTAATTCCATATTTTGGTAAAAATAACTACATATATATTTACATATTTCATATATTTTTAGTCCATATAAATCCGTTCCCTGCTAATTAGCTTCTGATTTTCCGCAAAAATGGACTGATTCAATTCTAGAGAGATTCTGTGAGAATTACAAATAGACTGTATTCAATTCCAGAGAGATTCTGTGAGGTTTACACATGGACTGGAATCAATTTCAAAGAGAATCTGTGAGATTTACAAGTGGACTGGATTCAATTCCAGAGAGATTCTGTGAGGTTTACACATGGACTGGAATCAATTTCAGAGAGAATCTGTGAGATTTACAAATGGACTAGATTCAATTCCAGAGAGATTCTGTGAGGTTTACACATGGACTGGAATCAATTTCAAAGAGAATCTGCGAGATTTACAAGTGGACTGGATTCAATTCCAGAGAGATTCTGTGAGGTTTAAACGTGGACTGAAATCAATTTCAAAGAGAATCTGCGAGATTTACAAGTGGACTGGATTCAATTCCAGAGAGATTCTGTGAGGTTTACACATGGACTGGAATCAATTTCAAAGAGAATCTGCGAGATTTACAAGTGGACTGGATTCAATTCCAGAGAGATTCTGTGAGGTTTACACATGGACTGGAATCAATTTCAAAGAGAATCTGCGAGATTTACAAGTGGACTGGATTCAATTCCAGAGAGATTCTGTGAGGTTTAAACGTGGACTGAAATCAATTTCAAAGAGAATCTGCGAGATTTACAAGTGGACTGGATTCAATTCCAGAGAGATTCTGTGAGGTTTACACATGGACTGGAATCAATTTCAAAGAGAATCTGCGAGATTTACAAGTGGACTGGATTCAATTCCAGAGAGATTCTGTGAGGTTTACACATGGACTGGAATCAATTCCAGATAGATTCTGTAAGGTTTTACACGTGGACTGAAATCAATTTCAGAGAGAATCTGCAAGATTTAAAAATGGACTCAATTCAATTCTAGTGAAAGTCTGTGAGGTTTACACATGGACTGGAATCAATTCCAGAGAGATTCTGTGAATTTTACACATGGACTGGAATCAATTCCAGAGAGATTCTGTGAGTTTTGCACATGGACTGTATTCAATTTCAGAGTATCAGCATTTCAGTGAATGAATGAATGAATGAATGAATGAATGAATGAATGAATGAATGAATGAATGAATGAATGAATGAATGACTGAGGTTAGTAAATGAATCATTATGTAAATAAATAGGTTATTAATTCAGGTCAGGTCAGTAATTCAGAAAGTCAGTACGTGAGTGAATGATTCGTGAGTCAATCACTGTGCCAACGAGTGAATGAAAGAATCTGGCATACAGATCAGCCAGTAGTAAAGTAAATCTGTGAATAAGTGAACGAATTCTTAAGTCAGATCAATTACTATCTCATTCAGTAAATCATTTAGGTCATTACTTAGAAAATCAGTATGTGAATGGGAGGATGAGTGAATGAGATCGGATGGGCGAATGACGAACAGTATACAAGTCTATGGATGAATCAACCAGTCAGTCATATCGTTGACTCATTCATTATGTCAATAAGTGAATGAATACATAATGCCTTCAGTGAGTCATTGAGTCATTCAGAAAGCTGGTGTGTGAACGAATGAATAAATCAATCCATGAATGAATTGGACATTCAGTAAATAATTTGGGATGAAAGAATGAGTCGATTAGTCGGGTCAGTGAGTCACTGTGTCAATTAATAAATGATTCGTTGAGTAAATCAGTCAGGATAGGATAGTCAGTCATAAAATCAGTGAGTGAGTGAGTGAATAGGCCAGTCACTCGCTACGCCAAATAAGCGAGTTAATAAGTCTGTGTGTCAGGTCAGCGAGTCAGTAAGTGAGAGATAGTCGGTGAGTGAGTCAGATCAATTCAGCAGTCTTCCTTCTCGAGTAACATGGTTTACTATGTGATGATACATTAAACGATAAAGTTTTTGTTTATTTCGCCTTGCAGTAGAAGCTCCTCTGCTCTCCATAATGAATGCTGACAAATCAGATTACTGTACGTATTTTAATTTCTGTCCCAAGGCAATGAATGCAAGATTCCAAGGCACGTACACTCTAATGCTATGCTAGTGGTTATAAAGCATTAGGGGGCATTACAAAGAGTTATGAAATAAATATAGGCCTGTAATGAAGGTTAATCTGACCTCTATACGTTCTGTAGACTTCATGATTTGACATCAACAACAAAGTTGCAACTTCGCGGGTTAGTCTGCTCTCAACGCGACCGATTTTATATCATCTTAATAAATTTATTTATTTCACGATACTCTTTTTTTTTAATTTGCTAAAAAAAACTTCATAGGCTATTTCATACTGAAATTGAATGGAATTGTAGTTGCTAGGTTACAATGTAGGCCTATTACGTTGCAATCTTGGCATAAGAAAACAGAAGAACGGGGTATGTTTTATAAGCTTATCTGCATATCCTATACAGTTAAAATAGAATAATTGTTTTCTATTTTCGTTGCTTTCGAAATAAAAAATCTGTAGTCCTCTTTCTGATAATCGAGATTCAAAAGGAAGAATAAAATGGCATGCGACTTCAAGTTTGTCTCAATAGTATTTGTTATTTACTAAATTATTTTAATCTATTTAATAATTAATCCATTTATTAAAATTGTGTCTTTCCTTTAGTAAACATAAATTAAGTGCCTTCTGTTAATGGTAAGACCAGTAGCTCGTGTTTACTATTTAAGAATATTTCTCTTTATATCTGTAGCCTTTACAATTGGCTACCACATACATTCTGTAGGCCTAAAACTCTTTAACTTAATTGTCCTCTTTGTATGGAAACGATGTGAAAAGATGCTTACAGTGTTTACATCAGGACACGTTTTAGGAAAGCAGTAACAACACAAAATCTAAAGTCGTTCATATAGGCCTATAAAGAATATTAGGCCTCGTGTTTAATGTGATTACTTCATGATTAATGTACATAAATTAGGCCTATTTCTTCATCTATTCATTCATTCATTCATTCATTCATTCATTCATTCACTTATTCAGTTTCATGTTTATTTATTTATTATTGTTTACTTACTTATTTATTTATTTATTTATTTATTTTATTTATTTATTTATTTATTTATTTATTTATTTATTTATTTATTTATTTATTTATTTATTTATTTATTTATTTATTTATTTATTTATTTATTTATTTATTTATTAACTCCCTCTGCTATTGGCAGCCCTACAGTCTTTTACTAATTGTGATCGCTTTTCAAATATTTAGACAAGCTTCTTCAATTTTCCTATTTCGCAACAAGATACCGATTTGTTTGGATTGCTGGAAAGAATGGTATCAATTTAAGGCTCCTAAATGATAAATTAGGTATACCTTTGCCTTAGGGCCAAAGAAATATGTCGTTTGTTTACTTATATTTATTTAATTGGCAACAATTTATCTTCAGCTTGTTTGGCTTTAATTAATAACAACTCCAGAAGGATTTTCGGTTTCAATAGATCCCGACATCATCTCCAACATAACAGAACATTGTTTATTAAATTCAGAGACTGGTAACTTAACAACAAAGAAATAATAGCATCATGCATGGCCTCCCTCAACGAATAATTTTTATTCTACGTATTCTTTTTTTCTAGTAAACACAGTCCCTAGATACCAAAACAAAACACGCTAAACAAGACATATAAACACAAAACGAATTTCTAACTTAAAACTCTTATCAAAAAGTTTTAATTTATTCAATTACGCACTAGTGCGCCACAAAATAATGTACGAACCTTTGGCGAAATTTCATGTTTGAACCTCGGGCCAGAGGTCCTCGACAGTAAAACCGCAGCCCTCGCTATAAACATATTCATTTCGCCCTTGATACATAAATTACTATTTATACTATATGCATCATCTTTTGATCTCTTTCAACTAAGAAAACTCTCAGAACTGATCTTGCGATCTTGAGAGATATTTGTCTCTTAGTTAATTATCTATTCAGATTGTGATTAACATTTTTGGGGATATTCTAGTTTTAGGAATCCTTATTAGATCTACTAATGTATTTACTTTATATTTACATAATTATATATATATATACATTTTTTCGTGATCCAACAAAATGTATTCAGTTACAAAACTAAAAAATCTCATCTGGGATAATTCAGTTCTTTCATCACACTTTATGGAATTCGGTGTTACATTTATCAAAATGTAAGCACGGTCATGAGTCACGACCATATTATAATATTTTCAGTTTCGTTCTTATTATTGCCGTTTGTTTCAAATTCTTAGAAATCTACAACATTTATTATTTTCTTTGGTATATTTAGACAACTTTTACTACTGCAATTATTATTTAAAAACATACGTTATTTTAGCATATATGTAATTTTAACATATTATTACTTCTAGCTTTGTTTACTGAGATTACTACTACGGAAACACTGCGAAAAACAAAACGATATACTATATTACCGATATACTATATTATATGGAGTCGGCCTAGATAGCGTAGTCGGTATAGCGCTGACCTTCTGTGCTCGAGGTTGCGGGTTCGATCCCGGCATTTAAGTGTCTTTAAATGCGACAGGATCATGTCAGTAGATTTATTGGCATGTAAAAGAACTCGTACGGGACAAAAATTCCGGCACACCGGCGACGCTGATATAACCTCTGCAGTTGCGAGCGTCGTTAAATAAGCCATAATTTATAATTTTTATATGGAAGTATGATATCTGCAAATTATTATTTATCTGCCAATGAAAGTTATAAAAGGAAAGTCTTTACAGTTAAATTGTAACAAAACAGCATTCAGTGTTGTCTGTTCTTTTTAGTTGGTTATTTAACGACGCTGTATCTACTACTAGGTCATTTGGCGTCCATGAGATTGGTGATAGCGAGATGGTATTTGTCGAGATGAGGCCAAGGATTCGCCATAGATTACCTGGCATTCACCTTATGATTGGGGAAAACCTCGGAAAAAGCCCAACCAGGTAATCAGCCCAAGCGGGAATCGAACCCGCACCAGAGCACAACTTCAGACCGGTAGGCAACCGCCTAAACCGAATGAGCCACGCCGGTGGCCAGTGTTGTCTGTAAGCAACTGTAACTTATAATGACATTCATGTACTTAGATTGTTGCCATGGAAACCTTTATAAAAAAAACTATTTGTAAAAAAAAACAAAGATATTATTTGTTAATAGCTATCAATGCTATATGTATGACTTTTTTACTTGCGCTGTTACTATAGTAACGTTTCATAAATAAAATTATTATTATATAATTTTAATAGTTATACACAAAGGAAATTTTAACAATGAAATTCTAACGAGTGCATCCAATAATAAAGATATAATTTCTATCATATTATTCATTACATAATTATTAGTTATGAAGTATTTTAATTTATCAAGAAGTTTATAATGGTGAATTCGTTTCTTAATTCGACAATTTCAACAAATTATAATGAAATGTAAATAAAACTGAACTAATACAACGCAATTAAAGATGGCAAATAACATATATTTCTGCCGATTTTGATATTTGTATTCCCTGTTTATAATATTCCGCAATATATCCCTGTCTTTCTTACCTCACAAGCGCAGATTCTGTCTATTCATTCTATCATATGCACTGTT
The DNA here is from genome assembly GCF_040183065.1 of Periplaneta americana. Lineage (NCBI taxonomy): Eukaryota > Metazoa > Arthropoda > Insecta > Blattodea > Blattidae > Periplaneta > Periplaneta americana. The sequence continues at coordinate 24,607,632 of NC_091130.1, forward strand.
TCATCATTTGGTTATCTGTTTTCTCTACTTCTTTTATCTCCCATTCCATTACAACTCTTCGTATTCTTTAACTGCCCATGTCCATACTCTTCTAATCTTTTCCGTTCTAGTAAATATAGCGTAGACGTTACCTAACCAACATAATTATAACAAAACAACGCTAAGCAGCGTTCGTGTATAATTATGATCACCCCATGCAGTATCTGATAGGACTTCCAATGTTGCTATAGAAACGTTACAAAACATATGTAAATTTAAGCGTTGCACGAAAGGATATTTTAACCATTTAAGTCTAACAAAATGGCATGTAATATTGTTTATAATATGTAACTTCAATGCTTTACAGTACATATACTCTTCACATATTTGCAATGTTGCTATAGAAACATTACGAAAAAACGTAAATAGGCCTAGGACTGCTAAAAGGAGAAGTATTTCGACAATATTCAATTATAACAAAATCTAATACTGTTCATATATAATTCTAATATCTCACTTACTCTGTTACTATTGAATTCTTATGCTAAACAATATGTATAATGACTTTAAGCAATGGATATTTCAATAATGGAGTTAAGTATAATAAAAGTACACTACCCATAAAATTCTAATACCTTATACCTTATTTATATGAAACGAGTCAAAGTCAGGATAGAAGAAATGTCAGAAGGAAGTGAAATATGGAGAGGAGTGCTAGAACAAGGATGCCCTTTATCATCTACCCTGTTCAACATCTACTTGGAGGATTTAGTGAAGAACTGTTTTCAGAACATGGGAGGAGTGATAGTAGGAGGAAGAATACAGCAGATTGTACATTTTCTTGACAACAGAAACTCATGTAGAAATTTTAAAAGAATTCAATGTGTCATCGTCTGAAGAAAGAATTCAAAATTACAAAAAGAATAATTATTGATTATAAGACTAGAAGTGTTGATTTGTGTTTTTTTTACTCCAGATTAAAATCGCAAGTTTCTTGTTTATGTTAGTTAATTAGGATACAATTAATTATACTTAATCACTCATTTAAAGTTTGTGTGACTGCAACCTGTGTATATTTTTGTGTGACTTTACTTCGTTTATAGTGTTTTTTTTTCCTTTTTATTTCTGTTATTGTATTTGTATTCCTGGTGTTGTGGAAGAGAAGGCCTGATGGCCTTAACTACACCAGAATAAATAAATAAATAAATAAATAAATGTTTATCGAATGGGCAATTAAATAATCCCTCTACAAATCATAAATCATGATCCTACTGGAAGATCAATGAAGAGAAGACTGGATGGGGCAGACAAAGATCTATTTAGGTCTAATTTGTGATAACAAAATAGAATCTAATATTTTTCATTTATAATTATAACATATTGCTATAGCTACCTACTTACATGATATTATATTTATTGCATTGTTACTATGGAAACGTTACAATAAAACGTAATTATGATTATCGTAATGTTAACTTACCAATGTAATTGCAAAAAAGGGTATAAAATTGAAATGCTTTATACATGCACTACTCAATTACTGTATATATTTAATTGAAGTGTTACAAAGTTACCATGTAAACGTTATGATAAAATGTAAATGTGATTTTGGAAGACAATTTTAACAAAGTAATTTATAATAAAGTAGCATTTTATATTATTTATACAAAATTCTAACCTTATATGCATACTAGTATGATAGTCTTATATTTATTTGGATTATTAGACTATTATTTTAGAACTACGACAAAATATAAATAAATCACATGAAAGGTTATTCTAAGAATGCAGGGCTATGTATAATTACTAAATCTAATAATAAATTCATACATAATTCCAACATTTTTACCTAGCTATTCTTATACTTTTATCTACTATAGAAACGTTACGAAAAAATGTAAATATGACATACAAAATGATTTACCAATTTAATAAATCACGGAACAGCATCTGACATTGTTCATACATAATTCTATGCTTTTTATATATTACTTGTATGATTTTCTTACATTGTAACATTAAAAGTACAGTGGAACAATATAAATATAACACAGAAAGTTTACGAGTATTTTAAAAATGTAATTAAAACATAACATTACCTCATACGGACATATGTTTCGTAAATACTTGAATGTTACATTTAATTTTATTATAACTATAAAACTGCTACGACAAAATTTAAATATGACATAGAAAAGGTTATACTTATTAAAAATGAAATTATGACAAAACATACAATAGGGTAAATTAGGGTCTGTTGGAAAGTCGGGCATGTTGGACACTTTGTACTTTAACGTGTTACCTCGCAACTTGTGGGCACCACATTCTGCTAGAAGTCAATGACGGAAGTAGCTCCACTCGTGGCTATTTCCGTCATTGACTTCTAGCAGAATGTGGTGCCCACAAGTGGCGAGGTAACACGTTAAAGTACAAAGTGTCCAACATGCCCGACTGTCCAACAGACCCTAATTTACCCTATTGTTCATACCTGCATAATTATAATATGTTCAACACATATACAGTATACTGTAGATCTATATAATACATATAGGTCAATTTTTTTAATTAAAACGGCAAGGAAAAAATGGAATATATGAGTGTTATAGAAATGTTTCAACAATGTAATTATAATGAAACAACGAGTATGCTATACAAGTGTACACTTGAATCATACTCTTCACTGCATCATAGTGAACATGAGTAGAGTATAAATTAAACTGTAATTGAATACTTTCGTTTTTTCATATATGCATTTTCGAAGGAGGATTAAAACTATTTGCTTTAGAAGTAGTCTGTATAGCGCTAAATGCTCTGGTCGAAAAATAAATTATTAATAAGAAATAGATGCATAAATACAAAAAATATTAATGTCATCAACAAAAGAGAGAACGTAATTGTCACTTTTTCTTATATGCCTTTTCGAAGGATTAAAAATAAAATAATTATAGTGAGGGTCACATAAGAACAGTTCCTAAACAGCAAATATTGCCGTCTTGTCAGTGTTGCCAACTGTTCCCAGATATCTCACCATCCTACGTACTATAGTCCCGTCGCTCTAATTTCCGGCAGTCAATCGCGTTGCAGGTCGGCTACATTTAAACGTGTGCGTCTTGTGATTCGCTGATGAAGACGATATTCATTTCTTAAGGCTCGATAAATACTTAATATAATCGCCCGCCATTTTGGCTCTTTCGTTGGCGTTCGCAGAAAGCACACGAAGACGTTATTTGCCGCTCAATTATTTGCTGAATTACAGTGCGTTAGATTTATTATCATAGGAGCTACGACATGATAATGTTTAACGGTGTGGCAAATAGATTCCTCGTATGGTAGCTCGGCAACGAAAGAACAAAAATGGCGAACAATACTACCTACCTAGACTTTATAGAGCCTTCACTTCCTAAGACGTAAGCAAAGAGGAGGAGTCACGCCGGGAATAACAGCGTCGCGACTATAAATTACTTATTTACTTATCGTACTTTATGTTGGAAGGTTATTCTAAATAATTCAATAATTTGTAATATATTTTCGTAGGCAATCTATACGGGAAAGGGATCAACATTTCAAGTATTTTGTCTGGCAATACGAAATTTATTGGTTTGACTAAACAATTGACTCACGAGACCTAACCAAAAATGTACTTTGACAACACGAAATTATTAGTACTAACTCCGAAAACTCATCTGACTATAGTCTTGAATTATAACCACAACACAACACAACACATAAAATAACTAATATGTATTAATATTCATATTGATATTAATTAATTATTAGTATGTTCAAATTTCACTAGCTTCCAGTAACCGGCTCAGAAATCTAGTACAATTTTAATTTCATGGAACTGTCGATATTTGTCTCAGCTGCCAACATATCAGTTACAAAATCACTACCATTTGTAGTATTTGTCAGCTTCGAAATTCGAAACGAAGTTGGCAAAAGAAAATTCAACCTGCAAACTAGAAAATCACCACAATCCACTAGCATATGTAATAATGGGGGGAAAATGGTTAGGTTTCACCCTTAGGGTATGAAGTAAGCTGACGCGAACTAGTCACCAACAAAAATGAGATCCTAACTCTCCTATTTCTTTCACTTGTTGTTCTGTATTTCTTTTACTTTCTATTGCTGTATAATGAACATCATTTACGACTTTGATATTATGAAGATTACTGTTACGTAATTTCGGAATTACAAAGCTTGTACAAAACATTTCTTAATTTACTTTTAATTTTTACATTAGTATTTAACATCTGGCAACACGTGTTATATTTCATTTTAATTATACATTTTGCCCAAAATTACTTTCTCGCTTAAGTTAATTCGTCCATAGATGTATCGAAGATAAGCCGTTCAAACCCCTCTTTCTGTCTGTCTGTCTCTCTTTCTGCTCGTTATCTGCTCATCTTAATGCATGTAAATACAGACCGACAAAGAGTTGAAAAACCATACAAGAATAACATAATTTGAGTCGTCAACGGAAAACCGTTTCAAGCGACATTTCATAAACACTACTACAATTAATAAATTATTACAAATCATTCTGAGTAGATACGAGAATTTCAGGCTTTCATGATGGTTGTGTTCATTAGCAGATTTCTGGGTTCCACACTATGTGCTTAGAACTTAATTATCTCTAACATCTAGGACCTGCGTCGTGGCACCTTCTTCAGGGAAAATTGAACCTAGTTTGGAATAACAAGACGCAACGGGATCGAGACAGAGTGTGTGGCCCTTCACGTCATACCAATTTTTCCTGAACATGAAAACCATCAGCAGTTCTAGCACACGATGTAATATATAAAAGTCTACTTCTGAAGCCTTTGAGTGAATAGGCATTTAAAACATACAGCTTTCGCCATTTTATTGACACTATGAAAGAAATTCCACTGAACAAATTGAGAAAAGACATTCATTTAAATTTCTACAAATCTATGGGTAGCCTATGAGCATTAACATGAATCAGAAAAGTGAGTCTTGAATAAACTGCAAATCAAATACGTAGAACTAATGACTAAAATTATGGCCTACAAGAAGTGACAAAATTAATAATGTATGTATCAAGAAAACGAATATATTCCGTTATAACAATAATAGAGTTAAATGAAATTCCAAATGACCTTCTAATACAAAAGTTACGACATGTACAAGAATTCTTAATAATAATGGCAATGACATGTAATAAAAATTACAATAATAATAATAATAATAATAACAATAATAATAATCATAATCATAATAACAACAACAATAGTAAATTACGAATTAGGCCTCAGAGTTTAGTAGGCCTGCCTCAAACTCTTGCAGTAGACTTTTCAAGTCGTTTCGAAATAATGACTGTCGAACAACAACAACAACAATAATAATAATAATCATCATAATCACAATCATAATAACAACAACAACAATAGTAAATTACGAATTAGGCCTCAGAGTTTAGTAGGCCTGCCTCAAACTCTTGCAGTAGACTTTTCAAGTCGTTTCGAAATAATGACTGTCGAACAACAACAACAATAATAATAATAATCATCATAATCACAATCATAATAACAACAACAACAATAGTAAATTACGAATTAGGCCTCAGAGTTTAATAGGCCTGCCTCAAACTCTTGCAGTAGACTTTTCAAGTCGTTTCGAAATAATGACTGTCGAACAACAACAACAATAATAATAATAATCATCATAATCACAATCATAATAACAACAACAACAATAGTAAATTACGAATTAGGCCTCAGAGTTTAGTAGGCCTGCCTCAAACTCTTGCAGTAGACTTTTCAAGTCGTTTCGAAATAATGACTGTCGAACAACAACAACAATAATAATAATAATCATCATAATCACAATCATAATAACAACAACAACAATAGTAAATTACGAATTAGGCCTCAGAGTTTAGTAGGCCTGCCTCAAACTCTTGCAGTAGACTTTTCAAGTCGTTTCGAAATAATGACTGTCGAACAACAACAACAATAATAATAATAATCATCATAATCACAATCATAATAACAACAACAACAATAGTAAATTACGAATTAGGCCTCAGAGTTTAGTAGGCCTGCCTCAAACTCTTGCAGTAGACTTTTCAAGTCGTTTCGAAATAATGACTGTCGAACAACAACAACAATAATAATAATAATCATCATAATCACAATCATAATAACAACAACAACAATAGTAAATTACGAATTAGGCCTCAGAGTTTAGTAGGCCTGCCTCAAACTCTTGCAGTAGACTTTTCAAGTCGTTTCGAAATAATGACTGTCGAACAACAACAACAATAATAATAATAATCATCATAATCACAATCATAATAACAACAACAACAATAGTAAATTACGAATTAGGCCTCAGAGTTTAGTAGGCCTGCCTCAAACTCTTGCAGTAGACTTTTCAAGTCGTTTCGAAATAATGACTGTCGAACAACAACAACAATAATAATAATAATCATCATAATCACAATCATAATAACAACAACAACAATAGTAAATTACGAATTAGGCCTCAGAGTTTAGTAGGCCTGCCTCAAACTCTTGCAGTAGACTTTTCAATTCGTTTCGAAATAATGACTGTCGAACAACAACAACAATAATAATAATAATCATCATAATCACAATCATAATAACAACAACAACAATAGTAAATTACGAATTAGGCCTCAGAGTTTAGTAGGCCTGCCTCAAACTCTTGCAGTAGACTTTTCAAGTCGTTTCGAAATAATTACTGTCGAACAACAACAACAACAACAACAATAATAATAATAATAATAATAATAATAATAATACATCTTAATTACACAACTTTTAACACTGTATCACTTCGGAATATGTATGCTATGAACTTTCTTGTGTTAAATTTTAACGTACCTTGTTAACATGTTTCGACCTATTTTCGGTCATCTTCGGAATTGGTCGTTGTTGGTAGTAGTGGGGTTTAAGAAGGGCGCGTCAGCTACTATGGCTATTTGCGCCCTTATCTAAAATTCTTAATATAACAAAGACATAAATAATATAATAATCAGAGTGCTAAAAGAACTAAAAAGCGTTGTCACGATAAAACGAGGCACACTGTTGTTGGTCTTGGTGCCTCGAAAACAACAAATACAACTTCACAGGCATATACAAACTCAAATGTAACACCTGCAACAACTTCTACATAGGACAGACAGGCAGATCATTTCAAACACGTTACAAAGAACACATCACAGCCATAACAAAATTACAAAACACCTCCACATATGCAGAACACATCACAAATGCTAACCACACCTACAGAGACATCAAGACAGACATGAAAATACTGCACATCCAACCAAAAATACCAGAAACTCAACACACTAGAACAATATGAAATATACAGACACACGAAAACACACCCTAACGATATTCTTAACACACAATTCAATTTCAAAACGCATACACTCTTTGACTCTACACTACGAACGCACCCACACAGGAAACAAGAGGCGCCAAGACCAACAACGACCAGTTCTGAAGATGACCGAAAATAGGTCGCAACATGTTAACAAGGTACGTTAAAATTTAACACAAGAAAGTTCATATCATACATATTCCGAAATAATAATAATGTAATGAATTACGAGTTAGGGCTTAAGGTGTTTGGTAGACCTGGCTCAAATCTTCCAGTATGCCTGCCAATACTTTTCTTTTATTCCTGTAATCTATCCAAGGAAATAATTAATTACTGTCAAGCCTGAATAATAATAATAATAATAATAATAATAATAATAATAATAATAATAATAATAATAATAATAATAATAATGACTTTAGACTAAAACACGGAGGTACATTATCGTCTTTACTTTTAACTTTGCTCTAGAATATCACATTAAAAAAGTCCAGGAAAACAGAGAGGATTTGGAATTGAACGGATTACATCAGCTGCTTCTCTATGCGGATGACGAGAATATGTTAGGAGAAAATCCACAAACGATTAGGGAAAACACGGAAACTTTACTTGAAGCAAGTAAGGAGATAGGTCTGGAAGTAAACTCTGAAAAAACAAAGTATATGATTATGTCTCGTTACCAGAATATTGTACGAAATGGACATATAACACTGGAAATTTATTCTTTGAAAAGACGGAAAAATTCAAATACCTTGGAGCAACAGTAACAAATACTTGAGAGGAAATTAAACGCAGAATAAATATGGGAAATGCCTGTTATTATTCTGTTCAGAAGCTTTTGTCATCCAGTCTACTCTCAAAAAAGCTGAAAGTTAGAATTTATAAAACAGTTATATTACCGGTTGTTCTGTATGGTTGTGAAACTTGGACTCTCACTTTCAAAGAGGAACATTGGTTAAGGGTGTTCGAGAATAAGGTTCTTAGGAAAATACTTGGGACTATGAGGGATGAAGTTACAGGAGAATGGAGAAAGTTACACAACGCAGAACTGCACGCATTGTATTTTTCACATAACACACTTAGAGGGAGGGGCAAGGGAGGGGCAGGGGATGTAGCACGTATGAGTGAATCCGGAAATACATATAGAATATTAGTTGGAAAATGCCCTTGGGAAGGCCGAGGCGTAGATGGGAGGATAATATAAAATGGATTTTGGGGAGGAGGGTTGAGATGCTACGGAATGAATTAATCTTACTCAGGATAGGGACCGATGGCAGGCTTATGTGAGGGAGACAATGGAATCTCCGGGTTCCTTAAAGTCATTTGTAAATAATAATAATAATAATAATAATAATAATAATAATAATAATAATAATAATTGCATGATAAAATTGTGTTAGAAACAAATTTTCCTTGCGTCGTTTTTTATCATATGGTAACGTGGAAGAAGTAAGTTTACGCCGACAGCTTCTGACAATGAAAATAATAAGAAATTTTAGCGTCTGAAGTGGGAAATTCGGTTACAACGATTCTGCGAGAGTGGCGCTTTGTGCTCGCGTGAAGACGCCTATAAAAACAGAAACACGAGGAGGCAGCGCTGTGCTTAATTATTACACGTGTAGCGATGTCAGTTGTCCGAGCCCGGGGGCCGCTGTAATGAGATTCTCGGGTGGCGACGCTGACACGGCCGCTTCTTTATGACAAGCCACGCGCTGCGGTACCGAACACAACGCCAGCACTGCTATTACAATACTCTGTCTTCACACAGTCTGCATTTATAGCGGTAGTTGCTAAGATACGAAATCATGCTCTTAATAAAACTAACAAGAGAAAAATCAATTCAGTAAGAAAAGAGGATAGGCCTAAGTCCCATTCTAATTTGTTTTTCTGTTTATATTATATTTTATGTTACAATTATTAGCAAAATAAACAAATAAATAAATAAAATTTTATTTAGAGCCTAACTTCTCCCTTAAATGTGCAAAATGTATGTGATATTTCATTGGCTACCCTACTAGTTGCACAAGAAAGCCCTCATTTCTACTTTTTCTCTTTTTTTGCGCAATTACAGCCTATGTCCAGTCATCAATGTGCTGCAAGATTTAAATGTATCTAACGAAAGGAATGAAATAAGCTACGAACAACAGTCAATCTTATAATAATAATAATAATAATAATAATAATAATAATAATAATAATAATAATAATAATAAAGCATTAAAGTAGAATGTCTCTTTAAAAAGGACAAGTAAAATATTGTTTTTGAGTCACATACAATTAACAATTAAACGGTTAACCTATATAAGCACATTATCATATCCCATAGGCCTAAATGTTATTGTATTTTTTTTATCCAAATGCACCGTTAGCAGCAGCATTACAAGAATTTGAAGAAGAAGCAAGAAAGTTAGGTTTGGAAATAAATGAAAGTAAAAATAAATAACATGAAAACTTCTAGAAAACTGATAGAGACGCAAGATAAGTTATATTTTATCAACACAAATTCGAAAACTGCACAAGTTTTAAAAACTTAGGCACAATGATAACAAATAATAATAATAATTATATAACTTCAGAAATAAAGACAAGAATAATGGAAGGTAATAGGTATCTATTTGGGCTCGGAAAAATACTTAAATTTAGTTCACTGTTTATATCTGCAAAAAAAAAAAAAATAGTTTATCTAACCACCATAAAGCCGATAGTCGTGTATGCTAGTGAAACTTGGGTTTTAACGAGAATTAATGAAAATATCCTTGCGATTTGGGAAAGGAAAGTCCTCAGAAAGAGATATGGTCCTCATTTCGAAAATGGTCAATTCAGAAGTAGAACCAATAAAGAGGTAATGAAAATGTATGGAGAGCCGAGTGTACATGGACCCATATTTATGTTCAACTTTTTATTCGTTTATCACAATGGTGGGCATTCCTGCGGCATTGCCGCAGTGACGTCAGACCTCAGCGAAGCATCAAACTTACCCCCTACCTTCCCCTTCCCCCACTCCATGAAAATACTGCGCTTGTACGTGGCGGATTATACTGGATTGCTGTACTTCGGAGCTTCATTAGTGATACAATATCTTTCGCAGAATCATATGAATCGAGAGGATATCACACTTACAAGAAAGGCGGTTCTTTCAGTTCTCATGTTTAGGATCAGTTACAAATATTCAGGACGCGAACTTAAATATGTACATTCTTAAAAGAGATCACCTGTTATACGAGTTCAAAGAACACAGATTCAGTGATTTTCAAAGGATGGAGAAAGATTTCAATATTTTTGCCACTCCTTTTCTTGTTTAAATTGAAAATGTTATCCCTGAATTGCAGTTAGTGGTACTGGATTTGCAGAATGATGGCTTCTTGAAAGCAGAATGTGTGAGTCTACTGGGGACTAAAATTTTTAAAAATATATCCAGTACTACATATCCACTGCTTAGACAGTTTGCTTCAAAAATAATGAGTACCGTCATTTCCCATAACTATGGTCCTGGAACATAACTATGGTCCACGATACAACTATTCAAATTTTGTACTCCTTAACGTTGTACCTCGTTTATCTATATTTTTGCTATTACTGTAGTTTGAATTCAAGTCACTGCAGCTATCTTAGAACGGTCTATGTTACTTCTACAATGATCTTTGAATGATTGTATCGTGGACCATAGTTGTGTTCCAGGACCATAGTTATGGGAAATGACGATACGTATTCATCAACCTAGCAGTGCGAACAGCTGTTTTCTAAAATGAAATTTATAAAGTCCAGCCACAGATCCCGCTTAAGCGATGCTCATCTCCTTGCGCAACTGAAAATAGCATGCACAGACATAAATTCCAATTTCCAAGAAATTGCTTTGAAAAATGATTAATTAAATATCACGTGAATGGACTATTCTAATTACATATGGTAGGTAGGACTGTAGTGGCGAAACTGTCTACAAATCCGTCACTGCACTGTAGAGTGCAACCCCTCCCACAGTAAGTAGTTGTCATTTAAATCCTGTCTTGTGGGTTGCGTTCATTTTGCCCACCACTGGTTTATCACAAGTAAATAAATTAATACGACAGGATCAAAGTAGCATGAACTAATATTCCAGTCACTAGGATTCCTTAAAAAATTCCACCAATAGGCCTATTAAAATTCTATGTAAGGAACAGCATTTGCTGCACATTTTTTCTGACGTGGCTGAATGGGATATGACTCAAACATTTCCATGGTAACCTAGTCTAATTATTTCCATTCCACCAAATCTTTTCATTTTTTCTATTAGTGTAGGTCAAATTTAGACGTTACACGTCTAAAAATTGGACTAATACTGAAACCCATGTAATAAAATGTCTATTGAGTTAATGTCATGTGCATGATTAATTACAAATTGAACCTTAGAGTCAAATTTCTTATGTCACGTTAGGAGAATCTTTATGTGGTTGCTAGGATACTAAATCGTTATAACATTAGTTTTGTAGCAGATGAATGTCGCTAAGATATTTTGACGTGAAAAGCAACTCAGCACAAAGATTTATTAAGCTATTTGCTTTGGTTTTCTTTCGAGATCTTTCTAGTGCATCGTGTACAGATATGGGCAAGAACTGCATGCAGTTAGGACGCTAGGAATGTGGTAGACTTTCACTCGAAGCTAAGTCAGTAAATAAATCCAATCTGTCTTATTCAATACCATATCTGAATCAGACTACGGAAATGCGTTTTCATTTCTGCTCTCTTTATGTAGGCTACTATTGTAACTAAGTAAAATTTAATTGCATGAAACAAACAATAACTTATGACTACAAGACTTCTTATATAAATAATTACCGTGAAGTTTCTATGTCAATTAAATCTACTTGTGAAGGAGGCTGGTAGAACTCCTAAATTGTTTCTATCTCCGAACTATAAGATGACAATGTCGTCAGTGCCATGTTTCGGTCGATTTTCACTCTCATACTGAATTTAAGGAGAACTTAACCTTGGAGCGGGCGCGTGTATTTTCTTAAGGCTAGTTCACAATAAACCGGGAACGAGAACCAGAATGAAAACGAGAAGCAGAGGACGTCAATATGAAAATTCTGATTCACAATAAACCGAGAACGTAGACGACTATGCATATCGATATGTATGTCAATAACGATATGTAAAGTCGATATTACGCATTCTGATATTATTTGTGTATAATTGACCAATGGCGTTCTCTCATGAGTACAAGGCAGCCAACATAAACACAGGTTAACCAACTTCGAAATTTCAACTGAAACATTTCATTAGGTACGGTACTATAAATATGCCCATGCATCTTTATTATCACAACCTACTTTAAGTCTACCATAACGTAAAATAATTAGAGATGAAACATTTGTAATAAAACAAAAATGAACACAACAGTAGTTATTGAATTGAAGCATGAATATTAGTGTGTAATACAACCAATACAGTAATAAAATGTGATTCGCTTCCGATCGGTGTTCAAAGATGCAGCTATTGAAAGCCACGTATTCTCCGTCATTCTCTCGTCTTTATACGAGGCGCGCCGCTTATCGTAAACATGAGGATTTTCCTCAACACTCAATATTAGAATCTCATCAAATAAAACTTGCTCCATGATGCACAGCACAGAACAAAATAATGCATAGGTTATGTCACGGTCTTTTTGCTACAAAATATACGACAAAATAGCTTTTAGATGGCAATAGAATGGATCTAGTGGGCTGTGATCGGAAGCGTGAACGCCAAAGTTGAAACTTGGCCAACTCTCCGTTCCCGATCCCGGGCTCCGGTAAGCTTTTCATTAATTGTGAATGCTCACATTTAAATTTACACATTTTAACAATTTTACCGTTTTCGTTTTCGTTCCGATTCTCGTTTCCGGTTTATTGTGAACCAGCGTTTACATGAGCTGGCGCGCTATGTACTTAGTACACATCCAGAAAAAAAATTGTGTTCTATTTAGGCCTATAGAAATCACTGTTTCCTCGAATATAGTTCGTCCAAAATTGCTGCAAGTTGTCACTAATCCTTCTTTCTTGTCCGGTGGTCTTGTTATCAAAATGTATGCAGCATAAAAGAAATAGAAATAGAAGACTCTTTCTCAAAATCTGAATTTTCGCTGATTAGTCAGTCAAGTTTGCTGTCCATTAGATATGCTTCCCTACGGTGTATCATTCAGTGCTATCAGATGTCGAAGTCAACACTAGGATACGTACTTTGTACTAAATCGCAATGTATTACGAATAGCAAGGAAATTAGATATTATTTACTGAAGGAATCAGTATTGCCAACCCTTTTCAATGACAATTCCCATAAAGGCATCTAAATTTTTCCTTTGTCTTTCTATGAAAAAAATATTTAATTCTGACATTTTCTCCCACATCATAACATATTAAGCCTACTTGACTTTCAAAATATGAAACAAAATACAGCTATAATAATAATAATAATAATAATAATAATAATAATAATAATAATAATAAATACCATAAGAGCTTGATCAAATTTACTAACAATATACAGTTTGACAAATTACAATGAAAGAAAAGTACATAATTCATCCATCTATATTGCTTATAAATTAACTCTTAGAACAATATAAAGTAATTATATGAACACAGTTTAAGGTAAACCAATGCATGTAGTATTACTCCACAGTAATGGAGCATGCAGACTGTAAAAAATAAATAAAAAATGATAATAATAATAATAATAATAATAATAATAATAAAAATAATCATAATTTAATACATACTTTCTAAGAAGGACCAAAGGTTGCATAAAATTAGACCACATAAGAAATGAGGAAATTAGAAGAGAATTAGAAATATACCCAATACTTACTTACTTACTTACAAATGGCTTTTAAGGAACCCGAAGGTTCATTGCCGCCCTCACATAAGCACGCCAGCGGTCCCTATCCTGTGCAAGATTAATCCAGTCTCTATCATCATACCCCACCTCCCTCAAATCCATTTTAATATTATCCTCCCATCTACGTCTCGGCCTCCCTAAAGGTCTTTTTCCCTCCGGTCTCCCAACTAACACTCTATATGCATTTCTGGATTCGCCCATACGTGCTACATGCCCTGCCCATCTCAAACGTCTGGATTTAATGTTCCTAATTATGTCAGGTGAAGAATACAATGCGTGCAGTTCTGTGTTGTGTAACTTTCTCCATTCTCCTGTAACTTCATCCCGCTTAGCCCCAAATATTTTCCTTAGCACCTTATTCTCAAACACCCTGAACCTATGTTCCTCTCTCAGAGTGAGAGTCCAAGTTTCACAACCATAAGAAATATATCCAATAAATGATAGAATTCAACAACACCGCATTGGTTGGAAACAGCATGTCCAGAGAATGGAAGAAACAAGATTGCCCAAAGTAGCATATCAGTATAAACCAAGAGGACTAAGGGATGTGGGAAGACCTAGGAAGAGATGGAGGGAATCATTGTGAATTTTGAACAGGCGATTCGCCTAATCCTTGAAGTGAAGAAGAAGAAGAAGAAGAAGAAGAAGAAAATTTAATACAAAAACTACAATAATTGCTTGCCTCAATAATTTTCATGTAACATTGTGATAAATATTGCTTATAATAACAATGTTTGGCATAACAAAATTAAACATTTACATAAGCATTTAAATTGTTTTGTACAGGAATACTCGTACATTTTCTTATTGAATAATTTCAAATGAGCATTTTTTACCTGATAGTAGTTTGCAAAGTGCTTCTGAGAGATTCTATTTGTTTTTTGACCTTGACAGTAGAAACAATCCTCTTTGCCTATGTATTGAAATGAGTCATTACTATTCCAAATTTGCCTAATTTACAAAGATTTCCAAGGGCTAGGTTTTTATCAAAATCTTTCACTTTTCTCCACAACAAAACAAACTGACAAAGACTGCAGTCCTTCTAGCACTCACACAAGCGACATCAAAGCGATCGTTTTCATTTGATATTTTAAATTAAAGCCTTGTTGAAGTTCTGTCAACAGTTTTCTAACCGGTAATCTGCCCTATACTGCAAGAATGTATATTATATACTGTATTTTTAAATATCCTTGTACACACGGTTTTTATTTTCTCCACAGTTTAAATATTTACCTTTAGAGATCGTAATAAACTTATGTGTTCTTTTCCAATGATTTTCTACTTTTATTCCTGTTAAGTTTTCTTGGAAAAATTCCTATTTGCTTTTATTTTTCTTCCATTTTCCCATTTTTTAAATTTCCCACAAAATGGGAAAATTTCCACGGGTTCGCAACACTGGAAGGTATAGCTAGAAACTCGCAAAAATCCAAAGCAAGGAAAAACCTGTTAAACGATATTAATTCAAAGCTGTGTACTTTTTACACAGGCCCGCCCGCTCGAGGGTTAAAACGTGTATTACGCCTATCGTTGAAATTCTGAAAATAATATTGTATTAAAAAGTTACTTATCTTCTAAATAATATGGTACCGGTTTGCAATGCCAGACGGCACACTCAAGTAAAAGCACTAATTGATCTAGCCACGATGATTGGCATCATACAACAACCAGCATGTCGTGGAGTGTTGTGAGGTCAGTAATTACATCTGCAGGACATTACATGCGCGCAATTATAAAGCAAGAGTTTTTGTAACGGAAATTAGATGGAGGAAAAAAATGGTTGGCAAACAAAGTGTAACATATCTTTCGGCATACAGAAAGGAAAATGTCTTAAACACTATCAGTCAAGCTTAGCTACCAGTTATACATGGTGTAGTGTAAAATCAAGCAAAAATAATTCAGAGTAAATTTTGTTGTCGCAATTGTACGTAATAAAAGTACAGCAAAACTTAAAAAAAAAAAAAAACACCGTTAATATCCGAAACTTGATTACCGTTATGTGCAGGATGCAGGCTACCATAACAAGAACGAAGTGGTTTTTTCTTTACTTGGTTACTTAACGACGCCGTATCAACTACAGGTTCTATCAGAAGTTTAAGGACATTCCTTCGAAAGAGAAAAAATTAAATTATGGTTTATTTAACGACGCTCGCAACTGCAGAGGTTATATCAGCGTCGTCGGTGTGCCGGAATTTTGTTTCGCAGGAGTTCTTTTACATGCCAGTAAATCTACTGACATAAGCCTGTAGCATTTAAACACACTTAGGCCTAAATGGCATCGGCTTGGGCCGGCATCGAACCCGCAACTTCGAGCATAGAAGGCCAGCGCTATACCGACTACGCTACTTAGCCGACTCTTCGAAAGAGATTTTTCACTTATTGTCATAGTTATGTGGAATCCTCTGATGTTTATGTAAGTACCAAATGGCTGTGAAAAATGAAGTTTTTTTACTACAAACCCTATCTCTCTATAGTTGATAACATAGGCTACGAAGTGCGATGATCAAGCGTATCTTGGCTTTCTATAATTCGTACTATCCTAACATTTTACATGAGAGACTTTGGAAATCACGAAAAACCCAAGCTAAGATAGCTGAAACTTGGGATCGAACCCTGTACCTCTCGAGTACAAGGTAGGCATGGTAATCAGTAGGGACCGCATTTTTATGTAATTACATATTATATTCCTTTCAACCTAACCGTATATAAATAACAAATCTCTGCGAATCTTGTAATTACCATTGATATATTAAAATTTGATACTACATATTTTTACATACTTACCCCACATTACATATTATGGCTTGGTATTACATAAATCTATATATTTGGGAGTTTTATTCATTTTTAATTCTCTGAAATGAAAAAGAAAACTTTTGCTGGGGAAGTTTACAATTTGAAATACACAGATTTAAAAAGCCCTTTTACCTATCCAAGAAAGGATATATTTCGGGACGAAACAAAACATTCTTAGTTCCAGGAAGTAATAGAGGCACTTACCCCATACCGCCAACTATAAATATGAGTGAACAAAAGGCAACCTTTCTCATACAACTACCTTTTATTGTAAAAAATGACTCAGAAAGTAGCGTTGCCTTCATGTGGTGGAGGACGACATGATTTCTCTCGAACTATAATTGTTCTGCACACATCTTAACAAGCCGTTCCAATGCAATTTGCAACCTTACTCACTTCTTCCTAATCCTTCCATGGAAATCCGTGACAAGTCTGACATGAGACATTCAGGTTATTGCTTGATCTCTTTATTTTAAATTTAATAGACCTATACGGAAATGGGATTTTCCGAGCAATTAGAAAGTATTGTTCTCGGCTGGAATAATCCTATCCTTCCGAATAAGACAGGAATGTCACTTTTCAAACAACAGTTTGTAAATGCCTATAGTACTTTCTTTCTTACATGGAGCAGCTAAAATGCATATGTCCCACATCTCCTCTTATTTTCTCCTAATCCAGTAAAGCGAAACAGTGCTTGCAGTATTGTTGTGTCATTCATTTCACTCAGTTCTCTAGTTTTAGTACTTACAATATAAAGTGCAAGTGAGTTTATCTACTGCTTTTAACTAACTAAAATGACCCTGTATCTTCAACCCTAACGACAAAAATAAAATCATGGATTGTAATGGACGAAGCTTTCACTACAGATGGAAAAATAGTAATGTGTCAAGTGTGCGGTAAAAAAGTCGGGTGCTCTATGAAATCACAACTGGAGAGTCTTCCCTGTCCTATACCTGCCAGATATTGATATTAAATATTTTCATGATTTTACATATTTTGGTACATATTCAGCTTATTTTTCTTACATAAACATGTACATATTTCACACTTTGATATTACATAAAAATCCGGTCGCTAGTAATCAATATACCACCATGCTCGATGATGATTTATTTTATTTATTTTAGTTGGTTATTTAACGACGCTGTATCAACTACTAGGTTATTTAGCGTCGATGGGATTGATGATATCGAGATGATATTTGGCGAGATGAGGCCGAGGATTCGCCAGAGATTACCTTGTATTCACATTACGATTGGGGAAAACCTCGGAAAAAACCCAACCAGGTAATTCGACGATGATGATGATGATGATGATGATGATGCAAGAATGGACTATTAGTCGTGAACATGTTTAAACTTCTTCAAATTCCTAGCTCACAACTAGCAATAGGCCTAATAATTACGTTAAGTCTGCGAGATTCGACAATGCTTTCATATTAACCTGTTCATATTCAACATTAAATGTGATTACCATATGGAACTCCGTACACGCAAGTGCTCTGTTAAAAAGGAAGAAACAAACAAATTATTTCCAGTTCGTATCGATTATCATCATAAATAACGTCCCGCGGGCGTCATGGTAACATAGTATGTCATTTGCAACAAATAAAAAAAGACAAGCTACGATAGAAGTTCAGTACTTAAAATACTAATCTGTTATTTCGCTGTTTTAGCAGGCATGTATCAACCCTCAGGGACAATCATGTGTATAAATCAAAATTACAAAATTATCTCTCTTAAATTCTTGTAAAAACCTCCATGATACACAGGACAAGTACATTCACTGATGTAATAAATGTGTTCGAACCAATGTAACAATTAAATGATGAAATAATAATAACTGAAGCTAGTGGCTTATTTAAATTAGAACTATCGTAATCACAATTAATCATATTATTACTAGGTTCGAACCTTCTCACTTGTCATATTATAATAGTAATATACGTTACAAGAGCGGTATGTTTACGTTTTCATGGTCGAGGAAAAGATTGAAAAAGCGAAACGTAGTTGAGCTTTTTAATTTCCGAGAACATGAAAACAAACATACCGCTCGTGTATCGTACATTATTTTGTGCGAAGATTGTTTATTACATACCTGAAAGACGAATTTCTAATTAGTTGCAATGAAATATCCATCTTGGTTTCTGTTTAATGACGGCAACTTCGGAAAACCAAAATAACTTTCTTCAACATTGTTGCTATAAAATGTTTTCTGTGTTTACTATCCTCCAGCAGGCCGTGATATACGTCTGCCTTTCCCCCCCCCCCAGTCTATAAATGCGAATTTAAACAAAGGGTAAAGTTATGTAATGATTTATTTTTCATTTTAATATTTTAACAATATTATTTATATAACATATTGCAGTAATAACATCCGCATCTGGAATCTTGTTGATTTTTTCACGAATTCCTTAATGTTACTTGTATCAGGAATGCAATAAGTTTCGTGGAGTAGTAGACTTTACTTAATTTTTGCAAATATTTAAAAACAATAATTAACAGTGCAATTTAGGTGAGATTGCAGTGGTAAGTTTCCAATTTATAATTAATTACTATGTTAAACGTCTCTAAAAATAATATGTTAAAAGCCTAGAGCAGTAAAATGAATGTCGCGCTTAAGCGGTAAGAAGAGGGAAATTGTTATGTGTGTTACGTTGGGAATACTGAATGTGGTATTTCACACTTACCGCGTATTGGTTCTGTGCGGAAAACAAGCAAATACGCACGATCTCGCACAAAATTAGTTTATTCAAGTTCCTCTTACATTTCACTTTTTCATAACTATAATTTTAGAATTCGAGAAAAGCTGAAATATTTAATTTGGAAGTTTACATCTGAAAGCTATAATCCCGATTTTAGAGTTTACAACATTTTAACTGCCAGATTCACTGCCACATTACATTTTAATATATTTATTTTATTTATTTATGCTCGACCATGCCGAAATGTAGTAATTATACACCTGGTAGCAGCCCTTTAATGGACCTCATTAAAGTACACCTATTAATTAAAGTTCAGGTGTTCCACCACTCAGAAAACACCATTGTCGCAATATGAAAGCGCAAGTATCGATTATTCTCGGATATGCAATCGAAAGACAACTAGCGAAACGTCACGGAGGCTGAAAATCCAATACTGTCGCAGAAGGTTATGTTCTGTTACTATAATAATTAGCGTTAATTGTAAATAATATTCAAATAAATTCAATTTGTCATCTCGGTTTTCAATTTCTAAATCAATTTCAAGGTTATATCAAGATTAATGTTAATTTTACTCTCTAGATTATATCAAGGTCAATGACATTTGTTTCTAGGAAAAAAAACAATACTTTCGCGTCTGCGCACATCTCACAATTTACGAGATATTGCACAAGGTTAGTTCCGCTCCCCAGTCAGTTAAGAATAACATGAATACTTTTGAATAATTTCAAGTCAGAAATATGGTGGAGCATAAAAAGTCGTATGAAACTTGCCTATAATGGTAATTAAGACGCTCGTATGAAAATTATGAAACTCGCTTGCTCTCGTTTGATAAACATACTCGCGTCTTAATTACTACCATTATAGGCTCGTTGCATAATGTACTATTATTGTATTAATTTATAAGTTAGTTTGAGGCATACACATTATTTTTCATCTTATTTCCTTATGTACGTCGTCATATTTTATACGGGGTGGAAGAGAAATAATCCAGCAGTTTGAAAGGGATATTAGAATAAATTTAAATGAATAGAAATCCTGTATTACGTCTTGTGATTAAATGCACGGTTAATTAGAAAATTGAGCTGGACGTTTCAGCAATATAGCAACATCGCCGTTAACACACTGATCTTTATTATCGTAATATAGATGTAAGAGATAAGCGAACTAAGGTCTGTCTCCTAGGTGAACTACCTTCTACCTCCCTCTGGGACTACGATGTTGCAATCTTCTCGCATCGTTCAGTGGCTTGAAATTAGTGGTTTTTAAATATTAAATTTACACGAAAACCGTCCACGCTATTGAAATACGTCAGAGGAATAAATGATTCTTTATTAGATTTCCTATCCATATGGACCAAAATCACGATTACGATTTTACTTTCAATAGTTACCGAATAAGAGGGTGTTACACATTTGAGAAAAAAAAAACTTTTTTTTTCTACGGAAACTATGAATTTTTCATCAACATGGTATTACACTTTTTTATTAAATACAACATGAGTTATTCGCTCTGAAAATATGCAAGGTTATTTCACTTCCACCCTGTACAGGCTATCGTTAGTAGATCTAGCTATAGACTGCGCATTCCATTTGATCAATGTTGTAGTGGAAACATAATCTAAGCCTTGAATAAACAACTGAAGGTCTTTCATAACGAATTGCAGGTACGTAGAAAAGCGTTTCGCATCAATATAGAACTTGAGTTGATATACATATCTTTCGTGAAGTTCACTGGCGCTTTAGGAACTTGAGTCTAACAGCCATGTGAAATTACGTGCAAATATTTAAGACAATGTATTCGTGTTCACAAAAAATCTTTAAGTTCCGTGCCAAATCACAAAAACATATTTTTTTCTGTAAATTTCTGTGTAATCCACCTACAGTTTTGTCGATATGTTAGAGAGATAATACAAATTAATAGTAAGGACATGCTACAAAACTGAAACAAAGTCCTCGACTGTCTTTTGTCCGCGTTGCGTGGTAACTAAAACCCTCTTGCGTGCCAATGCTTCGTTTCTGTCGTTCAGAATATGAACAAATGTATAGGATAAGTAGACCATTATTTGAGTGACTCTCGCTCCAGAGGCGCCGGTATTGCTTTTAGCGGCCACTGTAGGCTAATCAAGATGGCAGAGACGTTGGGAAGGATTAACAGAAATATCTACTCTACACAAACGAATTATCTATACAGAGTAAAAGTGAAAAATAATAACCTTGCAATTTGAAAGCTACGATATGGTACATTTAAAAGAATAGAAAACCTATATTACGTTTTGTGATTAAATGCATGTTAATTAGAAAATTAAGTTTGGAGTTTGAGCAATCCGGCAACATCGCCGCAAACACACTCTACTCGTGATACAGATGTAAAAGGTCAACGAACGCGGTGTATCTAGGTAGGTGAGTTGCTCTCTGCCTCGACGTTGCCACTTGATGGCATCGTTCAGTGCCTTGAAATTAGAGGTTTTTAAAATTAAATTTACAAGAAAACCGTGCAAGCTATTGAAATATTCCAGAGGGATAAATTAGGCCTATTCTTTACTAGAGTGCGCTCTTTGTAAAATGACAGTTGACTTAATATAAAACTGTCAATATAGATGTCGAACTTGGAGTCGGCCACAAAGCGAAAAACACTGGAGGAGAGGGTTTCGATCCGGTGCTGTGGATTGAACTTCAGCGTAGCTCAATGGTTAGAGCGCTTTTTACGTAGAACCAAGGACCCGGGTTCGATCCCGGCGCCGGAGCGAATTTTTCTTTCTAATATTAATTAAAGAATAAACTGCAAACACAACCTTGGAGATATGATAAAGAACTGAATTAATTCGAAACATTTAAACATATAAGAAATTATGTATCCTCTCTACGACACCGGTTGTTTTTACGAACGTCGGTGTTGTACAAGACACACGGGCGGGCGAGTAGAAAGAGGAATAGATATGAAACTTGTAGAGGAATTGGCGTGGCACATTAGTCCAAACAACTTTTAATTTATTTACATGTAATTTGTTACACACATCTTGAAAAAAAAAACACAGAAATTATAAAGTATAGGCCTATATTCTTCTGTCTCTGCTGCTTGTATCAACTAATGAGCCGCATTCCGCTGGACCTATAAAACTTACGAACTAACGACCAGCTAATAGATAAACTAAAAAAAAAATGTTGTTCCAGTCATAACTTTTTAACTAAAGTTCGTGTCATAATTTTAAGTGAGTTTGCAAGAGTAAATTTAAATAAGAGGAAACGGGTAAGGGGGCAAAAAAAAAATATATATTATATTTTGTAACAACTGTGACGGTATTTGTGTTGCGTCATAAAATGACACCACAAATTTTCATTTATAAAACGTGTTGGATGGGTAGGAAGGTCAACTACATGTAGGAACCCCATATCCTGTGTTCTTCATATCCTTTTGAAGGAACTTGCCGACCGGTACTAACATATGGAAAAGACACGCCTCCCCAAACTTTCCTCCGTCATATTTCTATGACGACGACGGAACAGGGTGTCGATTTTTTCGTTCACAAACTCTCTTGCCTTGGCTTTCGAGGGTCGGACCTGTATGGATCCTTGAACTTATTTTGGTCGATTATGTGCCCTATACGCATGTACAGAATGGAAGGTTTTTAATTATGGTCCTAAGCGACGAATTCTCTTCACAGAATTAATTGAAAAGTTCTCTACCATTTTGTTTCTTTGCGCATTTATTTATGTATTAATATTGTCTCCTTGATCTTTTTGATTTAGAATTTATGGTGAAAAGATTAAACAAATTTTATGAATCCTGGGGTCTTTCTATAAATTATAAGAAGACAGAATATTTGGCCATTAATACTAAAAGTAGTGATAATATTGT
The DNA here is from genome assembly GCF_040183065.1 of Periplaneta americana. Lineage (NCBI taxonomy): Eukaryota > Metazoa > Arthropoda > Insecta > Blattodea > Blattidae > Periplaneta > Periplaneta americana. The sequence goes on from NC_091130.1 coordinate 24,631,189, forward strand.
TATATATGATGAAATTGAAATTAAAGGAGTTAGCCAGGTAAAATATCTAGGTACAATTATAACTAAAACAGAAGGTACTGGCGAAGAGGAAATAAAAAACCGAAATTAACAAAGTAAAAAAAGTATAACATGTGTAAATTCTATATGGTGGGATAAACATCTTTGGAAGGATACCAAAAAATATATTGTCAAAATGTTGGTTGAATCTGTATTAAACTACGGAAGTGAAATATGGGTAACGAATGCATATTATAGAAAAAGAATTTTGGCCGTAGAAATGGATTATTTGAGACGAAGTGCTAGAGTCTCCCGCATGGACCACATTAAAAATGAAGAAATTAGGCACAGAATGGATGCTGAAGAGACAGTGTTAAATAGAATAGAAAATAAGAGTTTGAAGTGGTTTGGTCATCTGATGAGAATGGGTGAAGACAGATGGCCTAAACAAATTTACCAGTGGAAACCTCCAGAAAGAAGAGGAAGAGGTAGACCAAAAAGAGCTTGGGACAACGAAATAATGGAGGTCATGCACAAGAGGAGGTTGAGGACTGAAGACGCACAAGACAGAAGGCTTTGGAGGATTGGCACAGGAAGACGGCAGTAGCTGTAGAATCCTGAATATATAATATTGTTTTCTGAAGAAATTTTCTCATGAAATTTCGGTCAGTGTATGGGACCGGTGTCCACCCAGCATCGTGATGCACTTGGGGAGCTACGATAGGTAGCGAAATCCGGTTGCGAATACCAGCTATAACGGCTGGGGGGATCATCATGCTAACCACACGATACCTCCATTCTGGTTGGAGGATGATCGTCCACCTCTGCTTCGGCATGTGGGCGTGAGGCCACCAGCCGGCTGGTCGGTCTAGACCCTTCACGGGCTTTAGCGCCACGGATTATTATTATTATTATTATTATTATTATTATTATTATTATTATTATTATTATTATTTTAGTAGGTTATTTTACGACGCTTTATCAACAGCTCAGGTTATTTAGCGTCTGAATGAGATGCAGGTGATAATGCCGGTGAAATGAGTCCGGGATCCAACACCGAAAGTTACCCAGCATTTGCTCATATTGGGTTGAGGGAAAACCCAGGAAAAAACCTCAACCAGGTAACTTGCCCCGACCGGGAATCGAACCCGGGCCATCTGGTTTCGCGGCTAGACGCTCTAACCGTTACTCCACAGGTGTGGACATTATTATTATTATTATTATTATTATTATTATTATTATTAGTCTATTATTGTTATTATTGTTATTATTATTATTATTATTATTATTATTATTATTATTATTATTGTTTCCTGAAGTAGAGGTAGTGAATATTCATTATCACGCCAATTCTGAGTTTAATACAATTTCTGGTTTCTGAGAAAGAAATATGTGACTAGTTGCAGGAAATAGAACCTAAATTCGGATTTTTTTTTTTTTTTTTTTTTTTTGTGATTTCAAAAAGAGGATGAAATACTGAGAATTTAAAAAAAAAATTATGGTTCTCGAGGCTAAAGTTTTTTAATATATTACTTATTGAATGTTGATATTACATTAGCTACGTACTTTTCGATAAACATGCAATTAAAGTTTTCAAATTCTACAATTTGGGATTTCTCGTTAGAGATCTTTCCCTTCTACTCAGTAAAGCTGTCAATTGCTTTTGCTTTGTCTTTTGGCTGACGCTTTTTAACTTTGCTTCTGCAATATTTCTGACAAGATTACCGTTCCACGAATTTTTCGTCGTGCTGATGAGAACCGAATAGTTCGAAACCGGAGATTCGCAAACTGGGTAAAAGAATATCGTCATATTTTGTGTATCGCAGGCCAAAGCCTTTGGAAGCTCCAAAGATTACAAAGGATAATACCAAATGCAATCAAAGGATGAAACCTTTGGCAAAGATCTACGAAAACACAAACTTGTATTTTAGGAGTGTAAACTCTAGGCTATTTGTTGTTTTGCGTTTTCTCTGTTTCGGCTTCAATTTGCCTCTTCTGCTAGAGAAGAGTGATGACAAAAATTCTGTCGATCACTACTCTAGGACAGAGTGGAGAAGGGAAAGATCTCCAACGAGAAATCCCAAATTGTAGAATTTGATACACCTCCACTAAGTTTTAAGTTCGCAGTGCAAAATCTTCTATCCACTACACCAGCCCTGCACAAGGTTTGCGCTCTCCGAGCCGCCTCACAGCTCATGAGCGGAATGCAGATATTAGCTGCGCTCTTTATAAAGGTGGACTGGAAGAAGGGGTGATCTCGTACAAAATATGCACAAAAGAAAGTACTATTACGAGTGCTTATGAAATGAATTCCCGTTCAGTGTTTGCAAAACTATCTTGGACTATTATTAATTAAAAAAGAAATATTTATTTTACACAAATAATAGAAATTCTATAGCTACTTAAATGTACAATATCATTTTGTTATATTTTTATTTATCAGTATATCAGAACGGGTTTTATGCTGTTGGCAGCTGAAAGGAACAGTAGCCTACTGATCGTAATGAAACATCAGTTACAGATGTTCGATGTCTGCCTTTATTAAAGTTGATTATAGAAAACAGTTGCTCACAAATATAAATGTTGAGCCAAACATAGCAATCATTTTCACAGCAAGCCTGTGTAGTCGTGGATATTATTGCTAATGTTTAGTCTTGTAAAACTCAACCAGGCTAGTAGTATTATTCAAACGATCTTTAGCCCTTAGGTCACATTGAAGATCAATAAGTTCGAGCTGTAAATCATTAAATGTTAAATGTTATGTTCCTTTTTTTAGATTCCTCCATACTGTACTGTAGCAGTAGATAAGCAACGTGAAACAGTTACTGAGAATAGGCCTACACACTGCACTCCACGAGATAACTGAGTGGTCGTTTCCCTCTCCTCTACCTATAGCAAGTCTATGTCATTCTGACGTAACTTCCTGTCCGTTTCGGCGAGCGGTAAACACAGCTCTCCCGCTCCGAAGGAGCGCGCGCGCTCGTTGAGCGCTGTTTGTGTAGGCCTGCACTACACTGAGAGTCAAAGAAAATTATTTTTCTCTCACTGCTATATATTTTGATTTATTAGCTAAGGCAGTAATCTTGCAGTTTAATGTTAAAGAAACTAAGAACTTCTGCTTAATTTATGTCGCCTACCATAAATTGTAGCATATGTCTTGTATAGCTAAATCAATGCCCATTCTCTCCACAAAAAAAAAAAAACACTATCGCAAATAAAAATAATTACTAACAGACTAGCTTAGTAGTCTACAGCTGAAGACATCTCACAGATGGCCATGTGGTAAAAGCATCCGATTTGCATTGTATGCATTTTCCATAAATTAAGACATCCTGCATTATTGGAGGCGTAATGAAGTCAAAACTAGAGAAGAAGCATATACATTTGACACGCTCTAAAATTACGTTCATTTCTTATATTAAAGTCAATAAATAAACATTTATCAGTGGTGTTTCTATGGTGATATAATTGGTGATATTAGGGAGGTAATCACACAGTAGTGGCGATGAATATTCAACGACGGACATGGGCGGGACGCAGGAAGAAGCAGCGAAGCGAATGGCAGGGTGGTCCACAGCAACCTGAAGTTGGGGAAGCGAGGGAAGAATTTGTGGAGTTCAGGCTGAGGAAAAGCTCATTCAGACAGGAGAGAGAAATTAGGCTAAGGAGGGTGAGAAAGAAGACGGGACAGCATGAAAAGAGGAGAAAACAAGGAAGAAAGAAAGAAGAAGAAGAAAGTATTGATCATATCAAGATGTATTTTGTGAATGAAAAAGAACTAGAAGACAAAATAATACCAAGAAAATGAACAAGTTCAGCATTTAGGCCTACTAGAGCATGAGAAATAAGAAGAGGAAGAAGAAGAAGATCATCATCATCATCATCATCATCATCATCATCATCATTAAAAAGTTCATGATAAAGTGGATGAAAATTATGGGTCGAAAGGGAAATTAAGTTTATAAGAAGATGAAATGAATATTAAATCAGACTGAAATTGATAGGGACTTTTCTCTCATTGGTCTATTTTACATCGCTTTATCTACTGCGATGGTTATCTAGCATTTGAGTGCGACGAAGGTGATAATGCCACCGAAAAGATGACGGAGAAGAATTAGAAGATCACGGAGAAGGATTAGAAGATGACGGAAAAGGGTTGGAAGATGACAGAGAAGAATTAGACGATGACTGTGAATGATTAGAAGATGACGGAGAAGAATTACAAGATGATGGCGGAGAAGGATTAGGAGATGACGGAGAAGAACTACAAGATGATGGCGGAGAAGGATTAGGAGATGACGAAGAATAATTAGAAGATGACGGAGAAGAATTAGAAAAAGACGGAGAATGATTAGAAGATGACGGAGAAGAATTACAAGATGATGGCGGAGAAGGATTAGGAGATGACGGAGAATAATTAGAAGATGACGGAGAAGAATTAGAAAAAGACGGAGAATGATTGGAAGATGACGGAGAAGAATTAGAAGATGACGGAGAATAATTAGAAGATGACGGAGAATAATTAGAAGATGACGGAGAAGAATTAGAAGATGACGGAGAAGAATTAGAAGATGACGGAGAAGAATTAGAAAAAGACGGAGAATGATTAGAAGATGACGGAGAATGATTAGAAGATGACGGAGAAGAATTAGAAGATGACGGAGAAGAATTAGAAGATGACGGAGAAGAATTAGAAGGTGACGGAGAAGAATTAGAAGATGACGGAGAAGAATTAGAAGATGGCGGAGAATGATTAGAAGATGACGGAGAAGAATTAGAAAAAGATGGAAAATGATTAGAAGATGACGGAGAAGAATCAGAAGATGCCGGAGAATAATTAGAAGATGACGGAGAAGAATTAGAAGGTGACGGAGAAGAATCAGAAGATGGCGGAGAAGGATTAGAATATGACGGAGAAGAATTAGAAGATGACGGAGAAGAATTAGAAGATGACGGAGAAGGATTAGAAGGTGACGGAGAAGAATCAGAAGATGGCGGAAAAGGATTAGAATATGACGGAGAAGAATTAGAAGATGACGGAGAAGAATTATAAGATGAAGGAGAAGGATTAGAAGATGACGCAGAAGAATTAGACGATGACGGAGAAGAATTAGAAGATGACGGAGAATAATTAGAAGATGACGGAGAATAATTAGAAGATGACAGAGAAGAATTATAATATGACGGTGAATGATTAGAAGATGACTGAGAAGAATTACAAGATGATGGCGGAGAAGGATTAGGAGATGACTGAGAATAATTAGAAAATGACGGAGAATAATTAGAAGATGACGGAGAATAATTAGAAGATGACAGAGAAGAATTATAATATGACGGTGAATGATTAGAAGATGACTGAGAAGAATTACAAGATGATGGCGGAGAAGGATTAGGAGATGACTGAGAATAATTAGAAAATGACGGAGAAGAATTAGAAGATGACGGAGGATTAAAAGACGACGGAGAATGATTAAAAGATGGAGTTGAATTAGAAGATGACGATTAGGTTTAGAATACGACGGAGGAGGATTAGTTTTTGACTAGAAGGATTACAAGAATGCCGAGAAGAATTAGAAGATGACGGAGGATCAGAAGATGACGGAGTTGAATTAGAAGACGGAAAGAAAATACAAGATGGCGGAGAAGAATTAAAAAAAAGACGAGTAAAAATTGAAGACGAAGAATAAGAATTAGAGAAAGAAGGAGAAAGTATAAGAGGAATTAGAAAGGGCACAAATAATAATTAATATAAGGAGAAGAATCGGAAAATAACGTAGCGGGATTAAAAGAAGACGGAAAGGAATCAGAAGAAAACAAATGAGAATTAGAAGTAGACCAAGGAATATTAGAAGAAGTCGAAGAAGAATTAGAAGACGAGAAGTATTAGAAGAAGGCAAGAAGAATCATAAGACGACGAACAAGAATCAGAAGAGGGCGAAAAAATTAGATGAAGGCGAAAAAGAATTAGGAGTGGAAAAAATTAGAAGCCTAAGAAGAATTAGAAGGAGAGGAAAAAATGTTAGCAGATGACGAAAAAAATTTGAAGAAGACGAAGAAGAATTAGAAGGCAAAAAATAATTATAAAATAAAAAAGAATTAGAATGAGATGAAAAAGAATTAAAAGAATACGAAGAAACATTAGAAGACGGTGAAAGATTAGAAGAATACAGTGAAAAATCTGAAAATATGAAGGTGATATAAATGAAATGATGAGCAAGTGGATGAACAATACGAAATGAAGGAATAAAATAAGTAATCTTTTAATGAAAAGGAATATAAAAGAAATAGAGATGAGTTGAAATGTTGTTAGAAAAGAAGATGAGAGTTGCAAGTGCAGAAGAGAAAACATGTGATGTTACTCCTATATAAGGTGTGTACGTCAGAAGCCACAAGAAATACCGGAAGCAACTTCCCGACGTGCTGCAGGTGTAATTTCGCCGGCCTACTTGGCGCGTTGTAATTTGTATGCAGCCAATTGTCATTCAACTGTCCCACAAGCTCCTCCTATCCGAGCCTTCAACTCCCCCTTCACAAACCAGTGATACCATGGCACCCATACCCACAGTACTCATCTTCAATTTATGTACTACTTTAATTCGAACACGGATACACTAAATGAACAGTGCAACATTTGGACTGCTATAAAAATATTGATTTTACTATAATTTATTTATTTTGTTTATATCCTTACATTTTCTTTTAAATATTTAGTTTCATTTACTATTTTATTTATTTATTTATTTATTTATTTACTAGCCGTACCCGTGCGCTCTGTTGTACCCGTTAGAAATAAATATAAAGTAATTATATAATTAAAATAGGACATTTGATCCAAGAAACATTCGTGTTTGATAGAAGAATAAATCGTTTAATATGTTACTTAATTTAAATTGTATTTAAAAAATTAAAATTTTGGTCCAGAGACACTCATTTGGTGCATTTAACATGTTTCTTAATTGTTATTACATGCAACCATAGTTTTATGAAGATTGACATATATTTTAGTTTTAATGTGTATACTTTATATTACTTGCTATACGTTTCCATTGAATTATGGACTAACAACTTAATTTTAACCCTTGTTTTCTACGTCTTCAGTAAATGGCGCTTAGCCCACTATGGTTCTGAACCTTTCAAATAACATAAATAGTATTATGTAATTATATTTCTTTCTTTCGAAAATGTAATAATTCACGATCTCCTACGTACCATTGCCATGGAATGAATAAATGTGTTTTTTCTTTCTACTCAAAAAATGTATATTTTGCACATAGGAGTTACTGCAGGAATAACAACACTATAATCTGAGGCGGCGGTGAAAATGTATTGTATTGTTATTTTAAAAGTCTTGTATATCCTTAAATATCAGTCCTATCAAAATTGTGCATGGAATAAAAATGTACGGAATACCGGTAGCCTATCAAGTTTTCTGTGCATAAGAAGCTTTTTTAATCTTACCAGTCCTCGATTCACTCAGAAGTTACTGTAATAACATTATAGCATTATGTCCATCTAGAGAAACTACACTTTCCAATGGTGAATTAATAATTAATTATACAAATCGGTTAATTTAGCTTCCGATATTACTTCATACAAACACAGAAACATTCTCTGTAGGCTATACTTCATAGCTTTCGATTGTGTTGTCGTCCAAGGCCCCTTATAGACTGTCATTTGTTTTTTTTTATTTCATCACACCGCCTTAGATGGCAGTTATTTTAATTTTAAAACTCATTTATCTCATTAAATATCAGTCCTATCAAAATTTTTCAAGGAATAAAACATCGGAAATAATTTGTAAAGAAAGTTTTGTTATGTAACATTTTTCACAAAAATCAATAATAAGCGAGATATTTCGATTTATTTAATTCAGGCCCCCTTATAACCCCCCTTTTAAATAATGTATTTTGAATGTCATATAGCCTAAAATCTAAGTTACAACGAACTTAATTTATATTCCAATTTTCATCGAAATCCGTTCAGCCATTATCGCGTGAAAAGGTAACAAACATACAGACAGACAGACAGACATACAAACAAAAATTTCAAAAAAGCGATTTTCGGTTTCAGGGTGATTAATTATATATGTTAGGACCAATTATTTTTGTAAAATCGAAAATTACCAGAAAAATTTCGGCTACAGATTTATTATTAGTATAGATACCGTGTATGTTTTAAGGGGTTAGGTACAGCTTACAGCAGTAAAAGTTTGGAAATATTCACCTTTTTTTTTTCCTCCATTACTGTATCTTGTACAATAATGAAAATTTGTATGTGTGAAACACTGTCCTTCTGCTATATGAAAAGAACATTTTTACGATTTAAAAAAATTATTTACATTTTTTTTTTGTCAAAATTCAATTCACTGTGCAGTGATGAAGCGTTGCCCATGTAACTCAAAAACTATCCAACATTCTGTGATGAAATTTTTTGTGTGTGTTTATGCATATTGTATTTTTAATATGATGAAAGAGTAAATTCTCTAACTTTGAAAGACTGTCTGATAAAAAATAAATTCTTAAAGAAAATGGTCAAATATCAGTATTTTCTTCTAACACAAAATAAAAAAAAAATATTTATTAAGGAATGTAGTTGAAAGAGCATAATATAGTAAACATGCGTTTCAGCAATAAAATAAAAGAGAGAGAACATGAAAAATTTAATAAGCTTATGAGTTGTGAGGTAAAAGCTTAATCACTGCACAGTGAACTGCCACCATTTTGAATTTTGAAAAAAAATATATATAAATAATTTTTTTTAAATCGTAAAAATATTTTTTATATAGCAGAAGGACAGTGTTTTACACATACCAGTTTTCATTATTGTACAAGATAGGCTACAGTAATGGAAGAAAAAAAATTGAATATTAGGCCTACCAGAAATTTTACTGCAGTAAGCTATATCTAACCCCTTAAGAGAGTTTTCTTTATGGTTGTTATAAGATTGTTAGCAAGCCCGATACTGCTACATACCCAAGTAATTAAGAACTTATTGATGATTTCTAACTTCTAATCCTCCATTTGTTAAGCAGCGATTATATCAAACCATCTTTGTTTCAAATAACGTGTAATATTGATCAGTGTAGTCAAGCTGTATGCCAGTTTCTATCTGATGCTTTTCCAATTCACTGCGGGCTAAAGCAGGGAGATGCACTATCACCTTTACTTTTTAACTTCGCTCTAGAATATGCCATTAGGAAAGTTCAGGATAACAGAGAGGGTTTGGAGTTGAATGGGTTACATCATCTTCTTGTCTATGCGGATGACGTGAATATGCTAGGAGGAAATCCACAAACGATTAAGGAAAACGCGGAAATTCTAGTTGAAGCAAGTAAAGCGATAGGGTTGGAAGTAAATCCCGAAAAGACAAAGTATATGATTATGTCTCATGACCAGAATTATGTACGAAATGGAAAAATTCAAATATCTTGGAACAACAGTAACAAACATAAATGACACTCGGGAGGAAATTAAAAGCAGAAGAAATATAGGAAATGCGTGTTATTATTCGGTTGAGAAGCTTTTGTCATCTAGTCTTCTGTCAAAAAATCTGAAAGTTAGAATTTATAAAACAGTTATATTACCGGTTGTTCTGTATGGTTATGAAACTTGGACTCTCACTTTGAGGAACAGAGATTAAGAGTGTTTGAGAATAAGGTTCTTAGGAAAATATTTGGGGCTAAGAGGGATGAAGTTATAGGAGAATGGAGAAAGTTACACAACGTAGAGCTGCACGCATTGTATTCTTCACCTAACATAATTAGGAAAATTAAATCCAGACGTTTGAGATGGGCAGGACATGTACACGTATGGACGAATCCAGAAATGCATATAGAGTGTTAGTTGGGAGGCCGGAAGGAAAAAGACCTTTGGAGAGGCCGAGACGTAGGTGGGAAAATAATATTAAAATGGATCTGAGGGAGGTGGGATATGATGGTAGAGACTGGATTAATCTTGCTCAGGATAGGGACCAATCGCGAGCTTATGTGAGGGCGGCAATGAACCTCCGGGTTCCTTAAAAGCCAGTAAGTAAATAAGTAAGTAGTCAAGCTATCTCCAAATTTGGAAGCTTGGTAACCATGGAAACGGTGTGTGAGCGATGTGCTTTGTCAGCTGTTCGCGCAATTGGTGCTTCTGTCAATGAAATCGTATACCATTGAGTTGGGGCATGTTGGCCGGTGATATCCAGTGGTCCGCGAGACATTACATGACGTGAAGGCTTCTTTATGTTACGCCGCACCTCTCGGCCTGTAGACTTCGTCTGTTTCTGCTGACTATAAAGCAGATTTTAAAGACTTATCGATGAAGAATGTATCAGTACAATGAGAAATGCTACACTAACAACTAGAACACTGGCTTTGCTATGATAATGACTGTCAAGATTACAGAACTAACTGGAGAAAAATAATGATGATTGTGATGGTAATGTGATGATGATGATTTAAAAATTTAATTTAAATTTATTTATTACTTTATTTGTTTATTTATTTATTTATTTATTTATTTATTTATTTATTTAACCTGGTACAAATAAGGCCATCAGGCCTTCTCTTCCCCTTACCAGGGGATTACAACTACAATATTAAGGATACAATTACAATTATAATTACAATTAATATCAAATTTACAGATACAATAAAAATCAAAGTACTAAAAGATTAACTGATTAATAAAAGCTAGACAGTTTATTGTAAAAGTTAAGAAGAGAGAAGCATTTCTTTTATTGATTAAGTAAAAATTAAACCTACTCTACACAGTAAGAAAATGCTTAATAAGCTTACTTTTGAACGCTACTAAATTCCGACAGTCTCTGATGTCACTGGGTAGGGTATTCCACAAGCGCGAGAGCGAGATTGTGTATGATGATGAATACGATGATGTCTTATGTGTTGGTATGGCTAGTATGCGGCTATTTTGCGTGCGTGTGAAGAGATTATGATATGATGACAGGTAACTGAAACGGGAGGCAAGGTAGGTAGGTGTAGAAGTGTGAAGGACTTGGAAAAGGAGAATAAGAGAATGAAAATTTCTAAGTTCGTTAACCCGTAGCCAGTTTAGAGTTTGGAAGGATGAGGTAATGTGGTAAATTATGGTTTATTAACGACGCTCGCAACTGCAGAGGTTATATCAGCGTCGCGGTGTGCCTGAATTTTGTCCCGCAGGAATTCTTTTACATGCCAGTAAATCTACTGACATGAGTCTGTCGCATTTAAGCACACTTAAATGCCATCCACCTGGGCCGGAATAATGATGATGATGATGGTGATGGTGATGATTATGATAATGATGATGACGACGACGATGATGATTATGACAATAATATTGATAGTGAAAATATCAGTAGCTTTGACAATCATAGTGACAGTGACAATACTAATGACACTGACAATGACGATGATAGGCTACTGACAGAAGAAATTAATGTGTCAATGAGAGAGTTCTATGGGTACACTGGCAAAGGTACTGCTAATGATAGTAACAACATAAGTTCCAGTGACAGTAACACTAATAAAATTGTGCTTCACTTTTTTTGCAATGAAACTATTCATTCATTCGTCATTCATTCATTAATTCATTCATTCATCATTCATTCATTCATAGTGTTCTGCCAAAGAACATGTCTTTCACTGTAAACCCAGCATTCTCCAGTCTTTGCTATTTTCTGCCTTCCTCTTAATCTTCTCATATGATCCATATATCTTAATGTCATCTATCATCTGATATCTTCTTCTGCCCCGAACTCTTCTCCCGTTCACAATTCCTTCCAGTGCATCCTTCAGTAGGCAGTTTATTCTCAGTCAGTGACCCAGCCAATTCACCAGTTTCAGCATAATTTTTTCTTCACCTACTCTTTCTAGCACAGCTTCATTTGTTATTCTGTCTGTCCGTCCATTTTACACGCTCTATTCTTCTCCATATCCACATTTCAAATGCTTCTAATCGCTTCTCTTCACTTCTTTGTAATGTCCATGTTTCTAAACCCTACAACGTTTTATGCTATTCTAGTATTAAAGTACGTAAACAAAACTATTATAAATTTACAAAATGTAATGTTATGACGTAGTAGAGACATGAATACTGGATATAACGTAATATATTGCATGGTTGCTAAGTAACCGCTTCTAAGTCAATATTATTTTGTTGTTGTTTTCAAGTTATTCTTACAGGTACATTGTATAAAATTGTGTTGTGAAGGTGGTGATGACGTCATGAAGTACTAGTTACTAGGTAAGCTTTTCTGGCACCAGTGCCAGAATTAGGGCAATTGTGCACGATTTATAAAGTCATGACAAGTTTGCTTTAATGATAGAATTGCATAGAAGTCATTTTAGAATCCTCTCATGTTTCATTCTGTTATCATGGTTCTTTCTTTGTTTTCCTATGTAGTTTAAGTCTGGTTCCATATCATTAGTACATCATTTATTATGTGGTGCCTTTTGGTATAGCCTGGAGTACGCATCATAAATCTTATTTCTGCTGTCGTTAGGTGTGTTTCCTTCTTTTTTTATAATTGCCCACGATACACATCCATATGAAAGAATTGGTCTACCCGGGATTTTACATACTACACAACTTTAATTCTGTCTCTTCTTTAACTTTAGAGTGTTTCGTTACTGAATTTATGACGCCTGAAATATTTGTTTATAAACTTAGTAATTTTAATATTGAACTCTACACCAATTAGACCTAGCATGTTATTTAGCAACACAGTGACACTCCACAGTGTAAGTTACATTATAGATCTGAGAGATTATTAAAACAATCTTACACAGTTTGGGTAATTTCAAGAGAAAAATTGTTCCGGGGTCGGGTATCGATCCCGGGACTCTTCGCTTAGCGCACGGATGCTCTACCGACTGAGCTATCCAGGAACTATACACGACACCGTCACAATTCTTCCCTTTATATCCACACAACTCAAAAGGGCTGACAAGACGCCAGAACTCAACTATGAGTGCACACAATTCTGTGTGACTTAAATTGTGGCTTTCTGTTAACGTACCTACAGTAACGAATATATTATACAAATCTGGCTTTCAAAGTGTGCACTCGAAGTTGGGTTTCTGGCGTCTTGTCAGCCCATTTGAGTTGTGTGGATATAAAGGGAAGAATTGTGACGGTGTCGTGTATAGTTCCTGGATAGCTCAGTCGATAGAGCATTCGTGCGCTAAGCGAAGGATCCCGGGATCGATACCCGGCCCCGGAACAATTTTTCCCTTGAAATTATTCAAACCTGTTTCACAGGGAGCTACTATCTGAAAGTCAGATTTGCATAGTCTTACACAGTATTTTTCGTTTCTAACCCTGTTTACGTTAAGGGACACTAGGACTAAATTTTTGGCCAAAGCGGTAAAAATGAATTTTTTTGTTTCTTTGTTTTTCACATAAATGATTAACTTATACATTTTTTTCACATTCTGCTCTATGTTTAGACCCAGCCTATTACTTCTAAAGGTCTGGCGACCATTTTTAAAATACAACACCCAGTAAAAATTGCGTTTTCTCAAAACTACGTTATTGATCAATAATAAAGTTTCTAGCGGCTTCCATTTGCTCCGATTTACGTGAAACTTTGTAAGAATACTCAACATATTGCAATACACAAACCTGTTCATGGAAACAGCTCTTCACTGAAAACTTTTAGCGACATGAATTTTTAATTTCTAAAAATTAAAGAAAATTATCAAGCAAAAATTGTGATTTGTAAGAAAATTTTTATCTCATGAACCAATTCTCAAATTTAAAAATCCATGCACAGTTTTCTTTATCATGAAATGCAAGTCCTTTACAGAAGGTTTTTAAAAGCAAAAACAATTCTGAACCGTCATGGATGTTTTGAATTTACGCATAAATTAATTTCATTAAAATACGTGAACAATAGTATCTAAGAAACTAGTGAATGAAACTTGATGAAATTTGGTACTGTTATTTAAACGTACAGACACAACAAACCCGCCGAATTTTAAAGAAATTATTCAAAAACTATAAAAGTTTAAAAATCTAGTCTCTGTGTATCTTAACAGAAGGATCATATGATTATTACGATTGTGATTATGATGATGATGATGATGATTATTATTATTATTATTATTATTATTATTATTATTATTATTATTATTATTATTTTGTTGCAGTAATAGTAGGTCTGTACTATTATTATTATTATTATTATTATTATTATTATTATTATTGTTATTATATCTCGACTGTAGAGCATTTATAGAAACATGACTACGAGTAAAGCTGTGAGAGTTATTTATTACACTCACTAATGCTACTAGACTACAACATAACTTATGTAATTTCATTTTCGTTTAACCTACTTTTCTTCCCAATAACGAAACAAAATGCCAGCGATAAAAGCAATGTTTCTTTATGTTTCCCACTTTATTAACAAGTTTTTTACCAGTTTTATACTACCGACTAGGAAATGAATAAACTATTTTCAGCGTATCTGTGAAATAACTCCGTGTTATCTCCCGCATTATCGCCTTTTTAAGTGTGTACAATAATTAACAAGCAGTTGAACGGAAATTCTGACAGGTTCATATTGTTTTTGTTTGATAAACTGCCCGAAGACAGGTTTAAACCTCACAAATGATACCAAAAGGTACCACTTCTGGAGGCAACTAGGCCAGAAGATAATGGGGTAGGGTTTGCCAGTTTCTTGCACACATCGCCGATTAGCTACTCTTTACATTAATCAGACTTCAGATGCACACAAACAATTGTTTTTCCTCTAACACAGCCGTGGCGAAAATGTGGCTCGCAATGATAGCTGTGCGTTTCTCTTGCTTCCTACCTCCCCCAGCCCCCACCCTCTCACTCACTGAAGTAAAACTCCGTTCCATTTGTATTTATTTCTGACCTCCGAGTGGCGTATCGTCGCAATGTCTCTCTCGAAACCATGTACCTCTACAAAAACGAAAGTTTCAAGTACGATGGGAGGACACATTTTTTCTGCAAATATGATGAGAATATTAAATATATGATTTGTTCACAAGTATTACGACGGAATCGGATGTAGGCCTATAACATAAAATGGTATTATACTACGTGTTACTCATGAAACATTAAAACCTTAAGTGTTATCATCATCATCATCATCATCATCATCATCATCATCTCTGTACGTCGATCCTTTTTCAGCAGATGTACGAATAATGCGGTTAGATCTTCAATTTAAACTCACAGATTTACAATGCGATGTTAAATGAAAGCTAGATGTAAGGACTTGACTAAGATTGAACTTTCATCTTTGCCAAAAAATAAATATCCGAAGCTTCGTTCTTTCGCTTGCTCTGTTGAAGCCATGTTCGCTACAACTTACGTTTGTGAAAAAATATTTTCAACAATGAAAATAGTAAAAACCAAATTTAGATAACCACTGACAGAAAAATACCTTCGTGATCAACTACAACTGGCAGTAAATGGCATAATTCCTGATTTTGAAACTCTGTCGCAGAGACATTCTGAAGACAGTTAATTTTAGGTTCTGATAATGTGTCCTATGTTTTCTTGTTCATTTCTTTCTTCGTTACACCCTAGATCATATATGTAACACATATGTCGGGCTTATAGGCTTTGAGGTTAACAACTTTTGTCAGGTTTACTACGCTACCATCTAGTTGTTACATAAGGAGTCACGTCATAATTCCCATTTGAATTGCATTAGCGACTGTGCTGCCATCTCGTGTTCGTTTACGGCGGACGGGTGGCGATCCTGGCGGTTGTTCTCTTCAACGTGCTGCCGATTTTAACGTAGCGAGGAGTTATCTGTTACATATATGATCTAGGGTTACACGTACTAAACATTAGTTTGTAACCTTGTACTGTATAAAATTATATTTAAGTGCTTGACGTAAGGAAAATAAAAATCCGTTAATAAGTCAGACAGTTGCTTCACTTCCCCTTCGGGTGTCCGCCTCACTCCATAGGTGCTATGCACGTTGCAGGTTACACAGTGGCTCGGCGCACGATCGCATTTTCGCCACGGCTGCTCCAACACATATTGTTAAGTGAGATGTACTGCCTGATAATAGGGGTACATATCAGCCAGAACCTCAATTAGAGGAGAGGTTCATATTAAAAAGCAAATTTCTCTAACAATCGGACTTAATGTAGCGGAGTGAACTTACAACTTCTAAGGCCTGGTTTTTATACCCGTCAGATTCAAATAGGCTATTTTCAGGCTTTCCGATAATAGTAAACGAGACTATTATAAATTGTAATATTAACTATTGTCAACAGAATTGATGATAAAGAGATGATAATTTGCGGAGAAGAGTCCGAGAACAATTCATGTCATTACCTGCAATTCGGTTTACAGACGGGGAAACCTCAAAAGGAATCTAAACGCATGATGGGCACAAGCGGTATTCGAAATCATGCCTCATTTTAGTTTTGAGGTATGAGTACCACTCGTTAACCCTTACACCACGCCGGTGACAGATTGTAGTAGACAAAATGGCTTTCAGCTCTTTTTATTTTAACGCTATTGCTAAATTTTCGTGTGTCCGAAAAAAAAACACTGGCGATTTTGGATGAGTAATAGAAGAATAGAATTGAAGAGGTAGATTCCAAACTGGCCTAAGGCAAAATGACGAGTTGTGAGAAAAATTACAAAAACTGATAAAAAGAAATTTGACGGTCCTAATGCCTGCATATGTTTTTTTCAAACAGACTTAAGTCGAGATTTAGGAAAGTCTATTAAGTAAACTTATACAGTTACATATAGACTTCAAAAGGATGAATTCAAACGTGAATAAAGCAAGTTAAAATCTAAATAAAAATAGCTTTAAGACACTTTGGAATCAATTTCTGTAATTATAAATAGAAAGTGGCATACTTCGCATATTATTATTCTATAGAGTGAACCGCAAGTCGAGATGATGATGATGATGATGATGATGATATACGAGTATTTTTACATAATTTTTTTTTTACATATTCTAGGTCTACATCTAAATCAGTGTCTGTCTGGGTGGAACAGAAGGTCTACTGGCCTTAGCTCCGTCAGATTAAATTATTATTATTATTATTATTATTATTATTATTATTATTATTATTATTATTGTACGAAATGGAAATATAAAAATTGGAGATTTATCCTTCGAAGAGGTGGGAAAATTCAAATATCTTGGAGCAACAGTAAGAAATATAAATGATACTCGGGAGAAAATTAAACTCAGAATATATATGGGAAATGCCTGTTATTATTCGGTTGAGAAGCTTTTGTCATTTAATCTACTTTCAAAAAATCTGAAAGTTATAATTTATAAAACAGCTATATTACCGATTGTTCTGTATGGTTGTGAAATTTGGATTCTCACTTTGAGAGTGGAACAGAGATTAAGGGTGTTTGACAATAAGTTTCTTAGGAAAACATTTGGGGCTCAGAGGGATGAAGTTACAGGAGAATGGAGAAAGTTACACAACGCAGAACTGCACGCATTGTATTCTTCACCTGACATAATTAGGAACATTAAATCCAGACGTTTGAAATGGGGAGGGCATGTAGCACGTATGGGGGAATCGAGAAATGCATATAGAGTGTTGGTTGGGAGGCCGAAGGAGAAAAGACCTTTGGATAGGCCGAGACGTAGATGGATTTTAGGAAGGCGGGGTATGATTGTAGAGACTGGATTAATCTTGCTCAGGTTTAGGGACGATGGCGGGCTTATGTGAGGGCAGAAATGAACCTGCGGGTTCCTTAAAGCCATAAGTAAGTATTATTATTATTATTATTATTATTATTATTATTATTATTATTATTATTATTGTACGAAATGGAAATATAAAAATTGGAGATTTATCCTTCGAAGAGGTGGGAAAATTCAAATATCTTGGAGCAACAGTAACAAATATAAATGATACCCGGGAGAAAATTAAACGCAGAATATATATGGGAAATGCCTGTTATTATTCGGTTGAGAAGCTTTTGTCATCTAATCTACTTTCAAAAAATCTGAAAGTTATAATTTATAAAACAACTATATTACCGGTTGTTCTGTATGGTTGTGAAATTTGGATTCTAACTTTGAGAGTGGAACAGAGATTAAGTTTGCTAGGAAAATATTTGGGGCTCAGAGGGATGAAGTTACAGGAGAATGGAGAAAGTTACACAGCACAGAAATGTACGCATTGTATTCTTCACCTGACATAATTAGGAACATTAAATGCAGACGTTTGAAATGGGGAGGGCATGTAGCACGTATGGGGGAATCCAGAAATGCATATAGTGTTGGTTGGGAGGCCGAAGGGGAAAAGACCTTTGGATAGGCCGAGACGTAGATGGATTTTAGGTAGGCGGGGTATGATTGTAGAGACTGGATTAATCTTGCTCAGGTTTAGGGACGATGGCGGGCTTATGTGAGGGCAGAAATGAACCTGCGGGTTCCTTAAAGCCATAAGTAAGTATTATTATTATTATTATTATTATTATTATTATTATTATTATTATTATTATTATTCCGTATATCATTACATCTCATAGCTACAATACTAATATAAGATCCTAAACACGTGATATGATCACAGATGTTAAAGCGTGTATAAATAAACTTATCAAAAAATGATAAATTGGGTTGTAGTAATGACAGTAGAACTAATAGCTCCTGTTCATCACCGCTGCAAAGATCAATGAAGGGTGAAAAAACTAGTGAAAGGGAAAAAGAGTGCATTAGTGCAATAGTTTACAACCATCTTGGGTTCAGCAATTTCCATGGATATTATATGAAAAATCAGACGATGTTATTTGCTGTAAAATATGTAAGGAGATTTTTTAGAAACAGGTATTAAAGTTATCTTGGACTTTGTGCAGAGTGTATGTGCATGCATACTGTGACGTAAAAGCCGTTTTCAGATGCCTCGCGAATGAGAAGACACAAAAAATTATTACTTGCAACACAGGAATTTTGATTAAGTGTTGAACTTCAGACTTAGAATAATTAAGAATCTATCCAAAAAATTAAAATAAACCTCATGTCCCACCTTGTCTAGAGTGTCTTCATAGACGGACAGATGTACAACGCATCTGAATAACTTGCCACACAAGAAATCAAGCTGAGAGGCGTCAGATTATGTCCGCCGTGCTCACGATTCAAGTGGCAGTGAACTCCTCACGGTGGAGAATTTGAATTAGGAACAAGTCTACATCAATTTAATCTCCATGACAACATTCTTAACCTGTACTAACAGTTTCCAGATGCTGGCTTTTAAGAGCGCATTCATACACATGTATACGGGTCTGGTTACTAGGCAACGGTTTCAACTTTTTATTTAATTAGTTACAGTTTGCACACGGCTATAATGCTCTGAAAGAGAAATTCCTTCTGAACGTAAGTCGATTTCCCACAGAGTTGCGGTATTCCTGTTTGTGTTTATAGAGTCTTTCAAACTTCAGAAAATAATTCCTACCACTAGAATTGATGGGCATTTCACGAAAATCGGATTTATTGTGGAAATTCGTGCAGAAAGGTAGGTAATACAGCCTTGAAATAATGGACGAAAGAAATTAAGTCGAAAAGATTTATATGCTATTGTTAAACAAAAATAAAAGAAACGCAAGCTTGTGTAGCTTGTCTTAAATGCTAAACTTTGCTAAAAGGTTTCTCCGATTTTAACAGATCAAATTATTTCGCCATAATAGGTAGAATATATCAGATCTGTGACACTTACAGAATCATTCAGTATTACTTTGTTTAAAAATACAATAGCCTATTTAAATTCGTATTTTACAAGGCTATAATTTCTCTGAAATGTGTTTTTCAACCTTCAGACTATACAGGGTTATTCATGATTATTTTTTCAAAAATAGAATATTTAAAATCTGCAGTCCATTAAAAATTTTGCAGGAATACTTCTATGGAACGGAATCTCTTAAAGGTTATACAGGGTGTTAAAAATAACGTTTACAATGTTTCAGGGATGATAGAGGAGGTAAAAACAAACTTCTGTTTTAAATGACAAAACTTTATCAGATGCGCCGTTTTTCCGCTAAATGGCCTGAAGGATAGATGACTTGACTTCCGTCATAACACACACTGGTTAGTTCTGTTTGTGCACGACCATCTTGTAGGGCCTTGTCTGTTGCCTAACAGTCTCCATGGCAATAATTATTTTGTTTTTCTACGCGACGTCCTACCAGAACTTTTAGAACATATCCCATTGAATATCAGAGAACGAATGCCTGTGCATGACGGTGCCACTCCACACTTATATCATCGTGTCAGGAACCACCTAAATGCTACATTCCCCGATCGTTGGATTGGCAGGGGTGGGCCGGTACCGTGGCCACCTCGATCACCGGACCTAACCCCACTGGATTTCTTTTTGTGGGGAGACGTGAAACATGTTTGTGTATGAGACACCGATTGATACGGCAGAAGACTTAGTTGCTCACGTTGTTGAAGCTGCACATGTTATTAGAGACAATGTTGGCCTTTTTTAGCGTTGCAGACACTCCACAGTACGAAAGTACCAGTTGTGCAATGCCTTCAATGGACGGCAGTTTGAACACCACCTCTAAAACGACAATTGGTCTTGTTCTTTATGGATTATACTAACACTTACGTACACAATAAACGGTGCATCTGCCAATGTTTTGTCACTTACAAAAGATATTTGTTTTTACCTCCTCTATTATCCCTGAAACGTTGTAAACGTCATTTTTTAACACCCTGTATTCACACACCACCATTTAGAACTATTTTAGCGGAACAGATTTCCTAATAACGAAATAAGATCCCAAAACATGCAGTACATAAAAGATTTTCGGATTATTTCCCCCGAAATAGAACTAATTAATTATACAATCTACAGATGGTTATCCATCCTATGTCGTAGCGTTGTAGTCTAAGACATCATGCTAGGACTCCTGTTACGGAATACGCGCTGATTCGAGTCTTCATAGTGGAAGAAATTCTCTCATGAAATTTCGGCCAGTGTATGAGACCGGTGTCGACCCAGCATCGTGATGCATTTGGGAAGTTACAAAAGGTAGCTAATTCCGATTACACAACCAGCTATAACAGCTAGGGGGATATCGTGTTAACCTCCGTTCTTGTTGGACGATCGTTCACCTCTGCGGAAGCATGGCTACGTGAGGCTAGCAGACGGCTGGTTGGTCCTGACTTTTAATGGACTGTTGGGCCGAGGGTTTATTTCCTGTTTTTATACATGATTATTCAAGAATTTTTCTCCAAACTAGGAATTCCATACAGCAATATGCAGTAACATGTTCTCGAAAAACATGATTTTAATCATTTCAGTCTAAACAGTATTACTGCGTCAAAAACACGATTCATGAAATCTGTAGTCTTGTAAAGTATTTATGTTCGACCATGCCGAAATGTAGTAATTATACACCTGGTAGCAGCCCTTTAATGGACCTCATTAAAGTACACCCATTCATTAAAGTTCAGGTGTTCCACCAATCGGAAAACATCATTGTAGCAATATGAAAGCGCAAGTATCGATTATTCTCGGATATGCAATCGAAAGACAACTAGCGAAACGTCACGGAGGCTGGAAATCCAAAACTGTTGCAGAAGGTTATGTTCTGTTACTATAATAATTAGCGTTAATTGTAAATAATATTCAAATAAATTCAATTTGTCATCTCGTTTTTCAATGTCTAAATCAATTTCAACGTTATATCAAGATTACTGTTCATTTTACTCTCTAGATTATATCAAGGTCAATGACATTTTTTTCTCGGAAAACATCAATACTTTCGCGTCTGCGCACATCTCACAATTTACGAGATACTGTACAAGATCAGTTCCGCTCCCCAGTCAGATAAGAATAACATGAATACTTATGAATAATTTCAAGTTAGAAATATGGTCGAGCATAAAAAGTCGTATGAAACTTGCCTATCATTATAGGCTCGTTGAATAATGTACTATTAATGGACTACTTTTAAATTTTAAAATTTATAAATAATTATTTAGGCCTAAGATTATAGGCCTATTCTGCAAAGTTGAATTACACAAACTGAAATTCATACAGGATCAGTGCTGTCATGGAGACCATACGGGGCCATACATCGTATGGGAACGTACAATTTTTGTAATTAATCGTATGGGGAAAAGAAAATTTTCTTTGTATGGAGCCATACGGCATATGGGTGCCTAAGTTTTGTACACGGAGATCTGTACCGATCTTAGATCATCTCTTGCTGTTCCTAATGTATTTTATTTGATGTTCATAAATAAAAATTGTCCACCTCTGCAGCACTGGAATCCAGAATTATATAAAATAATGGTTGAAAAACAAGAAGTGCTGCAAATACACACTACAAGATTCATCGAGACTAGTGTGCATCTACGGTGGTGGTCCACACCTGTGGAGTAACGGTTAGCGCGTCTGGCCGCGAAACCAGGTGGCCCGGGTTCGATTCCCGGTCGAGGCAAGTTAGCTGGTTGACGTTTTTCCGGGGTTTTCCCTCAACCCAATATGAGCAAATGCTGGGTAACTTTCGGTGTTGGACCCCGGACTCATTTCACCGGCATTATCACCTTCATCTCATTCAGACGCTAAATAACCTAAGCTGTTGATAAAGCGTTGTAAAATAACCCACTAAAATAAAAAAATCTACGGTGGTGCTACATGGTGTATTCTTCAAATCAAGCTTGTTGTACAATTAAAATGTGAAGCAAAACAATTTCTTTACTTCTTCTTTAATATTAAAAAAATCATTAAATGACAGTCGGAGAGATAGAGAGAGGAGAGTAAAATATATTTCAAGGGAGAAAACAAGGGGTGGGGTGTATGGCCAAGAAAAAAATTACCATGACAGCACTGTACAGGACTATTCATTAATATAAAAAAATACCTATTTTAAAATTACAAGCTATAGCCTACAGAGTTCTTGCCTTCAAAATAAGATTTATGAAATCTTCAATGTGTATAATTAATTGTTTCAAAATGAGTCCTTCATTACTGACAGATAATTATCTCAAAATAGGATTTATTAAATCTTCAGTGTATACAGTTCACTGTCTCAAAATGGGACGTATTAAATATCTTCTGCATAGCCAGTTTGTCTCAAAAATTGGCTTTACTAACTCCCAATATAAACAGTTCATTGTCTGAAAATGGGAATTCTTAAATCTACTGCCCAAGTTCTGTAGTGTTCTGCCCAAGGGCAATCTTTCCTATTTTCTGCCTTCCTCTTAGTCCTCATATGATCTACATATCTTAATGTCGTCTATCATCTGATATCTTCTTCTACTCCAAACTCTTCTCCCGTTCACCATTCTTTCCAGTGCATCCTTCAGTAGGCAGTTTCTTCTCAGCCAGTGACCCTACCAATTCCCTTTCTATTCCTGATCAGTTTCAGCATCATTCTTTCTTCATCCATTCTTTCTAGCACAGCTTCATTTCTTATTCCTGTCCATATCCACATTTCAAATGCTTCTAGTCGTTTCTCTGCACTTCGCCGTAATGTCCATGTTTCGGCCCCATATAATGCCACACTCCACACAAAGCACTTCACTAGTCTCTTCCTTAGTTCTTTTCCCAGAGGTCCACAGAAGATGCTCCTTGTTCTATTAAAAGCTTCCTTTGCCATTGTTATCCTCTTTTTGACTTCCTGGCTGCAGCTCATGGTACTGCTTATAGTACACCCCAAGTATCTGAAGCTGTCCACTTGCTATACTGCCTCATTTAGTATTCGCATGTTTATCTTCTTCATTTTTCTTCCGATAACCGAGGTCTTCGTCTTGTTTGCATTTATCTTCATCCCATACTGCTCACAGCTGTCATTTAGCTCCAGTAGCATGTCCCTTATTGTCATCTCGTACTCTGCTAATAATGCCATATCATCAGCAAATCTTACGCACTTTATTCTTCTTCCTCCTACTATCACCCCTGCCATGCTCTGAAAACAGTTCTTCACTAAATTCTCCAAGTATATGTTGAACAGGATAGGTGACAAAGGGTATCCTTGTCGTACTCCTCTCCCTATTTCACTTCCTTCAGATATTTCTTCTCCTATCCTGACTTTGACTCGTTGTTTCATAACTCATAACATAAAGTAATTAAATTGTTTCGAAATGCACAGAATAAATGAGAGAAATTGTCATTTTGATGACAATGTTCACTTTTTATGTCCCGACGGAAATTCATGCTCTCGAACACAGCTACAGAAGTCTATTAGAATCGTTATTCAGTTGTTTTCATGGTTGGCTGCCCTGACTGCGGGAAACAAACTAGATAATTCGATATTTTGATCATGCTCGGAAATGACCTTTTCATAGATAATTAATTGTATGTCGTTAAAGCGGGTAATATTTCGTGTCACACACATATAGCTACATACAGAGAACTTTAAATAACACTAACAATTTAAAATATCGATCGCCGATCCGTTTCTTTCCTGCTTGTGAGTTTTCTCTTTAAAAAAAAAAACAAAAAACAAATGAAAAACGTGAGCTAGTTTCGCCAATCTCCGTAAAGCATAAGGAGGAAATAAATGACTACGAAAATTACGATCATAAAAAATCGTTAATACTTCACCATAACAACCGTAATCATGGCACAGGCCTGTGTGTACACATGAAGAAAAAGTCTCTAGTCCGAGCTAATGGGATAATGCATACCACAAACAGCAAGTAGTGGGGTCAGCTAATGGGTGATGATCATGGTTAATGGGGGGCGATTATCCGTCACTTGAAAACGACCCTTTACACACACCAACTCGCTGCTGTGAGAAAATAATGATTCTTTATACCACAAGTAAACTTCGAAGTCGATTTTGAATATTACACAACAAATTGTAAAATCGGTTTTTAATTGCGTAATGGATCAATCTCACTGAGTTATATCATAACCAAGCTTCTGAACAAAGAAGTGGCTTTCTACTTATACTCTTAACTAGGAAAGAGGATTCTATAACGTCAGTCTGTCTACCTACTTACATACAGAGTGTCCCATTTAATTTGACCACCCAAAATAACTTAGTACGCAATAATAATAATAATAATAATAATAATAATAATAATAATACTTTATTTATACTGGCAGAGTTAAGGCATAGGGCCTTCTCTTACACTCTACCAGGTCACAAAGTATACAAACAGTTAAAATTTAATAAAAAGTTAAAGAACAGAATATTAACATATTACAAAAAAATAATAATAGCATAATAAAATCGACATTAAACAACATGAAAATAATACCATAACAGAAAAAAAGGTGACGAGAATATTGTACGAAATGGAAATATAAAAATTGGAAATTTATCTTTTGAAGAGGTGGAGAAGTTCAAATATCTGGGAGCAACAGTAACAAATATAAATGATACTCGGGAGCAAATTAAACACAGAATAAATGTGGGAAATGCCTGTTATTATTCAGTCTGCTGTCGAAAAATCTGAAAGTTAGAATTTATAAAACAGTTATATTACCGGTTGTTCTGTATGGTTGTGAAACTTGGACTCTCATTTTGAGAGAGGAACATAGGTTAAGGGTTTTTGAGAATAAGGTTCTTAGGAAAATATTTGGGGCTAAGAGGGATGAAGTTACAGGAGAATGGAGAAAGTTACACAACACAGAACTCAACGTATTGTATTCTTCACCTGACATAATTAGGAACATTAAATCCAGACGTTTGAGATGGGCAGGGCATGTAGCACGTATGGGCGAATCCAGAAATGTATATAGAGTGTTAGTTGGGAGGCCGGAGGGAAAAGGACCTTTAGGGAGGCCGAGACGTAGATGGGAAGATAATATTAAAATGGATTTGAGAGAGGTGGGATATGATGATAGAGAATGGATTAATCTTGCTCAGGATAGGGACCAATGGCGGCTTATGTGAGGGCGGCAATGAACCTCCGGGTTCCTTAGAAGCCAGTAAGTAAGTAATAGCAAAAAAGAAAGTAAAATACATTGGAATATAGTAGAAGCAACTCATTTAGTACAAATGGTTAATATGGAAAACGTAAGGTAGAATATAACAAAATGGAATGTAATAAAATAATAATAATAAAAAAGAAAAGAAATACGAAAATTAAATGAAATTCACAAAAACAAGGCTATGATAATAAATTCATCGGCTGATAAAGAGAAGAAAAAGAGGAAAGGAAGGAAAGAAATATATAGTCTATATTTTTACAAAACTATCGCAGAGAAAAGGGCTTATAACTGAAAGGAATCTGAGTTGAAAAAGTGCAATTTAAATTTATTTTTGAAACTAGACAATGACCGACAGTCTCTGACATGTTGTGGTAGAGAGTTCCAGAGATGAGCTGCAGAGACGGTGAAAGATGAAGAGTGGAAGGATGTTCTGTGGACCAAATGAAAAATTGTTTCATACAAAAGTTGTACAACTGAAAAGGAGAAATAATATTGGTGGGGAGGCTACCTTATAGCGTTATTTATTAATGACATACGAGTACTAACATTGTTCTTTTAAATGGCACTATGTATTTATTAGTCGATATTTCAATTAAGCTCGTGAAGATCTGATAAAATGTATCATAGTGCATCATTCTTTAAACGGAACGTTAATAAAGGATGGTTATTTCATGCCTAGACGGCGTGGTTCCTGTGTATAGTACAAATGACTTTAAATTGGTAACCCATTGGTTTCTATTTACAGCAAATGAAACCAAATTTAGCACAGACCACTCACTCACTATTGGTGGCAAAGGAGGCGGGTACATAGGACTTACATTACTTACAAATGGCTTTTAAGGAACCCGAAGGTTCATTGCCGCCCTCACATAAGCCCGCCATCGGTCTCTATCCTGTGCAAGATTAATCCACTCTCTATCATCATATCCCATCTCCCTCAAATCCATTTTAATACTATCCTCCCATCTACGTCTCAACCTCCCCAAAGGTCTTTTCCCTCCGGCCTTCCAACTAACATTTCTGGATTCGCCCATACGTGCTACATACCCTGCCCATCTCAAACGTCTGGATTTAATGTTCCTAATTATGTCAGGTGAAGAATACAATTCGTGAAGTTCTGCGTTTTGTAACTTTCTCCATTCTCCTGTAACTTCATCCCTCTTAGCTCCATATATTTTCCTAAGAATCTTATTCTCAAACACCCTTAATCTCTGTTCCTCTCTCAAAGTGAGAGTCCAAGTTTCACAACCATACAGAACAAAGGACTGACATCTCTACTGCAATTAATGATACAGGAAAGTGACCATTTTCAGTATCGAAGGGTTTACCTATTTACCGATGTGCTCAGCTATCCATCCATCCATCCATCCATCCATCCATCCATGCATCCACCCATTCTCGCATTTATCCGATCACACATCTTCTCAATCATACATTCATTCACTCATTCTAATTGAAGGGTTCAGAGCCATAGTGGGCCAAGCGCCATTTATTAAAAACTGAGAAAGCAAGGGTTAAAGTTAAGTGAATACCATAGTTTAATGAAGATTAACGTATTATTTAGTTTTAATGTGCATACTTTACAGTATACTGCTTGTTATATTATGTTTCATTAAATTATAGCAATCACTTAATTTTAACTTTCGTTTTCTCCGTTTTTAATATATGGCGCTTGGCCCGCTATGGCTCTGAACCATTCAATTCATCCACCCATCGATCCACCTATTCTCCCATTAATTTACTATTCATCCGTATATCTATTCACACATCCATTCATTCATGCCTCCATCCATCCATCCATACACACACTCGTTATCAAATTAACAACGCACACTCTAATACATATATTTAGTATTTCTTTCATCCATGCATTCATGCATCTATTCATGGAATAAAAATTACTGAGAAAAGTTGTGCGCTAATTTCGTAGTTTTACGCCTTAAGTGATATTTAGAGTCATCAAAATTTGAACCGGGCTATTCGGAGTGGAAAATTATTTCACACGAAATTGAAGTAATAGCTCGGCGAAAAATATCTAGAAAGTTTTGAAAATTGTACATGTCTCCAAAACTTCGACATGTGTATCAGAACTCCTCTATTTTGTACATACAATCGCCCTGTATGTGTGGGGCTCATAGCTTGGGAACAGTGAAGCCACAGTGTGTACGTAAATAAGATCAACTAGGATTTCGTTCTGGAGAGGAGGATAAACGCGAAAAAAAAGAAAAGCGGAGTGCTTAACACGATTTGCCTTCTAATACCGTATTAAATTCTCCCCTGAGTTTCGAACCCAAGTACCGTTGCTTTCATAATGTATAAAACGAAGTTATTTTATTCAACGTCATAAATGTATTCCAGGGTTGTTGTTATTATTATTATTATTATTATATTATTATTATTATTATTATTATTAGTAGTAGTAGTATTACTTAAGGAACCCGGAGGTTCATTGCCACCCTCACATACTGTACGTCCGCCATCGGTCCCTATCCTGAGCAAGATCAATCCAGTCTCTACAATCATATCCCACGTCCCTCAAATCCATTTTAATATTATTCTCCCAGCTACGACTCGGTCTCCCCAAAGGTATTTTTCCCTCCGGCCTTCCAACGAACACTGTATGCATTTCTGGATTAGCTCATACGTGCTACATGACGTGCCTATCTCAAATTATGATTATTATTATTATTATTTTATTATTACGCTCCTTGTTCTTACATTCATAGTTCTCTGTCAAGGGTAGGTCTTTCACTGCAAACCCAGCATTCTCTAATCTTTCCTATGTTCAGCCTTCCTCTTTGTCTCCGCATATGATACATATAATACCGTGGAAAGACTCTTGAGTTTTTCTTGGGAAAGATAAATGCGGTAAATCTCTGTTGCTTTCCGCACACCACTCTCTCTTTCGCATTTTAAAAGATCCCAGGAGGACCCAGCGTGGAAGTGAGGAAAGTGGATTTGACTAATTAGGCCCTCCGAATTTCACCGAAATTCAAAGCAAGGATTAAATATCACTTCTATCAGGATTTTTGACTCGATCAGAGACCGGCAAATCCCAATAAATTAGCCTCTACCCCCCCCCTTTGTTCCTACAATCAAAACTTATTTAGTCATCTTTCCCTAGGTTTTTCAGATCTTCTTCAGTAGGCATTGTAATATTGTATTATATACGAGTACGATTCTTGTGGGGCACGATAGCGTTGTATTTAAGACATGACGCTGCAAAGTTGAAAGGTAGCAGGTTCGATAGGGTCAAGAATTTTTTTCATTAATCTAATCCTTTCGGTCGCACTATGGACTTACAGTTTACACACCCTCTATTAGAAAACAGTTTCAGAGGTATTTTAGTGAGGTAAAGGAGGCGAGTACATAGGACTGATATCCCTACTGTCATTAATGCCAATTGTCTGTACAGGTAAGTGTCTTAATCTATCGCTAGTCTCTGGGCCGATTAACTTATAAAGAGATCGGCTTTAACTTTTGCGGTTCTTGTCACTATTTTAACTGGTTAATTTTTCTTAGTACAGGTACGACAAAGTCTTTAAGAAAAGATGCTCCAATTTTTAATTGATTTTCTTGTAACTACATAATAATACTGACTTTTCTGGTCTCTCAATAAATTTGAGAAAATGGTAATATAGTAATGTGGAAACAATTACTTCAATATCTGCTCTATTAGCACCCAACATATTTTTTATGCGCTATTTAACAATGTTTTAACTGTTAGATTATTTAGAATGGATGCAATTGGTAATAGCGAGATGCTATTGGTGAGATGAGGAATCGCTATGAGATTACTCGACATTCCCCTTACAGTTGCAGCTCTGAAATAATGTTAAAATGAAAACTGTAGTGTTTTTTTACGTACGACTATGTTTTTCTAATCTTTAGGTATGGGAGAATTTGGGAATTGACAGCCACATAAAAATGAAACTCTTTCTTGTCATTTCCTTGTTCTTTCCCTTATTCTCCTCGTCTTCTCCTTATTCTCCTTGTATTCCCCTTGTTGTCCATGTATTCCTCTTCCTCTCCTTATCGTCCCCATGTTTTTCTTTTATTGCCCTTGTTATTCTTCTCTTCTCCTTATTCTCCTTGTCTTCCCTTTGTTCTTCTTGTCTTCCCCTTGTTCTCCTTTCCTTCCCCTTATTATCCTTGTATTCACCTTGTTGTCCTTGCCTTTCCATTGTTATCCATTTTTACGACTGTACATTTCATGTGAATTATCGCCTAAAAAGTCACTTTTAAATACTTAATATGAAAAACAACTCTGACGTTCTGGCTGATATGCAGCCTACATCTACACCTTTTCCAATTGTATTTCAGAAATTATCAATTGTGTTTCAGATTTGTCAGTTGTATTTCAGAAATTATCAATTGTATTTCAGATTTGTCAATTGTATTTCAGATGGTATCAAATGTATTTCAGATTTGTCAATTTTATTTCAGATGGTATCAAATGTATTTCAGAAGTTACGGTTGGCACTTTATTCTCCAATGTTAAATTCAATCGAGATCATTTGGTGCAAAGTGAAGACGTACGTAAGAACCTATCTTGGAATTCCTGACGTCATAGCTCCTGGTGTTGTAGACTGATTTACCTACTGCACTGTAAAGAGTAAAATTGATGAAGCAACACACACAATATTGTTGGTGGTGATTGTGCTCGTGCAGTGCAACACAGTACAATTCATCAAGCTGCAGCTTTAGCTATGGGGAATATGCTTGTCAGACGCTAAGATGCAATAAAGTTGAGGATTCTTTAAATCCATTTTCCATTTTTTTTTGTAATATATGTTAAAATCTCCAGTAGGTCTACGTTTGTTATTTTGTGAAATAAAAGTGACTACGTAATCTTAAATGCATTGCTTATTTTCTGAAATACATTTGATACCATTTGAAATAAAATTGACAAATCTGAAATACATTTGATACCATCTGAAATAAAATTGACAAATCTGAAATACATTTGATAACACCTGAAATACAATTGACAAATCTGAAATACAACTGACTAATCTGAAATACATTTGATAACTTCTGAAATACAATTGATATTTTCTGAAATACAATTGAAAAATCTGAAATACATTTGATACTATCTGAAATACAATTGACAAATCTGAAATACATTTGATACCATCTGAAATAAAATTGACAAATATGAAATACATTTGATACCATCTGAAATACAATTGACAAATCTGAAATACAATTGATAATTTCTGAAATACAACTGACAAATCTGAAATTTAATTGATAATTTCTGAAATACAATTGACTAATCTGAAATACATTTGATAACTTCTGAAATACAATTGATATTTTCTAAAATACAATTGACAAATCTGAAATACATTTGATACTATCTGAAATACAATTGACAAATCTGAAATACATTTGATACCATCTGAAATAAAATTGACAAATATGAAATACATTTGATACCATCTGAAATACAATTGATAATTTCTGAAATACAACTGACAAATCTGAAATACAATTGATAATTTCTGAAATACAATTGACTAATCTGAAATACATTTGATAACTTCTGAAATACAATTGATATTTTCTAAAATACAATTGACAAATCTGAAATACATTTGATACTATCTGAAATACAATTGACAAATCTGAAATACATTTGATACCACCTGAAATAAAATTGACAAATATGAAATACATTTGATACCATCTGAAATACAATTGACAAATCTGAAATACAATTGATAATTTCTGAAATACAACTGACAAATCTGAAATACAATTGATAATTTCTGAAATAGAATTGACTAATCTGAAATACATTTGAAACTTCCGAAACACAATTGATATTTTCTTAAATACAATTGAAACAGGTGTAGACTACTGTATTACCAGACAGTTACACAGATCGTACTGAAAGTTTCCATAGCTGATAAGTCATAGGCCCTAACGCCCTGAATCTGTAATAACATGTGAGTAGACCTCTAACATATAAACAGTTCTCTGAAGTTAGTTCCATACCCGGAGGTTGGGGGCAGAGATAATCGTCGTTAAGTGCCGGGATTAAGACTGCAGTGTCTGCAGGTGCTTGGTGGAGCCCCCTGGGCATCGTGGACAGCTGCCCTCTACGCTCTCCCCGTTGTGAGCGTACTCCACGAAGATGGGTCTAACCCCTTCAATCAAACACTAATGTGTGAAATTATTGCTGTACGAGATATGCCTAGCGCCCAGACACGGGAGATCCCTATAGCATAACGAATGCTGGATATAACGTAACAACACAGCAGCAGCAGTGGAAACCCTACCTGCAGTTGCTGGCAAGGAAATAAATTCCTTCTGTTATAGTTCACGTCTGGCCTTCGATATAATATTACGAGTGATAGGGATTGAACTTCGTTTTTCGCGTAGTTACTACGTAACATTCCAGGTCAGTTTGTCTACTTTATATTGTCCACAGCCATACAGTACAACTTCATTTGGTATACGGACATTTGTCCACTTTTTTGTTCAGAAAGGATTCGTCCATTTTGAATGTCCACAAATATTTTGTCTATTTTCTTTGGTCCACATTTTTTTGTCAGTTTTTTCTAAAGTCCATTTAAAACATTGTCCATATAACTAAATACAAGACAAGATGAATTGCAGTTAATAGAAAACAATTTAATCATTACATGTGTTTTCTTATGGTTTCCATGATAGTGAAATCCAATTTAATTTCTGTGCCAGAATTCTTACTGAGGAATCAAATACAGTACAATATTTCAAAGACATAATGCCATATTTATTTCCTTCGTCCAAAGACAAGGATAAAATAGTTCATAACAACTACATATCGTCGTTGTTCCTGCAATAACTCCTATATGACATATTTATCGTTTTTCAGATTTTTGCTCTATTAAATAACTTAAATAGTGATACAAAAAATAAGAAAATCTCCTATATATAATTATATTCCTTTGTTTCGAAAATGTAAGAATTCACAGTCTCCTATGTACGGCTGCCATATGATGAATAAATGTGTTTTTTCTTCCTACTGAAAATTTTTATATTTTGCACATAGGAGTTATTACAGGAACAAGGACGATATAGCCTACCAGTTTCACTCATTCAGCAAAAATGGAGACCGACCGTATTCGCGGTACGAAAATTATTTATTTATTTCAGTAGGTTATTTTACGACGCTTTATCAACATCTTAGGTTAGGCTATTTAGCGTCTGAATGAGGTGAAGGTATTAATGCTGGTGAAATGAGTCCGGGATCCAGCAGCAAAAGTTACCCAACATTTGCATTTGAGGGAAAACCCCGAAAAAAACCTTCAACCGGGTAACTTGCCCCGACCTGGTTTCGACCCGGGCCACCTGGTTTCGCAGCCAGACGCGCTAACCGTTACTCCACAGGTGTGGACCCGTTGTGTTACAAATATGTTCGTATTCATATATTTAAGGAAAGTGAGCACATATGTTGGGAATAGAACTGAGGTTGGTGCAAAAAAACGTTATGGCAGAAATCAAAATTAGGGTCGAACACCCGTATACACAAACAAAAACAATATTTCCATACACGGTAGTTAATTTTTCTTTTTCCTTTGCTTTTAGCAGCCACTCCTATAATAATTGTAATGTATTTATTCATTAATCAAACTGTACAAATGATGATTTATAATCAACAAAGAGAAATTAAAAATTTGTATAGATAGCCTATATTATATGTCAATACGAAATCTATAGAAAAATTTACATCAAAATTTGAAATAGTTCCACGTGCTCCAAACAATAACTCAATCACCTCCCAGCGATTTTCAGGTATGCTGGATTTTCTTGTAGGTATTTGAAGTAAGGTTCATAATACCTCATTTTTTCAAGATCTACCTCTTCGATCTATGTATCACATCAATTATTTATTATATCGATGGTAGATGAGTATGTACACACATACAGGATGTTTCCGGGCTGGTGTTACAAACTTTCAGGGATGATGGGGAAGGGCACATGTATCAATTTGTGATAAGGAACCATGGTCCAGAAATGACTGAGTCGAAAGTTATAAGCAAAAATAGTTGTGTGGAAATGAAATTGTAATTTGGCACCACGTGACCTCCTTCCCTTAACCTTTGGAACAGTTGTGGGAAGATGGTATCGGTCAGATGTATCCTACGTGGGTACTTGCCCTGATACAATCTGTGAGCTTGTCTACTGTTCTCATTGACTCATCCGTATTCGAAAATCATGTCTGCATATTCCGCTCTCGTGTACTCCTCTATTTCACTAGGACTGATCGACTGGACACTGCAACTTGTACACATACACTGCTGTCTACAGACGTGCATATCAGGACCGACCATGTCCGTTACATATTACGCTATCTGCATTGCTTTAGTGGAGTTTCCTGTCCCCATCCCTCAGACAACGCACTGAATGGAATACTGTGAGTAGACAACGTAAACAACGTCAGATGAATACAGTATGTGTAAGATGTACAGATAAATGCACATTAATAAGGTGTACAGAGGAATAAAATTATTTCATTTCCATAGAACAATTTTTGCTTGTAACTTTCGACTGTCATTTCCGGACCATGGTTCCTTATCTCAAATTGATACATGTGCTCTTCCCCATCATCCCTGAAAGTTTGTAACACTAGCTCAGAAACACCCTGTAGATTTATAATCCCATACCTTGCGGAACTGGTAATGAGAAGCACTCATTTAATCCAGAATGTAATACTATCACATCACCGAAATACAGCATTGAAACGTAATGTTAATGTACTTGTTTCACTTGTTCTAAAATGTTGCTGAATGGTGTTAAGGAGATGTTATAACGTATCGCTTAGAATAGCTACAGTTTTCCACCCCTGATAATAATGGTGATGACGACGAAGGAGAGAATATGGAACAATGGTAAAATAACAATAAAAGGAGAAACGTAAGTGAATGTGGATGTTAGCCATGATGTCCCATGTTGGGCACAGGCCTCCTGTGATGGGGTTAGAACCCCCTCGACAGGGATGGCTCAAGTGTACAAGCTTGGTGAGCCAATCCAGGCGAGCTTGTCGTGTACACTACTTTTGTGACATGGTTAACAACCCTATTAGACTTTAACTAGTCTCAGCACTCTGTTCTTTGTTCATTTTTTTCTTGCACTACACACATTATACTGACATTGGCACTTTGACAAACACTGATTGCTATTTACACTATTTACTTGACACTTTCTCAACACTGACTTTACTATTTACAAAACTTATCTTACACTTTCACTAATACTGACTTTACTATTTACAATATCTTAACCCTGATTACGTTATCTATTTGCAATGACCTTCCCTAGTTCTTTCCACAAAACTCTGTTCTTTGCTGTCCTCGACCATTGTTTCCCAGCCTCTTTGGTAAACATGTCAGACCATCTGAGACGTGATCTTTCCTGTTCTCTCTTTCCGACGTAGGGGTCCCACATAGTGACTGCATGGGTCCAGCTTGTCTGATGTAGTCTCGCCACATGTCCCCCCAGGTCCACTTCGTTGCCGTGGCTCGTTCTGCTCCGTCAGTAGTGTTCGTCAGTCTTTGTAGTGTTTCGTTTGTCATTCTGTCTCGTAGCGTGGTGCCCAGTATTTTTCTTTGCATCTTCCTCTGGCATGTTTGTATACTTGAGCGTTGTCTCTCGGTCAATGTCCAAGTTTGGCAGCCGTATAGCAAAACTGGGATTACTCATGTCTCTAGTGCCTCGAACTTGAGATTGCTGTTGGTTGTCTTGTCCGTCCATATGAACTTGAGGCTCTAGAACGCCTTCCATGCTGAAACGTAAGTACTCTGAAGAAATATTCAGGCACTAGTCGTTTGTAATCCCTGCCATACGTGTTGAGAATTCGTCCTCTACTCTGCCTTAAAAATCGTAATATCGTTTGAAAAACTTGCGTCGACAAGTAGACAATAAAATACATACCGTAGCATATAAAAACCTGCAAAACTACAGTGGACATGCACGGTTAGAGAGATGTACCGGTATGTCCAACTTGTTAAAGAAATTAGGCTTCGTGTCAGTGCGCATGATCAGACCTAAGATGTCTTATTCACTTGATCGATCAAGATGAAAATGTTTTACCTGGAATTTACGAAGTATCATGCGACCGCAGATTCTTCGGCAACGCCTATTGGTCTTAGCAATAAATATGACAAAATCGATGCCAACACACAATCCATGTTTCCATTTTTCTTCCCATGATCAGCCAAGGGCACTGGCAAGAATCAGATGGGTTGCTGCTTCGTACATCTGCGGCTCCATTTCTTTTTTTTTTTTTCCTCTTTTATCAAAAGTGCATCAGTCTTCCTGGATCTATCAGCAAGTCCATGAAAAGCACAGAATTTTGTTCCGTTAAAACAATCTACATTCACCACCCTACCACAAGACATCTTTATATTCTTCATCTTATACAGTTTCAGTTTCTAGAAATTGGAACTCTCTTCCGAGTGATGTAAGGGGTTGCTGGACAATAACTTCATTTAGGTCAAAATTACATAAATTCTTACTTAACAGATTAATTGCTGATTAATATTTGTTACTTATAATGGAACTAATATCTGTCCATTGTTATTATTATCATTAATTTCTCTAAATACATTCACAAAACCTCTAATGGCAATTACATTAATATTCTCATTATAGAAATATATTTTAGATTTATATATATATTTTTTTTCTCCCTGTAACATAGTCCTACTAAGCTTATATTAAATTAATTTTCATCATTTTACTAGCTATCTCAAATATTAAATTAATTATAATTGATTGAGTTAAATTAGCTCATAAATTAAGTTACTACTTTACCTTATAGGTTTATATAAATTTAAATACATATGTAGTCTACTAGTCGTTAAAACTGAAGAATATTGCTGGAGAAACTTTTAAGTGTAGTGTAAATATTTGTAATTTAAATATGTATTGTATTGATTAAGGCTGGTTGAGTGGAAGAGAAGGCCTATGGCCTTAACTCTGCCAGCGAAAATAAAACATTATTATTATTATTATTATTATTATTATTATTATTATTATTATTATCAATGGTTTGTACGATAGGTCTATCAAACAATGCCTACTGAAAACGTGATAGCGAAACCATTATGAAGATCATTCTATGTAAGTACAGTAGTGGCAAAAAAAACCGGACCGACCCATGTAGCTGATCCCAGAGCCCTGTTCACTCCAGAGCACGGTAGACTGGTAACTAAGACTTTCGTAGTTCGAATCCTGCAGGGGAAGGAAACTTTTTTTTGTTCCTTATTCAAATTTATTCCCAATACTTTTCGATAGCTGGTAAAATTCATGTTCTGGGAATAATAAGTTAATTAAGTAGTAAAATATCGCTGCAATCGAAAGGTATTGGGAATAAATTTGAATAAGGAACAAAACAAAGTTTCCTTCCAAGGCAGGATTCGAACCACGAAAGTCTTAGTTGTCAGTCTATCGTGTTCTGGAGTGAACAAGGCTCTGAAATCAGCTATAAGGATCGGTCCGGTTTTTTTTTTGCCACTACTGTACATTATCAATTGAAATTCAACGTCAGTCATATTAATACAACCTATGTTAAAAATACACTTCTGGTTGCTAGGATACGAAAAAAAAACACTAAACTGAATTTTAAAACATCGCTGTTAATTTTATTTAGATCTGTATGTATTATTAAGTATAATGTAATTGAACCTTGCAGTCACGTTACATGATCTAACTAACTTATATCGGGTTCTTTCCCTCCTTGTTCCTGATCAATTCCAGCATTATTCCTTTTCACCTACTAATTTTATTATGTCAACAATGGTCCGTCCCATCCCGCGCCGTTGCGTCGTGGTCTAAGGCACCCTGCCTAGGACTCGCGTTACGGAATGCGCGCTGGTTCGAGTCCTTATGGGGGAAGAAATTTTCTCATGAAATTTCGGCCAGTGTATGGGACCGGTGCCTACCCAGTATCGTAATGCACTTGGGCAGCTACGATAGGTAGCGAAATCCGGTTGCGAATGCCAGCTATAACGGCTGGGGGGATCATCGTGCTAACCACACGATACCTCCATTCTGGTTGGATGATCGTCCACCTCTGCTTCGGCATGTGGGCGTGAGGCCAGTAGTCGGCTGGTCGGTCTAGGCCCTTCACGGGCTGTAGCCACACGGATTATTATTATTATTATTATTATTATTATTATTATTATTATTATTATTATTATTATTATTATTATTATATTATGGTCCGTCCCAGAGATCTATGGAGTAACTTCACGCATATAGGGGCGGAGTCTATATGTGCCGGAATGTATTGCGGGCAGCATCACCTCGAGGCCGCTAAGGGGTAAGATGCTGGTGGTAGAAGGTAGAGTAGAGTTCAGATAGAAGTGATCCAATCCTGCAAGCGATTGCTAGCTTCGTTCAACCAACACCTCATCCCCCCAAGAGCGGTCATTGGCCCTAGCGCTCCCACATACCACTTGCGCAGAAGTCTTTTTTTGTCTTTCTACTCTACAGATCCCTGGGATCGACCATAGTCGTTCTCTTATGAACCAGGTAGCTCGTCCTCTGATCATGCGCACTGACTCCTTTCTGGGACTTATAAAGTAGCCTATCTGTGTGACAAAACTTTTTTCTAAGACTGTACCACTGACTACAAATTGGTAAATACGAGGTGCGGCAGAGGAATCGGGCGATTTTCAAATGGAAATAACTCGGTAGTTATGTCTATTAGAACAAATACATTACTACCGAAAAAACTTGGCTATATATGCCATTTTGTTGACATACATTTAGATTGTCTTCAAAATTATGTTCTTCAAATGATGTCCGTCTCTCTCTATGCACTCTTCAATTATTTCCCTGAAGTTGCGTGTTTCTCTTTCCAACATTTCGCCATCAATGTTGGCGATTTCCTGGACAAAGGCAATCTTCAGGTCATCAGTTGTTTGAGAACTGTTTACGTACACTTTGGACTTCAGTTAACCCCACAGAAAGTAGTCGCAGACGGTAAGGTCAGGCGAGCGGGGAGGCCAGAGAATGTCGCCAGGTCGAGAAATGATATTCCCTGGAAACATGCGGTGCAGAACTGTCATTGAATTTTCTGCCGTATGAGCCGTGGGACCATCTGGCTGAAACCATACAATTTGTCTATCAATCCCACATAGACGCCTACGCAGTTTTTGTTAAAGAAATGTCCTCAGAATTTCGACGTAGCGTTCACTATTCACTGTCACAGCGTTCCCGTTCTCCTATAAAAAAAATATGGGCCTATGACACAGTATCTAGACACCGCACAACAAACTGTAACCTTTTCACAGTGAAGCGGACGCTCGTGTAGTTAGTTAAGATTTTAGGGGGTCCAGTATCTAAAGTTCTGCTTATTAACATAAACATTTAAATGGAAATGTGCCACGTCACTCATGAACATAACGACTTCGACAATCAAAATTTCCACCATTCTCTCGGTGAATGTCCCTCATTCAACTGCTGAACAATCATAATGTTATGTGGATGAAACCTAAGATCTGAATGCAATATTCGGCTCACAGAACGTTCCGAAAGTCGCAATGACATAGTCTGCCGTCTAGCTGATCGATGTGGACTCCTCGTAACAGCCACTCTTAAGGCTGGATCACAATAAACAGGGAAAGAGAACCAGAATGAAAACGAGAAGCAGAGGACGTGAATATGAAAATTTTTGATTCACAATAAACCGAGAACGTAGACGACTAATCATATCGATATGCATGTCAATAACGATATGTAAAGTCGATATTACGCATTCTGATGTTAAATGTTAAAATGTTATGTTTTATTTAACGACGCTCGCAACTGCAGAGGTTATATCAGCGTCGCCGGATGTGCCGGAATTTTGTCCCGCAGGAGTTCTTTTGCATGCCAGTAAATCTACTGACATGAGCCTGTCGCATTTAAGCACACTTAAATGCCATCGACCTGGCCCGGGATCGAACCCGCAACCTTGGACATAGAAGGCCAGCGCTATACCAACTCGCCAACCAGGTCGACTGTTCTGATGTTATTTTGTATAATTGACCAATGGCGTTCTCTCATGAGTACAACATAAACATAGGTTAAGCAACTTCGAAATTTCAACTGAAACATTTCATTAGGTACGGTGCTATAAATATGCCCATGCATCTTTATTATCACAACCTATTTTAAGTCTACCGTAACGTAAAATAATTAGAGAAGAAACATTTGTAATAGAACAAAAATGAACACAACAGTAGTTATTGAATTGAAGAGTGAATATGTAGTGTATAATACAACCAATACAGTAATAAAATATGATTCGCTTTCGATCGGTGTTCAAAGATGCAGCTATTGAAAACCACGTATTCTCCTTAATTTTCTAATCTTCATACGAGGCGCGCCGCTTATCGTAAACGTGAGGATTTTCCTCAACACTCAGTATTAGAATCTCATCAAATAAAACTCGCTCCATGATGCACAGCACAGAACAAAATAATGCATAGGTTGTGTCACGGTCTTCTTGCTACAAAATATAAGACGACAAAATAGCTTTTAGATGGCAATAGAATGAATCTAGTGGGCTGTGATCGGAAACGTGAACGCTAAAGTTGAAACTTGGCCAACTCTCCGTTCCCGGTCCCGGGCTCCGGTAAGCTTTTCGTTAATTGTGAATCCTCACATTTAAATGTACACATTTTAACAATTTTACCGTTTTCGTTTTCGTTCCGATTCTCGTTTCCGGTTTATTGTGAACCAGCCTTAACTCGCTCAATGTTATCCACCGTTCGTACATTTCGAACGCATCCTGGTGGTTTCTTCTTGCAAGCTGATGCTGATAACCGAAAGTTTTGCACCCATCTCAATATTGTATTGCGAGCAGGAACGGCTCCGTGGTGGCCAACATTAAATTGGAGACGAAAGGCATGCTGGGTTTTTACAACTGAATCACCATTCTTGAAAAATGCCTCGATAACGAAAGCACGATGCTCCGAGCTCCATACTTCCATGATTACACAAAATGGCAGTGACGTAGCGTCAATGTAAGCTAAAAAGCTCAGCTTCCCCAGTTAATAATAATTTCACAATAAACCTGGAGTCTATGGACAAAATTATTTATTAATTTTAACAGAATTTATATTTACGCGTTGAATATTGTGATGCGGCAGCTCAGGATGATTTGTGATGCAGCAGTAAACAAGGAGCCTGCACACACCAGCTTCCAAGCAGACTGGTTTCTTACACTCATTCTTCTGTGTAACCCACCCCGCAGATTTTCCATCCCTTTCTAACTAAACTATCCTGGTCGCAAGGCTAGCAAGAAGCTAGCTTTGACATTGAAAATAAGTAGTTTCCGAGTTATCCCTTTTCGTCAGTTGTGTTCAGTTAAAGTGTTAGTGTGCATTGTGGCTGATATAATAAATAATGAGTGAAATAACAGTTCCTGACAC
Source organism: Periplaneta americana (assembly GCF_040183065.1). Classification (NCBI taxonomy): domain Eukaryota; kingdom Metazoa; phylum Arthropoda; class Insecta; order Blattodea; family Blattidae; genus Periplaneta; species Periplaneta americana. The sequence goes on from NC_091130.1 coordinate 24,672,467, forward strand.
CAATTTGCTTGAATTTTTAGGACAATTCTATTATCAAGACTGACTTACGAACAAAAGTGTGATCTAAAAACAAATGACCGACTCGCTTGCTGTCAATGAAGGACACAACCAAAAGACAGACGCATACTTACGTACTGTATCTATTGACCGTTAATATTGTGATTCCTCTAACTATGACAGGGAGTGAGCTAATGTTATACGTATACGTATCTATTTGTTAGAGATATGTGTAAACCGTGAAATCACATTTTACTACGTACCATTTGAGGTCTTGCCTTATTGGTATTACTTACGAGGTTCCAACCAATCTTCGACTGCTGACTTGACATTGACTACTATTTATTTTAAGACTATGTTTTTGTAATATTTTTTCTCACATTGCATGAAAGACAACTTGAATTAGCTTCCCCTGCTCAAAATTTCATGCTACGCCACTGCAAAATGGCATCAAAAATGCTAACAAACGACGGTCGATCGAAATCCATAACCCGTCATGTTGCTCAGTAAACGGCATTCTAAAACAATCCGATTCCTTTACCGCACCCTTGTATTAGCCTTTTTACTTATTTCAGCAAAACAGTTATCTCTTCATAGCTTACTATGCCGTGTACATTTATGAAATATACCTCAAGCGTTTTCTCACGACAAACGGACGTACCTGTACTATACAAGTTAGAAACCTTCTTCATTACGGAAGAGAAATATATTATATGTATGGAATGAGCAGTCCAACCCTCGGATAAGTCAACACCCACCCTCATTAGCAGCGTAGCTCGTCAAGGAAGCGCTGTAATTACTGGAAGCACAGGTGAGTCGATGGTACAAGCTCCTCAAGAGCAGACTCTACCCTGGAGCACCCGCTAATTAAAGCAAGAACATGCATCATCCACAATACAACAAAAATATTATAACAACCGAGAAGAAAGACAGGAGGGGTGGTTTTTCCACAGAGGGCTGCCAGATATCTTCAAGTCGTAGCGCGGGAGAGCTTTACGGTCTCTTGCAACATGGTAGCGGTGTGTATGACAACTTTACGAGGGCCACTGCCTGCGGCGAGCCCTCGGGGCTGACGAGATGCGTCTCGTAAACAGCGAGACATCAGCTAGTGTTAAGGAGCCGGGGAAATGTTTTTAATATTCTTGTAATGGGCTTTAAATAACGGAGCATTTAGAAGCAGTTGCTAACTCGGCAATTTATTGTTATTTTTTAAAACAAATTATTATTCTTACGCAGCAATTACTATAGTGATGACCAGCTGGTCGATACTAAAAACAAAACAATAACATATGACACGCAACACGAGCTAACTTAATTTAGACCACACATTTGCAAAATCTTCATATCTGAATGTCTGTATGCAAGTCTTCTACATCACAACACAAATCTTTTGGTTTTACATCATATGTACAGTCTTAAAAGAAAATTGGCGTGGATTGGAAAGTGAGAAGACTGTTCCGTAATCTTTATATGAATCTTTATATGAAACAACGAGTGAAAATCAGGATAGGAAAATACATGTCACAAGGAAGTGACACTGGAAGAGGAGTACGTCAAGGAAGTGTTTTATCACTTACCCTGTTCAATATCTACTTGGAGGATATAGTAAAGGACTGCTTTCAGAACATGGGAGGAGTGATAGTAGGAGGAAGAAGAATAAAGTGCATAAGATTTGCTGATATGGCGTTGTTAGCAGAAGAGGAAATGATACTAAAGGATATGCTACTGGAGCTAAATGACAGCTGTGAGTAGTATGGGATGAAGACAAATGCAAATAAGACGAAGAGCATGGTCATAGGAAGACAAATACAGAAGATAAACTCGCGAATTCTAAATGAGGCAGTAGAGCAAGTGGACAGCTTCAAATACTTGGGGTGTACTATAAGCAGTAACATGAGCTGCTGCCAGGAAATCAAAAGGAGGATAGCAATGGCTAAGGAGGCTTTTAATCTAAAAAGGAGTATCTTCTGGGGACCTTTGGGAAATGAACTAAGAAAGAGACTAGTGAAGTGCTTTGTATGGAGTGCGATATTGTATGGGGCAGAAACATGGACATTACGACGAAGTGAAGAGAAGCGAATAGAAGCATTTGAAATGTGGATATGGAGAAGAATTGAACGTGTGAAGTGGACAGACAGAATAAGAAATGAAGCTGTGCTGGAAAGAGTGGGTGAACAAAGAATGATGCTGAAACTGTTCAGGAAGAGGAAAAGGAATTGGTTGGGTCACTGACTGAGAAGAAACTGCCTACTGAAGGATGCACTGGAAGGAATGGTGAATGGGAAAGAGTTTGGGGGAAAAGATGATATCAGATGATAGACGACATTAAGATATAGCCTATGGATCATATGAGGAAACAGAGAGGAAGGCAGAAAATAGGAAAGACTGAAGAAAGTTGGGTTTGCAGTGAAAGATCTACCCTTGGGCAGAACACTAAATGAAATGAATGACATGTATTTTGTAGTTATTTCTGATATAATTTCTATTCGAGTACCGCAGTCTTCCAGCCTATTGCTGGCCTTATATACATATACCTCAACAGAGGTGAATAATCATCCGATCTGTAGAAGGTAACGTGTGGTTAGCACGAAGCTGGTTTTCGAAACCGGATTTCACAACTTACTGTAGCTATACAAGTTCATCACGAGTCCCACACATAGACCGAAATTTCATGATGAAATATCATCAGTATCAGGACTCGAACCAGCCCTCATTCTGTATCACTAGTTCAAGAGATGATGCCTCAAACCACACGGCTACGGAGAGAGACTAACTCAATAATAATTAATAACACTTAATTTTTTAGATGTTTTGCGAACTAAATTTAAGTACAACATATTATAGTGAATCTATTTTACTTCTTCTCTTCTTAAAATATGAGGTATCATCGTTACTCCTTGCCAAATCCGAGAACGTCATCAACGCCGAGTGAAGTTTGAACACTATTTTCGTGCTTAGTGCAACATGAATGCGGCAAGATAAGGGGAGAGAAATGGGGTTGAATGCACATAGAGATCCTGCAGAAATGCAACTGTCGGGCCTTAATGACATCCGGGAACGCAGGGGGTGGAGGAGACTCGAACACACGTCCTAATGAATCGATGCAGTGAAGCGGAGTTATGAATTCTACATTATAGAGATCCATACAGTGCTCGTGCCTTATGAATTTTACAGTATAGAGATCCATGCTTGCGGTTCATGGTTCTCAGAATTTTTTTTACTTGGTTATTTAACGACGCTGTATCAACTACGAGGTTATTTAACGTCGATGGAATTTCTGATAGCGAGATGATATTTGGCGAGATGAGGCCGAGGATTCGCCATAGATTACCTGATGTTTGCCTTACGGTTGGGGAAAACCTCGGAAAAAACCCAACCAGGTAATCAGCCCAAGCGGGAATCGAATCCGCGCCGGAGAGCAACTCCGGATCAGCAGGAAAGCTCCTTAACCGACCGAGCTACGCCGGTGGCTGAAAATATTATTAAAAATAAAATAATGTATCAAAATAATACAAAAATATTTGATATTCTAATCAGAATAACTTAACAAAAGTTAGGAGATTTTATGAATAATTGGCAGTAATAACTAATAAAACATTATTGTCAAGTGTGCGCGTCGTTTCGATATATTTTAATGGCGAGTATGTAATGTTATGTTTTATTTAACGACGCTCGCAACTGCAGAGGTTATATCAGCGTCGCCGGATGTGCCGGAATTTTGTCCCGCAGGAGTTCTTTTACATGCCAGTAAATCTACTGACATGAGCCTGTCGCACCGCGAGTATGTAAGACAAAAGGGTCACTGTAGCCTATAGTGCATAAAATTCAGACAAATTCCACAACAAGGTGCAACGAAACATCAGAGAAGTCTGCAATATCCGGCATACACCCTCTAAACGTGACGTTAAACTATAGAATGGGTGGTTTTTGGAAACTAGCAGCATAAGAAAGGCATCACGGCCAGAAAGACCCAGAATACCAAAAGCTCAAGTTCCAGCAGAACGGGAAGCTTTCCCATAAAGTCGATTCGCCATGTATCACAACTTGCAAATTAAACCATATCCATACAAAATGGTATTCTGGAGGCAATGAAAGCAGAAGACAATGAAAAAAATTATTTTGCAAAGAGAACTATTTTTAAGAGATTCCAACCTATTTGCCCCCGCGATCACCAGATTTAACACTGCTGGATTTTATTGTGTGGGGTTATGTAAAGGACAAGGTCTAAAGAAAGTCCGTAAGGAACATTCAGGTCTTAAATGAAAGATTAAGAGAGAACATATCAACAATCACACAACGTATGCTTTTGGACCGAAATTGATTATCGATTAGATATCATAAGAATAACGATAGGCACGTATGTGGAAACTGTATCACTAAATTCATAATATATGTTAATCTTATAAAGTAAACAAAATAAAAATATTTTGCATTGGTTTCAAAGTTATTACTGTGTATTTTTGTTATTTTATATACACGAACATATATGACCAGAAATAATTTACTTAAAAATGAAGAAACTACAGGTAACATGTGCCACGCTAGCTCAGCTAGTTTCCGATATCTGTGAACATTGTGACGACGGAGAGGTATTTATGGTGGACAAAGCTAAAGGCATTTCCGTTGTTACCAATTCCACAGACGCTAGAAAACCGTGCAGCTGCCACAACGATTACAATTTTCTGATAAAACTTCAAAATTATCATTTTTCCGTAACTGATTATTAGGAAATCTTCAAGAAAAGACGTAACGATTTTAAACAATATACTACTGATATACATAATATATTATTGATTACTGTTGTTAAACTTCTGGAGGTTGGAAATTTGAGGAGTGGATCAGGACAGCACGTTTGCACATCTTTTTATGTTAGGTTAGGTTCTTTTCAAACTGAAATGACGAGTGAAAGGTACAGTTAAAATTACTCTAACCTAACCTAACCTAACCTATCCTAACCTAACCTATCCTAACCTAACCTATCCTAACCTAACCTATCGTAACCTAACTTAACATAAAAAGGTTAGGTTAGGTTAGGTAAGAGTAATTTTAACTGTCCTACGCTTCACTCGTCATTTCAGTTTGAAAAGAACCTAACATAAAAAGGAGATGTGCAAACGTGCTGTCCTGATCCACTCCTGAAATTTGGAGCATAACAATGACTGCCAGCCAGCGCCATATTCATTAATCAGCACAACAAAAATAAAGATAATGAAATAAACAACTGAGAATCCAGTCGAAGTCAACATCATCAGAAGGATTTTGTGTGGCGCTCCCTGTCTTTTTTAACTGGTTATTTTACGATCTTATATCAACTACTATGGTTATCTAGCGCCTAAATTAGATGAAGATGATAATGCCAGTGAAATGAGTCCGGGGTCCAGAGCTGAAAGTTACCCAGAATTTTCTCTTGGTGAGTTGAGGGAAAACCAGGGGAAAAACCTCAACCAGGTAACGTGGTCCTACCTAGGATTTGAACCCGGGCCAGTTCGTTTCATGGTCAGGCATGCTAACCGTTACTCCCTGTCTTCTGTCGAAATTATTGGACCTATCCTCTTCGATGGTAGTTAAAATTGAACACTATAATATACAGATCCTGCAAGAAGATTCTGGCCACCGGCGTAGCTCTGTCGGCTAAGACGGTATGGCATAGTTGCGCCCCGCGGTCAATTCGGAGGTCTAGGCATGGCATAGTTGCGCCCCGAAGAACTCAGGTAGCAGGATGGACATGGCATAGTTGCGCCCCGAAGAACTCAGGTAGCAGGATGGACATGGCATAGTTGCGCCCCGAAGAACTCAGGTAGCAGGATGGACATGGCATAGTTGCGCCCCGAAGAACTCAGGTAGCAGGATGGACATGGCATAGTTGCGCCCCGTGGGCATAGTACACACGAAAGTGATTGTCAGAAAATAAATAAATTACTTAAAAATATTATAGTGGTAGATTCATTTTTAAGAACATCTGTCTATTTTACAGCTTATGAATTCCTCGATCACGTGACTTAAAAAACGGAGTCTATCGATATCGATAGGCTATCGATAATCACTGCACAAACAATAGAAAAACAATTAACAAAGTACTGTCAACTTCATAGTGTTCATTTTAAGGGTAGGCTATCGATAATCACTGCATAAACAGTAGAAAAACAGTTAACAAAGTACTGCCAACTTCATGGTGTTCATTTTAATGGTAGGCTATCGATAATCACTGCATAAACAGAAGAAAAACAGTTAACAAAGTACTGCCAACTTCATGATGTTCATTTTAATGGTAGGCTATCGATAATCACTGCATAAACAGTAGAAAAACAGTTAATAAAGTACTGCCAACTTCATGGTGTTCATTTTAACGGTATCGATAATGACTATTAAATCGAATAAGAAATCAATAAGGTTGGTTGATTACGAGGCTCGAGTTTCCGTAATGCCTTTTTCTCTACCTATTTCATCGGGGCGCAACTATGCCATGCCTATTCTTCTACTTGATGGAAACGGGGCGCAACTATGCCCACAAAACAGGGATCCTTTTTTATCTGCTGCATTTTACCTGACCGTGGGGCGCAACCATGCCAAGCCCGGCTAAGACACTTACCTGCCGATCCAGAGCTGCGCTCGGGCACGGGTTCCATTCCCGCCTGGGCAGATTAACTGGTTGGTTTTTTTCCTATACTTTCCCCAATCGTAAGGCAAATCTCAGGTAATCTATTGCGAATCCTCGGCCTCATCTCGCCAAATATCATTTCACTATCACCAATTCCATCGATGCTAATAACCTCGTAGTTGATAGAGCGTCGTTAAATAGCCAAGTTAAAAAAAAGATTCTGTTCCAACTCTTCAAGTTACGGAGGTAAACACGGATGAGTCATACTTCCAAAGCTATGATTCAAGACCGTACACAGTCCTTGATTTCATGAATTAGCATTTCCATTGTAGAGTAATCCATTGTAGAGTGTCAGGAACGATTTCATGATTTTTGGATGGACGTGGTCTCTCTATTCATCGGACTTAAATTCTTGTGATTCTCATATATGGGAATTTCTGAATGACCACGTATACTCACACAATTAATTGAGGAATTGAAAGCCATTGCTGTACAGGGAATTCGTAATGAAACTCTCCAAGAAGTAATGGGTAATTTTCATCAATGACTGAATACGGTAATGAGTTGTTGGAATGTCTCATATTGAAAATCTTATCACATAGAATCGAATTCCCAGACTTCAGGGATACTTTAATGCTAAAACCTCCGATGTATCTCACGTATCAGCAGTAACATAACCATTTAAATTAAATTACAACATCGCATACAGAACAAATAACACTCTACAAAAACATCTCAACACACAAACAAACAAACAAATACAACCACACAGGCGTATACAAACTCAAATGTAACAACTGCAACAACTTCTACATAGGACAGACAGGCAGATCATTTCAAACACGTTACAAAGAACACATCACGTCCATAACAAAATTACAAAACACCTCCACATGTACATAACACGTCACAAATGCTAACCACACCTACAGAGACATCAACACAGACATGGAAATACTGCACATCCAACCAATAAGCCAGAAACTAAACACACTAGAACAATAAGAAATATACAGACACACAAAAACACACCCCAATGAAATTCTCAACACACAACTCAATTTCAGAACACACACACTCTTTGACTCCACATTACACCACACGAACACACCCTCACAGGAAACAAAACAAGAGGCGCCAAGACCAACAACGACTAGTTCTAAGGATGACCCATAATACGTCGAAACAGGTGCGATATAATTTAACAAAAGAAAGTAATATAATACATATTCCGAAGTGATACAGTGTTAAAAGTTGTGTAATCAAGTTGTACATTTGAAAGTGTTGCGTCTTTTTGTGAAGACTGTATACATTCTATAGTGGAATTGAAACAACAACCGACTTGTGAAATTTGAAGGCGTCCATGGGTTTCCATGGCAATATCCCTTTCCCTCTTTTTGTAACCAATAACACGTTAGATTGTAAGTGAAGGAAAAGGGTGCGGTAGAGTCTTATTGGCCACATAGAGAGGGCAACGGACGTTGCCATGGAAACTCTTGGCGCCTTCAAATCTCATAACTCGGTTGTTGTTTTATTTTTACTGTAATTATGTCATTCACATGTTACAATAAAATATTTCCATAATTTTATTTGAAAGAACTAATCATTCCAAGCGTTGTATCTACGGTGGTTTTTAATCAAATTTCGTCAATTTTTATATGAACACATAGAGACACATGAAAAACGATATGCCGTCGTCAAATTTTTGTTTTGCAACCGTTTGTTTACATAAAGAACTGTACAATATCTGTGTCGTAATATGTATGCATTATCTCAAAGCGTTTTGGAATCTCTTATCGTCTCTCATTTGTTTGCGAGCACAAGGATTACAGCATTGCCACAAGAAGCCAAGACTTCTGAAGACAAGGGAAGTATTTGTGTATATTTTAGCGACAGAACAGTTCTTACGATTGCGCAAATGACTTTGTGAGCGCTGGGCTACCACGGTGTGTATGTTTGCTCTGTAGTTAATGGAAGCGGTGTCCGTCCTTTGTGTAACCGCCGCGCCGCGCCGGCCTCCTCCGTTTTTGTTTTGTGTCAAACAAGAGTCACCTGGGTCAACATCTACTTGGAAACAAAGACGGGCTTGTTTTTCCTTTCGACCTGTACCGCTATTGTTGAACACCGTGTTCTTACCGAACGAGCTACACGTGCGGTAGCTGGCATCAGGGATGATCCGAGGTTTGACGCTAGAACAGGGCTATGTACGAGGCGTGTTCTTAAAGTAAGTTCCAAAAGGGTGTAGAAAGTAAACGGGAAGATATTTACAAACCATTTTTGTAGCATTGTATTCCCCACACTTCAATTACTTCTCACCATAATCTCCACCATTATTGAGGCATTTATCGAGTTGTGGCACAAGTCTTTCTATCCCCTCATTGTAGAATTCGCCCGCCTGCGATGCGAACCACTCCCGCACATTTGTGGAAAATTCAAGGAAAGCGAAGAAATTGTGAACCTCCTGTCCTCATGAATTATTTCATCGACAGCACGCACCAAATCGTCATTAATCAAAGATGGCCGACCGGTACGCTGCTCTTCATGCACAGAGATGCGGCCCTCGTTGAACTTCCTAACCCATCTCCTGACCATTCCATCACTAATGGCATCATCACCATACACCTCACAAAGTTGACGATGAATGTCAGCTGGTTTGATGTTTATCGCATTCAAAAAACGGATAACAGACCGCATCTCACAGTCGGCGGGGTGCTCGATCACTTTAAACATTTCAACTGATCACAACTAACCACACACACGAACTGAAGCTCTGAAACTGCATGCACAGCTTGTCTGAGGACTGAAGAAGAAAACACGCATGCACAAAATAACGATTGCAGTGATGCGGTGACTATAATTGAAAACGGAACTTACTTTAAGAACACGCCTCGTATAAGGTTGCCAACTCTCCCGTATTTTCCGGGATCTCCTGTATTTGCACCTAATTTTAAAGAGCCGTATTCATAGACATTTTTAGAGCGGGTTTCCGGTGGATGATCAGCGTTTTTCGTATTCATAAACCAGTGTTAGCGATAGGATATGAATTGAATTCTGTACTAGTAACCAGTGGATAGCCGGGGCTAGCTTAGTACGCTCGTAGCGCGTGCTGCGAAATGTCTATAAATAGCACCCTAACAGACTGCCGGCTCCCGTATTATAGGCCTACTTCTCTTCGAACATTTTTCGCCCTTATTTTTGAATAATATAAAAATGTTAATTGTAAACATTTGATTTTGCTGTGAATGATGATTTTTATAAGATGAATTTTGTTGTTAAAGAGAAGCATTGCAATGTGCAGTCTTTGTAGAAGGTAATGATTGCCAGAAATAGGTTTTGGTGCTCATCCATGTTTTCTTTATTTAGCTACCTAGCTAGTAGACAAAGTGAGTACAAATTAAAATTATAAAACAAAAATGTTTCTAGCCACTATCGTAAGAGCCAGGCTCGAGTACGGTGTGGTCTTAGCCAATAAGAGAGAATATCATCGAAATGATAGCCGTCCAAATCTTGGATTTAAAATATCGGCATCCTAATCAATTCAAATGAACAAAAAAGAAAATGTAAATTAATGTTAAAAAATACATAATGAAATTAAAAAAAAAGAATATTCTGCGACAAGATGTGGTGGCTATCAAAACGATAAAAATTTATTGAAAATAAAAAAATATACATTGAATATTATAAAGATAGTGATTTACAAAGACAGTTTACTAAATACAGTAATTAATTTAATTCAAACCGATAAATAACACAAAAAAGGAAGAAAAAAAAGAAGAAGAAAGAGTGAAAAGAAGAGAGAAAAAAAGCACATTTAATATAAATTGACAATCAGACAGAAGCCAGTGATATTCAATAAAAACATGAATATAGCGACAGAAATAATAAGGTAAAAAATACACACATTTGTTAATATTATATATCTTGAATGATTATACAAATTTATATTTTAAAAGGTTCAATTTTAAACTATTTAAAATTTGGAAAATGGTTTGTAATTTTATTATAAAGTATTGGGCCGAAACTAGCACCACGTTTAAGAGCTGCACTTGTATGACATTTAGGCTCAATCAATGGGAAAGTAGAGTTCTGTCTTCGAGTACGATGTTCATGTCGATTAGATTTATGTTATATTTGATTTCTGTGGTAGGCTATATTTATAAATTTCTTCAATAGTTAATACTTTATAATCTGTATAGGTAAATGAAATTTGCTGGATAGTCCATATTTTTGGTCAGACAAATTTGTATTAATCTTCTGTGTAATAAAATTAATGGATTAAGTACAGATGATGCTACTCCACCCCAATTTATTATATCATACTAACTGACGAGTTTTGTTCCAAGCTTACCAATGTAGCGTCTTGTTGGTTACGAAAAGGGGGAAAGGGATATTGCCATGGAAACCCATGGACACTTTCAAATTTCACAAGTCGGCTGTTGTTTCAATTCCACTATAGAATGTACAGAATCTTCACAAAAAGAGGCAACACTTTAAAATGGCTAGGCCTATATTTCAGCTGATAATAAATACATTGTGGTTTTTGTATTAAAGTATCCTTTAAATCTGGGAATTCGATACTGTGTGAAAAGTTTTTCAATATGAGACCTTTCAACCGCTCATACAAAAACATCCTCGATTTTGTAAAAAAAAAAAAAAAAATTAATAAAAGCTTTCCAATCTTGTATCGTAATATATTATTAGTTCATCATGCATTGATTCGTTCCATTACCCGTTTTTATTAACTGATTAATTAATTAATTAATGAACTGCTGTTCGTTCATTCATTCCTCATACACTCATTGATCCATTTATTCAGCAGATTGTATGCACATCTGTTTATTCATTGATCCATTTACACATGCCCTATGAATAAGTGACTACTGTGCTCCAACCACAAGATAGTAATATACGTTACAAGAGCGGTATGTTGACGTTTTCACGGTCGAGGAAAAGATTGAAAAAGCGAAACGTAGTTGAGCTTTTTTAATTTCCGAGAACATGAAAACAAACATACCGCTCGTGTATCATACATTATTTTGTGCGAAGATCGTTTATTACATACCTGGAAAACGAATTTCTAATTAGTTGCAATGAAATCTCCATCTTGGTTTCTGTTTAATGACGGCAACTTCGGAAAACTAAAATATCTTTCTTCAACATTGTTGCTATAAAATGTTTTCTGTGTTTACTATACTCCAGCAGGCCGTGATATACGTCTGTCTTTTTTTTCCCCCAGTCTATAAATGCGAACTTAAAACAAACGGTAAGGTTATGTAATGATTTATTTTTCATTTTAATATTTTAACAATATTATTTATATAACATATTGCAGTAATAACATCGGCATCTGGAATCTTGTTGATTTTTTCACGGCTTCCTTAATGTTACTTGTATCAGGAATGCAATAAGTTTCGTGGAGTAGTAGACTTTACTTAATTTTTGCAAATATTTAAAAACAATAATTAACATTGCAATTTAGGTGAAATTGCAGTGGTAAGTTTCCAATTTATAATTATTACTATGTTAAACGTCTCTAAAAATAATACGTTAAAAGCCTAAAGCAGTAAAATTAATGTCGCGCTTAAGCGGTAAGAAGAGGGAAATTGTTGTGTGTGTTACGTTGGGAATACTGAATGTGGTATTTCACACTTACCGCGTATTGGTTCTGTGCGGAAAACAAGCAAATACGCACGATCTCGCACAAAAGTCTTTCCGGAATGAAATGCAGGAGGGGGGGGGGGGTGATGCTGTGAATGAATGTTGATGTCATAATGTCACACAAGTGGGTAGTCGTTTCTCTATTGGTTAGCTATCACAGCACGAACAATAACATTGACACACACATGTTTATACTACCCTTGTTACAAAATTAGATCACTGTTAATCTCCTGGTCTTTTAATCTCTCCATACATATGCAGGAGAGCGCATGGTTTTTAAGCTGACGTTATAACGATAATATTATCTATCTACTTCGCTCCAATAGATGCAATAGTAAGCACATTCCTTTCACAGTTGATCTCCTGGTTGGAGAACAGTACAGTAATCCATTCTTAGATTAATTCATAAATTTATTGAATGGACCATTAAATCGTTCACACACAGTACGCGCGCGCGCGCACGCACGCACGCACGCAAACACGCACGCACGCACGCAAGCACGCACGCACACACACACACAGATAAAACATCCACTTTGTATGGACACGATCATTTTCTTTTAATCGTAAATACAATATACTGTATTTTGCATTGAAAATTTAGAGCAATATTATTCCAAAGCCTTCGCAAAACTGCATTGTAATGGTAACTAAGTAAAAATAAGTGCACTGTAATGGGTCTATTTCAATATTGTGGTTTTATCACAGTCTAGTATATATAGACACGAAGCTCAATACGTAGGGAATATGCATCCATAGACAGTTTCTAACCACTAAGATGGCTACTATAGCCTCATCACGGACAATGCGAAATATCTATCACCTCAACCTTCGTGACTGTAGGTAGGCCCTACATAGAAGACTGTGGTTTTATGTTATGAAGAAAGGTTTCCCTAGCAACAAGTTCTCTATGGAAATACTAACTTTCAAGACCTAACAATAATAGATGTAAATACAGCAAAAAACACGATCGTGGGAAAAAGTAGTATACTGTATAATAATAATAATAATAATAATAATAATAATAATAATAATGAGGATGGATAAAGAAGCGGAAAGATGAGTAAATGCATGCATGGATGAATGAGTAAATATCTCACTTGACGATGTGTCAGAGAAAGAACAATAACTTGTTTGCATACATCTAAGGTCTGGTTAGTGTAGCATGCAGCTAATCGGCGATGATACTGGTTTGTGGTATCGGAGATATGTTCATATTTGTATGCGAATATAAGGCGCACCCCGATTTTGAGTGACCAATAATTAGGTTAAAGATGCGCCTTACATTCGGAAATATACGGTACATACACTCTGAATCGATTCAACGGAACTTTCTGCGAATTTTTCATCCTAATTTGCAATAATTTTTAAAGTACTTCTTTGGACTCTAGCTCTCAAAACATACTGACCTGCTCTTATTTTTGATGAAAAATAACTGAATTTTCAAAAAAAAAAATTCTTTAAAATACTCTGTGATATGTGTGGATCGCCATTTTTAAACTTCCTGCATTATGGATTTTTAAATCACACGCCCGCTTTTATCGGTTTCCAGTAACTTCATTGTTTTTGCTACATTGCCAGACAAAATGAATATAATGTCTGAACTATTAAAGATACATGCATGAAATTTAGAACACACATTCTTTAGACTATTAGGAAACTTTTCTCTGTAGCAGAATTTTGTTAATTGATTTCATTTAAAAATACGTCCGTTTGTTTGCAAGAAGGAAATCAGAAAATTGTTACTAAATTTTAATTGTTTATTTTACAAACGTAGGGACTAATATCAAAATTCTGTTACAGACAGTTTGTAGAACATACTTTTGCAAATACATTGCAAAAAACTGTTTGAATCTATCTTTAAAAACGGTTTAGGTATATCGGTTTTAGTACAATCCTGCATTGGGTATATTTTTTTTTCAAATTTGAGCCCCCAAATATTTTTTTTCAAAATATTTTTATTTGGTTGAGTTGCCACAGCTATGAACTCTCTACATAGGAAAAATTAATAATTTACACCAAATAGGAAAAAAGTTTTAAAAAATACCATCCTCTCCCCTTAAAGCTTCCAGACCAACATGACCGCCAAATTTGGTCCGAATCGGTCCGAGTGAGTGAGTGAGTGAGTGAGTGAGTGAGTGAGTGAGTGAGTGAGTGAGTGAGTGAGTGAGTGAGTGAGTGAGTGAGTGAGTGAGATATTCGCAGACTAGCCTCGTTCCCTCCCCGTAAATACAGACGTTATAAATCAACGCACTTCACACCTGGATGCTCCTCTTTAAGAGGAATTGATCTGTGTAATTCCTGTGATTAACGACGTGTCAGCAAAAGAAGAACCCCCTCCACACACACACACACCTGTATGTATGCACCGAGCGCACGATTGAAGAGGCCTCGAGCTCTCAACGTAAAAACGTGCATAACGACATAGAAACCATTTCTTTCCATTCATCATCATCATCATCATCATCATCATCATCATCTCCTATTGCCTTTTCTGTTCTTATTCTCATTTAATTATTAATATTTTCATTTTTCCTTCTCTTCTTCTCAATTTTCTCAATATCATTTTTGGCCGATCGTGTTTTTAACAACCTTACCTAAATCAAATCAACTTTTATTTATTTACTTAAATGTAACGAACTACCAGTGTCGCGCACCACTGTGTGCTATGAGGAAATAACGAAATGGCTTATTGTACCTGTACTCTTTCTAAATTAATTTATTGGAGTGGAGATTTGTAAGAAAACAGGAATAAATAATGTAGATAAGACATAAGCGCGAAAACCATTTCTGACGACTTCCGGTTGTTGCTCTGAGCGCCAATCGTGGGGTCGTGGCTGAACGTGAAAACATCCATCGAGTAAAATATGTATTCAAGTATTAACCTATACCGGTATGCAATTTATTTACATTGATGTATACTTAATGTGTCACCTACAAACATTTTGTATATACTATTTATTTATATTCATGTATAATTAATTTCTTATTTGAAGACAAAACTAAACTTTCCATAGGCCTAATTCAGTTTATTATAACATTTCCACAATCGCCGCCGAATAATAACAAATGAATAATATCTACCAACGAATGCGAATAATAACAAAATGAATTATACGTATCGACAAATAATATTAATGATAATGCTGGTGTTGACATGACGATAATTCTGATGTTGAGCTGGTATATTAACGATAATGCTGGAGTTGAGATGACGATAATGCTGATGTTGAGCTGGTATATTAACGATAATGTTGGAGTTGAGAAGACGATACCGCTGATGTTGAGCTGATATATTAACGATAATGTTGGAGTTGAGATGACGATAATGCTGATGTTG
Organism: Periplaneta americana; assembly: GCF_040183065.1. Lineage (NCBI taxonomy): Eukaryota > Metazoa > Arthropoda > Insecta > Blattodea > Blattidae > Periplaneta > Periplaneta americana. The sequence continues at coordinate 24,688,060 of NC_091130.1, forward strand.
AGCTGATATATTAACGATAATGTTGGAGTTGAGATGACGATAATGCTGATATTGAGCTGATATATTAACGATAATGTTGGAGTTGAGATGACGGTAATGCTGATATTGAGCTGATATATTAACGATAATGTTGGAGTTGAGATGACGATAATGCTGATGTTGAGCTGATATATTAACGATAATGCTGGAGTTGAGATGACGATAATGCTGATGTAGAGCTGATATATTAACGATAATGCTGGAGTTGAGATGACGATAATGCTGATGTTGAGCTGGTATATTAACGATAATGCTGGAGTTGAGATGACGATAATGCTGATATTGAGCTGGTATATTAAAGATAATGTTGGAGTTGAGATGACGATAATGCTGATGTTGAGCTGATATATTAACGATAATGCTGGAGTTGAGATGACGATAATGCTGATGTTGAGCTGGTATGTTAACAATAATGTCTGGAGCTAAGATGATGATGATTATGATGATACAAGTGCTGAGATACAAGTAATATGATAACGATAATAGTACGTATTGAGATGACAATAATCATGTTTGACATAACAAAGATGTTGACATGATGACAATAAAGATGTTGAGATGATAGTGACTATGATGAAGATGAGGTTCATGATGATGATGATGATAATGAGTGCAGGTAATGTACAGGCCAGCAGTATTAACAACGCTATGTTACAGTAACTTTTACATTCCGTATCAGTGTCGGTAAGGTCTTGCTGTCACACGCATTAATCAACAATGAATTGTGATGCACTGCAGGCAGGTGCAACTCCGCATTGTTGGACGAGAAGCGTAACAGCGCGTCTCGTCTAGCTTTTTATAGCCCTTATAAACGCCCCGGGCCGCTCTGCGTTCCAATTTTATGGTCATTATGTGCGTTTAACCTGCCTCCCAAATAAAAAGCAGGGAGGGGAGAACTGAACAGTTGTTCCTTCCTACAACTGAGAAAGTACACTCTACCTTGTATCACATATTGCGCTGTGTTGTTTTATACTTTATTTGGCTATTTAACGGCGCTGTACCAACTGCGAGTTTACCTAGAGTCGTTGTGATTGGTGACAGTGGGATGATGATGATGATGATGATTATTATTATTATTATTATTATTATTATTATTATTGCAAGGGGTTACATCAACTGCTTGCTTTATGTTTACGTGAATATGTTAGGAGAAAATCCACAAACGATTAGGGAAAACATGGCAAATTTACTTAAAGCAAGAAAGGAGATAGTAAATCCCGAAAAGACGAAGTATATGATTATGTTTCGTGGCCAGAACATAGTACTTATGAAATAGAAATATAGAAATTGGAAATTTATCCTTCGAAGAGGAGGAAAAATTCAAATACCTTTGAGCAACAGGAACAAATATAAATGACACTCGAGAGGAAATTAAACTCAAAATGAATATGGGAAATGTCGGATGAGAAGCTTTTGTCATCTAGTCTGCTTTCAAAAAAACTGAAAGTTAGAATTTATAAAACAGTTATATTACCGGTTATTCTGTATGGTTGTGAAACTTGGACAAGCACTTTGAGAGAGGAACAGGGGTTAAGGGTGTTCGAGAATAAGGTGCTTAGGAAAATGTTTGGGGCTACGAGGAATGAAGTTACAGGAGAATGGAGAAAGTTACACAACGCAGATTCGTCACCTGACATAATTAGGAACATTAGGACGTTTGAGATGGGCAGGGCATGTAGTACATATGGGTGTATCCAGAAATGCGTATAGAGTGTTATTTGGGAGACCTGAGGGGAAGAAGACCTATGGGGAAGCCTAGACGTATTAAAATGGATTTGAGGGAGGTGGGATATGATGATAGAGACTGGATTAATCTTGCTCAGGATAGGGACAGAGGGCGGGATTATGTGAGAGCGGCAATGAACCTCCGGATCCCCTAAAAGCCATTTTAAGTAAGTATTATTATTATCATCATCATCATCATCATCACCACCATTATCATCATCATCATCGAGGAAATATTTTACTATAGTCAATATTTAGATACAATTAGGTGACGGTACACAGATAGTGGATCAATGGTCAAATGAAAAAATGCCTCTTGCTCAACTGACCAAACAACGAATCCTCTTAAACAAAAGAAAATATTCTAGGAATCCAAGCTGTTGCTTATTACCCATCTATATTTTATGCACGTCAGTTTAAAATTCATAAAGTGTCTCGTCGAAGGAATTTCCTTTGTTGCTTGTAAGAGATTTATTTACGCGGGTTCACACCCCAAGACCACATAAATAATTATCGCACCCCCTTCCAAATTCCAGTAGGACACGCCGGGAGGTCTGCTTATCTGGACACCTCGTCCCCATCCCTTAATGGGATAAGCAAGTCACCCTCTGTGATGTGTTTATCTCGGCGCTACCCCACGGACGGGGGCAGAATACGAAATCTCTAGGGGTGGCTAGGAGATGAGATAACCACCCGAGAAGTGCTGCGGTTAGAGGACCCTTGGGCAACACCCCCGCTGTGCTGAGACACTGTACAGACAACGTACTCCAGCATCCATATGTGGGTATCAGGGTGGTTCTTAGACGATGATCTGTGTATATGTAAGTCAAATGGCAAAGTGATTATGAAATTGTATATGAAAATAACAGGATGTTTTAAGAAAACTGTATGTTTTCTTTTCCGTGTTACATAGAGTGACTCATGAGGATTTACCATCCCTTACGGAGCTTATTTCCGAAGACATTCTGAGCAAAAAATGTCATATAAACATTTGTCCTAATCTCAATATGTTCAGAATTACACTAATTTGAAACTGTTTGTAAAATACCATTATTCTTGAGTTTTTAAGGGTAAAAGAAAATCTTATATATAAAAGTCAATGTGGCTATGTATGTATGTATGTATGTATGTATGTATGTATGTATGTATGTATGTATGTATGCATGCATGCATGCATGTACTCTATACAAGTCTACACGCTTTGACCGATATTTGCCAAAGTTTGCACATTTAAGCTTCTTAACCAGGAGAAGAACATAGACTACATTAAAGTCGGACAAATGAACGTTAATTTAAAAAAATAATAAAATTATATACTATCAAACATTCATGTGATTCCATCATATTTTCAGATTTTTTAAGCTCATTAAAGGCGCTGAGCAATGTATGGACAACTGATCAATTAACACAAGACATTCAGATCTTATACCATAGACTTATAGCAAAAGGAAAAGAAGTTATTTTCATCTGGATACCCTCTCATTGCGGCATTGCAGGCAACGATGTAGCTGATAGAGAAGCCAAACAAAGCACCAAAGATTCTACCAATCCCGACTATATCTTCTTAACACATCGAGATTTCATTTCCCTCATAGACAATAAATGTAAAGAATCATGGATTACACCTTGGACTCTCAATCCCTCCAGAAAACTTTTCGAAGTCAAGTCAACATGCTCTCTCAATATACCAATCCACAAGCTTAATAGAAAAGACCAGGTTTTATTATCAAGATTAAGAATTGGATATACAAAATTGACTCATTCCTACCTCATATCAAGAAATGAACCACCAATCTGTGAAACCCGTCATTGCTTACTCACCGTTAAACACGTCACCATAGAATGCCGAAAATACCACACCTCAAGGAAAAAGTGCAACATACCAAGTGATATATCTACAGCACTCAACAATACAGATGTTCTTCTACAAGTAGTTCAATTCTTTAAAGAAGTTTCCTTGTATAATATGATTAGATTGTAAAATTTATACTGTTCACACACTCTGTTTATTAATTTTTTGTTATTTAATTATTATTATTTTTTTTACCTCTAGATACATTGTAATATATTGTGTACCTTGTTTGTAATCATCACTGCTTGTCTTGCATTGTTCTGTATATGAATATTGTGGTCGCAAAAAGACCATGCAGTTATGAGACCTAAAATAAATCTTAAAAAAAAAAAACATTCATGTACAATATTCTACTGTCAATTGTTCTTTATTATTGTCTGTTGTATTCAACATCGACTTTCACGAGGCCGTGGAAGAAAGAGCACGAAAGCATTGTTGATACATCATGAAGGCCAAAATTTAGACAATTTATTCATACAATAAGTATCTTTCCGCAGTCCAAGACCGTAGTATGAGTTTCTCGATACAGTTGTGGATAGTGAGCAGTGAGCAGGCTGTATTTTATCCATCTGAATTCATGAATTCTTTGAAACCACATAATTTAATAGCCTACTTAATTTTGAATCACTAATAGTACCGGAACAATTGCGAAATATTGACATGCCAAAATTATGCAATGGAACAAGAATTGGTGTGAGAAAAAAAGGTAACATAAGTGATAATATTGACTGGTAAAACAAAAGGAGAAGATGTTTTTACCTCACGTATTCCTATGATACCTACTAACTTGCCTTTCGAATTTAAGCAACTGCAATTTTATTTCAGTGGGACTAGCATTTGTAATGGCCATATTAAAATTAAGCTTATGGACAGTCGCTCAAAGTTGCAATATTAACTTTGAAACTCCGTGTTTTTCACATTCCCAACTATGCAGCTTGCTCTCGAGTGGACACAACTATACATATTTTATATAGATATAGTTATGCAAAGGAGGGGAAAACAAAGCATTTTAAACATATCAAAAAGCAATTCAATGATATTTTTGTTATGTTGCTAATGTTAGTATGTGAATGTACGTAAGCCCAGTGAAAATAACATTGTATTAATGCTAAATTATACGTCTCCCTAAATATTGTTGTTCACGTCCGAAAGTTCTCGGTGCCTGATCTACAGCTGTTTTAAATTGAGTTAACCCTGGTAGGCATTAATTATTTCATGTAAGTGACGCTATGCAACGATTCATCTTTATGAACGAGGTTGTCTATAGTTCAGTTTCCGAGATTTCCGTAACGTCTAACAACCAGTTTAATTAAAAATAGAATGAACTATTCAGGAGTATCATTTCTTCAATTAGCTAGTATTCTGAAACTAAAAATGTGTTGTGAATTCCATAGTTGCTTCGTACAGATTTTTTTTTTCCGATTTTTAACTACAAAATTACATTTTCTTACGCATCTATCACAACAATTGTTACAAATCACGTCACTCTTGTAAATTCTTTAACATTGTACATTAGGATGCATAATTAAACTGTAAAGAATCAAGTTCCTAAAGTCGTATGATTTGTAACAATTTTTGTAATAAGTGTCTGATGACTTTTTTAGTTAAAAACTGAAAAACAAAATCTGTACAAAGCAATTAACAACACATTTTTAGCTTCAAACACCAGCCAATTAAAGAAATGACACTTTTGAATACTCCATTCTCTATTTGTAATATTATTTACCCTTAAAACTGAAGAAGAAAGGTATTTTACTAACAACTTCAAATTAGTGTAATTATAAAAATATTGAGATTAGGACAAATGTTTATATGATATTTTTTGCTCAGAATGTCTTCGGAAATAAGCTCCGTAAGTGACGGTAAATCCTCGTGAATCACCCTGTATAACACTACGCAACACTTAGTGTTCGCATAACGGTAAGAAATCACATTTGTAAGCTACAGAGATATTATGTTCTTGATCGTTAGAATAATTAAGCGATCTTATTTTATAGTCTTGCAACTCCTATACATGTATCAAACTTATGGTGTTTGTTTGTAGAATGTTTTATTTTCGCTGGCAGACCAACAAGCAAACATTCTCATGGGGGCAGATACAAAAAGTTTATTTTTTTCCACTATATTAATAATGTCAAAACAAGTGCTGATACAAGTTTTGGCCACTCCAGTGCAATTACGTGGGCTCCTCCAAAAAATAAGTTTTCCGGGCCGTTTACAGAAAGAAAACACAATTTAAAGGAAATATTTATTGGAATATATACAGATATTGTTGAACTATTTTTCAATCTATTCTCCATCGGAAATGAGACATTTGTCATACCGTGGGATAAACTTTTGTATCCTTGTCGTAGAAGTCCGCCGCCTGGGATCGGAACCTATGTGTGACAGCCGTCTGCACCTCTCTGTTGACCCCATGGTATGAGAAATGTCTCAGTTCTGGTGGGGAATATTTGGAAAATAGCGCAATAACTGCTGTATCTATTCCAATAAATCCTTCCATGAAATTGTATTTTGTTTCTCTAAATGGCTCCAGGGAAACTTACTTTCTGGGGTGGGGGTCCTTGTAATTGCGCTCGAGTGGCCAAAATTTGTATAAGCTCTTGTTTTGACATTATTAACATGGTAGAAGGAAAAAGAAACAACTTTTTTATTTGCCCCCTTGAAAATGTTTGCTTGTAAAACTATAAGTATTCTATTCCACTCAACCAGCCTTAATCAATACAATAGTGACATACCTATTTAAATTATGAATATTTACAATACACTAAACGTTCTACAGCTGTAACCTTCAGTTAAATTTTAAAGACTAGTGTACGTCTATTTCATTTGAGATAAGACCTGTAAGAAAAGTAATAATTTATGAGTTAATATGATACAATTTAATCTATATACAATATACACGTATTCATTCATAGTTTTCTGTCCAAGGGCAGGCCTTTCACTGCAAACCCAGCATTCTCCAATCGTCCCTATTTTTTGTCTTCCTCTTAGTCTCCGCATATGATCCATAAATCTTAATGTCATTTATCATCTGCTATCTTCTTCCCTTCCTGAACTTTTCTCCCGCTCACCATTCCTTCAGTAGGCAGTTTTTTCTCAGCCAGTGGCTCAACCAATTACTTTTTCTCTTCCTGATCAGTTTCAGCATTATTAATACGTAGAATATAATACGCGTACCTATATAGAATTATAATTAAATTGAGTTAGCTAGTTTTTAAATTAGAAAATTCATTTAATAGTAGTTTACTGTAAGTGACGGTCAAGCGTGGAAATTAATTTATAGTTTAACAAATTTAATATGGGCGGAAGAACTTGTGATGATTTGTAGTGGTATTTTGTGGTATTTGTTTTGTTCTTTGTGATAATTTGTAGTGACATTTATATTATTAATTGTGATAATTTGTAGTGTGATTTAAATTGTTAGTTGTGATAAGTAAAAAAAGGTATTTATTGATATCTGTACTCTTAATTGTGATGATTTGTGGTGATGCCTTGTGTTTTTTTTTATTTGTAATTCTTAGCGGCATTTTGTGATATTTGTATTCTTAAATGTGATCAATTGTGGCGGCATTTTGTGGTATATTTGTATCGTTAATTAAGATAATTTGCGTCAGGTGTGGTAATTTGCATTAATATTTATAGTTTGTTGTAATGATTAGTAGTGGTATTTTGTGATATTTTTATTGTTCATTGTGATAATTTGTAGTTGTATTTTGGGATATTTTTATTGTTCATTGTGATAATTTGCGGTGGTATTTTTTATAGTTTAATTATTGTTCGTTGTGTATTTCGTAGCTGCATTTTGAAATATTTATATTGTTGATTTTTATAATTTGTAGTGGTATTCTGTGATATTTATATTGTTCATTTTGATAATTTGTGGTAGTATTTTTTATAGTTTAATTGTTATTTGTGTATTTCGTAGCGGCATTTTGAAATATTTATATTGTTAATTGCTATAATTTGTAGTAGTATTTTGTGTTGTTTTTATTGTTCATTGTGATAATTTGTGATGATATTTTTAGTGTTGTTCAAGGTGTTAATTTTATTGTTATTTGTGGTAAAGCAAACTGATATTTTTATTGTTAGTTGTGATAATTTTAATATTATTTGCAAAATTAGTTCGGTAATTTGCAGTGTTGTATTAGTGTTCATTATGACAATTTGTAGTTTTTGTCTCATTGTTAGTTAAGATTATTTTCAATGGTATTTGTATTGTAATGTATATTGTTATGCAGTGTTATTTTTAATGTTATGGTAATTTGTAGTGATATTTTTATTGTCAGTTGTGATAATTCGTCATGTGTTTTTATTGTTAGTTCTGATAATTTGTAGGCCCAGTGTTATATGTGTTGTCAATTGTGATAATCCGTAGTGTTATTTATATTGTGTTCTGATAATTATTTGTAATATTATTTATATTGTAAATTGTGATAATTACATGTACTGTTATTTATATAGTTAGTCATGATAATTTGTATTGCTTTGTAGTTTTTATTCTTAGTTGTAATAAGTTTTAGTGGTATTTTTGATGTTTATTATGAAAATATCTCGCGGTATTTTGCAGTATTTTCATTGGCAGTCTTGATAATTTGTGCATATATTTTTATTATCAATTATCATAATTTGTGGTGACTCTTATTCTCACAAGCCAAACCTCAAACCATTAACCCAACAGCATTACTAAATTATCTGATTCTTGATAGGTCTAGAGTGTTGCTATTGGAAAATTGCAAATTTTAATCCACAATTCTGAAAATATGTAAGATTTATTATCTATGAAAATATAAAAGTATCTGGATCATGTAATAGCATATCACAGGTCCCATTGGATAAATTTGGGGGCGGGGTGGAATAAATTTACATAAAATTAGGCCACTGACGTTTCTCTTGTGTTACCTACAAATTTTGTGAAATTTTTAATAAATTTCGCTTGGATTCTCTAACCAGAAAAGGGTTTCTTACATGTCGTAAATCTATGATATGGAACGCACTGTTTTTCTTTCCTTCTAAAGGAAGGCTTGCTAAGTGTATTACCACTTTCAATTTGGGTTTGAATCCACAAATCTCGGACACAATGACAATAATGGTAGCGACTAGATCAAAAAGAAGAATAGGCCTACATTTAATAGTATCGTGGACGTTCGTGAATGTTTCTTCATTCTCTATACGTATACATGTAGCTATTCTCGATCATTCTACAAACAAAATTCGAAACAATGGAGAGCGGTTAGGAACAGTCGTTGTCTTTGTAGACCTTTTTTCTAGTACAAGTTTTTACATGTGTAAGGTTAAGAAGGAAATAGTTAGAAATAATGCGGCACAGAACTTAAAAAGGTGGGAGCGAATGCACTCAACCTTGCACGATAGGGTGGCCTACACAGCTAGGGGAGTGGGAGTAGATAGCGGAAGTTTGATGAGGGAGAGGAGTATAAAAAAAGGAGAGAATTTTGGCTCCACCTACTGAAATAACAATAAAGAGAGAGAAAGACAGACAGACATGGACTGGATACTCCCTTTTCCGTCGGTATCGAGTTTATCTGGAAGTGACTACATTATTGTCAGCCATATTGAGCCTAATCTACATGTTAAAATGGTGGCACACCAGGTAATGTGGTGTATTGCAATGGGTTTTTGAATGATAACACCCTACATAGTTGTTACGGTTTCTTGTCTTTCTAACATGAACATATTTGTATGCAATTGTTTTGCTCATAATAACTTATTCCAAACCCTCCTCCACCCCTCCACCTCCAAAGCTAAACGCCATATGTATTGGAGCAAGAATGACGTAAGTTACTTTGTTTAGTTTTAGTTTTTGTTGGTTATTTAACGACGCTGTATCAACTACTAGGTTATTTAGCGTCGATGAGATTGGTGATAATGAGATAGTATGTGGCGAGATGAGGCCGAGGATTCGCCACAGATTACCTGGTATTCACCTTACGGTAGTTACTTTGTAATTTCCGCATACTAGTACCTTGATTTAGAAGTCGTTAGGCACAATAAGCACAATAGGCTATATTTCATTTCTGAAATATTCTTACAATTCTATATTAGTGTTTTCAGAGGACTCTTCTGTATCCATCGCAAAACGCCTTTCTGATGTAACAAAATTAAATATGTCGCCATAGTAATACTGTCTTATTTTATTACTAGCCGTACCCGTGCGCTCCGCTGCACCTGTTAAAAATAAATATAATGTAATTACATAATTAAAATAGGACGTTTGATCTAGGGAACATTCGTGTTTAATAGAAGGATAAATCGTTTAATATGTTACTTAATTTAAATTGCATCCAAATAATTAAAATGCGATCATTTTGGTCCAGAAAGCACTCATTTGGTGCAATGACAAATCCTTTAACATGTTTCTTAATTGTTATTACATGCAACCATAGTTTAATGAACATTGACATCATTTAGATTTAATGTGTATACTTTATTTTACTTGCTATATGTTTCCATTGAATTATGGTAATAACTTAATTTTAACCCTTGTTGTTTTCTACGTATTCAGTAAATGGCGCTTGGCCCACTATGGTTCTGAACCCTTCAAATAAATTATATTATATTATATTATATTATATTATATTATATTATATTATATTATATTATATTATATTATATTATATTATATTACATTAAATTACATTACATTACATTATTATATCAGAAATTACTGTAATAACATTATAGTATTATGTCCATCTAGAGAAACTACACTATATAATGGCGAAATAATAATTAATTATACAAATCGGTTAATTTAGCTTCCGATATTACTTCATACAAACACAGAAACATTCTCTGTAGGCTATCTTTCATAGCTTTCGATTGTTGTTCAAGGCCCCTTATAGACCAAGTCATTTATTTTTTATTTCGTTACACGGCCTTAGATGGCAGTTATTTTAATTTTAAAACTCATTTATCTCATTAAATATCAGTCCTATCAACATTTTTCAAAGGATAACACTTATCGCAAATGATTTTTAAAGAAACTTTTGTTATGTAACATTTTTTCACAAAAATCAATAATAAGCGAGATATTTCGATTTATTTAATTCAGGTTCCCTTATAACCCCCTTTTAAATAATGTATTTTGAATACCATATAGCCTAAAATCTAAGTTACAACGAACTTAATTTATATTCCAATTTTCATCGAAATCCGTTCAGCCATTATCGCGTGAAAAGGTAACAAACATACAGACAGACATACAAACAAAAATTTCAAAAAAGCGATTTTCGTTTTCAGGGTGGTTAATTATATATTTTAGGACCAATTATTTTTGGAAAATCGAAAATTACCAGAAAAATTTCGGCTACAGATTTATTATTAGTATAGATAACAGAAAGACCTTTGAATATCATTAACTTATGAAATTATAATTTCGTGCCAGTATTAAAAAAATACTTTAATTCAAAATTAACAATCAAAAAAATTCTTGAAAATGAAGGCACCGTCAAAGCGGGCTACTTGGACCCTTAAGGTGTTACTTGAACCCAGAAGAAAAAAATGTTTTCGTCGATGTAAAATAACAGTTTGTTGTCGAAAGTTGTGGTTTTTTTCTCTGCAAACTTTCATCTGTACAAATATTTTCACCTAAGTTACTCCAATGGTAAGTAAACATTTCTTCTTCTGGGTTCAAATAACACCTTAAGGGTCCAAGTAGCCCGGTTTGACGGTACCGTAGAAGACGTGTTTTATTTCACGACATTTTCAAGTGTAGAGTTGTTCAGCGTCAAAATTCAAAGTGGACGAGAAATGGTTGACAAATTTTGCCTGGAGCCCTCAATCAGAGGCATACTATAAATATATAAGAGCTTCGCACAGTAGCATCGTAGTCTAAGACGTCATGCCTAGACTCGCATTATGGAATGCGCGCTGGTTCGAATCGTCGTCGTGGGGAAGGAAATTTTTCCTGAAATTCCGGCCAGTGTATGACACCGGTGCCCACTTAGCATCGTGATAAATTCTAAGAGCTACGACGAAGTAGCGAAATACGGTTATGGAAAATAACTAACGACTGGGGAATCATCGTACGATAATCCATGCTGGTTGGATGATCGTTCACCTCTGCTGAGGGTTATGGGCGTGATGGTAGTAGTCAGCTGGTCGTCCTTGGGCCTCTGTATCATTATTATTATCATTATTATTATTATTATTATTATTATTATTATTATTATACAGTGAAACCTATACAGTCCGTATAGGCCAGTTTCTAGCTGATGTTTTTTTTCAATTCACTGCGGGCTAAAGCAAGAAGATGCACTATTACCTTTACTTTTTAACTTCGCTCTAGAATATGCTATTAGAAAAATCCAGGATAACAGAGAGGGTTTGGAATTAAACGGGTTACATCAGCTTCTTGTCTATGCAAATGACGTGAATATGCTAGGAGAAAATCGACGAACGATTAGGGAAAACACGGGAATTTTACTTGAAGCAAGTAAAGCGATAAGTTTCGAAATTAATCTCGAAAAGACAAAGTATATGGTTATGTCTCGTGACCAGGATATTGTACGAAATGGAAATATAAAAATTGGAGATTTATCCTTCGAAGAGGTGGAAAAATTCAAATATCTTGTAGCAACAGTAACAAATATAAAAGACACTCGGGAGGAAATTAAACGCAGAATAAATAGGCTAGAGAAAATGTCTGTTATTATTCGGTTGAGAAGCTTTCGTCATCAAATATCTGAAAGTTAGAATTTATAAAACAGTTATATTAACGGTTATTCTTTATGGTTGTGAAACTTGACTCTCACTTTGAGAGAGGAACAGAGATTAAGGGTGTTTGAGAATAAGGTTCTTAGGAAAATATATGGGGCTAAGAGGGATGAAGTTACAGGAGAATGGAGAAAGTTACACAACGCAGAACTGCACGCATTGTATTCTTCACCTGACATAATGAGGAACATTAAATCCAGATGTTTGAGATGGCAGGACATGTAGCACGTATGGGCGAATCCAGAAATGCATATAGAGTGTTAGTTGGGAGGCTAGAGGGGAAAAATACCTTTGGGGAGACCGAGACGTAGATGGGAGGATAATAATACAATGGATTTGAGGGAGGTGGGATATGATGATAGAGACTGAATTAATCTTGCAAAGGATAGGGACCGATGGCGGGCTTATGTGAGGGCGGCAATCTGAATATTATTATTATTATTATTATTATTATTATTATTATTATCATCATCATCATCATCATCATCTGGAATATAACGGTTAGAATGGTATGGTGAAAAAATATAGCAGTCTAATAATAGTAATAGTAATAATAATAATAATAATAATAATAATAATAATAATAGCAACAATAAAGGTGTTGAGAAATTAATCTTCGCAGAACTGAAGCAAAGCGTTTATAGGATTCGTCAAGGTGTAAGTTTTATACTGCATGTGGCTGAAACGAATAATAGCTTAATAAGCTAGAAGTGTTTCCATGGCGATGCCAGACAGTTGAATGCATACAACGGTGTCATTATCTCCCATCTCAATCTTTGCATGCAAGAGGTGTACACACTTTTGTAATCTTTAGGTAAGCCAACAAACTCTTGCTAATGAGCACAGCGGTATCCCAGCAGGGGTTATCACATCCTTAAGTATTCTCTGTACAGTCTGACCACTTCAAGAAACACGTTAAGTGTAAAACAATTTGATCTCTTTTCTGGACTTCTTTGAATGACCGAATCTATATACCTAACCATTCTTTTCCTTATGTTAATAGTAATTAAATCGGAAAACGTATTATGTGTCTTCCACGTGTTGAATTTTATATTACCTTGCGAACAAGTTTCGGCCTGCTATTGGCCATCTTCAGAATTGGTTGTTGCTGGTCTTGGCGTCTTTTATTTTGTTTCTTGTGGGGGTGTGTTTGTGTAGTGTAATGTGGAGTCAAAGAGTGTGTGTGATCTGAAATTGAGTTCTATGTTGAGAATTTCATTTGGATGTGTTTTTGTGCGTCTGTATATTTCGTGTTGTTCTAGTGTGTTTAGTTTCTGGCTTTTTGGTTGGATGTGTAGAATTTCCATGACTGTGTTGACATCTCTGTAGGTGTGGTTAGCATTTGTGATATGTTTTGCATATGTGGAAGTGTTTTGTATTTTTGTTATGGCTGTGATGTAACGTGTTTGAAATTATCTGCCTGTCTGTCCTATGTAGAAGTTGTTGTAGGTGTTACATTTGAGTTTGTATACGCCTGTGTGGTTGTATTTGTTTGTTTGTGTGTTGAGATGTTTTTATATAGTATTATTTGTTCTGTATGCGATGTTGTAATTTAATTTCTTCAATGAAGTTGCAATCTTGTGTGTGTTTTTGTTTTCATATGTTAGTGTGATGTATTTTTTGTGTTCTTGTGTTTGTGTTTTATTCTTATGTTTTATGTGATTATGTATTCCGAAATGATATAGGCCTAGTGTTAAAAGTTGTGTAATCAAGATGTGTAGTAATTAAATGTTGTACTGTTAAGTATGACATCGTTTAAGCCATAACTATATTATTAAATGATAATCGTAAAAAATTAGTGCCAGGCGAATGTGACACATACTTTCTCATCAAACGCCTTACACACTTTTAAAAAATTCTGTTTTTAAACAGTTCTTCCTAAAAGTACATCTTTCAACACAAGTAAAAGGTGCAGGCTCCTATGATTTTCACCTAACTGTACTTATCAGAAAGGGTCGTAATGTACCCCTCCCAAAAAGGCTCGATTTTCCTTGGGAATTGCTGCTGTGAGACACCGTGCACTCTGAGTATGAAATCACTCACTACTGGTCTGTCACCTCTCACCACGTTCAGCTGTCGTGTGACTCCTGACGCACATGAAGTCATTCAAAATCGTTTCCAGAAATCGGAAGCAAACCTCTGTATATTTAGAATCAGATATTAAGGAATTAGACTTTGTTTTGTTTTGTTTATTATTAGTAATTATTTATTTATATAATTATTCTCGATCCAAGTGGTCACTAGCAGCTGACGAACAGATTGTTGAAATAAAATATTTCATGTGGAGTACTCTGTAATAAACTCATTCCTAGATACTAAATACGAACAAAATTCGTCCAATAGTTTAGGGGAAATCGCATTTCCAAAGCCAACTTTTCGATAACAGAAATACTGAACACGTGTACTGCCGTTGATATCTGAAAGTCGGTATTTCGAGCATCACAAAACTTTCCCTTCAAACGCCATGTAATGAGAAATTAAAAAAAAAAAAATTACAATTTATAAGAGACATTCGAACCCATGCTCACTGCAACATAAAGTCACTTTTTGTCATTTTATAGGAAACCAACAAACTTTTGGCAGAGATAAAATACATTGTACTCTTGTAACATCAAAAAGGGAGTACGAACTTTGACATGCTGATGCTCTGCAGAGAACTTTACATGTGTGTACGTGCATGCGCACGTGGATTTGTATAGTAATCACGTACTGCACGCGTTAGGCCCTCAGGCGCGTTTGAGCTTCACAAAGATTAATGAAATTTTAAAATGCTCGTTGAAATGTCTGTACTCAGAGCTTTATGGTCGTCCAACAGTTCTTCTCCCTGTAAATTTTCTGTAATGTAGCAGTTTGTACCAGTAATCTGTCTGAATCCATCCCCATTACACGTTGTTTTCAACCAGCTCTATAAGGTTGACTTTATAGTTATTAGCCATAAGGAGACAGTGTTTCAATTTTTATCACTGAAGGGTTCATAATGTGTTTGCGTATTATTATTATTATTATTATTATTATTATTATTATTATTATTATTATTATTACTTACTTACTTACAAATGGCTTTTAAGGAACCCGAAGGTTCATTGCCGCCCTCACATAAGCCCGCCATCGGTCCCTATCCTGTGCAAGATTAAGCCAGTCTCTATCATCATATCCCACCTCCCTCAAATCCATTTTAATATTATCCTCCCATCTACGTCTCGGCCTCCCTAAAGGTCTTTTTCCCTCCGGTCTCCCAACTAACACTCTATATGCATTTCTGGATTCGCCCATACGTGCTACATGCCCTGCCCATCTCAAACGTCTGGATTTCAAGTTCCTAATTATGTCAGGTGAAGAATACAATGTGTGCAGTTCTGCGTTGTGTAACTTTCTCCATTCTCCTGTAACTTCATCCCGCTTAGCCCCAAATATTTTCCTAAGCACCTTATTCTCAACCACCCTTAACCTATGTTCCTCTCTCAGAGTGAGAGTCCAAGTTTCACAGCCATATAGAAGAACCGGTAATATAACTGTTTTATAAATTCTAACTTTCAGATTTTTGGAGAGCAGACTGGATGATAAGAGCTTCTCAATTATTATTATTATTATTATTCAATATATTTTGATTTCAGCAAAGCTTTTGATGTAGTTCCGCACTATATCCTTCTTCATAAGTTAGGAAATATTGGCCTTTCTGTAAGCTACGTAAAGTGGTTCGAAAATTATTTAAGTAATAGAGTTTCATGTGTAAGACTGTTTAATATACACTCTTATTCTTATAATATAAATTGCGGAGTCCCGCAGGGATCTACTTTAGGACCTCTCCTATTTATTATATTCATAGATGATATATGTAAAAGAATAAGTTCTGACTGTTTATTATTTGCAGACGATTTAAAAATTTTTCGTACAATCAAAAGTAGTACTGACTGTCAATCACTTCAATGTGACATTAATTCAGTCGCTAAATGCTCGGAAGACAATGGTATGAAAATTAACGTATCCAAAACTAATGTAATAACCTTTTCTAGAAAAACTTCTTCACTGAAATTTAATTATTATCTAAATAATGTACTAATTAACAGAACGGATTGCGTAAAAGATTTGGGAATATTCTTTGACAGTAAATTGTATTTTCATAGTCACGTTGATTACATTTACAATCACGCAATCAGAATGCTAGGAATAATACGGTCAATAACTTATTCTTTTTCCACGCCCGATTCTCTTTTAATGCTATACTATACATTGGTGCGATCGAAACTCGAATATGCATCTGTAGTTTGGAACTCGATTACAACTACGGACTCGGCTAAATTAGAAAATATACAAAGAAAATTTATATCCTTATGTTCATTCAGATTTCTACCCATTAATTCCGGGTATAGTTATGAGAGAAAATGTGAATATTTTAATTGTCAAAATCTATATGCTAGACGCCATGAGCTAGATTATCTGTTCTTTTGTAAAGTCCTCAAAGGTGATATATCCTGTGACTCTTTCTTAAACAATATTACCTTACGTATTCCAACAAAAGATATGAGAGCCCACAAACTTTTCTATATTAGAAATTCGAAATTTCTTTCACCAGTCTCCAGATGCATTAAAAATGCCAACATGCATGGCTGCGAATTCGATCCCTTCAATGTATAGACTTTGTTTGCTCTTGACAACGATTTATCATTTATGTATTCTTTTAGGCATTATACTCAATTAACATTGTCTCATAGTATTCTTAGTTATCCATTCATCGTCATTATTGTAATTGTAATTATATTTATGTGTAATAATTATTTTTGTTTTATGTTTTTGTTATATTTGTGCTGAACTGTAATTGGCCACTGGCTGTTGTACAGCACATTAAATAAATAAATAAATAAATAAATAAATAAATTATTATTATTATTATTATTATTATTATTATTATTATTATTATTATTATTGTGTCAGCTTTCGTATTCCTATGAAGGACATGAGACATCACAAACTCTTCTATATTGAAAATTCTAAATCTTCCTCGCCGGTCTCCAGATGTATTAAACATGCTAACTTACATGTAGGCCATTTCGGTCCATTCAATGCATAGAAGTATTAGAACATGGAAATGTATTTGCTAATATTAATTGCATTATCTTTCTACACATTTGGTAATACTTTTGTATGAATCAACTCCTTGCCATAAAATATAATAGTATTAATTCTTGTAAACTAATCATTGTAATCCATGTTCTTTATTTTGTTGTTATCTCTATTATGTAATGTGTATCATAGCTGTTCATTTTATTGCATTATTTGTATCACTGTGCTGGACTTTTATTGGCCTATGGCTGTTGTCTAGCACATAAATATCAATAAATAAATAAATAAATAAATTGTTATTATTCCCAATTTCACTCCTTTGTTTATGCGTCGCTTTCTTCGTCTGTTGGTTTTTGGTCTGTACTTCCGTAGACACGTTCTTCTGTTGGCCTTCTCTTCCATTAGCCTGTTCTTCTGTTCGTCCGTTGATCTGTTTATCTGTTCTTCTATTTGTTTATTCTTCTGTTGGTACGCTAGTCTGTTTTTCTGTTGGTCTGTTCTTCTGTTGGTTTGATCTTCAATTGGTCTGTTGATCTGTTCCTCTGTTGGACTATTGGATTGTTGGTCTTTTAGTCTATTCTCTGTTCTTCTGTTGGACTATTGGTTTGTTGGTCTTTTAGTCTATTATTCTATAGGGCTGCTCTTCTGTTGCTATGTTTTTTCTGTTGGTATCTTGTTCTGTTTGTCTTTTTTCTATGGGTCTATTCTTTTGTTAATATGTTCTTCTGTTGGTATGTTCTTTTTCGGTCCGGGGTCTGTTCTTCTGTTGGTCTGTTAGTCTATTCTTCTTTTGGCCAGTTGGTCTATTATTCCGTTGGTCCATTTGTCTGTTGATCCGTTCTTCTGTTGGATTGTTAGTGTGTTCTTCTGTTGGACTTTTGTTTTGTTTTTCTGTTGGACTGTTGATGTGTTCTTCTGTTGGTCTGTTTGTTTTTCTATTGGGCTATTGGTCGGTTCTGTGTTTGTTGGACTGTTGGTATATTATTCTGTTGGACTTGGTCTGTTCGTCTGTTCTGTTCTTCTGTTAGTCTGTCCGCCTGTTCTGTTCTTTTGCTCTGTATTCTAGGCCTGTTTTCTGTTAGACTGTTCTTCTATTTTTATATTCTTCTGTTGGTCTGTTAGTCTACTCTTCTTTTGGCCAGTTGGTCTATTATTCTGTTGGCCCATTTGTCTGTTGATCTGTTCTTCTGTTGGATTATTAGTATGTTCTTCTGTTGGTCTTTTTTGTTTTTCTGTTGGATTGTTGGTGTGTTCTTCTGTTGGTCTGTTGTTTGTTTTTCTGTTGGGCTATTAGCCGGTTCTTCTTTGGGTTTGTTGGACTGTTATATATTATTATTCTGTTGGACTTGGTCTCTCCGTCTGTTCTATTCTTCTATTGCTCTATAATCTAGGCCTGTTTTCTGTTAGACTGTTCTTCTACTCTTCTGTTGATAGTGTTGATATGTCCGTCTGTTGTGTCCGTCTATTTTTCTGTTCTTCTGTTAGTCTGTTGGTCTATTCTTCTGTTGGTATTTTCTTCTGTTAGTCCGTTGATCTATTGGTCTGTTCTTCTGTTAACATTTTTGTTTTATACCGGAAGAATCTCATTTCAATCATAATCACCCAATACAGAAAATATTATTGTTATAAGCACTTACAACGTATGAAGGAAACCAGAACAGTGGAAACAGCACTGCAGCTTAATAATAAAGGACGATGAAGACTTGGACGCCATTGGAAAAGATTAAGAAAATAAACTTATAGAATCTAAATAGTTCAAAGACCTAATTCCTTAATAAGGTCAAGTAAAGGCAAAACCATTACTTTCTGGTATTAATTTACAAAAAAAAAAAACGTAAATAAAAAATAAAGCATTAACTCATTCAGAAATAGCTTGAATAGTTGTTTATTTAATTTTCGTTAATACAGTAGAACCCCGATTATTCGTCACCCTACTAACCGATTGGTGGATAATCCGTCTGTCTTTCTCTCGCTTTTTTTTCTACAGAAATATATAGAGTACTCTACATTGTATTAGCACGTTATTTTTTCTGGAGAGTGTTATTACAAGCATTTTCCCTTACACAGTATGGCCTACTATTGGAATTGTCGTACTGTATAACTTCTATAGATGTCAAAAAAAATCTTGTTGTGCTAAGTATCGAAAAAAGAGTGTAAATAATTGAGTTCTTTGGGGAAAGAGAAACTATGGCTCATCTCGCAACAGGATATGAGTTTGGACTGTATAAAGTGTGTAGGTAAATCTACAACATGAGACCTTCACTATTCATATCTTTCAACAGGCAAGCCATTACAAGGAGTTTCCTTGCCCCTTAAAAACCAGTCGTTGACAACGAGACTTAAATTAGTGAACTTGTGTTAAATAAAGACCAAAGAGGAAATTACCAAAGTGTATTATTCGCAAAACTACGAAAATTTTTATGGTACGGATTATCTGATTTTTTCGATTAACCGTTGAACCCACTCCATTCATTACCACGGATAATAGAGGTTCTACTGTAATAGCGAAATAACTGAAATAGACCTTTCTGTGGAAATAATCCCCATTTTTTATGAACAATATATAGGCTACCTGTTATTTGTATAACAAGTTATTTTTTTATTAAAATTAAAATATTATGTGGCTTTCAAATCTCTCGTAACTTTCGAATAGTCCTACAGGCTTACGTATACAAATCTCATTACGGATTTGTGATGACCCTTCTAATGATATTATTTTCGAATATTCTCTATAGCTGACATGCTGTTTCACTGCAATCAATCTTCAGAATTTGATAAAAAGTAGGTCTACTATATATCGTCCGCAAAACTTCGCGTGGTGGTGGTGGTGGTGGTGGTGGTGGTGGTGGTGGTGGTAACAGTATTCAGCAACTTTTTGTTACAATATTGGCTGACCTGAGTGGTAACGACAAGAGCATACTCTGGTCAAATTACAGCTTTAAAGAATGTTATGCCCATGCTGTAACACCAAACAGACAACTTGGTAATTACAACTTGCGTAATGTACTCGCTAATTACATATCCAGGAATAGAAATTTCTCACGTGAAACTGGTTACGATGCACAGTCTAGCGTGGTTTCAAGTTGTAAGGTTCAATGTTTCTTTCTTTTCCTAGGTAGTGCTTATTCGCCGACCTTGGTGTTCGTGAAATGTTAATGAGCTGTTTTCGAGCTAGCTGCAACCAGATCAAGATTTAGATTCGATTCTCACCTAATGTAGGTATGAAGTTTTTCACAGCATTATCATTATTATCATTACTATTATTATTATCATTATCATTATCTAACCTAAGATATTGATACAGCGTCGTAAAATAACCCAATAAATTTATCATTATTATTATTATTATTATTATTATTATTATTATTATTATTATTATTATTATAGAAGTATTACAATATGGCAATGTCTTTGCTAATATTATTAGCATAATCCTTATATACAAATTGGTAATACTTTTGTAAGAATCAATTCCTTTCCTTAAAATATTATAGTATTAATTCTTGTAAATTAATCATTGTAATCTATGTTCTTCATTTTCCCGTTATAGTTGTTCATTTTATTGTATTAATTGTATCACTGTGCTGGACTTTTATTGGACAATTATTATTATTATTATTATTATTATTATTATTATTATTATTATTATTATTATTATTATTATTATTGCACTGGCAACTCTAGAGGACACACACAAATGTTAAGATGCAGTTACATCTGTTGTAAACTACGATCATCAGTTCAAACAAGTACAGGGACATCACTTTATTTTTACCAACATTTTTAACATTAACCTGGCTATACTCGGAAACACTGCACTGTTGCCCCCTTCCATTACAAGAGTTTGATGTTACTAGTGCAATATGTAAACAAATCATTTTACTAGGTATAGGAGGAGAGAAAAGTAGTGTATCCATTTATGTTGTAGGGAAATACGATATTACTATTTTCAGTTTGATCATCACTTTTACGGAATTTATCAAAATACAGTAGAGTAGTAACATTTTTTTTTCAAAAACTCAACTTTTCAGGCGGCTATGTTCGTTATGTAATGTCTACTTTATTTAGCATATTAATTATTGGTGTTAACATACAATATAGAGTGCATTTAAATTGAGGGGTCATAAGTAAAGGGCTGTAAGTGCACTTAAGTTACTTTTGAGAAAATGGGGTTTAAATATTTAAGCTTTCGTAAAATCGGTGAAATTTTTATTTAAATTTTAATGTGTCATGCGATTAAAATATCCCTTTGCCACTAAAATTTTAGATACTTTTGCTTACACTGGATGCACTTAACTCATGTTATTACAAATGTCACTAGCATTCCTTTGCTTCTAGCCACCTCAATTCAAAAAAGCTAATGTGAATTTTTAAACAAGTTGCTGAAAATGATTGCCGTTCATTACAATGCAGGCTTCAATTCAGTACGCATATTATTAAAAACATTTTGAAGCATATTCTCTGAAATTGAATTTATCGTTTCTTGAATATAATTTTTAGTACGATATTATTAATATAGGTTCTTTCTTCTATAGAAAACGCAATCATACTTATGAAACACACTATACACTGCAGTGTTTACTTCACTGCTTTAAGACTTCGAATGCAACAGCGGCCGTAAGTTTGTGTGTCTGACGGGAGCAAGGACATTAGTGAAGGGGTGAGAGTGAAGTACATTCAGAAATGCAGGAACAATAAAAATGCAAGTAAAAATAAAATGATGTCCCTGTATTTATTACGATTAAAATGGTAAAGATCTTATTCAATATTACTCAAATTGTGCTAGCGAGTCCATATGAAAATACCAGGTTTATATACAGTGGAAGTTAAATAACCTTACAGATTGAAAGATACGATAGGATACACTTAAATGAAAACTTATATTACGTTTTGTGATTAAATGCACGGTAAAATAGAAAGTTAAGTTTCAAGTTTCAGCAGTCCGGCAACATCGCCGCTAACACACTCTACTCGTGATACAGATGTAAGAGGTCAACGAACTCGTTGTGTCTAGATAGGTGAGCTGCTTTCTGCCAAGATGTTGCCACTACTCGCATCGTGCAGTGGCTTCAAATTAGAGTTTTTTTAAATTAAATTTACATGAAAACCGTCCACGCTATTGAAATACGCCAGAGGGATAAATTGTTCTTCATTAGATTTCCTATCGATATGAACAAAAATCACGATCCTACTCTAAATAGTTATCGAGTAAAAGGTTTTTAAACATTTGGGAAAATTTCTGAAAAACTATTAACTGTCCACCAATATGATATTATTTTTTTGTTACATGCAACTTGAACCATTCGCTCTGAAAATCTTCCATCCTGTAACTTATATTATCTTGTCAGCATCACGAAGAGAAAAATTCAAGAAGAAATTTGGTAAAATCAGTTTCTATTGTCCATGTTTCTAAAAATATCCTTTCTTTTCTTAATAAGAATTATATTTCAAGGACAGTTCCAGAAAAAAAAAAGGCCCATGTCTTGATGGGAGACCACCTGTATGTAGGCAACAAGTTTAGCAGCGCTGACCACAAGTAGCATACATACAGGTACTCTTGTAACTGCATATGATCAATGTTCAAAATTAGGCGGTCCGTTTTTTTTCTGGAAATGTACATCATAATACTCAATGATTTGACTTGTAGATAGAAACTGTAATCAAAATACAGTTCATATACAATCGCTGTAGCTACATAGGCAAACAGACAGATCAATACACAAAGAGAAACAGATGAAAAGACTGATAGACAAAGAGACAGAAAGACAGACAATCAGACAAAGAGATTAGCGGACAAAGAGATCAACTAACAGATGAACAGACAAACAGATCAACAGACAAAGAGACAAATACGCTAACAGACTAAAATACAAATAAATCAAGAGACAAACAGACCAACAGACAAAGAGAAAAATAGACTAACAGACTAAGAGGCAAACACTCTAACAGACTAACAGAAACAGGCTAAAATACAATTAGACAAAGAGGCTAATAGACTAACAGACAAAGGGAAAAACAGATCAACAAATACAGGATGTTTCCGAGGTGGTGTTACAAACTTTCAGGGATGATGGCGAAGGGCACATGTATCAATTTGAGATGAGGAACCCTGGTCCGGAAATGACCGAGTCGAAAGTTACAAGCAAAAATTGTTCTGTGGAAATGAAATAATTTTATTCCTCCGTACACCTTATTTATGTGTATTTATCTGTACATCTTACACATACCGTATTCATCTGACGTTGTTTACGTTGTCTACCTACAGTATTCCACTTAGTGCGCTGTCTGAGGGATAGGGACAGGAAACTACACTAAAGCAATGCAGATAGCGTAATGTGTAACGGACATGGTCGGTCCTGATATGCACATCTGTAGACAGTAGTGTATGTGTACAAGTTGCAGTGTCCAGTCGATCAGTCCTAGTGAAATGGAGGAGTACACGAGAGCGGAATATGCAGACCTGATTTTCGAATACGGATGAGCCAATGGGAACAGTAGACAAGCTAACAGATTGTATCAGGACAAGTACCCACGTAGGAGACATCCGGCCCATACCATCTTTCCACGACTATTCCAAAGGTTAAGAGAAGGAGGGCACGTGTTGCCAAATTACAATTCCATTTCCACACACATATTTTTGCTTATAACTTTCTACTCAGTCATTTCCGGACAATGGCTTCTTATCTCAAATTGATACATGTGCCCTTCGCCATCATCCCTGAAAGTTTGTAACACCACCTCGAAAACATCCTGTATATGAAGAAACATACGAACAGACCAACAGCCAAAGGGACGGAGGAGCTGATCAACAGACGAACGAACAGAAAAACAGAAGAACAGAGAGACAGATAAACAGAAAAAGAGACGAGACGACAAACAGACGAACACACTAACAGATAAGGAGATGTAAGCCTATAAAAAGAAAGAACTCATGCCAGAGACCAATGTTTTAGGTCAGAGGAATACTCAAGGCGTGTATTTTCGCGAACATTTCGAAATCGATTTTTTCCAGTACCATAACACCTTCTTTTGGCATAAATCGTATGCAATAATGCATTCTAGCAATGTCTTAGTTTATGACGAGTCACATCCATGTGGCAAGTTGCCAACGTCTGAATTTATAAACAAAGTCACGCCTACAATATTAATTAAACTACAAAAGTAGAATTATCTACGCATCAATGACAAGTGAATTATAATACAAGTTTCAGTTCGTAATGGAATAATTATAATTAATGTACTTGTAGACATAAAAGTTTTTTTTAGATCTACTGTCATAAATTGTTTCTTGACACACTTCTATTAGATAGAAGATCTGGCACAAAAACTGTGTCACTGCTTATTAAATTGCATGATCGTGTGTCTGTAATTGAAAATAGAGTACACAGCAATTGATCAAGTCAACTGTCGAGTTTTCAACACAAGATACAATATATTATAGATCCAAACGTCATGCTAGTTTTGTGGTGAACGACAAAACTTTACTAAAGATATGCTAGAAGTAAACTATTTCGCTCCTCTTTTGATGCTTAATCCATTAAGAAAGGAATAGAGGTTAAGAGTGCTTGAGAATAAGGTGCTTAGGAAAATATTTGGGGCTAACAAGCAAACGTTCTGATGGAAGCAGATAAAAAAGTTAATTTTTTTCTTCCACCAGGTTAATAATGTCAAAAGAAGTGCTTATACACTTCGCAATTTTGGACACTCGATCGCAATTACGAAGCCGTAGAAAAATAAGTTCGCCAGGGGCCGTTAACGGAAAAAAACACAATTTCATTGGACAAATTTATTGGAACAGACACAGTAATTGTTGAGCTATTTTTCAACATTTCTCATATCATGAGATCGACAGAGAGTGGTGCAGACGGAGTCAAACGCTGGTTCCGATCTCAGGCGACAGACTTCTACAACACAAAAATTGATCCCATGGTATGAAAAATGTCTGAATTCCAGTGGTGGATATGTTGACAAATAGCGCAGCAATATCGTTTTCAATAAACATTTCCACGTAATTGTGCTTTTTTCTATAAACGGCCCCAGGGATGACTTTCTGGACGGTCTCGTAATTTGTATAAGCACTTCTTTTGACATTATTAACATGGCGGAAGAAAAAAATTAACATTTTTATCTGCCCCCATAAGAATGTAAGAGGAATGAAGTTACAGGAGAATGGAAAAAGTTACACAACGCAGAACTGAACACATTGTATTCTTCACCTGACATAATTAGGAACATTAAATCCAGATGTTTAAGATGGACAGGGCTTGTAGCACGTACGGGCGAATCAAGAAATGCATATAGAGTGTTAGTTGGTAGGATGGAGGGGAAAAAGGCCTTTGGAGAGGTCGAGACGTAGATGGAATGATAATATTAAAATGTATTTAAGGGAGGTGGGATATGATGGTAAAGATTGGATTAATCTTGCTCAGGATAGGGACAGATGGCAGGCTTATGTGAGGACGGCAATGAACCTAAGTAATTAAGTAGGACCGGTCTGCATAGGAACTTTCTCTATTTGATAACTCGAACTTCAACGCAAGCAACGGTTGACCATAAAACATTCAAGACAGACATAGGATTACTTTATTAAAATGGGAGCCAGAGAAGAAAAAATAAATAGGGTAATCTAGTGGTGAGTAAATGTTATTTTGTTGCATGTAACATAATGTTATACATATTTCAATATCTCCTAGAAATACCACTCCACACATCATCTCTTTATTCTTCATCTTTCACTGTTGCTACTTCTCGGCACTGGAATTCTCTGCCGCCTGAAGTCAAGGACTGCCGAACTTTAATTTCCTTTAAATGTAAATTAGAAAAATATCTTATGATGAGTTGCCAGACCTAACGCGTTTCAAATATTTAATGCAATGTGTTCCACTGTATTTATTTTTTTGTTTCTTATGTTTATTGTGTAATCATGTAAATCGTGTTTATTTATCACTTAACGCCAATATGTATCCCACTGTGTTGTTTTTTATTATTAATCTATTTTGTGTGTATATTTTATTCAATCGTCGGTTTCTGGTTTAATTGTGTAAATCCTACTTAATTGTAATCTAATACTAATATGTATAATAATGTGTTTATTTTTATTTTTACTGTGTACATTTTTTATTGAATTATCGGTTTCTGTTTTTATGTGATTCGTATTTGATTCTAACAACATTAATATGTATTCCACTATGTTTATTTTTATTTTATGCTCGACCATGCCGAAATGTAGTAATTATACACCTGGTAGCAGTCCTTTAATGCATGTCATTAAAATACACCTATTCATTAAAGTTCAGGTTTTCGATTATTCTCGGATATGCAATCGAGAGACAACGAGGGAAACGTCACGGAGACTGGAAATACAATACTGTCGCAGAAGGTTATGTTCTGTTACTATAATAATTAGCATTAATTGTAAGTAATATTCAAATAAATTCAATTTGTCATCTCGTTTTTCAATTCTAAATCAATTTCCAGGTTATATCAAAATTAGTTCATGTTACTTTACATCAAGGTCAATGACATTATTGTTCCTCGGAAAAAATCAATTCTTTAGCGTCTGCGCACATCTCACAATTTACGAGGTATTGCACAAGGTCACTTCCGATCTTCTGTCAGATGCAAATAAAATGAATACTTCTGAATAATTTCAAGTTAGAAATATGATCGAGCATAAAAAGTCGTATGAAACTTGCCTATAACGGTAATTAAGACGCTCGTATGAAAATTATGAAACGAGCGCTCGCGCGTTTCATAAACGAACATCCTCGCGTCTTAATTACTACCATTATAGGCTCGTTGCATAATGTACTATTCTGAGGTAAATTTTTATGTAACTACCTCTTTTGATCTCATTATGCACCTAAATTGTATCAGTATGTAATTACTTAATTCCGATCCAGTTTTATGTTCAACTATGTAAGCAAGTTTTAATCTTAGTTGAGTGTAAGAGAAGGCCATACGGCCTTAACTCTGCCAGGTTAAATAAAGCTATTATTATTATTATTATTATTATTATTATTATTATTATTATTATTATTATTATTATTATTGCAGCAAGTAAAGCAAGTATTATTTACTTGAAGCAAGTAAAGCGATAGGGTTGGAAGTAAATCCCGAAAAGACTAAGTATATGATTATGTCTCGTGATCAGAATATTTTACGAAATGGAACTATAAAAGTTGGAGATTTATCCTTCGAAGAGGTGGAAAAATTCAAATATCTTGGAGCAACAGTAACAAATGTAAATGACACTCGGGAGGAAATTATTCGGTTGAGAAGCTTTTGTCATCCAGTCTGCTGTCAAAAAATCTGAAAGTTAGAATTTATAAAACAGTTATATTACCGGTTGTTCTGTATGGCTGTGAAACTTGGACTCTCACTTTGAGAGGGGAACAGAGAGTGAGGGTTTTTGAGAATAAGGTTCTTAGGAAAATATTTGGGGCTAAGAGGGATGAAGTTCTAGGAGAATGGAGAAAGTTACACAACGCAGAGCTGCACGCATTGTAGCCTTCACCTGACATAATTAGGAACATTAAATCCAGACGTTTGAGATTGGCAGGGCATGTAGCACGTATGAGCGAATTCAGAAATGCATATAGAGTGTTAATTGGGAGGCCAGAGGAGAAAAAGACCTTTGGGGAGGCCGAGACGTGGAATGGGAAGATAATATTAAAATGGATTTGAGGGAGGTGGGATATGATGGTAGGGACTGGATTAATCTTGCTTAGGATAGGGACCAATGGCGGGCTTATGTGAGGGCGGCAATGAACCTCTGGGTTCCTTAAAAGCCAGTAAGTAAGTAAGTATTATTATTATTATTATTATTATTATTATTATTATTATTATTATTATAAATTTGGACAACATTTCGTAATCCCCCAATACAACAGTAGACCTAACGTAACAATACAACTGTTTTAGTCCTCAGAAAATTGTTGCAACGAGGTTCGACTGTACTAGTAAGGTGCCGTTTGAAGGTTTATTTTCTCAACAGACTATACATTCGTTGCTTAATAGTGTTACATACACCCCTTGACCTATTGACTTGCCTGGAAGTCTACACAGCTCGTGTTTTCAATGGGACCGAAAGAGAGAGAAACGGAGAGAGGAGAAAGAGAGAGCGACTAACTTGAGAACAGTATTCAAGATAAATCTGGGATCGAAATTGAAGTCTTTTGAAAAGCGCCCCCGAGTTAGCAGTGATGACGTACCTCCAGGGAACAGACCTTTGGGGGGTGTAAGAGTGGGAATGGAGTTCTTGCTTTTCAAGGAGTTTGATTAACTTTCCGAGCTCCGTCAATGTGTGGAAGGGGTGGCGCTGGCATACACACACTCATTTGTTCGACACCGGCGCCAACAAATCCAATATACAAGAACGTCTAGCTGCTATTACAGCCTATTGTGAGGCCCACTTGTAAATGTGTTGTACTCTGCAACGTCGACACATCAGATAACGCTATGCAACCCGTGCAACACAAAGGCTCTGTGGCAGATCTTTTCTTGGCCCGCGAAATAAAAGAAAGCTACATTTCCTTCCTTTGTACGTATCTTAAGCTACCTGCATTCTAGCTGTATTTAACGACTTTCTATCAACTACGTATTGTTATAATGTAAGTACAAGAAGGCGAAGGGGGTCAGGGAGGCACCGTTTCCAGGGTGAGAAAAAAATGAATTAAGATAATGTGTTTGCTTCTTGTAACTGACAACATTTCTAGTACCCTAGCAACACTTAAAGCTAATAGTAATTGTGTTAATATGACATAGGAAAACTGACTTTAATGTTCAGTTCTAATAAAATTAATAATTTGCATAATATAGTCTTAACTGTAATTTTCTTTGTCTATTAAGTACTGTCACACAATTTTGTATCTTAGCAACGAGGTATGTATTTGATACAATGACAGAAAAGAACTGATTCTAGGTTCAGTTTAACATGTATATAAATTAGCATAGAATTTTTTTATGTGAGTTTTAGTATCAGCACAGTCTAGTATATACAGTCACGAAGCTCAATATGCAGGAAATATGCATCCATAGATAGTTGCTAACCACTAGGATCGCTACTATAGCTCCATTATAGACAATGCGAAATAGTACCGGCACAGTCTATTCTTCCTAGTACCCTTAAAACTCGAGCTTCGTGACTGTATATACTATACTGTGGTATCAGTAACATTCGTATCCTAGTAACCACATATACAATAATATACTTAATACTCTAAGGCCGAAACATAACAATTTTACCCTATTACTGTATATAAAAGTAGATTATAGTGGTGCTCGTCAAAAAATAACTTTCATACTCTAACGGCATATCTATCGTGCTGTGAGAAAGGAGTGCATTATAAGGCAATTAAAATTTTTAATAGCCTCCCCATGGATATGCAAAAATCAATCTCAAAAACATAAGATTATTTAGGGCTAAATAAAAGAAATACCTAATTTCTCACGACTTCTATTCTGTAGGTGAATTTAAACACTTTCTGAAAGAATTGGCACAATCGGTTGGAATTTATAGATTTTATAAACGTTTATACAAATCCCGTTTTTAGCCCGAGATACACTGATTTCCCCACTTGGAAGATTTACATTAACAGACTAATGTTTCTCTGCATGCTACCATGAAACTTTTGGTAGATATGTTTGCACACACTCGAATTTAACACTTTTTTAAGAAACTAGAAAAATCCGGTGGGATTTGTTATTTTTATTCATGTTTATAAAGGTTAAAATCTCGAAAAACTAAATTTTTAGAAAATTTTTGTTTGAGGCGAAAATCGAAATGAGTCATAGAATACTGGGTAAACACGCGTATTAAACACGTTATGAAAGAATTAGGACAATCGGTTGGAATTTATAGATTTTATTAACGTTTATACAGGGACATCATTTTATTTTTACTTCAATTTTTATTGTACCTGAGTTTTTGAATGTACTTCACACCCACCCCTTCTACTAATGAAGTTCAACCGTCCTCCATACAGATCTAAGACTGCATATACAGTCATAGTAGCCTTACGGTCATAGTAAACAGTGCGTTTCAAAAATATGTTCGCGTTTTCCAGTGACGAAAGAGCTTTCAATTTCGAATCATTTTCGCACAGGTACTGTCATCCATTTGCCTACGTCGTATCCTGGTTTTCCCCACCAGCTTTTATTCGCCAGCTAGTGGCTGGGGTGTCTTAGCTCCTTTCACAGAACATTAATTTCTGTTAGGAATTGGACGTCTACGTAATATTACACAACTGTTTAAAATAACTTAAATGAAAGAGCCTTGTTAAGTAATTAATTGTCACGTGATTTCGTCCCTTTCTACTAGCCTACGACATAAGCACTTCGACGGACAGTAGATAGTATGTCTTCACTAGTACGAAGAACGAAACTAGTAATTGGGATTAGGTACAATAGTCTATAGTGCGATAATATGCACATTAGAACTGAAGTCTGTATCGAAATGAACGGCCACCATTTTAAAAAATGTGTTTAAATATCCATATTATGATCATTTTTCAATTTAACTTCATTCTCTATATTGTTCGCTAATGTGCTGTAGACAGTATAATATACACTGAATAATGAATACGTCCACATGGACAGCTCAGTTCGTGAGTAAAAACACTCATTGTTAGTACTGTACTGTATTTTTGATTAAACAAAAACCTAATGAAAATTATCAAACTCAAAATCGCAATATTTTCTAGTTTACGTAAATGGATGAACTACTTTTCTTCCCTCCTATACCTAGTGAAGTGATTTGTTTGTATATTACGCCAGTATCATCGAACTCCAGTCGTGGAACAGGGTAGTAAACAGCATTGATCCAAAGGTATAGGCAAGTTAATATTAAAAATGTTAGTAAAAATTAAAATGATGTCCCTGTACAAATCGCGTTTTTAGATCGAGATACACCGATTTTCCCACTTGGAAGACTCACGCTAACAAAACTCATGTTTCTCTGCATGCGACCATGAAACTTTCGATAGATATGTGTGCACATACTCCAATTTAACATTTTTTTTTTAATAAATTAGAAAAATCCGGTGGGATTTGTGAAGCTAAAAATTTCGCAAATATTAAATTTTTAGAAAATTTTTGTTTGAATCGAAAATCGGAACGAGTGATAGAATACTGTGTAAATACGCGTATTAAGACATTCAGCAACACTTCATGAATTTCTGTCTTGTATTAAATATCGATACTAACCACCCTTGTACTAGTATATTATAAAACACTTCTGTATAGCCTATATTTCAACTAGACTGTGACCATAATTAAGACTTCGTATATTAAGATTCTTTTAACATGTTCCATATTCTAGCTGTGAAGCGATGTACGAATACCATGGAATATAAATAAAAACAATGCAATACAACCATTTACATCGTAGCAACCGCACATATTTAAAATATATCTTCCTGTCGTGACTGCAGTAGTCCGAAATATGTACATGTTTATTATAATAGTGAGTAATTGTTAACGTTTTTGTCCTCGAGCTTCTTCTGCTTGCAGAAGCAGGTGTGAGCCATGGATACTGGAATTGCATGTGCCAGTATGGAACTTTGCCAAAATTATCCTATGTTATAAATTATTTACACCTTTTCTGACAATATAATGAATGTTGAAGGGAAGCTATGATTCATTTCATCCGACAAGATTCAGTATACCGTTAAGGAGATAACATATAATTTAAATTTTAACACAATTAAACTATAATTGTGAATATGTTAGACGGGACTTAAAGCAATCCGACTCATTCCTCCAACTGTTTGTGTCTTCTTCTTGTATCCTACACCTTCCGGCTATAACGTCTGCGCATTGCTTTCCTTAAATGTGCCTAAGCACAGGATAAAACCAACAGCTCTACCGTTATGGAGATGTCATGGTTTTGGGTTCCATTCTCGCACTGGACATGAGTGTTTCTTCATTAGCAATGTCCTGTATTATTTGCAGTGTATGCTGTCTGAGTGTACGTTATGGGAGTCCTACTATATCTGTCTCAAAAGCATGCATTTAAATGTCAGTCAGTTATTAGTACAACAAAACCAAAATAATTGCAGTATAATAATAATAATAATAATAATAATAATAATAATAATAATAATAAGTATGGAGGTGATATTGTCTCGGTTTCTCGTTTGACAGGCCCGGGATTAAATCCCAAGGTTGATCAGTCTGAGTGTGGGTTTTTTCGGGGTTTTCCCCACGAATGCCGGATTGGGATTTACTTTCTATCTACCCCGATCGGTCTGTCCGTTGTAAGTGTACATGCATTGTACTAAGGGGACTATAATTAAAAAAGCGATTTAAAACGTGTAAGATTCTAATCAAATACTAATCGAGTAGTTGGCCCTAATTACTATATAGAAAATATAAAAAATTTGAAGTTTGGTAACAAAGCACTTAACTGCCTCAATGAAATATTAAAATTGTATTTACGCTAATTTATTCGGCCACGTGTATAATTTAGATTAATGAATTTGTAGATTTATCGAAATTAACTCATTTGTTACCCGCTACTTCCCCTGTTATGGATTACTTGGGGACACACAGCATTTCTTGATAGTAGATCTAACATAGAAATAAGGCATACAAATTTCATGTTACATTAATAATTTCATGTCTCACACGATTACGTAACCAAGTTTATACCTATATAATTCACCCTCCACCCAGGTTCTTTTTTACTTGTAATACCTTTTCATTATGACAAATTTCACTAGCATAACAAACGAAAGCATAGCGTGTACAAGTTACAGCATTATGAGGACTGTATGTTAATTTGTCATGTTTGACAGCCTTGAGCATGTCATGGAGATAAGAACGTATCAACCGCGAGCCTTCCTAAGATATCCATGGATCCAGCAATTGGTGGTAAGGTAGAAGTAGGCGTATCACTTTTGTTGACGTCGTACAAAATTTTGTCCAATATTTGTTTAAGAAGATTAACTCCTTATGTAGATTAAATTATTTGGAATCATCAATGTGATTTTAGGCGTAATAGATCGACTATTGATCAGATTTTTTTTTTTGTATTGGACAGATATTGAGGGAAAAAAAGGTAGTATAAGGGCACAGTACGTCAGTTATTCATGGATTTCAAAAAGGCATATGACTCGATTAAGAGAAAAGTTTTATACAACATTCTTATTGAATTTGGTGTACCCAAGAAACTAATTCTATTAATAATTAAATTGTGTCTCCCTGAAACGTACAGCAAAGTCCGTATACGTCAGTCGATGCTTTACCAATTAAGTGCAGACTAAAGCAAGGAGATGCACTATCACCTTTACTTTTTAACTTCGCTCTAGAATATGCCATTAGGAAAGTTCAGGATAACAGAGAGGGTTTGGAATTGAACGGCTTACATCAGTTGCTTGTCTATGCGGACGACGTGAATATGTTAGGAGAAAGACCACAAAGTGAAAATTATAAAGTAAAGGTAAAAGGTAGGAATTAAAAGGTCGAAATTAAAGGTTGAAATTGAAAAGTGGAAAGTAAAACTGGAAATTAAAAATTGAAAAGCAAACACTGAAAGGTTAAAATTGTAAATTAAAAACTGAAAAGTATAATGAGGAAATTTAAAGTTGAAATTTAAAATTGTAAATTAAAAAAGGTAAAAAGTGAATTGTAGGAATTAAGGAGAGTTAGTCGTTATCGCGTGCAAAATAATGGTAAAAATAGCCTATCTTCAAGCAGTCATAAACATAATACTATTTATCAGAGGTCTTTCATTTTTCTGTGATGTGTGCACATAAAAAGCTTTAAAATTATAAAATAATGGTTACTCTAGAGAAAATCTTCACCCTTAATTTTTTAATTTAAACATAATTTTTTTGATAAATTCAGTACATGCCTGAGATCAGGTACGCTCTATTCATTTATCATAGCACATATTGAATTGAAATTTTAGCCACTTACTGCTAACATATACTAAAACTTACCTCACTAAAATTATGAATGTATCTGTAATATTATGGTCACAGGGCTTATACCAATTATAACTGTCAATAAATAATAATAAAAAATTGACGATGAAGATTGGTATAAGCCCTATGACCAAAATATTATAGATATATTAATAATTTTAGTAGAGTGTGTTTTAGTATCTATTAGCAGTAAGTGGCTAAAATTTCAATTCAATGTGTGCAATATTAAGTGGATAGAGTGCACCTGATCTCAGACATATAGTGAATTTATAAAAACATAATATTTAAATTCAAAAATTATTTTAAGGATAAAGATTTACTCTAGAGTAACCATTCTTTTTTTTATTCTAAAGCTTAATGTGTATAAATATATCACTGAAAAAGGAAGAGCTCTGATAAATAGTATTACATTTATGACTGCTTGAAGATAGGCTATTTTTACCATTATTTTGCATGCGATAACGACCAACTCCCCTCAAGAAGCAGGAAATAAGAAGTATAAATTGAAAAGTCAAAATGAAAAATTTCAAAGTAAAATGTGGAAAGCAGAAGGTGAAAACTAGAAAGAAGAAAGTAAAAGTGCAAAGTAATAGTTGGAAAGTAAAAAGTGGAAATTAAAAGAAACAAAACAAAAAGTGGGAAGTAAGATGTGGAAACTAAAAATAGAAAGTGAATGGGAAATTGCAAAATGCAAATTTGGAAATACAAAGTGGAAAACAGAAAGTATAGAGTTGAAAGTGGACACTGTAAGTAGAAAGTGAGAATATAATTTGGAAACTGTCAATTTGAAAAAAGAGGAGGAAAGAAGTGCTCAGTGAAGAAAAGAAAAAAAATTGGTCTAATACTATAGAGAATCAAAAATAGAAAGTGGGGAATCGAAAATGAAGAGTAGAAAGAGAAATGTATAAATATGAAGTAAATATACAGGGTGTAACTAAACTTTAAGGACATATTCTATCATACAGAGAATGAAAAAAATATCTATGAACATTCGTCCGGAAACGTTTTATTTTCTTGTTATAGCTCTTTTCCTACAACTCTGCTTGCATTGTATGATGCGGTACATTATAAAATGAAAATAGCATAGGCCTACCACATGGAAATCTGTCTTACAGGAAGTATTTAAAACGCCTCCTGTTAGCATGGATACATGCATCAATCCGCCGTCGCATTGAATCCCGGATGCGCTAATGTACCCTTCTCTCGTCTTCCAAAATACGGGCTCGAAGACTCTCTTCATTTTGCACCGGGGTTCCATATATAAGCTCTTTTAAATTATCCCACGGATGAAAGTCTAGTGGGTGTAAGTCCGGCGAGAGCAGAGGCCAAGGAATTGGTCCATCTCTATTTATCCGTCTGTCACGAAACCTTTGAATTAGAAATCGACGAACATTGACACTGAAATGAGCAGAAGTTCCATCGTGCAGGAAGTACGTGTTTCGTCGTAAGCATTGCTAACGTCACATGGTGTAACAGAACAAGCAAGGTGTACTGTAAAAACACTTTGTATCTTTCTCCGTTGAGCCTGGATGGAAGAACATGAGGCCCCATCAAAATACAAATAATGTCCGGCCCAAACATTGACATTTCCATGTGACATAGTACTTCTTTTTTTGAATTATTATTTTTTTTTATTTTAAGTTGATTATTTAACGACGCTGTATCAACTACGAGGTTATTTAGCGTCGATGAGATTGGTGATAGGGAGATGGTATTCGGCGAGATGAGGCCATAGATAACCTGGCGTTCACCTTACGGTTGGGGAAAACCTCGGAAAAAACCCAAGCAGGTAATCAGTCCAAGCGGGGATCGAACCCGCGCCCGAGCGCAACTTCTGATCGGCAGGCAAGCGCCTTAACCGATTGAGCCACGCCGGTGGTTTGCTATTTCCTTCTCATAATGTACCGCATCAAACAATGAAACATGAGGTCTCACCAAAACATCAACAATGCCCGACCCAAACACTGACACTCATTCATTCATTTAGTGTTCTGCCCAAGGGCAGGTCTTTCACTCAGCTTTCTCCAATCTTTCCTATTTTCTGCCTTCCATGTGGTATGCTATTTTTTTCCATAATATATCACATCATATCTCTTCTGTAGTGGCATGAGCATTTATAACTACGATATCGCACCATCTACCCTTAAGTACTAAATACGATAACCTATCACTGATAAATTCGACCTTTTTTACTACTGATTTTATCTTATTTGAAGGATTCGTAACAATATTTCATATTCATATAATTGGAAATTTATCTTTTGAAGAGGTGGAGAAGTTCAAATATCTGGGAGCAACAGTAACAAATATAAATGATGCTCGGGAGGAAATTAAACACAGAATAAATATGGGAAATGCGTGTTATTATTCGGTTGAGAAACTTTTATCATCCAGTCTGCTGTCAAAAAATCTGAAAGTTAGAATTTATAAAACAGTTATATTACCGGTTGTTCTGTATGGTTGTGAAACTTGGACTCTCACTTTGAGAGAGGAACAGAGATTAATGGTGTTTGAGAATAAGGTGCTTAGGAAAATATTTGGGGCTAAGCGGGTTGAAGTTACAGGAGAGTGGAGAAAGTTACACAACACAGAACTGCACGCATTGTATTCTTCGCCTGACATAATTAGGAACATTAAATCCAGACGATTGAGATGGGCAGGGCATGTAGCACGTATGGGCGAATCCAGAAATGCATATAGAGTATTAGTTGGGAGGCCGGAGGGAAAAATACCTTTAGGGATGCCGAGACGTAGATGGGAAGATAATATTAAAATGGTTTTGAGGGAGGTGGGATATGATGATAGAGAATGGATTAATTTTGCTCAGTATAGGGACCAATGGCGGGCTTATGTGAGGGCGGCAATGAGCCTCCGGGTTCCCTAAAAGCCAGTAAGTAAGTATGTATGTAAGTAAGTAAGTAAGTATCACATCATATAATGTAAGCAGAATTGTGGAAAAATGGCTGTAAAAAGGAATTAAAGCGCTTTTGGATCAATGTTCATACTTACAACATTTTTTCATCCTCTGTAAGTATGAGAGAAATATGCCCCTAAATTTTAAAATACATTTTAGTTACATCCTGCATATGTTAATATAATGAGGAAAATAGATTTAGGTCTATATTTAAATCTGGAATTATATTACTTTCACAGCAGAACGGACAGATTGGCATTTATTCGACTTAAAAGTCTTTACTTTTTTTATGCTCGACCATCCCGAAATGTAGTAATTATACACCTGGTAGCTGTCCTTTAATGCATGTCATTAAAGTACACCTATTCACTAAAGTTCAGGTTTTCGATTATTCTGGGATATGCAATCGAAAGACAACGAGGGAAACGTCACGGAGGCTGGAAGTCCAATACTGTCGCAGAAGGTTATGTTCTTTTACTATAATAAAATTAGCGTTAATTGTAAATAATATTCAAATAAATTCAATTTGTCATCTCGTTTTTCAATTCTAAATCAATTTCCAGGTTATGTAAAAATTAGTTAATGTTATTTTATAGGTTATATCAAGGTCAATGACATTATTGTTCCTCGGAGAAAATCAATACTTTCGCGTCTGCGCACATCTCACAATTTACGAGCTATGCACAAGGTCACTTCCGATCTTCAGTCAGATACGAATAAAATGAATACTTCTGAATAATTTCAAGTTAGAAATATGGTCGAGCATAAAAAGTCGTATGAAACTTGCCTATAATGGTAATTAAAACGCTCGTATGAAAATTATGAAACTCGCTTGCGCTCGTTTCATAAACAAACATACTCGCGTCGTAATTACTATCATTATAGGCTCGTTGCATAATGCGACATTTTAGTGTTTGTGCCATTAATTTTCAGCATAAATTTACATTGGATTGGGAAGTACTATGAGAAGTGGAATAGAGGTTTACGTGGAAAATGATGGCGAGCAGTGTCTTCAAATAGAATTGTTTGAAACGTAACAGTGCAGAGGGTGGTGGGGGGGGGGAGGTTGCTGACAGCGGCTATGTAAATTAATGGGTCGGCCCGCACAACACTCGGGGATCGAAACAACTGGCAGCAGTTTCCGCAGACACGGAACCTTTTATTGGGCCCACCAGAAAGGTGAAAAGTATACATCTGAGAAACTGTAATTCTACCAGCTGCGGCTAAGAATA
The DNA here is from genome assembly GCF_040183065.1 of Periplaneta americana. NCBI lineage: Eukaryota > Metazoa > Arthropoda > Insecta > Blattodea > Blattidae > Periplaneta > Periplaneta americana. The sequence goes on from NC_091130.1 coordinate 24,726,547, forward strand.
CACCTTACTTCTTCTCCTCTTTCGACTTTCGCTTTCTTTCTGCCTTGAATGCATGACCAGTACTTGAGCGCAACAGCGACATACAGCCATCTACTTTGATCGAAATAAAATTCTCGACAGAAAAGTTCTATTTAATCTGGATTAAAACATATACTAATCATAGCCATAGAAATTAGTTAGGTTGTGTGTAATATGGATATCTTATGCGAAGTTTTACCGTTAGATGGCAGGAGCGTACCATGCGGCACAATATGTTGTAGGGCTATATTATGTAATATGCTACAGTTCTTCCTCTTGTTGTTTTTCTGTGCGTGTCAAAATTATATTTATAATTATTTTGTTATAATAATAATAATAATAATAATAATAATAATTCTTTATTTATACTGGCAGAGTTAAGGCCATAGGGCCTTCTCTTACACTCTACCAGGTCACAAAGTATAGAAACAGTTAAAATTCAACAAAAAGTTGAAGAACAGAATACTAACATATTACAAAAGAAAAAAAAAATAATAATAGCATAATAAAATCGACGCTAAACAACATGAAAATAATACCATAATAGAAAAAAAAAGTGAAATACAATTGGAATATTGTGAAAGCAACTCATTTATTACAAATGGTTAATATGGAAAAACGTAAGGAAGAATATATCAAAATTGAATGTAATAAAATAATAATAAAAAAAGAAATACGAACATTAAATAAAATTCACGATAAAAATGCAATGATAATAAATTCATCAGCTGATAAAGAGAACAAAAAGGGAAAGGAAGGAAAAAGAAATACATAGCCTATATTTTTACAAAACTATGGCAGAGAAAAGGGCTTATAACTGAAAGGAATCTAATTCAAAAAGTGCAATTTTAATTTATTTTTGAAACTAGACAATGTCCGACAGTCTCTGACATGTTGTGGTAGAGAGTTCCAGAGATGAGCTGCAGAGACGGTGAAAGATGAAGAGTAGAAGGATGTATTTTGTACAACCTAGTATAATTTAATATAGTTTAGTATTTTCTTACCTCATAATTTAATTTAATTTACAATAAATAATAGCGTAAATTTGTATAATACTGAGGGTTTTCTTTTAAGGGGTCAGGTACAGCTTACAGCAGCTAAATGTTGAAAATATTCAACTTTTTTTTTTCAACTTGAGTACTCGGTACTCAATTTTATAGGAGGCTGAGTGAACCTCGGGACCGTTCTGAAAGTTTGGCAATGAGAAAAAATCCTGTCACCACCTGGGATCGAATCCCGGACCTTCCAGTCCGTAGCCAGCTGCTCTACCAACTGAGCTACCCGGCCGCCAGTTAAAGGGACAATAAATAAATTAAAGAAAAAAAATTATAGAAATTAAATTAAATTACATCATGCAAAAATGTGATTCAGAAAAATTGGAGATTAGAGTAGGAGAGTAATGAAAAGAAAAGAGAAGAAAGCCGATGTAAAGGAAAGGAAGATAAGGGCAGAAATTGGAACGGAAGTCCGGGCTAAGAATTCGAAAAAGAAAAAGAAAAATTGATTTATTATTACTTTTAATAATAATGATAATAATAATAATAATAATAATAATAATAATAATAATAATAATAATAATAATAATAATAATAATAATTTATTTAATCTGACAGGATTAAGGCCATAAGGCCTTCTCTTCCATCCTACCAGATAGCACATATAAATACAAAAAAGAAATACAAACACTGATGAAAATGATACAAATTAAGTTAAAGCCCTATAGAGGGTCAACAGAGTCTAAAGTACATTATAGTGCTCTCATCGAGCTAATACAACAAAAAGAAGGAAAGCAGAGATAGCAATGATGATATTGATAACTGACAATAATAGTAGTAGTAGTAGTAGTAGTAGTAGTAGTAGTAGTAGTAGTAGTAGTAGTAGTAGTAGTAGTAGTAATAATAATAATAATAATAATAATAATAATAATAATAAATACATTACATATTAATTTTCAATTTTACAACAGCATAGTTACAATATTTACTATATGTAATGGGTTGAGGTGAAGTTGCGCAACCTGACATGTGTTCAACAAGAAATTCCACGAACTAGAATGTGATTTTTTAATTTAAATTTGAATTTTGATATTGTCCGACAGTCTCTGACGTGGTCAGGGAGAGAATTCCAGAGGCGTGGAAAAAGGGAGCAAAGGAAAAATGAAGACGAATTCGGAAAGGGGAGAAAAATAAATACAAAAGAAGAAGAATTTAAGGACGAATTTTATTCTGTACATACTAGTATGGGTTCGTTTTAAATCACTCTCGCCCTCAGTAAAATCAGGGACCCACTGCAAACCATTCCTCAGTTTAGTGGATAGCGTTCAGCACGCATAAGAGTCCAATGATTCATGGCGGATCCGACAGGGGACAGCACCGCACACGCGAGCTTTAGCTGGGACACGTGTACTACAAAACGCACACCGCACGTCGACATCAACGCCCCCTATAATGTTAATTAGAGAGGCGCGGCCATCTCAAGATAATGGCGGTCAGGAGCGCAGAGTAAAGAAACACAATACAGACGTGAAAGAGCGGAACATGTGATTCTTGTAATCACGTAAATTACCAACACGGGTTTATTGCCGTGGCACTACGGCTGCGATTGACTGGTCGTGCAGCACGCACTTTACAAAATGCGGTTCGAGCAAAGGTGTCTTCCTACACGCCATTCTTCGAGCACTGGAGACAGGGAGGTAGAGACCGCATGTTTTTGTGGATTCATAAAAGAAAATAGGCCCACTGTGAAGCTTCAAAAACCAATACCGAGATTTTAACGGATACATATAAGCGTTTTACCATCTCTGATTCTTCTTTACTCGGCGCTATTTAGCGGCGAAGTTTCAAGTAACAGGTTATGTTGCGTCAATGGAATGGGCGAGATGAGGCCGAGGATTCGTCGTGTGATTACTCGGCATTCGTCTTACAGTTTGGGAAGACCTTGTAAAAAAAGTTGCTTACTATGCTGCATAACTTTATGTAGAATTAGGGCCTACTTGTGGATGCGATCTCACAGGGGAATAGTAGGAGTACAAGGGAAATACAAGGATAACACTGGGAATACGAGTAAAACAAGACAAGGCGGACAAGGGGAAGACAAGGAGGACACGGGGAAGACAAGAAGGAGAAGGAGAAAACAAAAAGGACAAGGGAAGACAAAAAAGACAAGGGGAAGACAAAAAGGATAAGGGAAAGACGAAAAAAACAAGGGAAAGACAAAAAGGACATGGGAAAGACAAAAAGGACAAGGGAAAAACAAAAAGGACATGGGAAATTAAAAAAGGACAGGGGAAAAAAAGGACAGGAGAAAGACAAAAAGGACAAGGGAAAGGCAAAAAGATCAAGGGAAAGACAAAAAAGACAAGGGGAAGACAAAAAGGACAAGGGAATAACAAAAAGAACAAGAGATAGGCAAAAAGGACAAGGGGAAGACAAAAAAGACAAGGGGAAGACAAAAAGGACAAGGGAAAGACAAAAACAACAAGGGATAGGCAAAAAGGACAAAAGAAAGACAAAAAAGACAAGGGGAAAACACAAAAAGGACAAGGGGAAGAAAAAAAGAACAAGGGATAGGCAAAAAGGACAAGGGAAAAACAAAAAAGACAAGGAGAAAACAGAAAGGACAAGGGAAGACAAAAAGGACAAGGGAAAGACAAAAAGAACAAGGGCTAGGCAAAAAGGACAAGGGAAAGACAAAAAAAGAAAATGAGAAAACAAAAAGGACAAGGGAAAGACAAAAAGGACAAGGGAAAGACAAAAAAAGAAAAGGAGAAAACAAAAAGGACAAGGGAAAGGCAAAAAGGACAAGGGAAAGACAAAAAGAACAAGGGCTAGGCAAAAAGGACAAGGGAAAGACAAAAAAAGAAAAAGAGAAAACAAAAAGGACAAGGGAAGGACAAAAAGAACAAGGGATAGGCAAAAAGGACAAAGGAAAGACAAAAAAGACAAGGGGAAGACAAAAAGGACAAGGGAAAGAAAAGAAGAACAAGGGATAGGCAAAAAGGACAAGGGAAAAACAAAAAAGACAAGGAAAAAACAGAAGGGACAAGGGAAGACAAAAAAGACACGAGGAAGACAAAAAGGACAAGGGAAAGACAAAAAAGACAAGCAGAAAACAAAAAGGACAAGGGAAGACAAAAAAGACAAGGGAAAGACAAAAAGAACAAGGGATGGGCAAAAAGGACAAAGGAAAGACAAAAAAAGACAAGGAGAAAACAAAAAGGTCAAGGGAAGATAAAAAAGACAAGGGGAAGTCAAAAAGGACAAGGGAAAGAAAAAAGGACAAGGGAAAGACAAAAAGAACAAGGGATAGGCAAAAAGGACTAGAAAGACAAGCAGAACTAGGGGAAGACAAGGAGCACAAGAGGAATACAAGCAGAACAAGGAAATAGGCTATAAGGAGAGCAAGATGTATGACAGGAGAACTAGGGAAATGTAAAGGTGAAGACAAGGAGGACAAGGGGAAGACAAAAAGGACAAGGGAAAATCAAGTAAAACTAGGAGAAGCCAAGGAGCACAAGAGGAATACAAACAGAACAAGGGAAATACAAGGAGATGTATGCCGGAAGAAGTATTGGAATGTAAAGAGAAAAAAAGGGAAGGCAAGGAAAACAAGGGGAATATAAGGAAAACAAGGGGAATATAAGGAGAACAAGGGGAATACAAGGAGAACAATGGGATTACGAGTGAAACAAGGGGAGGTCAACAACGGAAAAACAAGGAAGACAACGAAAAAACAAGGAAGACAACGAAAAAACAAGGAGGACAAAGGGAAAACAAGGAGGACAAGGGGAAAACAAGGAAAACGAGGGAAATATAAGGATAACAAGGGGAATACAAGTAGAACAGACAAGTAGAACAAGAGAAATAAAGGAGAACATAAGGAGGATAAGAGGAAGACAAGAAGGACAAGGGGAAGACAAGGAAAACAAGGGGAAGACAAGGAGAACTAGGGGACGGGAAGGACCACAAGAGGAATACAAGCAACGCAAGGGAAAAATAAGGAGAGCAAGATGTATGCCAGGAGGACTAGGGAAATGTAAAGAGAAAAAGGGGGAAGCAAGGTTAACAAGGGGAATACAAGGAGAATACAGGGAGAACAAGGGGAATACAAAGAGAACGATATGTATGCCAGGAAAACTAGGGGGACGTAAAGAGAAAAAGGGGAAAGCAAGGTTAACTAGAGGAATACAAGGAGAACAAGGGGAATATAAGGAGAACAATATGTATGCCAGGAAAACTAGGGGAACGTAAAGGGAAAAAGGGGAAAGCAAGGTTAACTAGAGGAATACAAGGAGAACAAGGGGAATATAAGAACAATATGTATGCCAGGAAAGCTAGGGGAACGTAAAGAGAAAAAGGGGAAAGCAAGGTTAACTAGAGGAATACAAGGAGAACAAGGGGAATATAAGGACAATATGTATGCCAGGAAAACTAGGGGAACGTAAAGAGAAAAAGGGGAAAGCAAGGTTAACTAGAGGAATACATGGAGAACAAGGGGAATATAAGGAGAACAATATGTATGCCAGGAAAACTAGGGGAACGTAAAGAGAAAAAGGGGAAAACAAGGTTAACTAGAGGAATACATGGAGAACAAGGGGAATATAAGGACAATATGTATGCCAGGAAAGCTAGGGGAACGCAAAGAGAAAAAGGAGAAAGGCAAGGAGAACAAGGGAATACAAGGAGAACAAGATGTATGACAGGAGAATGTAAAGAGGAAAAAGGGGACGGCAAGGAAAACAGGTGGAATACAAGGAGAACAATTATGGACTAATGCCCATATTATTTAAAGAGATTTTTATAAAATTGTTATATTGCAACCTCTCTCTAATCTTCTTCAGTTTCGGCATAACCTGTTGAAACACCCTGTACACAATTCTACCTTTGAAAGCTAAAATATCCTAAATAATGGATTGTCGCATATTACATAAATATTCTCCAGGAGTAGACCTATGTATTTGTATGTCTAATTAAAATGTTATTAAATATAAAATATCTAAAAAGAAAAAAAGTAATTGTACTAATCTATTTAAAATTTACCCTGATTACGCTGACCTAACGTACTCGTATGCCAACCCTATCACATGACAAAGAATAAGGTCACCGGCGTAGCTCAGGCGGTAGCGCGTTTGTCTGCTAGTCCGTAGTTGCGCCCCGGTGCGAGTTCGATTATCGCTTGGGCTGATTAGGCCTACCTAGTTGGGTTTTTCTAACCTTAAGGCGAATGTCAGGTAATCTACGGCGATACCCCATCTCTATCTCGCCAAATACGATCTCATTTTCACCAGTTTCATCGACGCTAAATGCCCAGTATTTGATACAGCATCGTTAAATAACAAATTAAAAATGACAAAGAACGAAGTTGTTATGAAACGTGTAAAACATTAATTTAGAGGTTTTTCATTAAATAAAGATCGTGACAATTAAGTTTTCTATGAGTTTATTAAGTTTATTAACCTTTCTGTAAGTCGTAATGGCTTGATATCTATTCCAACTCAAGCAATTTCCCATGCGTGGTCGTTGTATTCAAATGCAGTGTGCTAACATTTTAAAATTTCTCGTAAAATTCTCATTTTCTCCACTTATCAAGATTTCAAGGGCTGTACCCATGAATTATTAATTGCCACCATACTTACACACATGCAGGTGTATAGCTGTATATTAGTGTGTTGCTAAGCGTTTTGCTCGTACGTGACCATGTGGCAGACATAAAAACTGGAATATTCCTGGAAAATACTTTCGTCAGATCCTAATCACTCTACAACCAGCCTTGTAGTTTATAGCCGTGTTCATTTCGACATTGTAACGGCAATTCAGACAGAACCATATACTGGATATTGATCTACAGATGCAGTAACATAAAGCCCTTCATTTTAAAACAAGAAAAATCAACTGGACTCTCACGGTAGGATCATGGGGTCAAGAACGGTCAAAGGGATATTTTCAACAAATTACAATTTCCCGAACGACACCGCTGTTACTTCAACATTCGACAAAAATGAGAACCGTCTTATCCTGGAGATAAAATAGCAGCAGTAGTAGTAGTAGTAGTAGTAGTAGTAGTAGTTACGGCTCTAGTAGTAGTTACTGTAGTATGGAAAATACTAGCAAAAACATTAGTGCAGTGGTAGTAGCATTAATAGTAGTACTAACAGTAGCAGCAGTGGTAGTAATAGCAGTAGTATCAGCATTAGTAGCAGCAGAGTAGCATTAGTAGCAGCAGTATTAGTAAAGTAGTAGTAGCAGCAGCAGTAGTAGCATTAGTAGCAGTAGTACCATCAGTAGCAGCAGTGATAATAGCAGTAGCAGCAGTATCAGAGCAACGTTGGTAGCAGCAGTAGTACCAGCAGCATTAGTAATAATAATAGTAGCAGTAGTACTAGTAACGTAGTAGTAGCAGCATTAGTAGTAATAACAGTAGCAGTAGTACTAGTAACGTAGTAGTAGTAGCAGCATTAGTAGTAATAACAGTAGCAGTATTAGCATTAGTAGCAGAGTAGTATTAGTAAAGTAGCATTATTATGAGCATTAGTAGCAGCAGTATTAGTAAATTAGTAGTAGTAGTAGTAGCAGCAGCAGAGTAGCATTAGTAGCAGTAGTATTAGTAAAGTAGTAGTATTATCAGCATTAGTAGCAGCAGTATTAGTAAAGTAGTAGTAGTAATAGCAGCATTAGTTAGTAATAATAGTAGCATTAGTAGCAGTAGTAGCATTAGTAGCAGTAGTACCATCAGTAGCAACAGTGATAATAGCAGTAGCAGCAGTATCAGAACAACGTTGGTAGCAGCAGTAGTACCAGCAGCATTAGTAATAATAATAGTAGCAGTAGTACTAGTAACGTAGTAGTAGTAGTAGCAGCATTAGTATTAATAACAGTAGCAGTAGTAGCATTAGTAGCAGAGTAGTATTAGTAAAGTAGCATTATTATCAGCATTAGTAGCAGCAGTATTAGTAAATTAGTAGTAGTAATAGCAGCATTAGTAGCAATAATAGTAGCATTAGTAGCAGTAGTAGTAGTAAAGTAGTAGTAGTAGTAGTAGCAGCAGCAGAGTAGCATTAGTAGCAGTAGTATTAGTAAAGTAGCATTATTATCAGCATTAGTAGCAGCAGTATTAGTAAATTAGTAGTAGTAGTAACAGCATTAGTATTAATAACAGTAGCAGTAGTAGCATTAGTAGCTGCAGTATTAGTAAAGTAGTAGTAGCAGCAGCATTAGTAGCAGTAGTAGCATTAGTAGCAGTAGTACCATCAGTAGCAACAGTGATAATAGCAGTATCAGCAGTATCAGAACAACGTTGGTAGCAGCAGTAGTACCAGCAGCATTAGTAATAATAATAGTAGCAGTAGTACTAGTAACGTAGTAGTAGTAGCAGCATTAGTAGTAATAACAGTAGCAGTAGTACTAGTAACGTAGTAGTAGCAGTACCAGCATTAGTAATAATAATAGTAGCAGTAGTACTAGTAACGTAGTAGTAGTAGTAGTAGCAGCAGCATTAGTAGTAATAACAGTAGCAGTAGTACTAGTAACGTAGTAGTAGTAGCAGCATTAGTAGTAATAACAGTAGCAGTAGTACTAGTAACGTAGTAGTAGTAGTAGCAGCATTAGTAATAATAATAGTAGCAGTAGTACTAGTAACGTAGTAGTAGTAGCAGCATTAGTAGTAATAACAGTAGCAGTAGTAGCATTAGTAGCAGTAGTATTAGTAAAGTAGTAGTATTATCAGCATTAGTAGCAGCAGTATTAGTAAAGTAGTAGTAGTAATAGCAGCATTAGTAGTAATAATAATAGCATTAGTAGCAGTAGTAGCATTAGTAGCAGTAGTATTAGTAAAGTAGTAGTATTATCAGCATTAGTAGCAGCAGTATTAGTAAAGTAGTAGTAGTAATAGCAGCATTAGTAGTAATAATAGTAGCAGTAGTAGCATTAGTAGCAGCAGTATTAGTAAAGTAGTAGTAGTAATAGCAGCATTAGTAGTAATAATAATAGCATTAGTAGCAGTAGTAGCATTAGTAGCAGTAGTATTAGTAAAGTAGTAGTATTATCAGCATTAGTAGCAGCAGTATTAGTAAAGTAGTAGTAGTAATAGCAGCATTAGTAGTAATAATAGTAGCATTAGTAGCAGTAGTAGCATTAGTAGCAGTAGTATTAGTAAAGTAGTAGTATTATCAGCATTAGTAGCAGCAGTATTAGTAAAGTAGTAGTAGTAATAGCAGCATTAGTAGTAATAATAATAGCATTAGTAGCAGTAGTAGCATTAGTAGCAGTAGTATTAGTAAAGTAGTAGTATTATCAGCATTAGTAGCAGCAGTATTAGTAAAGTAGTAGTAGTAATAGCAGCATTAGTAGTAATAATAGTAGCATTAGTAGCAGTAGTAGCATTAGTAGAAGCAGTATTAGTAAAGTAGTAGTAGTAATAGCAGCATTAGTAGTAATAATAATAGCATTAGTAGCAGTAGTAGCATTAGTAGCAGTAGTATTAGTAAAGTAGTAGTATTATCAGCATTAGTAGCAGCAGTATTAGTAAAGTAGTAGTAGTAATAGCAGCATTAGTAGTAATAATAGTAGCATTAGTAGCAGCAGTATTAGTAAAGTAGTAGTAGTAATAGCAGCATTAGTAGTAATAATAGTAGCATTAGTAGCAGTAGTACCATCAGTAGCAGCAGTGATAATAGCAGTAGTAGTAACAGCAGTATCAGAGCAACATTAGTAATAATAGTAGCAGTAGCAGCATTAGTAGCAGCAATGATAATAATAGCAGTAATAGTATCAGCAGCAAATGTCAGGTAACCTATGGCGATTCCTCGACCTTATCTCGCCAAATACCATTTCCCTAACACCAATCCCATCGGCGCTAAATGAAGGGTTCAGAGCCATAGTGGGCCAAGCGCCATTTATTAAAAACGGAGAAAACAAGAGATAAAATTAAGTGATTACCATAATTCAACGAAACATGTAGCAAGTAAGATAAAGTATGCACACTAAAATTAAATGATATGTCAATCTTCATTAAAATGTGGTATTTACTTAACTTTAACCCTTGCTTTCTCCCTTTTTAATAAATAGCGCTTGGCCCACTATGTCTCTGAACCCTTCAAATAATAGTTGATACAGCGTCGTTAAATAACCAACTAAAGAAAAAAACTTTGCAATTTTAATTAATCTGCACTCAATCTTCTCACATTTTAATTTATGAAGAACTATCCCAGGCTATTTTAGGAATATAGAAAAACTGCATCTTGCCAGTAAATGTAATGAATTCAAAAGAGATCTACGTTGAAAATCAAACAGATATCATCCAAATATTATAATTTCTCTGAGATGAGCTAAAAACATACGAACTGTCTATAATCATACTGAAGTCTGAAATAACTGAAACATAAAATAAATATGGGAAATGCCTGTTATTATTCGGTTGAGAAGCTTTTGTCATTCAGTCTGCTGTCAAAAAATCTGAAAGTTAGAATTTATAAAACAGTTATATTACCGGTTGTTCTGTATGGTTGTGAAACTTGGACTCTCACTTTGAGAGAGGAACATAGGTTAAGGGTGTTTGAGAATAAGGTGCTTAGGAAAATATTTGGGGCTAAGATGGATGAAGTTACAGGAGAATGGAGAAAGTTACACAACGCAGAACTGTACGCATTAGATTCTTTACTTGACATAATTAGGAACATTAAATCCAGACATTTAAATGGGCAGGACATGTAGTACGTATGGGCGAATCCAGAAATGCATATAGAGTGTTAGTTGGGAGGCCGGAGGGAAAAAGATCTTTTGGGAGGCCGAGACGTAGATGGGAAGATAACATTAAAATGGATTTGAGAGAGGTGGGATATGATGATAGAGGCTGGATTAATCTTGCTAAGGATAGGGACCAATGGCGAGCTTATGTGATGGCGGTAGTGAACCTCCGAGTTCCTTAAAAGCCAGTAAGTATGTATGTATGTATGTATGTTGTATGTATGTATGTATGTATGTATGTATGTATGTATGTATGTATGTATTTATTTATTCACACTGCAATGGGTAGATACTCGGTGGCAGTGGTAACTAATTACACTCAATAATGACAATAATAAACTTATTAATTAAAAATACAGTTAATAATAATACCAATAATTTATACAAATAATTAATACTAACAATAATTAATAATAATAATAATAATAATAATAATAATAATAATAATAATAATAATAATAATAATAATAATAATAGGGAATATCCTAAATTAAATGAAGCACGATCACTTAAAGAACATTTAAAATAAATCTAATTTGTATCTTAAATCTAAGTTCGAACTAAAACCCACGAGTATGATATGTTCATATCTGCACAAGTACCTTTCCACATTACACTCATTTCGCTGTCAACTCACTCACTGCACTGGAACTACGACACATTTCACTGATTCTATCCTGATTTCACTAACACTTCAAAAACATTTCACTGTTCAAATACCTTGCACTGCCACTATAAGCTATAAAGCTTCCCTGACAGGAACACGTTTCACTTACACAACACACTTCACTGACACAACACACTTCACACAAATCGCTCCACCAACTAAGAACGGCCATGCACCACCACCCACCGAATCAAGAAAGAGTAAGTTATAACTGAAACTTTGTTATACAGGGAGTGATGAATGATGTCATATGGCATATTAGAGATACACGTACAAGATACGAGCACCCTGTATATTGACCCGCTTAAGCTAATAATTTGAGCCGGACAGCAGACGGATCCCTGCTGTACATACTGACGTCATGTCGGGGCTTCCCCAGCCATGTTTTGCGGTGGCAGTTGGCTGTATATTTAATGCCAATCAATACACCAACAGTTGGGATACCCGAGATTGAGCCACCACGCTCACTGGAGCCTTTGTTAACCCTGTCGATTATCTCATCAAGTCACGAATTAAGAGACAATCGATGTGCCTTTCCCCACTCGCTAGTTTCCATGGTTATGCAAGTGAGGAAACTAGATACATGTTCTCGAATTGGAAACTAACGGCGATAGAGGTTATAATAACCCTTCAATAATTATTATTAGTAGTATAAACTTTATTTGGGACAGACAAACAGTCCCTCACAATTCGCTATTAAGCAAAGACATAAAGTGTAATAGGAGGAGGCAAGTTCTGGATAATTAATAATGAAAATGGGACGGAGATTTTTTTTAGTTGGTTATTTAACGACGCTGTATCAACTACGAGGTTATTTAGCGTCGATGAGATTGGTGATAGCGAGATGGTATTTGGCGAGATGGGACCGAGGATTCGCCGTAGATTACCTGGCATTCACCTTACGGTTGGGGAAAAACCCAACCAGGTAATCAGCCCAAGCGGGGATCGAACCCGCGCCCGAGCGCAACTTCAGACCGGCAGGCAAGCGCCTTAACCGACTGAGCCACGCCGATGGCTAAGGGACGGAGATACTAGATAACTTTTCATTCAACGTATTCAACGTTGCGCAACAATTTAGTTACTTTAACATTTATTCATTCATTTAGTGTTCTGCCCTATACCGACTGCTCTACCTAGGCCGAACGATTCTGCTGACAAGAAAATATTGCAAGAGTAAAGATTAACCTACATATTGAATGTACCGATTCGGTTATTTCAGCCTCATGACTTATAGTATGTCGACATCTGCTCACCTATTTGAAATTATAAGTTATTATGTAAAATAAGACCTAAAAATTAAACATAAATACTGGATAAATAGAGCAACAGGAAAGATTGATTTACACTTGTTTATTGTAGAGTTAAATTTACAAAAGTATTAAAAATATTTATGGTAGTAAATCGTGAAAAGGAGCAGATAAATAAGGTTTAAAGTCTTAATGGTTATTACGATTGGTTTAAACGTGCACTAAAACCAGGCGTAATTGCAAGTTTGAACCAATAAATTATTGAGATTTGCGATAAATTAATTAGTTTAGAAAATTGTATATTTATTATGTATAAATACTTTTGTATAGGGTAAACTAGGGTCTGTTGGACAGTCGGGCATGTTGGACACTCCGTACTTTAACGTGTTACCTCGCCACTTGTGGGCACCACATTCTGCTAGAAATCAATGAAGGAAGTAGCCCCACTCGTGCCTACTGCCTTCATTGACAAGTGCCGTGGTAACACGTTAAAGTACGGTGTCCAACATGCCCGACTGTCCAACAGACCCTAGTTTACCCTATAGATCTTTTTCTTAAATTATTAAGTTTTGTACTTTGTGAACTAATATCAATAAATCTATCACTAGTATTCTGCCTGAAGGCAGGTCTTTCACTACAAACCCAACTTTCTCCAATCTTTCCCATTTTCTGCCTTCCTCTTTGTCTCCTCATATGATCCATATATCTTAATGTCGTCTATCATTTGATTTCTTCTGCCCCCGTTCACCATTCCTTCCAGTGCATCCTTCAGTAGGCAGTCTCTTCTCAGCAGTGACCCAACCAATTCCTTTTCATCTTCCTGATGAGTTTCAGCATCATTCTTTCTTCACTCACTCTTTCCAACACAGATTCGTTTCTTATTCTGTCTGTCCACTTCACACGTTCCATTCTTCTCCATATCCACATTTAAAATGCTTCTATTCGCTTCTCTTCACTTCGTCGTAATATCCATGTTTCTGCCCCATAAAATACCACACTCCACACAAAGCACTTCACTGGTCTCTTCAGTTCTTTTTCCAGAGGTCCGCAGAAAATGCTCCTTTTTCTATTAAAAGCTTCCTTGGCCATTGCTATCCTCCTTTTGACTTCCTGGCAGCAGCTCATGTTACTGCTTATAGTACATCCAAGTATTTGAAGCTGTCCACTTGCTCTACTGCCTCATTCAGAATTCTCAAGTTTATCTTCTGTACTTTTCTTCCTATGACCATGCTCTTCGTCTTATTTGCATTTATCTTCATTCCATATTTCTCACGCTATCATTTAGTTCCAGTAATATATCCCTTAGTATCATCTCCTCTTCTGCTAACAACGCCATATCATCAGCAAATCTTATGCAGTTTATTCCTCTTCCTCCTACTATCACTCCTCCCATGTTCTGAAAACAGTTCTTCACTAAATCCTCTAGTAGATGTTGAACAGGGTAGGTGATAAAGGACACATAGTGTGTTGGACATTGTGTCACTGCCACACATCTCTGACACAGGGCATGAGGTTTGGCCACTAAAGGGAAACTCAGAGGTGGAAGAGAAGGTGACAAGTAAACATTCTGAAGGGGGCAGATAAAAAAGTTAATTCTTTTTCTTCCACCATATTGGCAATGTCAAAACAAGTGCTTATACAAATTTTGGCCACTCGACCGCAATTACGAGGCCGTCCAGAAAGTAATTCTCCTCGGGCCGTTTACAGAAAAATAGCACAATTGCATGGAAAGATTTATTGAAACAGATAGGCCTACAGCATTTGTTGCGCTATTTGTCAACATATCCCCCACAGGAATTGAGACATTTGTCATACCAGAGATCAATTTTTGTACCCTTGTATCGTAGAAGTCAGCCCCCTGGGATTGGAACCAGAGTTTTACAGCCGTCTGCACCTCTTTGTCGATCCCATATCTCAATTCTGATGGGGAATATGTTGAAAAATAGCTCAACAATTGCTGTGCCTGTTCCAATAAATTTTTCAAATTGTGTTTTCTTTCTGTTAACGGCTCCTGACGAATTTTTTTACAGCTCTCGTAATTGCGGTCGTGTGGCCAAAATTTATATAAGAACTTCTTTTGACTTTACTAACATGGTAAAAGAAAAAAAATTAATTTCTTTCTCTGCCCCGATCATAATGTTTGCTCGTAAGAGGTAGAATTTAAACTGAGAGGATTCAATCCGGCATCGGAACTGGAATCCGGTGTGGCTTAGTGGATAAAATGTCAGCACGTAAGGCTGAAAACCCGTGTTCGAGTCCCGGTACCGGAGAGAATTTTTCTCTGCTCTACCCATCCTTCACTTTCAGGAATTTTATTTATCTACATTAATTCAACTATAAATGTTAGTTTTATTATATGTTCTATTTTAATTCACATTACAACTTTTGTATTATTTGTTTTTTATTGTACCTATGCGTTGGACTATAGCCTAATTGGCCAACGGCTGTGACTAGCACACAAATATGAATAAATAAATAAATAAATAAATAAATAAATAAATATAATAATAATAATAATAATAATAATAATAATAATAATTTATTTAATCTGACAGGATTAAGGCCATAAGGCCTTCTCTTCCATCCTACCAGATAGCACATATAAATACAAAAAAGAAATACAAACACTGATGAAAATGATACAAATTAAGTTAAAGCCCTATAGAGGGTCAACAGAGTCAAAAGTACATTATAGAGGTCTCATCGAGCTAATACAACGAAAAGAAAGAAAGCAGAGATAGCAATGATGATATTGATAACTGACAATAATAATAATAATAATAATAATAATAATAATAATAATAATAATAATAATAATAATAGTAGTAGTAGTAATAGTAGTAGTAGTAGTAGTAGTAATAATAATAATAAATACATTACATATTAATTTTCAATTTTACAACAGCATAGTTACAATATTTACTATATGTCATGGGTTAAGGTGAAGTTGCGCAACCTGACATGTGTTCAACAAGCAATTCCACGAACTAGAATGTGATTTTTTTAATTTAAATTTGAATTTTGATATTGTCAGATATTATTATTATTATTATTATTATTATTATTATTATTATTATTATTATTATTATTATTATTATTATTACTGTAATTGGCTTTGTGCTGTTGTTTTGCACATTAATATTCGAAATAAATAAATAATAAATTAATTAATTAACAGTTATTTATACCAATAATTTTTGTTTCCATTCTACTATGAATGCTATCATGTTCATTACCAGGAGATATAGCCTAACGAATAAACCTACATGTGCCGTTGTATCCATCACAGCATTTACGCGTCAAATCACGAATCATCCAGCCCATGTGAACATTTCACTAGCTACATGGTCGGATTCTGTGTTTCTATTGATGTAATACGGGTGGCAGAATCTATCGCAGACAAGGCGTAACACGTGTAGACAGCCATTTGCGAGAGTAGCTGGTACAAGTTATGCCGTCCACTGGGACGACCCCGGCTTCAGATATTTGTGGCTGTGAAACAGCACTATAGTCCTTTCCGAAACAGCACTCGTATTTCATAATTAAGGCAAAAAACACACAGGTACACTCCGAAACGCATTACCAGGTCCCAGCCGTTCCTTGTTCTAAGAGAGATTCTTTATTCAAAGGGACTTGTACGTAAACGCAGCATAAAATCGTTATAAATTTGCTAATATTTAAACTGCAGTTGCATAAAAAAATTGCAGTCTTAATTTCGTGTATTTTTTACAGTGTCACAGTGGATCATTTAGGAATATTAGGCCTATAAGGACTTAGAGACAACTTTTAGGTGCTTAGAGTTTTCTTTACTCACTAAAGACTATGTGAAAAAATATTGCATATTCGAATGTAACTAAACACATCTCAAAAGTATGAATTATGTAAGGAATTCGACATTTTACTGGTATTATTATTATTATTATTATTATTATTATTATTATTATTATTATTATTATTATTATTATTATTTACTTACTTACTGGCTTTTAAGGAACCCGGAGGTTCATTGCCGCCCTCACATAAGCCTGCCATTGGTCCCTATCCTAAGATAGATTAATTCATTCTCTGTCATCATATCCCACCTCCCTCAAATCCATTTTAATATTATCTTCCCATCTACGTCTCGGCCTCTCTAAAGGTCTTTTTCCCTCCGGCCTCCCAACTAATACTCTATATGCATTTCTGGATTCGCCCATACGTGCTACATGCCCTGCCCATCTCAAACGTCTGGATTTAATGTTCCTAATTATGTCAGGTGAAGAATACAATGCCTGCAGTTCTGTGTTGTGCAACTTTCTTCATTCTCCTGTAACTTCATCCATCTTAGCACCAAATATTTTCCTAAGCACCTTATTCTCAAATACCCTTAACCTATGTTCCTCTCTTAAAGTGAGAGTCCAAGTTTCACAACCATAAAGAACAACCGGTAATATAACTGTTTTATAAATTCTAACTTTCAGATTTTTTGACAGCAGACTGGATGATAAAATTTACAATTCATTTTATATATCAATATGCCTGGTAAATTATTAATAAGTATTTAATGAATTTCAATCTGAAGACATATCAACTTGCAAATTTTTATTTGCAAATAAAAATTTGCAAGTTGATATGTCTTAAGATTGAAATTCATTAAATACTTATTAATGGATGATAAAAGCTTCTCAACCGAATAATAACAGGCATTTCCCATATTTATTCTGTGTTTAATTTCCTCCCGAGTATCATTTATATTTGTTACTGTTGCTCCAAGATATTTGAACTTCTCCACCTCTTCAAAAGATAAATTTTCAATTTTTATATTTCCATTTCGTACAATATTCTCGTCACGAGACATAATCATATACTTTGTCTTTTCGGGATTTACTTCCAAACCTATCTCTTATTATTATTATTATTATTATTATTATTATTATTATTATTATTATTATTATTATTATTATTATAGTAACAAATATAACCAGATAGTTGATACAACGTCGTTAAATAACGAACTCAAAAAGAAAATATTTATTTATTTATTTATTTATTTATTTATTTATTTATTTATTTATTTATTTATTTATTTATTTATTGATTTATTCATTCATTCCTTCCTTCCTTCCTTCATTCATTCCTTCATTTTATTCATTCATTTATTTATTTACTTCTTTATTCATTCATTCATTCATTTATTTACTATAGCAACACTCATTTATTGCGACATAATTTCTACAGTCCCTTGGATGACGATATAACCAAATTGAACTGTAATTAAAAGCTTCTCAACCGAATAATAACAAGCATTTCCCATTTTTATTCTGTGTTTAATTTCTCCCGAGTATCATTTATATTTGTTACTGTTGCTCCAAGATATTTGAACTTCTCCACCTCTTCAAAAGATAAATTTCCAATTTTTATATTTCCATTTCGTACAACATTCTCGTCACGAGATATAATCATATACTTTGTCTTTTCGGGATTTACTTCCAAACCTATCTCTTATTATTATTATTATTATTATTATTATTATTATTATTATTATTATTATTATTATTATTATTATTATTGTAACAAATATAACCAGATAGTTGATACAACGTCGTTAAATAACGAACCCAAAAAGAAAATATTTATTTATTTATTTATTGAATTATTTATTTATTTATTTATTTTTATTTATTGATTTATTCATTCATTCCTTCCTTCCTTCCTTCATTCATTCATTCCTTCATTTTATTCATTCATTTATTTATTTACTTCTTTATTCATTCATTCATTCATTTATTTATTTATCCATTCATTCATTTATTTATTATAGCAACACTCATTTATTGCGACATAATTTCTACAGTCCCTTGGATGACGATATAACCAAATTGAACTGTAATTAAAAGCTTCTCAACCGAATAATAACAAGCATTTCCCATATTTATTCTGTGTTTAATTTTCTCCCGAGTATCATTTATATTTGTTACTGTTTCTCCAAGATATTTGAACTTCTCCACCTCTTCAAAAGATAAATTTTCAATTTTTATATTTCCATTTCGTACAATATTCTCGTCACGAGACATAATCACATACTTTGTTTTTTCGGGATTTACTTCCAAACCTCTCTCTTATTATTATTATTATTATTATTATTATTATTATTATTATTATTATTATTATTATAGTAACAAATATAACCAGATAGTTGATACAACGTCGTTAAATAACGAACTCAAAAAGAAAATATTTATTTATTTTTATTTATTGATTTAGTCATTCATTCATTCCTTCTTTCCTTCCTTCATTCATTCATTCATTCATTCATTCATTCACTTTATTCATTCGTTTATTTATTTACTTCTTTATTTCTTCATTTATTTATTTATTCACTCATTCCTTCTGTCCTTCCTTCATTCATTCCTTCATTTTATTCATTCATTTATTTATTTACTTCTTTATCCATTCATTCATTCATTTATTTATTATAGCAACACTCATTTATTGCGACATAATTTCTACAGTCCCTTGGATGACGATATAACCAAATTCAACTGTAATTTAAACTACGTACTACGAACAACATAACACATGGAGGTCCATTTTGCTTAATCCAGACGCTGTACCGTCTTGGTAAGAAAGTCCTGTCCCATCAGAGCAGCATTGCCTGCTTGTAGCGTACTTGTGCTGGAGAATCAAGCGAAATGAGACATTATGAGCATTTTTGTGGCTTTCCATTCTCCGCCCGGATAGAAACACGCATTAACATGTCCCGCGAAAAGAGGAGTATTGTGTGTTCACAGGCCCATTACATGTACACGGCGACTCGGCGCTGCACACAAGTTGCTATATTGATAAATAATGGATGTCAGGCGGCCTAGCATTTCATACAATGCATTCTGCTCTATTTTATGCTATAAAGTAACCCGAGGACGGGGGTGGCAGATTCCACCCTCCACATAGAGGGCGTTGTGCCTGTATTGAAAGTCTATTCTTCAACGCTGTATCGCTCTCGTAACTCCAAGCTATTGCTACGCATAAAAAGTGTTCGAAACTTGAGTAAAAGGGCGTGATGTCATGCCGCCACGTTTATATACATACATGTATACATATCAGTCTTGTGAACTCGTCTAAAAATGACTGTTAACGGAAGTGTCACGTGACTTTCTCACTATGCGTTTTCCACTAGTTCAGTGCCTTTATCACGTAGCGAATTATGTAGCTGTTGACAGCTTTATTCCTCTTGAACTGTATGTATGTGTATATATTTATTCACACTGCAATGGGTATATACCCGGTGCCAGTGGTAACTAATTACACTCAATAAGTACAATAATAAACTTATTAATTAAAAATACAATTAATAATACTACTAATAATTAATACTAATAATAATAACAATAATAATAATAACAACAACAACAACAGGGAATATACTAAATTAAATGAAACGATCACTTAAAATTACATTTGAAATATTCTAATTTGTATCTTAAAACTAAGATCGAACTAAAACGAAAGAGTATAAGTTCATATCTGCACAAGTACCTCTCAACATTACACTCATTTCGCTGTCAACTCACTCACTGCACTGGAACTACGACACATTTCACTGATTCTATCCTGATTTCACTAACACTTCAAAAACATTTCACTGTTCAAATTCTTTGCACTGCCACTATAAACTATAAAGCTTCACTGACAGGAACACGTTTCACTTACACAGCACACTTCACTGACACGACATACTTCTTCACTGATACAACACACTTCACTGACACAACATAATTCTTCACTGATACAACACTTCAATAACAACATATCATTTACACCCTTTAACTACTGTGTATAATTACCGTCTATTAGTAAGGTCCTTAAGCCTATTTTTAAATGCATTTTTGGTTATTGGTAAAGCCTTTAGTAAGTCTGCAGGTAAAGCATTCCAGTCCCTGATAGTACGATTGAGAAAAGAAAACTTTCCAGTGTCGTCCTCTGCCTTCTTTCCCTCAATTTATATGAGTGGTCGTTCCTTGAAGAGTAATTTGGCGGCTGCAACCTATTTTTTATTTCTCTCCAGGCAGGCTCACCTCTGTATGTTTTGAACAGTGCGCATAATCGAATTCGCGTTCTCCTGTCCGTGAGTGTGTCCCATTTTAATGGTGAATTTTTCCGACAACACTTAAGAGCCCGTATAATCCGACAGACGTAAACGAATAATAGTACATTATGCAGCGAGCCTATAATGGTAGTAATTAAGACGCGAGTATCTTTGTTTATGAAACTGACCTGAATTGTGAGATGTGCGCAGACGCGAAAGTATTGATTTTTTCCGAGTCACGACTGTCATTGACCTTGATATAATCTAGAGAATAACATGAACATTAGGCTTGATATAACCTGGAAATTGATTTAGAATTGAAAAACGAGATCACAAATTGAATTTATTTGAATATTATTTACAATTAACGCTAATTATTATAGTAACAGAACATAACCTTCTGCGACAGTATTGGATTTCCAGCCTCCGTGACTTTTCGCTAATTGTCTTTCGATTGCATATCCGAGCATAATAATCGATACTTGCGGTTTTATAATGGTACAAAGGTGATTTCTCATTGGCTGAACAACTGAATTATAATGAATAGGTGTACTTTAATGAGGTGCAGTAAAGGGCTACTATCAGATGTATAATTACTACATTTCGGCATGGTCGAGCATAATAGTAATATACGTTACAAGAGCGGTATGTTGACGTTTTCATGGTCGAGGAAAAGATTGAAAAAGCGAAACGTAGTTGAGCTTTTTTAATTTCCGAGAACATGAAAACAAACATACCGCTCGTGTATCGTACATTATTTTGTGCGAAGATCGTTTATTACATACCTGAAAGACGAATTTCTAATTAGTTGCAATGAAATCTCCATCTTGGTTTCTGTTTAATGACGGCAACTTCGGAACACCAAAATATCTTTCTTCAACATTGTTGCTATAAAATGTTTTCTGTGTTTACTATACTCCAGCAGGCCGTGATATACGTCTGTCTTTTTTTCCCCCCAGTCTATAAATGCGAACTTAAAACAAACGGTAAGGTTATGTAATAATTTATTTTTCATTTTAATATTTTAACAATATTATTTATATAACATATTGCAGTAATAACATCGACATCTGGAATCTTGTTGATTTTTTCGCGGCTTCCTTAATGTTACTTGTATCAGGAATGCAATAAGTTTCGTGGAGTAGTAGAC
Organism: Periplaneta americana; assembly: GCF_040183065.1. NCBI lineage: Eukaryota > Metazoa > Arthropoda > Insecta > Blattodea > Blattidae > Periplaneta > Periplaneta americana. The sequence goes on from NC_091130.1 coordinate 24,748,433, forward strand.
TTTACTTAATTTTTGCAAATATTTAAAAACAATAATTAACATTGCAATTTAGGTGAAATTGCAGTGGTAAGTTTCCAATTTATAATTATTACTATGTTAAACGTCTCTAAAAATAATATGTTAAAAGCCTAAAGCAGTAAAATGAATGTCATGCTTAAGCGGTAAGAAGAGGGAAATTGTTATGTGTGTTACGTTGGGAATACTGAATGTGGTATTTCACACTTACCGCGTATTGGTTCTGTGCGGAAAACAAGCAAATACTCACGATCTCGCACAAAGTAATTTAATATACAAAAAATAAAAATTATGACTTTTGCGCTAAGAAATAGGCCTACAACAAAAACAAAATTCGTTTAAATTATAAAATTCGAGAAAGAGTGAATGAACTTAATTATTTCGGATATAATCTAGCTTTTAAAGACGAAAATAATATTTAAAAACAAATAATGAATACAGAAAAATAATGGGTATTATCACAGATATAGTTCAATAGTTTAAATTACATGTCTAAAAACAATATGTATAGACAAGGTCAGTTAAAATGGGACAATTACAAAGAGATGTACAAATTTGTCAAGATTATAAAACGGATCTAAAATTAACCAACTAGAGGTATGAAATTTGATAAAAGCACTGTTGCCCCATAGCAATATTCCATAGGTAAGAGTACTTTGAAAGTAAGCAAAATAAGCATCACGAATATAGTTTTCAGGTACAACCGTTTTTAATCTCCTAAGGAGAAACAAAGTTCTTGAAAGTTTAGTAGAAATATGATCAATATGACTTTCCCATGCCAACTTGGAATCAACAATACTACTTAACATATTAAACTAACTTTGTGCATGATCGGTCTTCTTTAGAGTAAAAATCACACGTTCAGTTTTAGCTGGGTTCAACAAAAAAACATTTGCATTAAACCAAACTTCAGCATCTCTTAAATTATGCTGAGCAAAGCTTTTCAAATAGTTAATATCATTATGGTTAATTAAAAAATTAGTATCATCCGGGTACAGTACAGTACCAGCATTTATATTATAGGCTAGGTCATTAGTAGCTAGCAAAAACAATATCGGACCCAATACAGATCTCTGAGGAATTCCAAAATAATAATTCATAAAATCAGATTGTTTACAATTAAACGAAACAACTTGTTTGCGATCTGATAAGTAAGATTAAAAAGTCATCAATTCACTTCCTATGATATCCAAATGACTTAATTTAGTAAAAAAAATACTATGATCAACACAATCAAAAGCCTTCCTTAAGTCACAAAAGGTTGCTTGAAAATAAACATTATTTGGCTTTATTAGCAGTAGAGGAGACGATACTAAGGAATATGCTACTGGAGCTAAATGACAGCTGTGAGCAGTATGGGATGAAGATAAATGTAAACAAGACGAAGACCGTGGTCATAGAAAGAAAAATAAAGAAGGTAAACTTGCGAATTCTAAATGAGGCAGTAGAGCAAGTGGACAGCTTCAAATACTTGGGATATACTATAAGCAGTAACATGAGCTGCAGCCAGGATGCCAAAAGGAGGATAGCAATGGCCAAGGAAGAAATATAATTCCTCGTTGCCGTTGCTAACGAGTGGTGTGACATAACTTGCCGTTGCTAAGCAAGTGACGTAACATAATTCGCCGTTGCTATGCAATAGTGTAACGTAGCCCGTCTTTGCTAAGCAATAGTGTGGCGTCTGATGTTGAACTCTTTTTCCACGTAAACCTCGAACATAAACGTTGTATGTTAAAACCGTCCCACGTAGCCATTTTTACATCATTTTGTCGAATCCATACCAGAGTCGAAGTTCCTTTCTTATATCTCAGCTTTAAAAGATGATTCAATTCAGGTTGTTTCGTTCCAGAAAATTAAACAATGAAAGGTAAGACCACTGGCAGTATGATAAAGAATAAAACTCTTCTAAAACGTAGCCTACAGAATTTACAATGTGAAAGTATGTGTCATTCACATGGCATCAAATTTTTTTTCATTATTTCATTTCAGACCACAGTGAACAGGGTCTCGATCAAAGGACACACAGACAAACGCATTGCGATGTTTACAAGAGCGGAAAATGTCTGAAAGCTGAACAGGCATGCAATCAGACCAGCACCGGGATAAAAATAAGACGATCGAGTTCTACATTAGGCCTATAGCGAGCCTATCTTTTTGTATTTCCATGGCAACTTCCGCATCATTGGCATTTTAACAAGCTGTAAGTTCTTTTCATAACTGAGAGCAGAACAAGTGACTGAGAGGGAGCGAAATCCCTGCTTTGTTTTGAGCTAACATAACCGGTTTTCACTTCAATAAATTTTCAGCTGCAGTTTGTCACTAATTATTCCCGCTCCTTTGCAATTAGTTCTACCAGTTTACGTAATTAATGGAGTTAAAAACCTTTGCTTCTTTCCTTTGCCTTTGGATTTATGTGACAATACGGTACAACCATCTAGAGCAATATTTTTTACTTCAAGATGATTTAGGTAATAAGCTAACTGCATAGCAACTAAATCTAGAAAAAGTAATTACAAAACTTACTTATTCATTCAAAGCAACTGGACAAAAAATGACTCCACTATCTTAGAAACTATGGGCGTCTTGCACATATTGCACACTATTTCTCACAGACCATAACTATGTGACAAGTGGAGTTTTGAAGTTAACTTTCCATTTTGTGTCGTTTCCTCTGTGAACATGAAGTATTATATTTTATTAACATATTGTTGTAACTTTAAGGCTATGGAACTGTGAAATTTGTAACTTCTACATTTTTACACCAATTAATCCGAAACTTCTGCCACATATGAAGGGTTCAGAGCCATAGTGGGCCAAGCGACATTTATTAAAAACGCAGAAAGCAATGGTTAATGTTAAGTTTAATGAAGATTGACATATCATTTAGTTTTAATGCGTATACTTTATATTACTTGCTATGTGTTTCCATTGAATTATGGTAATAACTTCGTTTTAACCTCTGTTTTCTACGGTTTTAGTAAATGGCGCTTGGCCCACTATAGTTCTGAACCCTTCATATTTCTTACAATGTGAACATGCAATACACAAATTTTCACTTTGACATTCCAATTAGTTTACTTATAATTAAATTTTGTTGTTTCTTTTAATATTGAATTATAATTTGCCCAATTTTCAAACTTTACATAATTTTTCTTCAAATTTATATTTAATTTATTCCTCATATATTATGTAAAATACGACACATGCTTTCCATATTTTTTCCAATTCCTTTTTGAGCAAAAAAATATTTACCCTTTTAGTTCTTAATTTTTCAGTTTTTTAAAACTTATCACATCGCCAACACATGAATACTGAGGAGAGCTGTTTGTGAGTTGCAGAAAATGTTTCCGGATAGTGGCGGAAAATTTCGGCAAGATTTAGTTCTTTGCTACACTTGAAAGAAAATTAAGAAATTCTTCAGTGATAACAATGTTCGTGGGCTTGAATGGTCAGAGAATTCTACTGATATTAATCCCATAGAAAATATGTGGGCTATTTGCAAAAAGATACTTGCACACTTTGACTATTTCACAAAAGAACTCATAACATCTTTAATTCAAGAGTAGTTACATGATGATGAAGTTAAAAATGTCTGGTCCAAGCTAGTAGAGTCAATATAAAATCGTGTAATGAAACTTAGACAGGAGGACATGGTAACTATTAAGAAAAAATAAATGTAAGTAATTGAATTATAAATGCATTAAAGAGTGTAAAATCTTGTGTTATTGTCCTGTTCCGATTAATTCGCATGGGGCTGTACATGAACTCTGGATTGAACTAAAATCATTGTAGTAGAACAGCGGTGACCAAAACTCGAAAGGCAGTGATTACACGTGAGAGACAGTCTAAGAAGTAAGTAGACGGGGGAGAAGTACATGATATGAAAACTACAACCAGTGGTGGTTCGTGCACTAACATTAATTTCTTTATCAACCCCGCGAATAAAAATAGCAAGTTTTGCTGTATCAGTAATGTCACTGCTGTCATCAAAAACCAATAAAAAGTATATATACAAATTTTCTTGCTTTTTTTTTTTTTAATATTTCTCGATGAACACAATCAGAAATTTCCAGAATTCTCTTCTGGATATTTAGTCGAGAAATGAGCAGTTTTTCAAAATTAATTAACAACTTCCATTGGACAAATTTTTACAGCCAACTTTATCATTATGCTTTTATAAAACTCTCCTTCGTTGGAAGGCTTAAGAGAACGAGCTATTTCGTTCGTCTCTAGATAGTGGCAAGTCGACTCAGACGAGCCGACTCGACTCGGACGGACTGACTCGACACGGACGAACTGACTCGACTCGGACGGACTGACTCGACTCAGACGGACTGACTCGACTCGGATAGGACTGACTCGACACGGACGAAATGACTCGACTCGGACGGACTGACTCGACACGGACGAACTGACTCGACAAGGGCGAAGTGACTCAACTCGGACGAATTAACTCGACTCGGATCGGACTGACTCGACTCGGATAGGAATGACTCGACTCGGATAGGACTGACTCGACTCGGATAGGAATGACTCGACTCGGACGGACTGACTCGACTCGGACGGACTGACTTGACTCGGACGGACTAACTCGACTCAGATCGGACTGACTCGACTCGGACGGTCTGACTCGACTCGGATAGGACTGACTCAACTCGGACGGACTGACTCGACTCGGATCGGACTGACTCGACTCGGATCGGACTGACTCGACTCGGACGGACTGACTCGACTCGGACGGACTGACTCGACTCGGACGGACTAACTCGACTCAGATCGTACTGACTCGACTCGGATCGGACTGACTCGACATAGACGGACCGACTCGACTCGGACGGACCGACTCGACTCTGACGAACTGACTTGACTCTGCTGAACAGACTCGACTCAGATAAACTGACTCATCTAAGATATACTGACTCGACTCAGACGAACTGACTAAATGAAATGAATTGAATAGACTGATTTCATTTTCACTAAACTGAACCGACCTAGTTACAATGAAGTAACGTTATTAGACTGGATTGTACTGAATTGGGATGGTTGAACTAATCGATTGGATCGAACTGAACTGATATTAATTTCAATGAACTGAACTGGATGAATTAACTGGACTGATATTGTTATAATTTTATTAACTAAGCGAACAGACTGTCTGAACCTACCGAACTGAACTGACGGTACTGACTGACATCAGAAATCACTTTTTCTGTAACAGGAACGAAGAGAACGTTAATATACAACATTCAATTATTTCGAAATTTAGACTTCGTAATAACAGTAATTATTGTATGTAAGCCAATCACAGGGTCTTCTACCCTAAAGCCGCTCTGCTCGCGTGCCACAGGTTGTCAACTCGGGAAGCCTGAAGGAATGACGAGGCCCAGCACGTAAAGACAAATCGTCGATGGGCGTGGCAGGTATGGCTTTCAATGCTGTTAGCACCAAATTAATGAGCCCGCGACAGGTGTCGCAAGTGTCCCCAGCTGCCGGACACCTGCAAGAGGTCTATTAGTGTCGAATCTGTTTCGTTCGCTGGATGCTGACAGTAACTGCGGGGCCCACCACCATGCAGACATCGTAACCTCGAGGAATTTATTGGGAGCGCCCGTTGCTCGCATACAGATGGGACTCGTCGGCTAAAGGAAGATACTGTTATCGGTTTACGTACCAATTTACTTATAGACTTATGTAACATTGTTTGATATACATTATTTGATCGTTCAATCATTGATTTTATATGTTTAGTTACTTATTCCCTAACAGCTGTTCATTTGTTTATGTATTAAATATTTATACCAGGCCTGCACAAGGTTTGCGCTCTCTGAGCCGGCTCACAGCTCATGAGCGGAATGCAGATATTAGCTGCGCTCTGTATAAGGGTGGACTGGAAGAAGGTGTGATCTCGTACAAAATGTAGGCCTACACAAAAGGAAGTACTATTACGAGCGCTTATGAAATGAGTTCCCGTTCAGTGTTTGCAAAATTATTTTGGACTATTATTAATTAATAAAGAAATATTTATTTTACAGAAGTAATAGAAATTCTATATAGCTACTTAAATGTACAATATCATTTTGTTATATTTTTATTTATCAGTACATCAAAACGAGGTTTTATGATGTTGGCAGCTGAAAGGAAAAGTAGCCTACTGATCATAATGAAACATTAGTTACAGATGTTCGATGTCTGCCTTTATTAAAGTTGATTATAGAAAACAGTTGCTGGCAAATATAAATGCTGAGCCAAACATAGCAATCATTTTCACAGCCAGCCTATGTAGTCGTGGATATTATTGCTAATGTTTAGTTTTGTGAAACTCAACCAGGCTAGTAGTATTATTCAAACGATCTTTAGCCCTTAGGTCACATTGAAGATCAATAAGTTCGAGCTGTAAATCGTTAAATGTTAAATGTTATGTTCCGTCATTTAGATTCCTCCATACTGTACTGTATCAGTAGGTAAGCAACGTGAAACAGTTACTGAGAATAGGCCTACACACTGCACTCCACTAGATAGCTGAGTGGTCGTTTCCCTCTCCTCTACCTAAAGTAAGTATATGTCATTCTGACGTATCTTCCTCTCCGTTTCGGCGAGCGGTAAACACCGCTCTCCCGCTCCGAAGGAGCGCGCGCGCTCGTCGAGCGCTATTTGTGCAGGCCTGATTTATACTTTCTTATTACTGGTTTTTAAGGAACCCGGAGGTTCATTGCCGCTCTCACATAAGCCCGCCATCGGTTCCTATCCTGAGCAAGATTAATCCAGTCTCCATCATCATATCCCACCTCCCTCAAATCCATTTTAATATCATCCTCCCGCCTGCGTCTCGGCCTCCCTAAAGGTCTTTTTCCCTCCGGCCTCCCAACTAACACTATATATGCATTTCTGGAGTCGCCAATACGTGCTACATGCCCTGCCCATCTCCAACGTCTGGATTTAATTTCCTAATTATGTCAGGTGAAGAGTACAATACGTGTAGTTCTGTGTTGTGTAACTTTCTCCATTCTCCTGTAACTTCATCCCTCTTAGTCCCAAATATTTTCTTAAGAATCTTATTCTCAAACACCCTTAATCTTATTCGAATTTTAATTTATTTCATGCATTTGTCCACACAATAATAAATTTTTACAATTTAATAATTAACATTTATTTCATAATTAACTCACATGTATTTAAATATTAATATTCCTTATTAATTTAATATTTATTCAACATTTGTGAATTTAATAAATTATATTTATGTATTAAAATTTAAAAAACTCATTTGGTGACTTACTTATAAATTAACATTTATTTAAATTGTTATTTACATAACTTATTCGTATGTAAATATTTATCAGTAAATCTACTGACATGAGCCTGTCGCATTTAAGCACACTTAAATGCCATCGACCTGACCCGGGATCGAACCCGCAACCTTGGGCATAGAAGGCCAGCCTTTACTTATATATTTATGCATTTTAAAGTCTGAGTATTAATATTTTGTATTTATTCCCTGCTTTATATTTATAAATAAGTTAATTAAATAAATAAATTCATTCATTTCTTATAATTTTTATATTCACATATTTCTATTTCTACTCTCATTTATTTATTAACAATCAATTCTATGGCCGGGAGGAAAAAGATCTTAAGTAAAAATTTTATACTTTTCAGGAAAGCAGTAGAAAGATTGAAATTGGTGTCAATTATAGAGTTTTTTTTTTAATTAAGAGGGTTTTCCTAGATATTATTTGTTTATATTTCTTCTAAAATAGATAATGTTGCTCATTTAACATTTTTCTTGATTATTTCCAAAAATAGCCACACTTAAGCCCTTTTAAGACTAGAAGGGCCGTATTCATAAACATTTTTAGCGCGGGTTTCCGGTGGATGATCAGCGTTTTTCGTATTCATAAACCAGTGTTAGCGATAGGATATGATTTGAATTCTGTACTAGTAACCAGTGGATAGCCGGGGCTAGCTTAGTACGCTCGTAGCGCGTGCTGCGAAATGTCTATGAATTAGCACCCGAAGGGACTATTAAACATAAGAACTTTTTCATGTCAAAATAATGATAAATGTAAATTATTAGGAATGCAAAATGGGTCTTAAACAATTATAGGACTGTTTACCCTGGTGCTTAAAGTTTTAAAAAGAAAGGGCATCAGTATGTGATAAAATGGCTAAAATACAAGTTAGACCTTTTTAATAGGGAAGCATGGAAAATAAACATGTGATGGTTTGTAAGGAATAAAGTATTAAATATACTTAAGTCCATTATTCTGTGTGGCTCGATTCAAAAAGTACTTAGGACATTTGGCAACGCTCTATAAATCCAGTCAGGAGTCTTATTTGACTTTAGCCGTTTTATCAGATTGTAAAGAATTGTTTCCGCTTTCAGAATATGTAAAAATCTCATTTTCACAAAAAATTGACTTAAGACCTTTTTCCTCCCGGCCACAGAATTCATTCGGTTAATTATATACTCATTCTAAAATTAATTTTTACGTAGGTCTACATACAAATTTCTCGTACTGATTTTTTATTTCTTTACTTCTTTACTTATTTTCATTATTTAATAAAATAATTGCTTCTTTAATTACATTTTAGTCCCTTATTTAATTATTTCTTCAGTCACCTTTATTTATAACTTCATTAATTTTGTTCTTAACAATGTTGCTGAAACGCAAGGGTTTGCATCTAATCTACGACTTGCAGGCCTACATGCAAAATTGAATATAACAGAAAATATCAGAGAAAGCGGGGAAAAGTTAATATAGAAAAGGAAGAAAGTAAAGTGAAATGTTATGAATGAAAAAGAGAAACAATTATAATGAAATTAAGAAGAAAAACTGTATAGAGTATAAAGAGTAAAATCTACAGGGTGTTTCCGGGCTAGTGTTATTAACTTTCAGGGATGATGGGGAAGGGCACATGTATCAAATTGATATAAGGAACCCTGCTCCAGAAAGACTGAGTCGAAAGTTATAAGCAAAAATAGTTGTATGGAAATGAAATAATTTTATTCCTCTGTACACCTTATTTATCTGTACATCTTACACATACTGTATTCATCTGACGTTGTTTACGTTGTCTACTCACAGTATTCTATTCAGTGCGCTGTCTGAGGGCTGGGGACAGGAAACTACACTAAAGCAATGCAGACAGCATAATGTGTAACGGACATGGTCGGTCCTGATATGCACGTCTGTAGGCAGCAGTGTATGTGTACAAGTTGCAGTGTCCAGTCGATCAGTCCTAGTGAAATGGAGGAGTACACGGGAGTGGAATATGCAGACCTGATTTTCGAATACGGATGAGCCAATGGGGACAGTAGACAAGCTCACAGATTTTATCGGGGCAAGTACCCACGTAGGAGACATCCGGCCCATACCATCTTTCCACGACTGTTCCAAAAGTTAAGGGAAGGAGGGCACGTGGTGCCAAATCACAATTCCATTTCCACACAACCATTTTTGCTTATAACTTTCTACTTAGTCATTTCCGGACCAGGGTTCCTTATCTCAAATTGATACATGTGCCCTTCGCCATCATCCCTGAAAGTTTGTAACACCAGCCCGGAAACATCCTGTATATGGAAATGGTGCACTTATGGGTAAATGTAGAAAGATAGGAAGAATGGAAAGAATGGCAAGAAGAACTGGATCGATTTGTTATTAATAGGCCTAATGTTGTTATATAATTAAACATAGTGACGGATGGGAAAAAAGGAAAGAACTAAAGTAAACCAAAAGAAATTAAAGAAACAGCTAATGAAGAAGAATTAGAAAGTGGCAAAGATGGCAAAAAGGATGAGTAACAAAAGGTTAGGAAAAAATTAACAAATAAAATAGGAAAACAGAAAGAATGAAGGATGGGAAGAGGTTAGTGGCGGCTGATTGACTGAGGCAAGTGAGGCCGGGCCTCAGTCACTTGGCTTAACTGAAATCAAATTTTGTGTTTTTATATAATGTATTAGTTATTTGAATGAAGCATATATCGCTGTAGAAGCATTTGAAAACTTTGTGATTTATATAGACCTCTTTTGCAGTAAAATTTGTTCCTGAGGCCAGGATCGCTCGTGCCGGGTCTGGTTTCTGCATTTCCTGTCTTTTCGCGGGCTTTGAGTTTGCGCTTAAAACGTTGTAGCTGAGGCACAATTCGTCAGACCTCGTGGCCTGGTCAGGTTTCACTTCTCACATCCATGGGCCGGCCTCATGGGTAGAGTGGGGTGGGAATAGCAGTGGTGACTTGTCTTCCTAAATAGGCCATAAATAACAAAATTCCAGCTCTTTGGCCCCTTATGTCTTAGTTTATGACTTAAGCGAGGTGTACTTCGTAGTACAGTAGTGAATCTGGGCCAATGTTGTTATGTATTTCGGGAAAATATAAACAGAAACAAATGCGAGAAATAATGCTGGTGTAGTTAATTCATTGTTAGAGTGTCCTTTTTTCGAGAAGAAATAATACTGAAAGAAAGGAAGTTTTAAATAAAGAGAGGGTCTACCGAGATACCTACGACATCGCTGACAATTTTTCTGACAGAGTTTCTATTGGATCCTGGTATGGGCAACATAAATTGTTAAGTGGTAATGTGGTGCAAAATAAACTTCTCTTGGCCTTGTTTTTTGCTGTCAAAGGAAAATAATAAAAAGAAAAGAAAGGGGAATTTCAACACATAATATTGCTTCATCACACTGAAACAATCACTGAAACTCTCAGCATAACTGCTTATGAGTGAAATTATTTTACATTAATAGTAATAATAATAATAATAATAATAATAATAATAATAATAATAATACAGTAATAATGATATTAATAATATAATAACAATAATAATTAATATCATAAATAAACATTTCCTGTCAGAGACACTTAAACTAGTTTCATCTGGCCTCACCGAGGATTTCGATCACCGGCCGCTACTGGAAGAGGTAAAGAAATAAAAGAAAGGAGAATAAAACAAAAGGAATAAGAAAGAAGGCAGAAACCCAAAGGACAGAGAAGAAGAGACAAAAGAAGAAGAACGAATTATAAATATAGAAGAATAAGGAAACAAGTGAGGAAAAGTAAAGAATTAAATGAAAAGAAAGTAATAAAAAAAAAGGGAAACACGAAACTAGAGAGTAAGCAAATCCTGAGTCTAGCAACCTGCCAGAAGACGAAGTATGTAATGAATGTAAAAGCTAAGTCGACAACTGGGAGGCGCTTCATTGTTTGAGGGAGATGCTGTGCGATGTTGCCTAGCTGCTCGGGGGAAACATCGAGCAACACACACGAGGAGGAAGCGGCCGAAAGAGAAAGAAAACATCATTAAATATTATGCTTCTTATGCTACCACAACGCGTGTTTCGCTCCAGGGGCCACCATCCGGGAGGCGGCCGAGCACAGCGTTGCTGAAAGTAGCTTACGGCTGCAAGAGTTCTTTACCGCGGCACTAGCTGGGATACAAGTTCTCAAAAGAGCGTTGTCACTAGTCAGTATTTGAGAGATCCCTGGTTCGAATTATGAGATTGCTTAATTTAAATAGATCGCGGGTGATTCACAAGTGATGGTAAGGAAAATAAATATTTTAATTGCAATATTGAAGGATTCAGACAAAACTGATTAAAAATGCTTAGAATTTAGTTTAGAAATTTATTAACAAGGACCTATAGTAAAAGAAGCAGTAATCAAGATCTGGGCCTGTGAACTTATGTCGGTGTTAGGAAGGTCTAGTTCAGCGCCGGGCATGAGAGCGGCTCCGTGTAGCCGGCCAGAGCTGCTCTCGCTCCATAAGACACTTGAATTCCAAGCCAGAGCAGAACGCTCACGCAGTGGCGGACTACATTACAGCTACCTTCCCTGCATTAATATAACAAGAGCCACGGTTGTTCTAGTCATTCAGTCTGTCAGTACATAATAGTTTATAAGGATATTATATCAATCCATTGTACAGTGCAGACTTTATAACACTCATTAATTTAATGAAATAAACTTGGCTCTAAACACATATACACATGCACGCACATATCATTAGGCTATATGCACAATACTTTAATAATTACATAATTGTATTAATAATATAAACATATGTAATAAAGAATTTAAATCAGAAATTTACTGTCCTTGTAAATTTAACGTTATACCACACCGTACATGAGCCTGGCTCTTACAGTAGTGGCTAGAAACACTTTTGTTTTATAAATTTAATTTGTACTCACTAGCTAGCTAGTTAAATAAATAAAATAAACACAATAACAAAATTAATAATAAACATTCTCTTACACCTTTTTTTGTATGAATAAACTATTTCAACAAAATCGTACTTCTATCAATCTGAAATCAATAAATATTTGCTATTGAAACAAAACTTTTTCAAACTCAATGACCAAAATAACTATGTGGTGTTTTCCGAGACTTATGAGATCGTTTCATTTGCACAAGTCGTTCAAATGTTTGGAACAAATGAATTAGCCATGTTCAAAATATAATTTAGGTTTTCGTCTGACATAAAGCTTCTCTGGCGGGTGCATCTTCAAAGTTCGCCATCCTACTGCAGAGTCAAACACTGCAATGACAGCGAGTGACGTACAATATGCAAGCGTCACACCGCTCGGGAGAATTGCTCTTTAAAGTAAACAGCGCTCATTTCACGCGCTCAGAATCACGTAATGTGTCCAGCCCTGGTCTAGTTAACAGTGTTGTAAAAAAAAATGACGGAAAAAATTACGATACGAGATTAAATAAAAACAAAGTAGAAAATGAGCGAGTAAAGAAAGAACGAAGTAGAAACCAAATATTTACAAAAATATATAGAAGAAACAAGGAAGGAAGTAAATAAGAGCGAAGCAAAGAAATACAGAGAAGAGAAAAGAAGAGAAAGAACGAGAACAGAGGAGAAAAATGAGAGAGAGAAAGGAATAAAGAAAGTGAGGTCAGATTAACAGAGGCACAGAGCTGGGAAGGAAATAAGAAAGAAAAAGTGAAAAGGTAAGAAGTAAAGAAAGAGAGAACAAGAGAAGAAACTGGTGGAGAAAAGAAGTAAGAAAGAGAGATGAACGGTGATAAGGAAAGAGAAAAAAAAACAAATAGAAAATGAAAAAAGACAGGAATAAGAATAGATTAATGGAAGAAAAATTAAAATTTGATGAAGTAGACTAAAGAATATAGAAACAAGAGAAAGAGAATAAGGTCAGAAAGACGAAAGAATTTCAGGTAGTAAAGGAGAAAAAATGGAAAAAAGTTAATGTTATTGAAGAAAGAGACAAGTGAACAAGAAAATTGGGAAAGAATGATAAAGGAGAAAAAATATTGAAGAAAAAGAAGAACTGAAAGAAAAGATGAAAAATAAAAGAATGTGTAAATAATATAAAAATGAATAAAGGAAATTGTTGATAAAAGTAATTAGAAGGTAATAAAGAGAAAAAAAGGAAGGACTGATAGTAAGAAACATAGGAAAAGATATGGAGGATAAAACAAAAAGGTGAAAAAAATGGCAGAAAGAAAGATGAAAATGAGAAGAGAGGAAAGAACAAATAGTATAAGATAATAAAAGAAAAGAATAAGTATAAAGTAATGGAAGAAAATTATGGAAGGAAAACAAAGCAGAGAGAGAAGAAATAACTGGAAGATAAAATGAGGAAGATGGAAAAAATGAGGAAATAATGAGAAAACAATTAATGAAAAGTGAATGGCACAGAAATAAAGACATAAACACTAATAACAAAAACAGAAAAGACAGTGAAGAAGAAATAATAATTTAATGAAAAAATAAAAGTACAGGAATGTGTAAGCAATATAAAAATGAAGGGTAAATTATTGTTAATATCAATTAGAAAGTTAAGAAAGAAAGCAAGTAAAAGAAAGATAGAAAGAAAGGAAGAAAAGAAGAAAGAGAGGTAGAAAAAAGAAATAAAGGGAAAAATAAAAAAGAAAGACAAAAGAATGAATGAAAAAAGAAAGAAGGAAAGATAAGATGGAACGAAGGAAGAAAATATGGGGATAGAAAAGGATAAAGAATTGCAGAAGAAAAGGTGGAAAACGGTGAAAAATGAGATATAGACAAATAGGAGAAGAGAATAAAAGGAAATAAAAAAGAAATAATGGAAGAAAAAATTAAAGAAAAACGAAGCAAAGAAGTAAAAATAAATGACAGTATAAAGTGAGAAGGACGGAAGAAAATTAGGAAGTATAGGAATAAAATAAGGAAAAGTAAATGCAGTGAAAGAAGAAAGAAGAAAGCAAAGAAGTAAATCGGGAAACAATGGTAAAATAAGAAAAAAATTGAAGAAGAATTGAAAGACAATATAAAAAGCATATAAAAATTAAAACGGAACAATTTATACATAAAAGAAAAGGAAAAAGAAAGAAAGAAATTAAGAAAGGAAGATGGAAGGAAAGAAGGTAGAATAGTGGACAAGAAATAACTGGAAATTTAGCAATAGGGAAGAAATGAGATGAAGAAAAGGAAAATGGTGACGAGAAAGTGTGATGAAAGTAAGATGGAAATATGAAAGTAAGAAAAAGAGTAAGATACCAAGGAAAGAATGGGCTAAAAGAGGAAACAAATAGAATAAGAAAGAAAGAAATGAAGAGAAATGTACCTAAGAGAGAAACGAGAATGAAATAATGAAAGATAGAAAAACATTAATTAAATAAAATGAAGTTTCCGACGCTGTTTTGAGTTGACGATGGAGTAATGTAGGAACGAGGGAAGGAAAAGAAACCGTGCCTCACAGCTGCAGGAATTGACTTGGTCGAAAGACTTGCCACCCCTGCTTCGCACACACTGCGCTCTGAAGGATGCTGGCCCCTAAGCTATTCCTTCAAATATTTTGCCATGTTTCTCCTGGAACAAGTTTATAGTATACCTACATATGAATTTCTGCGTTTCCTTACGTGATTTAAAATTACCGTTCTCTTTTCCCTCACTCCCTCTCGACTCTCCTACATTTTTTTTTTATAAAATGTAATTAAAATTATTACAAGCCGGTGCCGCGTAATGTATTCCAGAGATGTACAAGGAAGATAATGACGACATCTCTCCTGGCTTGGATTTAACATCATCTAGAAGGCGAAACTGAAAGGGGAGAGCTTTTATTTTACTTTCCACTCGTGCCAGGTATGCAGAAAAATTATTTCCCGATTTTAAAAGAACTACACGTGTCGACTACTACAAAAAATTGTTTTGGATATGCCCTCTGTCTGTCTGTGTCATTTTTTTGTCAAAACTTGTTTCCTGTACTATCCCTTTGCCTTGCGTGTCTTAGTATCCCGTATAATTACGAGGCGCATCCAGAAAGTAAGTTTCCCGATTTTTTCCTCTTGAAAGTAAACGTAATTAGCCGTGTCAATTGCGCATGCGTAACAGATCTATGACGTATCAATCATATGCCAGCCGGACAGGACCCGCCTGGTGCCAGTAGCGTGGCAGCAGTGGTCCGAAATGGAAGCTCTTATTCCTTCTCCCGCCGCCTGCGAGGTTCGGTCGGTGATAAAGTTCTTTAATGCACAAAGCATGGCGCCAATTGAAATTCATCGGCAGCTCTGTCAGGTCTATGGGCCGAACATCATGAGTAAGCAGATGGTGCGTCGCTGGTGTAGTCAGTTTTCCGAAGGTCGTCAAAGTGTCCATGATGAAGAGCGCAGTGGGCGACCGTCCCTCATCAATGATGATCATGTTGAGTTGGTGCGGCAGTGCATCAAGGAGAACCGCCGCTTCACGATTACGAGCTGAGCAGTCATTTTCCGCAGATATCGCGATCCTTGTTGCATGAGATTGTCACTAAGCACCTACTGTTCAAAAAAGTGTGTGCCAGGTGGGTGCCGAAAAACCTGACACCCGAACACAAAATGCAACGTTTAGGAGCAGCACTGACATTTCTGCAACGGTATCACGATGACGGCGACGAGTTCCTCGACAGGATCGTCACGGGCGATGAGACTTGGATTTCGCACTTCACCCCGGAAACCAGGCAGCAGTCAATGCATTGGCGGCATAGTGGATCTCCGGTCAGGACGAAATTCAAACAGACGTTGTCGGTACGGAAAGTGATGTGCACGGTGTCCTGGGACAGGAAGGGCATTCTGCTCATTGACTTCCTTCCAAGAGGTGAAACAGTGAACGCTGACCGTTACTGTGAAACACTGCGAAAATTGCGACGTGCCATTCAAAACAAGAGGCGTGGAATGCTTACTGCAGGTGTTGTGCTCCTCCATGACAATGCTCGTCCACATACGGCTCGGCGCACAGCAGCTGTTTTGACGGAATTTGGCTGGGAGTTGTTTGATCATCCACCCTACAGTCCTGATCTTGCTCCCAGCGATTTTCACGTTTTCTTGCACCTCAAGAAATTCCTGTCCTCCGGTGAGCGTTTTGGCAACGACGAAGAGCTGAAGACGTCTGTCACACGCTGGTTCCATCCACAGGCGGCAGAGTTCTACGACAGAGGGATACAAAAATTTATCCCACGATACGACAAGTGTCTCAATTCTGGTGGTGGCTATGATGAAAAATAGCTGAAACATTGCTGTACCTGTTGCCAATAAATGTTTTCCTGAAAGTTTGTGTTCTTTTATTAAAAAAAAAATAGGGAAACTTACTTTCTGGATGCGCCTCGTATACGCAAAATATTCCTATTAAATACCTCTCGAAGTTTCGATTTTCCATTCATAAATTTATCGTGACATTATCTATGATAATTCAATGGAAAATAATTGTGCGGACCTAATAACCTGCGGGCGATACTAACTAACGGAATTTGTCTAACAGTTCTCCCAACTCTGTACGGACTCGATAAAAAAAAACTGTCCTCCATATAATCATATAAGGTTACCAAGGTAACCCGACTTTTATACGAGTCAAACACTACAATTTGACGTAATACCCACTAATTTCAAATCATAAAGCCATTATCAAAGATAATAAATCCTGAAACAAGCAAGTGCTTGCATTGGTTTCATAGAAACGAGCTTCGATATTATTGACAGATAAAACAACTACCTACTATAGACGACATTTCTGTTGACGTAACCCAGGCAACCACAGAGGGGAGGGGAGCAGTTTACTTGATATCGTATGCAGCAGTACTAATCAACGTTTCCTGTTTCTTGGAAAACAAAAAAAGTACGAATGCAGGTGGTTTAAAAGAGTTCACCTCCTTCTCCCCTCTACATCCGCCTCCTACCGACAAAAACAGGTGAAAAGTGAGACTTCTGGAAATAAAATTCAGTTCTATTTTCAAGTAAGCAGGTTTATGATACAATACTGAATAAAATTAGATAATGAATTGCAAGAGAAGTGCTCATTCTTATGGACATTGCAATTCGAGGCAACATTTTTACTCTCACAAGTAAGAAGAGAAAGTATTGTGATGCTCTCATTTTGTAACGCTAATCCAGACATGACGCCTTAGATCACGACGCTACGTAATTTATAAATTGTCCCGCGCCGTGGCGTCGTGATCTAAGGCATTCTGCCTAGGACTCCCGTTACGGAAAGCGCGCTGGTTCGAGTCCTCATGGGGAAAGAAATTTTCTCATGAAATTTCGGCCATTGTATGGGACCGGTGCCCATCCAACATCGTGATGCACTTGGGGAGCTACGATAAGTAGCGAAATCCGGTTGCGAATACTAGCTATAACGGCTGGGGGGATCATCGTGCTAACCACACGATATCTCCATTCTGGTTGGATGATCGTCCACCTCTGCTTCGGCATGTGGACGTGAGGCCAGCAGCCGGCGGGTCGGTCTAGGCCCTTGACGGGCTGTAGCTCCACGGATTATTATTAATTTATAAATTAAATCTAATATCTTTATTTCTAAGATTACAGATTGTGTGCAAGTCAGAAAATTAAAGGAACAACAAATGAACGAGTGAAAAGACGAGTAAACCACCGACCAAGAGTGAAAATAAGAACAAACGAATGATTGAAAGACAAACAAACGAACGAGTGAAACGCAAACAAACGAAAAATCGGAACAAACGAACACGAGTGAAAAGACGAACGAACAAATAAATACGAGTGAAAGTCAAATGAATAAATAAACGAGTGAAAGACGAACGAACGAACGAATGAGTGAAAGACAAACAAACGAACGAGATAAGGACGAACAAACGAACGAGATAAGGACGAACAAACGAACGAGTTTCGGACGAACAAACGAACGAGATAAGGACCAACAAACGAACGAGATAAGGACGAACAAGCGAACGAGTTTGAGACGAACAAATGAACGAGTTTGAGACGAACAAACGAATGAGTTTAAGACGGACAAACGAACGAGATAAGGACAAACAAACGAACGAGTTTGGGACGAACAAACGAACGAGATAAGGATCAACAAACGAACGAGATAAGGACGAACAAACGAACGAGTTTGAGACGAACAAACGAACGAGTTTGGGACGAACAAACGAACGAGTTTGAGACGAACAAACGAATGAGATAAGGACGAACAAACGAAAGAGTTTGAGACGAACATACGAACGAGATAAGGACGAACAAACGAACGAGTTTGAGACGAACATACGAACGAGATAAGGACGAACAAACGAACGAGCTTGAGACGAGCAAACGAACGAGATAAGGACGAACAAACGAACGAGCTTGAGATGAACAAACGAACGAGATAAGGACGAACGAACGAACGAACGAGTTTGAGACGAACAAACGAACGAGTTTGAGACGAACAAACGAACGAGCTTGAGACGAACAAACGAAAGAGATAAGGACGAACAAACGAACGAGTTTGAGACGAACAAACGAACGAGATAAAGACGAACAAACGAACGAGTTTGAGACGAACAAACAAACGACTGAAAGAACAAACGAACAAGGGTGAAAAAACAAAGGAACAAACAAACGAGTGAAAGGGCGATCGTTCATACAAATGAGTGAAAGGACAAAAGAACAAACTGACGGATAAAAGGACAGACGAACGTACGTACGAATGAAGGAATGATCAGTCGACTAAACCAATTGAAAAAGGAACTGAATGAATGAATGAATGAATGAATGAATCAATCAATCAATCAATCAATTAATCAATCAATCAATCAATTAGCATCAAATGAAACATTTGATATATCAATAAAACTATGACAATTGTATTATTATTATTATTATTATTATTATTATTATTATTATTATTATTATTATTATTATTATTTCAAGACGTAAGTGCAAGTTTGAACCAATAAATTATTGAGATTTGCGATAGATTAATTAGTTTAGGAAATTGTATATTTATTATGTAGAACTACATTTGTATATAGATCTTTTGTTAAATTATTAAGTTTTGTACTTTTTTGAACAATATCAATAAAGCTATCTATTATTATTATTATTATTATTATTATTATTATTATTATTATTATCATTATTATTGATATTAATCGAACTTAAATAAAAAAATAATGATTAAATAAAATGAAAAAAAAAGTAAAACCCGAATTTCTCCATACATATTAACCTAAATATAATTTAAATTCAGTAACTAATCATAAGCTTATAGAAATAATAATCATTAACAAAATTAATTATTAATTATTTATTAATTATTAATTTATTAATTATTTAATGAAATTAATGAATTGTAATAAAATGAATGTTTCACTGTTTCATTAATGAATAAATGAAAGAAAGAAAGAAAGAAAGAAAGAAAGAAAGAAAGAAAGAAAGAAAGGAAGAAAGAAAGAAAGAAAGAAAGAAAAAAAGAAAGAAAGAAAGAACGAATGAAAGAATGAAATAAAGAATACATAATTGTAATGAGCTAGAGGGAAAAATTAAGAGAAAGATAATCTGAAATGGTTCTATACAAATCTCTAATCCTTACAAGGGATTTTGGGACTTAGAGAGAGAGAGAAAGAAATAACTCGTCCGGCCTTAATTAAGGATGGCCACGAGGATCCGGAAATTAATAATAAAGAAATATAATCAATTAAATATGAATATTGTTATAAAAATAAAATGTAGTGTAATAATTAAGCACTACTGATTATCAATTATAAAATAAAATCTTAGAAGATGACTATAAAATTATACTTATAAATAAAATATTTTATTTAAAATTAGCATATCCTTAATGCAAGCGCTAAGTCTGTGGAATGCATCAGTCTGAACGGGGACGGACCTAGTAGTAAACGTCGATGCGTGTAAACAAATGCTATTCAAACATTGATATGGCCGCGCCTGATGACCAATACAACATCTATCTGCCTTCTGTCACATAACGCAGTGGAGGAGGGAAGGAGGCCAGATTTATAGCATCATAGTTTTCAGCGAGGAGAGCAGTAAGCAAAGCTTTCAGGTAATCCGCATCGGTAGACAAATATCGATTCGCATATATCGCCACTAGATGGCAGTAAAATCGCCCAAACCGACAGATGATGGGGATGGTTCGGCGCTCGCTCTATAGAGAAGCCTTAATTTACAGGGGTACCAAAACAAAAATTGACAGATAATCTGGCAATATATTCTCGTTATATTTTTTTACCTCTGCTAAAACTTTACAGAGGGGAAAAAAGTATGGAATATATATGTGGGAGAATTTTTATAAAGAAATATTAGAAAGTCGAAGGGTAATGGCAAAATATATGTATAATTTCTTGTAATGTATATGTATGAGCGTATATATAGGATTACAAATAACACGTTACGACCAGTTTCATTCTTTTATTACGTCTACTATTTGAAATATATTTGTGTTGTTGTTGCTTCATACGAAAAGGGTTAAATGGATAATCCGATATAAAACATACCCAAATATACTGCGAACGGAAACTACAGAACTGTAACAGATATCTTTCAGTTTTCTCTTTATTTGGGCATTTATTTCTTTACTTATTTACATACTCAAAATTTATTTAAGTGTTATATGGTCTACTTATTTACTTTTATATGTACCTAATTTCTTCATGTTTTTAATTGCATTAATATATGTATTTTATTTGTTCAAATGTTCACATATATTTATTTATATATAGTCAGATATTTGTTTATATACTATTATACATACTGTATTACATATAATATTATATATTATTCTTCATATACTTGTTGATTCACACTCGTATAGATATCCATTTACTTACTTCCTTATTTACTTACACATTTACTAATTCACTTATTGAATTAAGCAGTTACAAATCTCTTTATTCATTCATTCATTCATTCATTCATTCATTCATCCACCCATTCATTTATTTATTTTAGATATCTACTTATTCATCCATTTACTCATTCATTCATTTAGTCTATTTATGTCTCTTTTTTCCTCATTTATTTATTTATTTACTTCCACACGTTTTTATTTATTATTATTATTATTACTATTATTATTATTATTATTATTAATAATTTTATTATTATTATTATTATTATTATTAGACTATTATTTGTACCGTACATTTGTTGATCCGTACATTTGCTTACATATTTCTTTATTTCCTTATTGTCCACACCTGTGGAGTAACGGTTAGCGCATCTGGCAGCGAAACCAGGTGGCCCGGGTTCGATTCCCGGTCGGGGCAAGTTACTTGGTTGAGATTTTTCCGGGGTTTTCCCTCAACCCAATATGAGCAAATGCTGGGTAACTTTCGGTGCTGGACCCCGGACTCATTTCACCGGCATTATCACCTTCATATCATTCAGACGCTAAATAACCTAGATTTGATACAGCGTCGTAAAATAACCTACTAAAATTTAAAAAAAAATCATTATTTACTTATGTCTTATTTAGTTAGCCAGTTGTAGACTAATTTATTTATTTAATAATTATATTACCCATTAATTAATTTACCTGCTTATTTATTTGCGTATTGAATAAATAATTTATATGTTCATTCAGCCATAAACTAATTTATTTTGATTTACTTGTTTGTTTAGGATTTCAAACGTATTCTTATTTATTTATTACTTATTTATGTATTCATTCATTTATTTACTTATTTATTTCTTCACTCAAATACTTATTATATCTGCAGTGCTCGGGAAAAGTGACATAAGTCAGTTTCCACAAACCTTTTTTGATAATTTATTGACAATTTATTTACACTGGTTTATATCGATTTGATTTTTTTCTGTATGAATTATTGTAATGGGAGAAATACGTATGTATTTTTTTTCCAAGCGAGCACATGTTCCGTAAGTTGTCAATAAATTATCAAAAAAAGTTTGTGGAAACTGACTTGTGTCACTTTTCCCAAGCACTGCAGATGTAATCATTTATTTACTTGTATACTGCTTTATTTATTTGTTTTTTCATTCATTCGTTCTTTTATTTATTTATAGTGCCCTTTATCATATGACATATATTTGATGTCAACATTTACATCCATGTAATGTGGACCTCACACTTTGTATCCGGCGCCACAATTACATTCATTACAGATATACCTTTTGTAGACGCTCTTATAATTTAACTTTCGACCGCATTTAAATTGATTAGTATTCCCACCTTTAAAACCTAACAACTTAATTTAGATCATTCAAAAATTGCTACTTTTACAACTCTCTTCTTTATTTTCAGTACACTTATATCGAACATAATAATACTTGTTACTTACTTACTTACAAATGGCTTTTAAGGAACCCGAAGGTTCATTGCTGCCCTCACATAAGCCCGCCAGCGGTCCCTATCCTGTGCAAGATTAATCCAGTCTCTATCATCATATCCCACCTCCCTCAAATCCATTTTAATATTATCCTCCTATCTACGTCTCGGTCTCCCTAAAGGTCTTTTTCCCTCCGGTCTCCCAACTAACACTCTATATGCATTTCTGGATTCGCCCATACGTGCTACATGCCATGCCCATCTCAAACGTCTGGATTTTATGTTCCTAATTATGTCAGGTGAAGAATACAATGCGTGCAGTTCTGTGTTGTGTAACTTTCTCCATTCTCCTGTAACTTCATCCCGCTTAACCCCAAATATTTTCCTAAGAACTTTATTCTCAAACATCCTTAACCTATGTTCCTCTCTCAGAGTGAGAGTCCAAGTTTCACAACCATACAGAACAACCGGTAATATAACTGTTTTATAAATTCTAATTTTCAGATTTTTTGACAGCAGACTAGATGATAAAAGCTTCTCAACCGAATAATAACACCATTTCCCATATTTATTCTGTGTTTAATTTCCTCCCGAGTGTCATTTATATTTGTTACTGTTGCTCCAAGATATTTGAATTTTTCCACCTCTTCGAAGGATAAATCTCCAATTTTTATATTTTCATTTCGTACAATATTCTGGTCACGAGACATAATCATATACTTTGTCTTTTCGGGATTTACTTCCAAACCGATTGCTTTACTTGCTTCCAGTAAAATTCCCGTGTTTTCCCTAATCGTTTCTGGATTTTCTCCTAACAAATTCATGTCATCCGCATAGACAAGAAGCTGATGTAACCCGTTCAATTCCAAACCCTGCCTGTTATCCTGAACTTTCCTAATGGCATATTCTAAAGCGAAGTTAAAAAGTAAAGATGATAGTGCATCTCCCTGCTTTAGCCCACAGTGAATTGGAAAAGCATCAGATAGAAACTTACCTATACGGACTCTGCTGTATGTTTCACTGAGACACATTTTAATTAATCGAACTGGTTTGTTGGGAATACCAAATTCAATAAGAATATCATATAATACTTCCCTCTTCACCGAGTCATATGCCTTTTTGAAATCTATGAATAACTGATGTACTGTACCCTTATACTCCCATTTTTTCTCCATTATCTGTCGAATACAAAAAATCTGATTAATAGTCGATCTATTACGCCTAATACCGCACTGATGATCCCCAATAATTTCATCTACGTACGGAGCTAATCTTCTCAAAAGAATATTGGACAAAATTTTGTACGACGTCAACAAAAGTGATATTCCTCGAAAGTTACCACAGTTGGTTTTGTCCCCCTTCTTAAAAATAGGTACAATTATGGACTCCTTCCATTGTTCTGGTACAATTTCCTTTTCCCAAATAGCAAGTACAAGTTTATAAATTTCGCTATATAATGCACTTCCACCTCTTGTATTAATTCTGCTGGAATTTGATCGATACCTGGAGACTTGTACTTTTTCAGATTTTCTATTGCAATTTCGACTTCTGAAAGCGTGGGTTCGGGTATAAATGGCTCAGCAGTTTGTATTTCAATTTCGTCGCGATCATTTCTATCTGGCCTATGTACATTTAGTAGTTGCGCAAAATGGTTTTTCCATCTGTTTAGGACTGATGGAGAGTCTGCAAGCAAGTCGCCATTCTCATACTTGATCACGTTTACCCTTGGCTGATATCCGTTCTTAAATTCCTTTAAACCCTTATATAAATCTCGAATGTTTTTATTCTTACTATTTGTTTCTACCTCATTCAGTTTTTCCTTCAAGTAACCTCTCTTTTTATTCCTAAGTGTACGACTTGCTTCCCGTCTTTCATTGAAATAATTATCTCTCTTCTCCTCAACTGGATCCTGTAATAATTTCAATTTTGCCTGTTTCCTTCTTTCTACTGCAATGCAACAATCTTCATCAAACCACGGTTTCTTTTTCTTAGTTTCATAATAACCTATGCTCTGCTCAGCTGCAATTTTGATACTATCTCTGATATTTTCCCACACGCTATTAACATCTAATTCTTTCCCAACTTCGTCGGAACTTTAATAATACTTGTTACTAAAACATACTACACTATTGTCCAATATGTTCGTTATTATGTCTGTGCCCTTTATCATAATACTAGATTACTTTACGTTCTTTAAATCTACTACATGGACCTGACAGTTTATTCATTCATTCATTCATTCATTCATTCATTCATTCATTCATTCATTCATTCATTCATTCATTCATTCATTCACTCATTCATTCACCCATTCATTCATTTATTCATTCATTCATGCATTCATTCATCTTCATTTAATGATTTACTCGTATCATTAATGTATTCATTCATGATCCATTTATCAATTTATTTATGCATTCATTAATGTATTCATTCATTCATTCATGTAATCATTTATGTATATATTTTTCTACTTATTTATCTACGTATTTATTAATTTACTTATTTGTTTACTTATATTTATTTATCTACTCGTTTACATATTAATTTATTTTTCTTTTTTTTTTTAATTTCTGTCTTCTATCATAGAAAGGAATACTTTATGTGCTTTAAATGTACAACATGGACATCCTAGCTTTACTTCCTACATCAAGAAACCATGACAAGGATTAAGTTACTTTCAAAATGCACCGTTCTCAACTCGGTTTGAACTAGCGACACTCGAGTCCAATAGCTAGGATTATAGCTCTTGACCATCGAGGGCGACATGAAATACAACATTTAGTAAATAGAAGTAATGAAATTTGGTACCGTAAGTACACGAAGTCGGGTCTATCGACATCATTAATTTCATCCCTTACACAAGAGAAAGGATAAAAATGAATTGTTGTATATGACGACAAATATCGAGCGCCCTATCGCTTTTGCTACCTAGCTGTCAGCAGTTCGAGGAAGTAGAGGTCTTTATCTATCTGGCAGCTAAGTCACTGTACACCTAGGGGTGGGGCCCGGACAGATGTGACCCCAAGAATAAACAAGACAAGACGAGCCTGGATATTTTTAATTTTTCAGCATTGTTTCACCATAGTCTCCTTAAATGAAACAAGATATTAATTTTTTGGTAGGAGGTTTTGAGTATTTGTACAGTGTCATAAATTTAGAAATATTAACAGTTCTGGAAATTTGCTCTTTGTATGAATCCAAAAGATAGGGTTCTCTTAGAAGTTACCTAGAGTAGAATCATTTAAGGATTTGGATATTTATTTTACACACAACTTATGCTTTAAAATGCACTTAAATCACGTGGTAATTGATGCATATAGAAAATTAGGATTTATAATCAGAAATACAAAAGAATTGAAAAATATAAATACTATTGATACTCTATATAAAACTCTAGTTAGGAGTAAACTAGAGTATGCGTCTGTAATATGGTCACCTCAGTTCCAGTCCCATCAGATGCAAATAGAAAGGATATAGAAAAGATTTTTACGTTATTTATATTTAAAAAAAAACATCATGTGCCGTCTTATGAAAAGAAAATTTCATATAATCAGTTACTTTTTTAATTTAATTATAAAACTTTAACATCTCGACGATTAATAAATAGTCAAATTTTACTCTATAAGACTGTTAACGGTATATTGAATAACTGTGATTTTCTTAAATTCCTTCAGTTCAATGTAAAAAAAAACAGAATTACGTCACAGGCAACCTTTTATTATTCCTATTCCTAGAACTGTTTTCTTCAAGAACTCTCCATTGTTTGTTATGTGTAATACTTAAACTCTCTGTCTTCAAACTGTGATTCTCAATTAGATTTCAGTTTCACAGTTGACAAATTTCAAACAATATTAAAAAGAATTGTATTCCCTTAGATATTTAAATTGTGAAGAAGTGTATTATAATGTTTTTACTCTAGTCTTTAAATAATTTTGCATCATTATATTGACATTTGGCACTATATTAACTGCAATACTATATTCTAGCGGGCGGCCGGGTAGCTCAGTTGGTAGAGCAGCTGGCTACGGACTGGAAGGTCCGGGGTTCGATCCCACGTGGTGACAGGATTTTTTCTCGTTGCCAAACCATCAGAACGGCCCCGAGGTTCACTCAGCCTCCTATAAAATTGAGTACCGGGTCTTTCCCGGGGGTAAAAGGCGGTCAGAGCGTGGTGCCGACCACACCACCTCATTCTAGTGCCGAGGTCATGGAAAGCATGGGGCTCTACCTCCATGCCCCCCAAATGCCTTCATGGCATGTTACGGGGATACCTTTACCTTTACCTTTTTACTATATTCTAGCATCTATTACCGTTATGTATTTTCTTTCTTTCGTTTGTGTTATTTGTTTTGTTTTCCTTATTATGTAATTTGTGTATGTATCTGTGTAAGCCTGCTTCTGTTGGTGGTGGATTTAAATAAATAAATACTTTTCTCTCACGATGGAAAGCGACGTATAATATCGGAGCGTTTGAGTTCTCTTCACCCATAACATGGTACAAATATCCGAAAATTCTCACAGCAATGGAAGCACCGTAAATGTCTGAAATCATACACACATCTCACGTATTTTTCCACCTGAAAATAAATGTAAACTCAACCTAAGAAACGTCTTCACACGCATATTTCACCAGCAATAAAAAATGTCAAATGAAACCTCCTTTTTAAAAGAATCATTATTGCTATGCGTCATATTTAAAACGTATTTAAATGCAGGTAATAATAATAATAAATTTAGCTTCCCTTATGATATTTTGATATTTGATATATATTTGGTCACAGCACTTCTTTACATGTAATGGTGTACCTCACATTTCTGTATCCGGTGCCACCATTAACACTTACATTAACACATATTTGCAGTACATGTCTACACAACTTCTACCAATTAAACTATGTACTTTTTTTTATTATTACTTGTTCAATCTCCCTTTCAGTATTTCTCCTACATTTCGTTTGCTATTCTCTATTTGATCATTAATCGTAATATATCTAAATTTATATATGCCTTTCAAACCCCCTTTTTCCTCTAACTACTATTCACTAAGATTTCAATTTCACTTATTCTCTACAAATTATCATATTGAATTATTTGCCTTACTTGTTCTTTGACCTTTTCTCCTATCTGTCTCTTATATTCATTTACTGTTCCAACGTTCAAATTTCAGTACTAATTTTATGCTGTCACTTGTTCATTTCTTTTAACCCTTTTTCACTTATCACTCATTCATATTTGCGCTCACTTTCAACTTTCTCTCTATTCCACTTACACCTAAACCTTTCACAATACTCTCACTTCCTATAAATCTTATATTTCTCTCTACACATCAGCTTATACACTTTCTCGCTCCCCTATACTTCTCTATCATTTACAATTACAATTATCCTTTACTAGCACTTTTTGATCATCTCCCCACATTTATTAATCGTATCTATTAACATTGCTATATCCTCAGCTGTCGCAGGTTCTGACCTTTCTTTACTGCTTGTCTCTGCTTTATTTCGCTTCCCTTATGAAAAGGTTGCCAGATTTGACAAAGCGTATTACATATAATTTGGAAACACACCTAAAAGGTAAAATGATATACATTTCAAACGGTTAGGGAATCGAATATACAAAATGTCAGAAAAATTTACACCTAAGTAGCGTTTCTGCTCATTTACAGTTAAGAAAGCGGGGGAAAAAAATATCATCAGATATACCGCGAAAAAAATAATAGTACGAATTTATTGGGATTGATATCTAAACCAATTAACAGCAATCGGTTAAGATAACTTGAAATTTCCACTATCACTCCCATACAAATGATTTCTCTATCTGAACCGATCCTTTGAGGGCACTAATGGCTATTTCCTTCACAATTCTGTGTGTTAGCCCCAGGTCTTTACATTTTTTGGCAAAGAAGGAGGGTATGGTACCACGTGCTCCCACCATCAGACCTATTACATCAATGTGGGACAGGCTATATTTACCTTTATGCTCGACCATACCGAAATGTAGTAATTATACACCTAGTAGCAGTCCTTTAATGCATGTCATTAAAGTACACCTATTCATTAAAGTACAGGTGTTTTCAGCCAATGAAAACTCAGCTTACAGGTGTTCAGCCAATAACGAGTCAGCTTTGTACCATTATAAAACCGCAAGTATCGATTATTCTCGGATATGCAATCGAAAGAGAATTAGCGAAAAGTCACGGAGGCTGGAAATCCAATACTGTCGCAGAAGGTTATGTTGTTACTATAATAATTAGCGTTAATTGTAAATAATATTCAAATAAATTCAATTTGTCATCTCGTTTTTCAATGTCTAATTCAATAATCAAGGTTACACCAAGTTTAACGGGATTACACAAGGTCAATGACATTATTGTTCCTCGGAAAAAATCAATACTTTCGCGTCTGCGTACATCTCACAATTCACGATCTAGAACAAGGTCACTTCCGATCTTGTCAGATACAAATGAAATGTATCTGAATAATTTTAAGTTAGAAATATGGTCGAGCATAAAAATTCGTATGAAACTCGCCTATAATGGTAATTAAGAAGCTCGTATGAAAATTATGAAACTCGCTTGCGCTCGTTTCATAAACATCCATACTCGCTTCTTAATTACTATCATTATAGGCTCGTTGCATAATGACTAATTATAGAACGGGATTGTTGGTTCATAGATCCGTTTCTTTTCACTGTCCACCTCATGCGGTTGATCTGCATGTGTCTCAAATCTGATAATAATAGCTTGTTTACAGAATATGAATCTCATAAATCATATCTGCAAATATATCTCACTACATTGAGAATTCGAGACAAAAAAAATAAATAAATGGTAACCCAGCAACGCGCGCCTCGATATATTTGAATACGTCAACTGTATCTCTTGACAGTAAAGCTAGTGTATGATGTGTTGCATACACTGTAGGATGACGACGTTGGTTATTAGGAAGCCGGGCTGTTAATGCATCAAACACTTGTTACGAGAGATCAGAACAGCTTTACGTTATTTACGCATTTTTACGTATTTGTGGGGGTGGTAAAAAAAAAGTTGGAGATAGTAGGGCCGTCCCTCAATTTAAACAAAGCCGTGATGTTGAGCAATATGTCATTATATCCTTTGACAGGCTATATGATTTACAAGAAAAGCCCTCAATCAAACCAGCAATATTTCTATCCCCTCCCCTCCACATTCTCTCTTCCGTATGGTGACAACCAATGTTTTACAGCAACCGCAAAGCCTCTGTAACGTCAAAGCGAACAGATGTCATAAAAAAGCATGTGTATTTGTGTGCCTAGCCCATCACACATCTATCTCTGCAGTACAAGTTAATTGCTATCACAATATCGGAGAGCAGACGTGTTTGCTGTGCGAAATGGCCTCTTGCCATGGAGGTGCTAAAGCAAGAGAGACGCTTAATCCGCAAGTGTCAAACAACAGATGGATGGGTATACCTCCCTACCTCTTTTTTATATTTTTTATGTACATCATAAATTTGTTAGTACATTTAGGTTTGGTCACAAATATGTTTTTTATGGTCCACCAGATATACACATGGTCGGACTTTTTTTTTCCTACCCATCAGTAATAACAAACACGCTTAACAGCGACGTGTGGCGTTCAACCTGGGTTTTTAGCGATTGACAACATACTGGAGGCTTTTTTGTTCGCGTTTTGTTTGGTTTCGATACGTAGTTTATATCATGTCAGCAGAAATATAAAGAATAGGTGTCATTTAATGACACATGGTCTTTCGTTATACATATTACTAAATACATTAAAATAAACAACATAATTACTAGAGATTCATCAGTTATCTTCGATCAAATTCTTAAACATTCCTTTCTATTAAAAATGTCTCCTGCTTACCCCAACTCATGTCAGGACCTATTATGATATATAACTTATATACTGATAAGCCTTACTTACTTACTTACTTACTTACTTACTTACTTACTTACTTACTTACTTACTTACTGGCTTTTAAGGAACCCGGAGGTTCACGGCAGCCCTCATATAAGCCCGCCATTGGGCCCTATCTTGAGCAAGATTAATCCAGTCTCTATCATCATATCCCACCTCCCTCAAATCCATTTTTATATTATCCTCCCATCTACGTCTCGGCCTCTCAGCTAACACTCTATATGCATTTCTGGATTCACACATACGTGCTACATGTCCTGCCCATCTCAAATGTCTGGATTTAATGTTCCTAATTATGTCAGGTGAACAATACAATGCGTGCAGTTCTGTGTTGTGTAACTTTCTCCATTCTCCTGTAACTTCATCCCGCTTAGCCCCAAATATTTTCCTAAGCACCTTATTCTCAAACACC
This sequence comes from Periplaneta americana, assembly GCF_040183065.1. Lineage (NCBI taxonomy): Eukaryota > Metazoa > Arthropoda > Insecta > Blattodea > Blattidae > Periplaneta > Periplaneta americana. The sequence goes on from NC_091130.1 coordinate 24,779,303, forward strand.
CTTAACCTATGTTCCTCTCTCAGAGTGAGAGTCCAAGTTTCACAACCATACAGAACAACCGGTAATATAACTGTTTTATTAATTCTAACTTTCAGATTTTTTGACAGCAGACTAGATGACAAAAGCTTCTCAGCCGAATAATAACAGGCATTTCCCATATTTATTCTGCGTTTAATTTCCTCCTGAGTGACATTTATATTTGTTACTGTTGCTCCAAGATATTTGAATTTTTCCACCTCTTCGAAGGATAAATCTTCAATTTTTATATTTCCATTTCGTACAATATTCTGGTCACGAGACATAATCATATACTTAGTCTTTTCGGGATTTACTTCCAACCCTATCGCTTTACTTTCTTCAAGTAGAATTTCCGTGTTTTCCCTAATCGTTTGTGGATTTTCTCCTAACATATTCACGTCATCCGCATAGACAAGAAGCTGATGTAACCCGTTCAATTCCAAACCCTCTAATACAATCAAATAATAATTGACTTACTGAAATTCTATTTCACCAAAACGTTTGAACGGAGCCGCCATTTTCAGTTAACTGTCTATGCTGTAAATAAATGACGATCGCAAAGCATGTTTTATAGTACCGTAAAGAATTTGAAGTTTGAAATGTTGGTAAACAAATAAACAAATGGTAGGAAGATGATAAAAACAGAAGAAAGTATATAAAGGTTAGAAAAAATAAAGTACTCTAATACAATAAAATAGATATTAATTGACTTCCTAAAATTCTATTTCACTAATGTTACCTTCAACAAAATGTTTGAACAGAGCCGCCAGTCGACTATCTATGCGGGAAACAAATTACGATCGCAAAGCATGTTTTATAGTACCGTAAAGAGTCTCCTACTTACCCCAACCCATGTCAGGACCTATTATGATATATAACTTACATACTGATAAGCCTTACTTACTTACTGGCTTTTAAGGAACCCGGCGATTCATGGCCGCCCTCACATAAGCCCGCCATTGGTCCCTATCCTGAGCAAGATTAATCCAGTCTCTACCATCATATCCCACCTCCCTCAAATCCATTTTAATATTATCCTCCCATCTACGTCTCGGCCTTCCCAAAGGTCTTTTTCCCTCCTATCTCCCAACTTAAATGCATTTCTGGATTCACCCATACGTGCTACATGTCCTGCCCATCTCAAACGTCTGGATTTAATGTTCCTAATTATGTCAGGTGAACAATACAATGCGTGCAGTTCTGTGTTGTGTAACTTTCTCCATTCTCCTGTAACTTCATCCCTCTTAGCCCCAAAAATTTTCCTAAGAACCTTACTCTCAAATACCCTTAACTTCTGTTCCTCTCTCAAAGTGAGAGTTCAAGTTTCACAACCATAAAGAACAACCGGTATTATAACTGTTTTATAAATTCTAACTTTCAGATTTTTTTACAGCAGACTGGATGATAAAAGCTTCTCATCCGAATAATAACAGGCATTTCCCATATTTATTCTGTGTTTAATTTCCTCCCGAGTATCATTTCTATTTCTTACTGTTGTTCTCAGGTATTTGAATTTTTCCATCTCTTCAAAGGATAAATTTCCCATTTTTATATTTCCATTTCGTACAATATTCTGATCACGAGACATAATCATATACTTTGTCTTTTCGGGATTTACTTCCAAACCTATCTCTTTACTTGCTTCAAGTAAAATTCCCGCATTTTCCCTAATCGTTTATGGATTTTCTCCTAACAAATTCACGTCATCCGCATAGACAAGCAACTGATGTAACCCGTTCAATTCCAAACCCTCTCTGTTATCCTGGACTTTCCTAATGTCATACTCTAGAGCAAAGTTAAAAAGTAAAGGTGATAGTGCATCTCCTTGCTTTAGCCCACAGTGAATAGGAAACTCATCTTACAGAATTTGACCTCTGCTGTACGTTTCACTGAGACACATTTTAATTAAAGCCTACTAACAACAATTCAAGGACCCTTGCATATTTAATAAAGATACTTTTTTCTACTTATTTTGATCGTATTTTATGAAAAATTTGCATTACTTTTTCAGACATATATTTTTAAAGAATCATGAAAAAAATCACTACTTATTCAGAAGTTATCCAACTTTTTCATGTCTAAAATAACTCAATATACATATATTTTCTATCCAAGGGATGTCTTTCACTACAAACCCAGCATTCTCTAATCTTTCCCCTTTTCTATCTTCCACTCAGTCTCCGCATACGATCCATACATCTTAACGTTCTCTATTATCCGATATCTTATTTAGCCCGAACTTTTCTCCCGTTCACCATTTCTTCCTGTTCATCCTTCTGTAGAGACAGCGTGCGTCCGTTATATTTGTAATATTCGTATGTATGATCATGTTTCCCCGTCTTTGCAAACTCTGTCTTGGCTAAGGCTAAGCGATCGACGAGCCCTGCATTCTCTTGTTCTCTTATTTCAAATTCTGCGCACCGCTACCCCAATCTATTTGGCTTCTCGTTTTCAAAATTTATCCGCATATCATCAGCTAAGTACAAGATCTCATCATAACAATTTACTCATTATACCCTACCATAAGACATCTTTATATTCTTCATCTTATACAGTTTCAGTTGCTAGAAATTGGAACTCGCTACCGAGTGATGTAAGGGGTTGTTGGACAATAGCTTCATTTAGGTCAAAATTACATAAATTCTTACTTAACAGATTAATTACTGATTAATATTTATTACATATAATGAAACTAACATCTGTACATTCTTATTATTATCATTAATTTCTCTAAATAGATTTACAACACCTCTAATGGCAATTACATTAATATTCTCATTATAGAAATATATTTTAGATTTATATATTATTTTGTTTTTTTCTCCCTGTAACATAGTTATAGTAAGCTTATATTAAATTAATTTTCATCATTTTACTAGCTATCTCAAATCTCAAATTAATTATAACTGATTGAATTAAATTAGCTCATAAATTAAGTTACTACTTTACCTTATAGGTTTATCTAAATTTAAAGAAATATGTAATCTACTAGTTGTTAAAACTGAAGAATATTGCTGGAGAACCTTTTAAGTGTAGTGTAAATATTCGTAATTTAAATATGTATTGTATTAAGGCTGGTTGAGTAGAAGAGAAGGCCTTATGGCCTTAACTCTGCCAGCGAAAATAAAACATTATAATTATTATTATTATTATTATTATTATTATTATTATTATTATTATTATTATTATTATTTCTTCTTTGCTAATGACCTTGTCATTTCCTCTTTCCCTTCCTGATTCTGTATTTTTATTTCTTAATCCACTCTTTTCAACAGTTTAATTTCTTATTTAGTCTATCCATTTCAACACGCTTCATTCTTTTCCACCCACATTTCAAATGCTTCTAGTCGTTTTTCTTTACTTCGTCGTAATGTCCATGTTTCTGCCTCATTAAATGCCACAGAACACTTCACAAGTATTTTCCTTAGTTATTTCTTCCAGAGGTCCGCAGAATATGTTCTTTTTTCTATTAAAAGCTTACTTGGCCATTGCTATTCTCCTTTTGACTTCCTGGAAACAGCCCATGTTACTGCTTATAGTACACTCCAAGTATATTGGAAGCTGTTCACTTGTTCTTCTGCCTCATTCGAATTCGCAGGTTCAACTTGTTTAGTTTTCTTTCGATAATCATGGCATTAAACGTGTTTCTATTTATATATTATATACATACAGTATCTATATTATTAGTTCCTTTTATTGTATGCATGCTACTAATTGTATTTAAAGGGTGTAAATGATATGTTGTTATTGAAGTGTTGTATCAGTGAAGAATTATGTTGTGTCAGTGAAGTCTGTTGTATCAGTGAAGAAGTATGTCGTGTCAGTGAAGTGTGCTGTGTAAGTGAAACGTGTTCCTGTCAGTGAAGCTTATAGTTTATAGTGGCAGTGCAAAGTATTTGAACAGTGAAATGTTTTTGAAGTGTTAGTGAAATCTGGATAGAATCAGTGAAATGTGTCGTAGTTCCAGTGCAGTGAGTGAGTTGACAGCGAAATGAGTATAGTGTTGAAAGGTACTTGTGCAGATATGAACGTATCATACTCGTGGGTTTTAGTTCGATCTTAGGTTTAAGATACAAATTAGATTTATTTCAAATGTTATTTTAAGTGATCGTTTCATTTAATTTAGTATATTCCCTGTTGTTGTTGTTGTTGTTGTTGTTGTTATTATTATTATTATTCATTATTGTTAGTATTAATTATTAGTATTATTATTAATTGTATTTTTAATTAATAAGTTTATTATTGTCATTATTGAGTGTAATTAGTTACCACTGCTACCGGGTATATACACATTGCAGTGTGAATAAATACATTCACATACAGTTCCACAATTTGGAACATCTGGCCGACATCGATGACTGACCATTAGGATCCAGAATACAAAGCAGAGATTAACTTAAAAATAAAAAGCAATATGACTTGCGGAGATAAGACAGAACAATGATAAATTAAAAAAATGAAATAGGCTACAATTTTATTCGAAGAAACATGAGATGAAAGTAGAATGAAGAGTAATGAAATGAAGTAAATAATATTACGTAATATTATACAAGTGAATGTGTAAAATGGATAACGAATCTATCAATACCATTAGACAAATTTTGCCAATGTCCTCATTAGAAAATTTAAGAGAAATGAGAATGGTATTGGTTACCTTAAATTAAGTTGCCCTAGCGCCAAAAAGAAGTCCTTTCACTTCCCATGTATTAATATTCATTTTGTATCTCTCACTGAAGTGAGGAATACATGGGTTGTAAATAGACTTCTTTTCATCGTTAACGTTATTGGCTTGATGATCATCCATCTCAAAACGGACAGTGGGGTCAAGAATGAGGCTTCTTTGATTCCGGTGATCGATGGCTATGTCTGCTCTTCTCGTTGACCCATTGTCAGCCAAGCAGTGCACTTCTTCGTAAACCTCTCACTTTGCCTTCCGAAGAGTGGTTGCGATGGAGCTTCTCACTTTATGGTGGCGATTGTTTCTCAGTAGTTCTCCTTTAGAGCAATAGCCCAAAACATGCCCAAGGGTTTCTACTTCGCTGCATTCTGGATGATGACAGTTTTGATCTTGAAAGGAACGATCTGGCACAGATCGTACTGCTGTGATGTTTGTGGACATCTTTATGGCATTGGTCCACTATGAGGATGATATCCCTCTTCTATTACTAATCCAGAAGTTGTTTTTTGGATCTTCGCTGTAAGTCACCACTCCTTTACTTTTTTGTGGAAGATGACACCAATTATTAAACGATCTTAGCCCTAACTCAGATCTTAATCTTCGTCCTGTCATCGAATGTGCTTTTGCGTTGTTGGAAATGTTATTTTAAATACGAACAAAATTCCGTAAGTTCTAAACAAATAGTGATATTTTGAAACATGTGCAAATTTGCAATACGAATCTTGTCATTAACGATCAAAGTAAAAGGACAGGGGGTACGTTTGTTAAACATGCCATTGTCCGTAAGTTTTTTATATGACCTGTAATAAGATTGAGAAAACTGAACCCAGAACTTTAGCATGGAAAGCCGATGATATCGCTAATTAGACAACACATTAATGTGCATCAATTGACTGCTTTTCATTTATTCCAGAGTGAAGACGGGCTCACCACAAGATGATCAGGACCTGCTGAGACGGATAAACAAATGAAGATCGCAGTTGGCAATGTAACATATTGTTATTGAGTTTTAAGACCTTGTGCATATCAATAAAATGTTATTTATGCTCACGCTTAATATTTTCTGTTTTTTTTTTCTTTCCTTTAAGACTCACAGGTCTACACAAACCCAAAACTGTAAATGTTAGGAGTAGTGAAATTTAAGAATATGTTTTTCGTTAAACTCGGGTAGTAGCGGTTCAGATGTTCGCCCTATTTCTAGTAGGGACGTGCTTATTTATTCGCTGTTACGTGAAGTATACTGGAGATCTTGAATCTACATCTCCTTGAATCTTTGTTGGTAGTTGAAGGTGCAGAAATTCTCTCAAAAATCCATCACAGCTTGCCAGAATAATAGTTGCCTGAGTAATCTGCAGAAAGTGGCACCTGTGTTGAAGGAACAGATTAACTCTGGGCTAAGTCCTGGGGATCTTACAAGGGTCACACTTTTTAAGTTTGTCCAATTTTACATCCTCGTGATACTGGGCGTTCATTTTCAGCATACAGGTTTGTATTAACTGAAAAAAGGCGTACCTTCACAAAGGAAAACCTGAAAATTCCTTATAGTTTATAGTCGTGTAAACTACGACGAAAGCGTTCGCATGAACATAAGTGAAATTATTTGATATCTGTTGTCAGATTTTTGAAAGTAAAACTATACTCACACCATAACCACACAACAATTCAGCCTACGTAGAACACATCATAAACTCCAAACATAACTAGAGTAATATAGACACATACATGGAAATACTGCACATTCAATCAAAAAACCAGAAACTCGATACTCTAGAACAATGCGAAATTTACAGACACAGAAAAACACGCCCACAACAAACCTCAACACTCAATTGAATTTCAGAACACACACACATTTCGATTTAGTCATGAATACCGTCACCTACGGAGCTTATTTCCGAAGACATTCTAAGCAAAAGCTGTCATATAAACATGGGTCCTGTTCTCAATATTTTCAGAGATGCACCAATTTGTTGTTAAAATACCATTTTTCTTTAGTTCGAAGTGTAAAAGAATGTTGCAAACAGAGAATGAACTATTCAGAAATATATTTCCTTTAATTGGCTAGTATTCTGAAACTAAAAATATGTGTTATTAATTCCTTAGTTGCTTTGTACAGATTTTTTTTTTTTTTTCAATTTTTAACTAAAAATTACATTATTCTTACGCACTTATCATAATTTACAGATCTCACGACTTCTAGCAACTTAATTCTTTATAGTTCAATTTAGCATCCTAATGTACAGTCTTAAAGAGTTTACAAGAGTGGCGTGATTTCTAACAGTTCTTTTACGTAAGAAGAAATATAATTTTGTAGTTTAAAATTGAAAAAAATAATCTCTACGAAGCTACAATGTAATTAACACCATATTTTCAGCTTCAGCATACTATCCAATTAAACAAATTACACTTCTGAATAGTTTATTCTCTAATTGCAATATTCTTTTACTCTTAAAACTAAAGAAAGAGATATATTTTTAACAACTTCAAATTAGTGTAACTCTGAAAATATTGAGAATAATACCCATGTTTATATGACTTTTTTTGCTCAAAATGTCTTCGGGAATATGCTCCATAAGTGGCGGTAACTTTTCGAGAATCACCCGGTATAGCGTCTGAATGAGATGGTGATAATGCCAGCGAAATAAGTCCAAGATCCAGCGCCGAAAATTACCTATCACTTGTTATTTATGGGCTGAGGGAAAACCACGGAAAACCTCAACCAGGTAACTTGTCCCAACCAGGATTTGAACCCAGGCCCGCTCGTTTTACGGTCAGGCATGCTAACCGTTACTCCACAGCGATGGACGAACTTCTTATTATTACTAGCCGTACCAGTGCGCTCCGCTGCACCCGTTAGAAATAAATATAAAGTAATTACATAATTAAAATAGGACATTTGACCCAGGGAACATTCGTGTTTGATAGAAGGATAAATCGTTTAATATGTTACTTAATTTAAATTGTATTTAAATAATTAAAATACGGTCATTTTGTTCCAGAGACACTCAGTTGGTGCAATGACAATTCCTTTAACATGTTTCTTAATTGTTATTACATGCAACCATAGTTTAATGAAGATGGACATATCATTTAGTTTTAATATGTATACTTTATATTACTTGCTATATGTTTCAGAAGTTACTGTAATATCATGGTAGAATTATGTCCATCTAGAGAAACTACACTTTCCAAGGGTGAAATAATAATTAAACAACTAATTAGCTTCCGATATTACTTCATACAAACACAGAAAAAAATCTCTCTAGGCTATGTTCAATAGCTTTCGATTGTTGATGTCCAAGGCCCCTTATAGACGAAGTCATTTGTTTTTATTTCAGTACAGCGCCTTAGATGGCGTTGTTATTGTAATTTTAAAACTCATTTATCTCATTAAATATCAGTCCTATCAAAATTTTGTATAGAATAAAACTTATCGGAAATTATTTTTAAAGAAACTTTTATGTAACATTTTTGACGAAAATTGATAATAAGGGAGATATTTCGATTAATTTAATTCAAGACCCCTTATAACCCCCCCTTTTAAATAAATTATTTTGAATGTCATATAGCCTAAAATCTAAGTTACAACGAACTTAATTTATATTCCAATTTTCATCGCAATCCGTTCAGGAATTATCGCGTGAAAAAGTAACAAACATCCAGACAGACAGACAGATAGACAGACAGATATACAAACAAAAATTTCAAAAAAGCGATTTTCGGTTTCAGGATGGTTAATTATACATGTTAATACCAATTATTTTTGGAAAATCGAAAATTACCAGAAAAATTTTGGCTACAGATTTATTATTAGTATAGATTCTCTAGAGCATTCCACAGTCAAATTATTATTATTTTTATTTAGTGCATAGTTCCATTCATATTTTGGCAGGTTTTAGTATAATAAGCCATACGAACTCTCGGTCTAGTCATGAGATTCAGTCCTGGCGTGGTTAATAAAACTGCACAGCCCCAGATGGGCAAGATAATGCAGTAGGTTAAACAAGGACGGGCGGAGAGTGTACACTTGTTCTACTTCCATTAATCCGCAACAAGCTACCAGGTTAAGACGACACAGGCTTTGAAGCGCACCATACACACGGCTTAATAGCGGGGCCCTAAAACAAACCACATCTGCTGCTCACAAAGATGGATGGCCTTGTCCAACACCTCTGGACACTCGCAGAGTGCATCTAGATGTCATCCCACCCTCCACGCCCTGCCACGCCCTTTCCCCCGCAGCTGGTCCAGAAGTAGATCAATTCCTCTATTACTTTAAGCGTGGGAGTAAATTCAAGGTCGAGAAAGTTCATCTAAACCAAAACAACTGACAGCTACATGTTGCCATAACAACAGTGAATTTGTAGAGGAAATTTAAGTAAAGACTGCAGGACTTATCTATGCATATATAATTTGAACTGGTAATGAAAATTACGGGAATTCGGCTGAACGGATTTTAATAAATAACCCCTCATTTTGAAGTTTGGAACCCAACGTTTTTCAGAAAAATAGTAGTTTTCAGTGAAATGTCAATTTTCCTACATCATTTTCCTATTTTCCAAAACCCATCTTTCGTCAGTTTTGAGAACTAATTGCATTTCAATATAAAACAAAAGACACTACAATAAACAATAGGATATTACACGAAGGCCATGACCTGCAGGATTGCTGACATATTTAGAGCTGAAATTCAATTGTTTATTAAAAACTTCAAGATTTACTAAAAATTATTTACAGGTCTGATTCTGCGGTGTGTAATTTTCTCAGTACAGCTGTGTATTGGATATTAAAATCTACAAAATTTTAGGTGGTTTGATGACATTATTACTATTAGAAATGAAATATTATTATAATTAAAGCCATGATATGACTATTTTTCATTAATTATACATATTAATGCGATATTGATGATATGAAAGTGAAACGTTTTGGGCTTAATAAGTAGATGTACAGAATATCTTAAATTAGATCTTCATTTCTATCACTTACTGAGTGGCGGCTGTATAGTATAGCTATATAACTACAAAACTTACGTAAGATAATAATATTGTTATTAAAAGTCAAATATTTTTGTAGTTATCAATCGAGTGGGATTGGGTCTTTTTCATATACTTAATGGCGGTGTAATGTAGATATTTATATGCGTCATTCTCTTCAGTATTGGCTCTAGAGAGTGCAAAAATTAAAGTTCCTAAGGAAAGACCAAAAGGTATTACTTACTGATAAAATAAGAGTCCTACAAAATTTTGTAGTCTCCCGATCATTTCAGCAAGATCTCTTAACAGGATAAAATGATTTTACCCTCTACATACCAAGATGCTATGTATATTGTTCGAAAGCATAGGTTGGCTTAAACTAGATAAGAAAAGAAATTTACATTCACTTCTCCTTCTCTTCGAAATCTTGAACTCTTCTATTCCTTCGTACCTGTCGTCTCGCTTCACTTACCTTTCTTCCCACCACAATCTGAACACACGCTCTCGCCATGAAACAATACTAACAATACCATCCCATCGCACCTCCTCATACTCATCCTCTTTCACAATAGCCCTGCCAAGACTCTGGAATTCGTTACCTGCTAGCATCAGGGACTGTCGAAATAAAATTCAATTCAAACGCAAACTTACTAGGCACTTGGTCAGTAATTGAGACTCGTTCAGACATGGTTTCTTGTAAATAGTTCTCTTAATCTATCACAAAATATATCAATATCCGGTAATTTCATCACTATAGAATTTTCTTATTGTAGGTTTAATTTGTAATTTAGTAAATACAAAAATATTCTTTGCTCTTAACTTCTATAATAAAATGTCTAGTTTTCATTAATCAGGTATTCTTGTCGTACTTTAATTTTTATTGTAATTGTAATTGTAAATTTAATATTAATTGTAATCTTATTGTTCATGTTATAGTTGTAATCCCCTGGTAGAGGGGCAGAGAAGGCCTGACGGCCTTATCTCTACCAGGTTAAATAAATAAACACTACTACTAAATATTAAACCTGACTTTTTTCAACTTTCACCTACAATCCACAATGATCTGAAATAGCTACTGCTTTACTCCCACATGAAAAACCCACTGATCATCCTGACATTGTTACTTGCGTTGAAACTCAAAAATTGAAGGTGGATAAGTTAAAAGAAACGTATTTGGCATAAAAAAACATTCAGAGGGAGTATGTTTCATTATTATGGAAGCAATAAACTTTCAGAATGTCTGGTATTCTTCCATTGAAAATAAATCTGAAAAATTTTTATTTGAACGCCTAATGAACTTATTTTGCAGCATTTGCTGCACAAGCCACTAGTATTCTATAAAGCCATCATAAGACAAATTAATGTACAAAGGTTTGAAATTTTGTAGAAATGAGTTCATTCTTTTAATTTATTGAGTATGCCCCAAAGAGTAATACTCATATTTAGGAGCTGTACAAGAATACAAGAACTTAACAAAATAAAACTACAGTCTGTAAAAAACATGCAATATGACAAGAATATTAAAGAAAAAAATAAGAAGAGTGAGACATTACTAAGGAGCGGATTCCTATGTAATTAAATATTCTTTTTGCGTGTGATAAAACACGATTAACAAAGTTAAAAATTCCGAACATGAAGTTTCAAGTTTAAAACCCGAATTTTATTTCACATAAAAACATATATTTTCACAAAAAAAAATTATGTAAATACATATCTTCAGGAAATCTGTTATAAACACATAAATCTTGGAGTTTTTTTATTTAAATAATTTTTTACAAGAACTTCTAAATATTTTAAAACTAAATCAATTATGTCACTCAGAAGAACGTTATATTTTTAAGAACTCTTGGTTGCTTCATATTTCTAAGCACTGCGTGGTGTATTCGTGATCTATTTTTGTAATAGTATCGCCTCAAGTTCTGAGAACTGCTAGGCAGCATATCAGTGTTATTATTAGAGAATAAATTAACATGGGCAAGGAGGAGAGATCTTGCAACACATAATTAGGAATGTTTATTGTTGCTGAAGATAATTTCATTCCACACCTTTGTTTGTGAAACACAACAGATAAGAGGTCGGGTATGAATATTATTTAATTTAAACAAATCTCTCGCCTCTCGCTCATGTATATCAAGTAAGGCAATATATCTTGTTGTGATTCCCTATTATCGGGCTTCATCAATCGATATCCTTCAAGTCCACACCTGTGGAGTAACGGTTAGCGCGTCTAGCCGCGAAACCAGGTGGCCCGGGTTCGATTCCCGGTCGGGGCAAGTTACCTGGTTGAGGTTTTTTCCGGGGTTTTCCCTCAACCCAATATGAGCATATGCTGGGTAACTTTCGGTGTTGGACCCCGGGACTCATTTCACCGGCATTATCACCTTCATCCCATTCAGACGCTAAATAACCTTAGCTGTTGATAAAGCGTCGTAAAATAACCTACTGAAATAAAAAAAAGATATCCTTGAAGGAATACTGAAAGATGGTTGTTTAAAAAACGATTTGGCTTTCCTATTAGCAAATCTAAGCTTTTTGTGTGACACCATAAAAAAACTCGAAACATCCAAAAACCTGTTTTCTGTAACAGGGAGGTGCGTGCCGTGGAAATTAAACTAGACTCGCTACCAGGTTCAGGAGTACAATTACTAAGGGACACATTTCAGAATGTGTTTGGGAAAAACAGTGGATATAAAAAATTGTGTAAAGTTACTCAGGTATTGGTGGGTATGCCTGAAGGTGAAATTGACGGTGTTTGTGTTTGTGACATTCCTCTCTTTAAATATGCACGTCTGACGCCCTGTGATGTGGAAAGATCTTTTTCACAGTATAAGTCGTTGTTCAGAGATAATCGGAATGCAGATGTGATGGAATGTGATGGAGAATTTTGAGATGACCTTTGTTGTTCACTGCAATTCTCGGCGAAATACTAGCACTCAAGTGTGGTTGGTGAGTACCTAGTAACATTTTTTTCCCCAAGCTAAGTAAGGTATTTTTGTCATATTTAAAAATATATATGTATTTTTTATTTTTACCAAATATTTTCGTACTTTTCAGTACATAAAAAATAAATATATTTAAATTTTAGCACATAAAAATCCGCTCCCTAGACATTATTAAAGTTTTAGGGAAAAAGAAAAAAAAAAAGTTTGAAAATAAGAAATAAATAAATCAATCCAGAATTAAAATAATCTTCCTTTGTACTCTAAATGAAATTGATTATAAGTTGTGATTAAAAATGCTTAATCCCTTTCGTACTATAAAAATATGTTACTGAGCCATTCTGAGAAAAAAAATACAGGGTCTTTCATAAGTAACAAGTCTACGCAAAAATTAACTACTTTGGATAATTTTTTTATTGATGTTCATCCTCACGAGAAAGAACCCTTCCCAGTGCCGTACGGTCGATTTTGAAACAAACACCCCCTCCCCTAGCCGCCAGAGCTATTAAATGAAAGAATGGTTTGTGTTTTAAACCTTTATTAAAACACATAAATGTAAAAACAGTTCCAATTGTTGACAAATTATGGTGTACAATTTTCAAAATGTCTTCCGTTCTACTGAATGCACAAATGTAAGCGAAAAATCAACTCTTCATGGACTCTGGTGAGCTTGTCAGGCATAACCATTTGTATCTTGTGTTCAATTCGTGCCACTAATTTAGGAATGGTGCGTGGCTTAGGCGCATAGACACGATCCTTGATGAATCCCCAGAGAAAGAAGTCCAGGGAAGTCAAATCAGGTGATCGCGGAGGCCAAATGATTGGGCCTGTGCGACCGATCCATCTGCCTGGAAACACTTCGTTTACGGAATAAATGCTTAATTTGAGGTATGCTGTTTCCAAGTTCAAACCAGGCAGCAATTTTTCTCTGCTACAATAACGTTAAGTGGCTGTGTAGCATTTTATCATTCCAGTCTATCATAACAAGGGCTTAGGGAAACGATAGCCCAGGCTGTCTGGATTCTTCCGCATGACTTAATATGTAATAATATTAATACTGAACTTAAAACTTATTTTTTTCTAAACGATACTACATCCAAACATAAGTTCTAATTAACGAGGTTGCATCATATAATGCATACAATTATACAAGTAGGCTATATTTGCTTCAGGTGTTTACTGAATTGTCATTAAAATCAATTAACGTACCGGTAATAAAATAATGTCTGATACTGATATAAAATATTTAAACAAGTTTAAACATACTTAAGAAGAAATATATGCTTTCTGTAACCCAGCTAGGAGATTATTGAAAATCACGGTTGGAATTGTATGGTGGTAACTTCCTGCTTGTAAAATAGCAGTTTCTTCAGTCCACAGAAATGTTATACAGACATTAGGCCTGCTATTCTATTAAGTTCAGTATTGCCAGAAAGTAACTTTCCCGTATATAAAAAGGCCCAATGGAAGTGTGATAAATTTTGCGTTCATTAAAAAAAAATCCTCCCTTCACCGGAAAAAATGCTGAGTAAAATACTGCGAATAGATCATTTACCCCATACCTTTGAAAATATCAAGTTATAATTCAATGTGTTTTACGAAATACAGTGTTTTCATCCTTTCCACTTCATGTTGCTGTATCAGTCACGAAGCTTGAGTTGTTGAGGTTGCTAGGAACAATAAACTGTGCAGGAACTATTTCGCATTGTCTGTAATGAGGCGATAGTAGCGATCCTAGTGGTTAGCAACTATCTATGGATGCATATTTATTACATATTGAGCTTCGTGACTGTATATACTAGACTGTGGTAATACTATGGATGACATAATATAAGTTACACTTAAAATGACAAGAAATTACCTTAATTAAGATCTTAACAGGAAAAACTTACACCATTGTAAATATATCATAATTAATATTGTTATGTTTAGGAAACCAAATTTTATACCTGTCATACAAAAATCTTGTTTGGAAAACAATATTAAATTAAATATATTTTGTGCGAAATCGTGCGTATTTGCTTGGTTTCCGCACAAAATCAATCCACGGATAGTCTAAAATTCCACATTCAGTATTCCCAACCTAACACACATAATAATTTCCCTCTTCTTACCGCTTAAGTGACATATTGATTTTACTGCTTTAGGCTTTTAACATATTATTTTCAGAGACGTTCAATATAGTAATAATTACAAATTGGAAACTTACCACTGCAATTTCACCTAAATTGCACTGTTAATTATTGTTTTTAAACATTTTCAATAATTAAGTAAACTCTACAACTCCACTAAAGTTACTGCATTCGTGATGCAAGTTACATTAAGGAAGCGGTGAAAAAATCAACAAGATTCCAGATTCATAATAGACTGGGGGGAAAAAAAATACAGACGTATATCACGGCCTGCTGGAGTATAGTAAACACAGAAAACATTTTAAAGCAACAATGTTGAAGATAGATATTTTTGTTTTGCAAATTTGCCGTCATTGAACAGAAACCAAGATGGAGATTTCAATGCAACTAATTAGAAATTCCTCTTTCAGGTATGTAATAAACGATCTTCGCACAAAATAATGTACGATACACGAGCGGTATGTTTTCTTTCAATTCTCGGAAATTAAAAAAGCTCAACTACGTTTCGCTTTTTCAAACTTTTCCTCGAACATGAAAACTTCAACATACCGCTCTTGTAACGCATATTACTATTAACTCCAGTATTTCTTATTTCCAATATATTTTAAAGAAAAAAACCGTATAATTAATAAACAATTACATACATTGTAATTACTTCTAAGACTTCAGATTAAAAAATTATAATTCACTCTACACACTTAGCACAGCCAAACCAACGACAGTTACATGCTGCGCTCTAGCGTCGAAACTGGAAAATAATTCTCCACGCGAAACTCAATGCTAAGAAAGAAGAATGAGCAGGCAGTTACGCAGCCATAAGATGCGATCCAGCAGGCAGTGTTACAAGCATAATACCGGTACTACAAATAACAAATGACAAACGATAAACAGTATCCTAGCAACGCAGTGTTGTGATGACAAATAAAAACGCTAGTAACTTATACATCAACATAGACGACGATGATGATCACTGATATTTTACGTCTGAAATGGTTTGTGTTGTTTCTTCAAGTAATCGTGCTTGCTGTAATATGTTTAGGAACAGCAAAGAGTATGAGAACGTGTAACGTCATTACAATTTCTAATGCGGCTAAGACCGGACAGAGGGAGGCGTGGAAGCAATTCGTTTCACATCTCATCGCAATTACGGATGATCCGAAAGAAATTGGCAGCGGAGTTAAATGGGGAAACGCACATAATTATTTGTACCAAGTAGAGCGGAAATAGCTGCCAAGCCAACAGCTGAGATGTACAAATTAAAGAATTTTGGTTGCTGCATAAACGCGGGGTTGAAGGCGTCGTCAGGGTAACACAATAAAACCCAGCTACCAGCATGAGCGAGTGCTGTGGGTTTTTTATGGTGTAAAATTATACCTTGGGCACATCTGATGGGAGGAATTAAAATATTCCACCTCCAGGGGCACGGGAGGGAAGGGGACGGTGCGACAGGAAGGTGCAGGCACGCGATCTCTTAATCTTGCAGCGTTACACACCCTGTACAGTCCGCCAAACTAGGGAAGAGAGAAAATAATACTAAAAAGAGGGAGGGGAGAAGTAACGGAGATGAATCAAGGAAAAGGAATATAACTAAAAAGGAAAACGGGAATAAAAGGAAGAAACTGGGAAGACGGAATAAATAAAGAAAACAAAAAATGAATTAAGGCCTACAAATAATAAAGGTAGATATGAAAACCAAAAAAATGGAAACAGAAAGATTCAGAAGAAGAAATAGGAATACCAACAGAAAGACGAAGAAGGAAAGACACCGAGAGAGAAAACACGAGAAAAAACAAGATAATGAATAGGTACAGGAATACAGAGAGAAAATGAGGGAGAGGAGAAGAAAGAGAAACCAGACAAGAAGAGAAAAAAGAGGAAGACCAGAAGAAAGGGAAAGAGAAAGACAGGAAGAAAGAGAAAGGTGAAGAAAGGGAAAGAAAAAGAGAAGAAGAGAGAGAAAGAGAAAGACAAGAAGAGAGAGAAAGAGAAAGACAAGAAGAGAGAGAAAGAGAAAGACAAGAAGAGAGAGAAAGAGAAAGACAAGAAGAAAGAGAAAGACAAGAAGAGAGAGAAAGAGAAAGACAAGAAGAAAGAGAGAAAGAGAAAGACAAGAAGAGAGAGAAAGAGAAAGACAAGAAGAGAGAGAAAGAGAAAGACAAGAAGAGAGAGAAAAAGAAAGGCAAGAAGAGAGAGAAAGAGAAAGAGAAAAAGAGAGAGAAAGAGAAAGACAAGAAGAGAGAGAAAGAGAAAGACAAGAAGAGAGAGAAAGAGAGAGACAAGAAGAGAGAGAAAGAGAAAGACAAGAAAAGAGAGAAAGAGAAAGACAAGAAGAGAGAGAAAGAGAAAGACAAGAAAAGAGAGAAAGAGAAAGACAAGAAGAGAGAGAAAGAGAAAGAGAAAAAGAAAAAGAGAGAGAAAGAGAAAGACAAGAAGGAAGAAAAGGAGAAAGACAAGAAGAGAGAGAAAGAGAAAGACAAGAAAAGAGAGAAAGATATGAAGAGAGAGAAAGAGAAAGAGAAAAAGAGAGAGAAAGAGAAAGACAAGAAGAGAGAAAGAGAAAGACAAGAAAAGAGAGAAAGAGAAAGACAAGAAGAGAGAGAAAGAGAAAGACAAGAAAAGAGAGAAAGAGAAAGACAAGGAGAGAAAGAGAAAGAGAAATAGAGAGAGAAAGAGAAAGACAAGAAGAAAGAAAAGGAGAAAGACAAGAAGAGAAAGAGAAAGACAAGAAAAGAGAGAAAGAGAAAGACAAGAAAAGAGAGAAAGAGAAAGACAAGAAGGAGAGAAAGAGAAAGAAAAAAAGAGAGAGAAAGAGAAAGACAAGAAGAGAGAGAAAGAGAAAGACAAGAAGAGAGAGAAACAGAAAGACAAGAAGAGAGAAAGATAAAGACAAGAAGGGAGAAAACGAGAAAGACAAGTAGAGAGAAAAATAGCAAGACTAGAAGAGATAGAAAGAGGAAGGCTAGAAGAGAGAGAAAGACAAGAAGCTAGAGAAAGACAAAGACAAGAAGAGAGAGTAAGGCAAAGACAAAAAAATAGAGAAAGACAAAACAAGAAGATAAAGAAAACGAAGACAAGAACAGAGAGAAAGGCAAGACGGAAGAGGAAGACAAGAAGTGAGAGAAGGGCGAAACTGGAAAGGAAAGAAAGAAATGTTACTATATCCTATGAATCTTTGGACCTCTTTCCTACCAATTGTATGTCTTATGTCCTATTTTAAAGCATTGCAAAGATATAGACTACTATAATACTATTTATACTTAGAACAATAATTTTTCTGGAAAAAAAGGGTTTTTTGTAAGATAATTTCTCATACCTTATTACAAAGCTAGATTACATTGATTTTATTCAATGCCGTATATTGAAATGTGTCTCTCTCCTAGATTTATACAACATCATAATTAAATTTTGAATAAGTTTAATAAACTTACATTTTAACACGAGATGGTGCAATTTACATTCACAGTGTTAGAGGAAATGCGCTCAGGGTTGCGATATAGCATAACGTTTAGAAACTGAACTATTATCCACAATTTCTATAGCTGCTTAAAACAAAAGACGAAAGGCTTCTGCGGGCGTCTTGGTGACGTCACGGCACCTCCGTCTTGGGTTGTTACTTTACGGTACGTGGGTCTGGAACAAAGTGTCTCCGAGTTGCAGGTTCTTCGCGGTCGCCGATAGTCTATTGTTTAATATACCATCTCGAGACTCCGTTAATGACCTCTGCCTGATGGGAGGCCAGAAAGTTGACACAATGGAACTCCTCTGATACATCACACGTATCATAATGGGGAAGCAACTCCTTTGTGAGTTGCCAGCGTGTTGTAAAGGAATCCCCTACCACCATTCATATGCAAGAAGAGCTAGGAATTGTTTTTGAATTTACCGAGAGACTAGGCAAGCAAGAGTATTGAACTTTGCTTTGCCATTGATACCTCAAGCAAGGAGTTGGGGCTGTATTACTTAAGCGTTAACATGAGAAACGTACTAAATTTTTTACGTGAACCGCTCCTCTATAACCAAAAGCGCAATGGGATTGTAAAAATTATATAGGCTAACACAATACACAAGGCCAGGGGCGGCCCGTCCCTATGTGCTACAGTGCTACAGCACAGTGATAATTTTTGCTCAAATAATGTATTTGTAATACCACAGTATCTGATCTGTCATTTAACAATTTCCTGTGGTTATATTCATGACGCATTATCCAGTGTTTAGTCTTCGCTCTTCGCTCTTTGGTGCCTCAGGGGGTTCGTTGTGCTACTCTGAACTTCTTATGAGAATGCAGAAAATTGTGCGCATATGCGAAGCTGAAATCACTGCTCTGATTGGCTATTTTTACGCGGGAAAGTGCTGTAGTCAGCTTCAGCACAACACAGCTTGGAGATTGCAAAAGTAAAGCGTAACGAAAGAATGCTTGTTTGTGGAAGAACTCGGAACTATTTGCAATGTACTTGGTAATTCAAATATCAGACTGCTGCTGCCATCTACCTGAAGGCCTATGAGGTTCCTCCTGAATCAGCTAGCAAGCGACGGAAAATGGAATCCCAGAAAATTGAAGCCAAGGAAGTATGTGACTGTATAATTCAGGAAACTACTCACCGTTTCCAGTCTTTAAGCTACCTAGACGCAACAAAATTGTTAAACAGCAAAATTTTTGACAATTTTTCGTATAATTTTCGTGAACGCGAACTTGAAGTTGCTATCAACAGCTCTATTATACTGAACAAAAGAGTGTTAAAGATACAATTTGGAGTTCTATACGGAAAACCCGACTTCCAAAATATAGATGTCTGTTCAATTGTTACAACAATTTACAGGATCCATTCTGTGAAATAATGTAGTTGTTAAATATTTTGGTTACAACACCAATGGCCACTGCTGAGCCAGAAAGATGTTTTCTTTTTTTGCTTGAAACGCATAAGAATATTTTTAAGGAACACTATGTCCCAGGATCGTCTCACTGCTCTTGCAATACTGTCAATAGAAAAGAGTGTGATGACCAAGATGGAGGGGTTTAACACCAGGGTAATTGACAAGTTCTGCAATAGGAAGGAACGTCGTATGGACTTCATATTTCTTCACTAGGCGAGTCTCAAATTAAGATAAATACATACAAGTGTATATAGTAGGCAGATATAGAGATTGTAGCACATTCATTATTTTGACCACCAGCCGCTACTGCACAAGGCTTCACTGAGAATCCAAGGCATAAAATCATTTTGGGTAGAATTCAGTAGCGGTTTCTCGGGGGAGGGAAGGGAGGAACGTCCTCCTCACATTATTCTTCTTTTGAAAGTAAATACCAAATGAAATATATGCCTTGAAATTCGAGGAAGATTCGATAATTTTTAAGTTCACAGCTATAAGAAAATCTCGGTTGATCGAGTTTTAAACGACGCGCAATCATGTGCTGCTAGAAAACTGTGAGAAAGATACGAGATTGTTTGTGTGGAGGAAAGTCAATCCTTTCCTCCTTTACTGCAGTTAACACACATAGACAACAGCGCGCTAGCGAGAGACAGAAGTAGAGTTTTAAAGCAAGTAAATGAACGGAGAGGGAGGAGATCCTCCTCTGAATCAGCGCATGGGCGGGAAATATAGAAACCGACTGGTCTTGCAGCAAGCTCGCTACCGCTGCCATCTAACGATGCTGCATTCAACCAGACTATAACACATCTAGGAGGAGGCACAATAAAAACAGTTTTAACGCAAAGCTATGAAAGACACCATATAAACTTTTTTTTTAATTACAAAACAAAATATAATATTATTCATTGCACTTTATATAAGCTGCTATTCATGGTTTGAAACTTTCGAGGATATCTGAAAGTTGAAGTTAGATTTATGTAAAACAAAGAGGAAGTAGTTCTACGTTAGTATCGCAGATCTTTTTGGCCCCTGAAATTCACTTCCATACATTGTGTACTAGACAGGGCAACAGCCAAGTTGTCAGTTTTGTACAAATATGTTTGAAATTGAAATTACTCCAAACTACATTATTTTTAACATAAAAAAATTAATCGGCCACCAGCAGCTTTGAACAATAATGATAGTATGACTTTACAAGAACTGACATTCTTCAAAAGCATGTGATACTGAACTTGTAAAATGTACATGTGGCAACACAGACCACGTGAGTGGGTGCAGTGTTCTCGCTTTCCTAACAGATTATTTCCAATTTCCACTTCCGTAAAATGGTTCTGGTTACGAGTTAGTAGCTAGTCTCTTCCAACACGTGTAATGCTGTAGTGTGCGCGAAAAATGCTGCGAGTTTGTGAATTTCCTTGTAATTGTTAATTTGTGCAATTATCCAACAATGAATGGAAGTGAAAAAATATATTTTTGACAATTTAGGAAACTCAGTTTACAAGAACAGATTATTGCTATACAAAAGAGAAGGCCAACCCTAACACTATCTGATCTTACAAGTATGCATGTAGGCTAATTTGTAGCATGTTTCTCTCAAGAATGTGTCATTTTGCGCTGTTAAACTTCTTTCCTCCTCTTAAGAAATGTGCAGGAGCCGCCACTGGTAGAATTACATACGATTACGAACACATACGGAACTTTTGTAATTGATATATGGTTCAGAAATGGTGAAGAGCTTATTTTTAATTATTATTCAGAACTACTGCCAGGAAGTCAAAAGGAGAATTGCAAAGGAAGCTTTTAATAGAAAAAGGAGCATCTTCTGCGGACCTCTGGAGAAAGAACTAAGAAAGAGACTAGTGAAGTGCTTTGTGTGGAGTGTAGCATTGTATGGGACAGAAGCATGGACATTCCTACAAAGTGAATAGAAGCGAATAGAAGCATTTGAAATGTGGATAGTTCACACCTGTGGAGTAACGGTTAGCGCGTCTGACCGCGAAACCAGGTGGCCCGGGTTCGATTCCCGGCCGGGGCAAGTTACCTGGTTGAGGTTCTTTCCGGGGTTTTCCCTCAACCCAATATGAGCAAATGCTGGGTAACTTTCGGTGGTGGACCCCAGACTCATTTCACCGGCATTATCACCTTCATCTCATTCAGACGCTAAATAACCTAAGATGTTGATAAAGCGTCGTAAAATAACCTACTAAAAAATGTGGATATGGAGAAGGATGGAGCGTGTGAAATGGACAGAGTAAGAAAGGAAGCTGTGTTGGAAAGAGTGAATGAAGAAAGAATAATGCTGAAACTGATCAGAGAGAGGAAAAGCAATTCGCTGGGTCACTGGTTGAGAAGAAACTGCCTTCTGAAGGATGCACTGGAAGAAATGGTGAACGGGAGAAGAGTTCAGGACAGAAGAAGATACCAGATGATAGATGACATTAAGAGATACGGATCATATGCGGAGACAAAGAGGAAGGGAGAAAATAGGAACGACTGAAGAACGCTGGGTTTGCAGTGAAAGACCTGCCCTTGGGCAAAATACTGTGCTCCAACCACGAGAAAGTCTCCGCCGGATGAGACGAATGGGAGTAATGCTGTGAATGAATGTTGATATCATAAGGTCACACACGTGGGTACTATTATCTCTATTGGCTAGCTCTCACAGCACAAACCATAACATTGGTACAGACATATTGATACTACCCTAGTTACAAAATTAGATCACAGTTAATCTCCTGGTCTTTTAATCTCTTCATAAAGGAAATAACATATGCAGGAGAGCGCATGGTTTTTAAACTGGCGTTATAACGGTAATATTATTTATCTACTTCGTTCCAATAGATGAGGCAATACTAAGCACATTCCTTTCACGGTTGATCTCCTGGTTGGAGAATAGTAAGCACATTCCTTTCACGGTTGATCTCCTGGTTGGAGAATAGTAAGAACATTCCTTTCACTGTTGATCTCCTGGTTGGAGAACAGTAAGCACATTCCTTTCACGGTTGATCTCCTGGTTGGAGAACAGTAAGCACATTCCTTTCACGGTTGATCTCCTGGTTGGAGAACAGTAAGCACATTCCTTTCACGGTTGATCTCCTGGTTGGAGAACAGTAAGCACATTCCTTTCACGGTTGATCTCCTGGTTGGAGAATAGTAAGCACATTCCTTTCACTGTTGATCTCCTGGTTGGAGAATATTAAGCACATTCCTTTCACGGTTGATCTCCTGGTTGGAGAATAGTAAGCACATTCCTTTCACGGTTGATCTCCTGGTTGGAGAACAGTAAGTACATTCCTTTCACGGTTGATCTCCTGGTTGGAGAACAGTACTATGAATTAATGAAAGTTCTGACAGGCGATTGAAGGAGCAGTTCAACTGTCTCGAATAGTTGTTTCAACAGCAGTATACATGTCTATACGTACGCGAATGAAAATCGCCTCAGGTTTGTTGCCTTGACAGCTAGCAGACAATCGACAATCGTAGTTCTCTCGATCGCCCGAAGCCCACTTAGCATCCGGGGTACTAGGTTAAGAGGGGCGTACGTAACAACGTAACAACAACCATAAATTAGAGGTTATGATAATGGCTCCTGTGCAGAGACAAAATATAAGGTAGATGAAAGAATAATATGAGTGCAGTGACAGAAACTACATTATCTGCCGTCGCATAGCAACATAAAAGTGAACTGCTTGCTTAATGAAGATTGATGACAACTGGCTATAGAAAACATCCTCGTGACACGTAATTCACGGCAGTTCCTTGTCACCTCATCTGATTGTCGACGGAACTATGTAATGGCTACAGTCATGCCATGGGAGGCCTCGGAATTGTAATAACACAAATTAATTTCTTATTCATGGATGTCCGGCGTTCCCGTAGACCTTGATCTGCAGTGTTTAAGGAGTGATGTTTATGTACATGCTGATCAGATTTCATGCTTAAGTAATGAAAAGAAAAGCAACAACAATAATTTTTGTAGAATATTCTGAAAGTTGCTGTGTACTCACCATACATGTTGATGAAGACAGCGAATGAAATACCCAATCGAACCTGGAAAGAGAAAATAATTCATCAGTATCACGGTCAAATATCAATTATGTTTCATGTATTACATACTAAACGCTGAAATAATTTATATTTATGAAGTCAATGCAAGAAAAAAAATTGACGGCTTTTATAATAAATGACGAATATAAATATCTACACCACACCGCCATTAAGTATATGAAAAAGACCCAACCCCACTTGATTAATAATTATAAAAATGTTTGATTTTTAATAAAAATATTATTATCTCACGTAAGATTTGTAGTTTTATATAATAACCGTTACTCAGTAAATTATAGAAATGAAGGTCTAGTTTAAGATATTCTCTACAGCTACTTACATAATCCTAAAACGTTTCACTTTCACATCATCAATATAGCATTAATATGTATAATTAATGAAAAATAGTCACATCATGGCATTAACTATAATATTTCATTTCTAATAGTAATAATATCATCAAACCACCTAAGTTTTGTAGATTTTAATATCCAATATACAGCTGTACTCAGAAAATTACACACCGCAGAGCCAGACCTGTAAATTATTTTAGTAAGTCTTGAAGTTTTTAATAACCAATTGAATTTGAGCTCTAAATATGTCAGCAATCCTGCAGGTCATAGCCTTCGTGTAATAGTATATTGTTTATTGTAGAGTGTATTTTGTTTTGTTCTGAAATGCAAATAGTTCTCGAAACTGATGAAAGATGGATTTTGGAAAATAGGAAAATTATGTAGGAAAACTAAGGCTTCGCTGAAAGTTACTATTTTTCTGAAAATCCTGGGATGCCAAGCTTCAAAATGACGGGTCATTCATTAAAATCCGTTCAGCCGTTTTCCCGTAATTTCCATTACCAGTTAAAATTATATATATACTAGTGGCTTGTGTAGCAAATGCTGCAAACTAAGTTCATTAGACGTTAAAATAAACATTTTTCAGATTTATTTTCAATAAAAAATACCAGACATTCGGAAAGTTATTTGCTTCCATAGCAATGAAAGATACTCTCTCTCGAGCCAATACTGAAGAGAACCACGCATATAAATATCTACGCCACACCGCCATTAAATATATGAAAAAGACCCAACCCCACTTGATTAATAATTATAATAATATTTGATTTTGTATAATATACTATCTTATATACCTATATTTATTTATCTATGATATATATACTATATAGCCGCAACTCAGTAAAATATTGAAATCAAAATCTAATTTAAGTTGTTCTCTATATCTACTTATATAACCCCAAAACGTTTCACTTTCATATCATCAATATAGCATTAATATGTATAATTAATTTAAAATAGTCACATCATGGCATTAAGTACAATAATATTTCATTTCTAATAGTAATAATGTCATCAAACCACCTCAAGTTTTGTAGTTTTTAATATCCAATACACAGCTGTACCCAGAAAATTACACACCACAGAATCGAACCTGTAAATTATTTTTAGTAAGTTAAGTTTTTAATAACCAATTTAATTTGAGCTCTAAATATGTCAGCATTCTTGCAGATCATGGCCTTCGTGTAATATTGTTTACTGTAGTATGTGTTTTGTTTTATTCTGAAATGCAACACGGCCGACTTGAAGCTCGCTTCGCTTCTCCTTTACAAAAAATCGAAGGGTATATCAAGTCGGCCGTGAACGCTATTAGCTAGTTCTCAAAACTGACGACAGATGGATTTTGTAAAATAGGAAAATTATGTTTAAAAATTGACATTTCACTGAAAACTACTTTTTTCCGAAAAACTTTGAGTTCCAAGCTTCAAAATGAGGGGTCATTTATTAAAATCCGTCCAGCCGTTTTCCCGTAATTTCCATTACCAGTTCAAATTATATATATATATATATATAGATGTATTTTCAAAAAACAGTAGACTGTAGAAATACATTTTATCTCCATGGAAACCTAGATAAGTCCCGATGTGATTTTTATGTTTCCTGGAAATAAAAACCAAGACAAAGGCTATCCTGATACAGCTACTCAAGAAAAACAAATAAGTTTATCAGAAGGGGAAAGTAGACTCAGGTTTCGTGATAAAACAAAAGAGCGAGGCAGGCTATAATAAATTATTGCTTATGCCTTCACGTAAAGGCACTCTGCATTCTAATTTCCACGGCAGAGTGATGAATGGTAATAAACATAAATGTTACGCATCCATATGCATGGAGGAGAGTGAGAGAAAAAAAACATCTCAAAGTGAATTAATCAGCTTGCAAGCACAGGTGAGAATTTATTGCAGGTCAAAAAGAAACGCTTGTAAACCAACACGAGTGTGTGTTGGTTGGATCACCTACGAGTATCAGACATTCCAGTCGACCTGTTCTCTTTTCCACTACCACTGCCTGCATCCCGTTTTCCTCCCCCTCTTCCTTAAAACCACCACCCTCATATACCTACCGTTATAACATAAAATCTTGGATATAAATTTTGACATTAATGGCAATGCCAAGCTTTCCTAAATGGCGGAAAATTTTATTTATTACTTAATTTTAAGTCTGTTCCTTTTTTTTTTTACATATACCGAGGCCATTAAAAACACTAGTTGAAGCATGTTTATCATTCTTGTACAAGACTGTACGGTAATTATACATGAAATATAAAAATGGAGTCTTGGAAAAAACGTTCTTACAAAAAGATAAACTCACACGATCAACTTTCACGCACTAGCATCCGATTTTCTGTAAAACTTACTTTCTAAAATACAAAGTCACATGCAATTACATTTAGTTACTTGCATAACTTATCTTTTCAGCACAGAAAATAGCCTAAATGCATTATTATCATTACTATTTATTTATTTATTCATTTGCTTATTAATTCATTCATTCATTCATTCACCCTACATATTTATTACTTTGTTCGATCGTCCGTCTGTTCGTTTCTTTATTTATTATTTATTTATTTATTTTATATTTATTCACCTGCCTATTTCTTATTCATTTTCTTATTTATTTATTTATTTATTTATTTTACTTATTAATTAATTTATTCATTATTTATTTCCGCGCCGTGGCGTCGTGGTCTAAGGCATTCTGCCTAGGATTCGCGTTACGGAATGCACGCTGGTTCGAGTCCTCATGAGGGAAGAAATTTTCTCATGAAATTTCGGCCAGTGTATGGGACCGGTGCCCACCCAGCATCGTGATGCACTTGGGTAGCGACGATAGGTAGTGAAATCCTGTTACGCAAACCAGCTATAACGGTTGAGGGGATCATCGTGCTAACCACACGATACCTCCATTCTGGTTGGATGATCGTCCACCTCTGCGTCGGCATGTGGACGTGAGGCCAACAGCCGGCTGGTCGCTTTTGGCCATTCGTGGGCTGTAGCGCCACTGATTATTCATTATTTAATATTTATTTATTTATTTATTTATTTATTCATTTATTCACTTATTTATTTTTTATTTATCTATTTACTTATTTATTTATTTATTTATTTACTTATTTATTTATTTATTTATTTACTTATTTATTTATTTATTTACTTATTTATTTATTTATTTATTTATTTACTTATTCATTTATCCACTTATTTATTTATTTATTTATTTATTTATTTACTTACTTATTTATTCATTCATTCTTTTACTTATTTATTTATTGATTTACTTATTATTTATTCATTATTTATTTATTTACTTATTTATTTACATATTTATTTATTTATCTTTTTATTTATTTATTTATTCATTCATTCATTATTCAATATTTACCTATTTATTCACTCATTATTTAGTATTTATTTATTTATTCATTCATTCACTCATTATTTAATATTTATTGTTTATTGTTTACTATTCATTATTCTTTTTATTGATTCGTTTGTTTCTTTACTTCTGTATTTCCCTCTTTATTTATTTATTTATTTATTTATTTATTTATTTATTCATTCATTTATTTCATTGTTTCTCCATAAAAGCGTTAAAAACCATAAAACTTGTCAGAGAAAGAAAGAAAAAACAATTATAATTAAACAGAAAACAAAAATTAAAATAGATCATTAACACAATGTCAACTGATACGTATTTTATCTAAATTTTAGGGACAGAGGTTTGTTAAAACTCTTTTCATGTACCTTTGAAAACACCTCAAATCATTCATACTTTTATATAAAGACTAAAATAAATAAACTAGTACTTATAATGCAATAAAATATTAATTGACTTGCTAAAAAATGTACTAAACTGTATTGGAAATGGATTATTGTACAATCCCATCATTACAAACATTCTGCTAGATGGCAGTAGTGTGTTATGATGAGCTGTTCTCTTGTTACCAGTTATGCCAACTATACAATCTTCATTGAAATCTATGGACGATTACTAGTCAAGAAGACTTTGTTGATTCAGTTTCATTTTTTTAAAAACAGTTGCATTCCACTTCAATTATAAATATGTATTAAACAATCTCTGATACGTGACTATCCATAATGTCATACAGCAGAAGCTATAACATAATATGAATATGAATATTAATATAAATATGAAAAGCCTAAAATCCCATAAGGGCAACGGCCTCCTACAGAAGTGTAGGGTGAGCTGAAAGTCTACTACACTTGGGGAGCCAGTCCAAGACAGCTTACACTATACTTTCAAACTAAACACATAAATTATATAAGCTAAACACGAAAAACTATATAGAATAAACATATCAATTATACAAACTAAACATCCACAAAAAACTATACAAACTGAACATAAATTATAGTCTGAACACACAACTTCCACACGAAACACATAAAAATTTTACTATTATACAGTCTTAACTCACACACAAACTAACACACAAGACCTATACAAATTCAACACATAAATTATAGTCTTAGTACAGAAGAGCTATACAAACTGCACACACAAATTATACAGTCTAAACACACAAACTATCTAACCTAAACACACAAAAACCATATAATTAAACACAAAAATTATACTAACTAAATACATGAACTATACCAACTAAACACGGACTCAAACTATCCAAACTAACACACACAAAAAGAACTATGTATAAACAATACAAAACTATACACAGTTTACATAGTGTTAAACAAGATAAGTGACAAAAAAAGTTTTAATTAAGGATAATGAAATAAACATGAATAATTTTAAAGGGTACAATTTATTGAAAGTAGAATGTTGGCATACAAAGAAACAAATGCTAGGGAAGTGAAGTGATAATTTTAGTAGGTTATTTAAAGACGCTTTATCAACATCTAAGGTTATTTAGCGTCTGAATGTGATGAAGGTTATAATGCTGGTGAGATGAGTCCGGGGTCCAGCACCGAAAGTTACCCAGCATTTGCTAATATTGGATTGAGGGAAAACCCCGGAAAAAACCTCAACCAGGCAACTTGCCCCGATCGGGAATCGAATCCGGGCCACCTGGTTTCGCGGCCAGTAGCGCTGACCGTTACTCCACAGGTGTGGACGTGAAGTGATAAAAACAAACAAATGCCAGGGAGGTGATAAAAACCAAGTGATAGGGAGGTGATAAATATTGTAGGATAAGCACCCATGATTGGTTGAAACGCATCGTTCTGTATCGTTTTATTGGTCAAAAGTAGTATGACGTAGAAAAACTGTAATAGTCTAGGTAAAAATATCACATTAGTTTCAATAATCATTTAACACAAAGTTGTTCATTTAACAGAAGTATGAATAATTAGAAATAAACAAAGGTTAAATGAGTATAATCAAGATCTATATAAATAAAATATCTCTTATAGTCTAATGAGACTTCAGAATTAAACTCAGTGAATAGAGATAATTTTCACACTTTCAATATGATAACAAAATTTATCACTGGAAACTGACCGTGTGTGGGCCAGTGCGTGCCTGCTAATGCTATTATATGGACCACATTAATAATTGAAAACAGAGATAGTCGTCGTGTAGATATCCGGTGCAAAAGAGCTCCTGTATTAATTTACTTCCTGTCACTTGAAACTCTCCTCTAATTAGAACCGGTTTCATTCTAGCGACAATCTATACGTCAGCCGCGAGAGCTTTCCCTTGGAGAGTGTTTTGAATATTCGAGTCCATCTGATATCAAACGAGGGTTCATATTTTAAACCACGCTTCTGTCACGTTCATACAGTTAACTACATGTGGTTGCTAGGATACGAAGTTGTGCTAGTATTAAAACTGATATAAGACAATAACACTGTACCATTTATTACACGTATATCGTTCATTACAACTAGACCTTACAGTAAGTGCTAAGTCACGTTAACGAAAACTATGGTACAGCTGGCGCCAGCGTTTTTGGCGTGTGTCCTAGATATATAGTGCCCAGTTTGTGAGCATGTTGCCAGTGCAGCTGAGAATGGTACCACTTCCTATACACGTCACATCAGCCATTTGCCAAACTCAGTTGTCAGACTGACTGCGACAAATATAAAACACTCGCACTTAACGTTCCTATTACTTTTTTCACACGCCAAAAACGGTGACGCGGACTGGCTTTGATAGAATAGGAGGTCATACTAATACTAAAACAGACACAAAGAAATTTGTTTATTTTTTAAGATAGAACTTTAAATTGCATTTTACGCACTCTTATCAGTGTGTAAAGTGAGCCTTTGAAATACCATTACGTAAAAAGTAAGCAATCGCTTTACCCACTGCTATTCATTTTAGGTACTGCCAAAGAAAACGCAATATTTAATGTACAACAGGTTGAGGTTTTTTCCAGAGTTTTCCTTCAACTCAATATGAGCAAATGCTGGGTAACTATCGGTGCTGGACACCGGACTATTTCACCGGCATTATCACCATTTTATTCAGACGCTAAATAACCTGAGGTGTTGAGGCAGCGTGGTAAAATAACATGACATGAAACTTAGGGATTGTAACCTTAACATGTAAAAAGAAAGTATGAGCTAGTTTTAAATAAAATAAATTGACTTTTCGACCCCAAAATCGCATACATCCCCCAGTAAGTTAATGCCGTGTACTTTATTAAAATTATAAAAATTTTGAAACTTAGAGTAATTATTCTACATAACTAGTAATGACAATGAAGTTAGGTTAGTCAACTTTGCCACATCAAAAAATTTAATAATATAACTGATACTCAGGAGGAAATTAAACACAGAATAAATATGGGAAATGCCTGTTATTATTCGATTGAGAAGCTTTTATCATCCAGTCTGCTGTCAAAAAATCTCAAAGTTAGAATTTATAAAACAGTTATGATACCGGTTGTTCTTTATGGTTGTGAAACTTGGTCTCTCACTTTGAGAAACAGAGGTTAAGGGTGTTTGAGAATAAGGTGCTTAGGAAAATATTTGGGGCTAAGCGGGATGAAGTTACAGGAGAATGGAGAAAGTTACACAACACAGAACTGCACGCATTGTATTCTTCACCTGGCGTAATTAGGAACATTAAATCCAGACGTTTGAGATGGGCAGGGCATGTAGCACGTATAGACGAATCCAGAAATGCATATAGAGTGTTAGTTGGGAGGCCGGAGGGAAAAATACCTTTGGGGAGACGTAGATGGGAAGATAATATTAAAATGGATTTGAGGGAAGTGGGATATGATGATAGAGAATGGATTAATCTTGCTCAGGATAGGGACCAATGGCGGGCTTATGTGAGAGCGGCAAAGAACCTCCGGGTTCCTTAAAAGCCAGTAAGTAAGTAAGAGTAATTCTTCTTAATATGTTACATTAACACAATTTGTATTCACTTCAGAGCGTTGCTAGAATGTGTTCTAATAAAAGTAGGGTTATGTAAGTAAATTGCGAGTAATTGATTAATGAGCGAATGATCAGATTAAGGAATGTGTGTTGCGAGCAGCATTTCTCCTGGAAATCGGCAGCTTTATAGCGCGTGTAACCGCATCATCCCCGCAGTGAGTAATGCCCCGTCCGCCGTCCATTACTAGCGGTCCAGCACAGGAAACCCGCGTCGTGGCGCGGCGCGCCCATAACTCATAGCGGCCGCGGAAATGCGAAATAGTCATCCCTCCTTTTTATACGGTCTCGAGCAAAGTAAGCACTTCACTATTGCTAGGTGCAGTGGCGGCTCCTGTCCCAGTCTTTAGGCGCCACAATTCATTTTATACACAAGTTTACAGAATACACATGGTAGGAACGTATGTATGTATGTATGTATGTATGTATGTATGTATGTATGTATGTATGTATGTATGTATGTATGTATGTATGTATGTATGTATGTATGTATGTATGTATGTATGTATGTAAGTATGTAATGTACAGTATGTATGTATGTATGTATGTATGTATGTATGTATGTATGTATGTATGTATGTATGTATGTATGTAATGTACAGTATGTATGTATGTAACATGTTATGTTTTATTTAACGACGCTCGCAACTGCAGAGGTTATATCAGCGTCGCCGGATGTGCCGGAATTTTGTCCCGCAGGAGTTCTTTTACATGCCAGTAAATCTACTGACATGAACGTGTCACTTAAATGCCATCGGCCTGGCCCGGGATCGAACCCGCAACCTTGGGCATAGAAGGCCAGCACTATACCAACTCGCCAATCAGGTCGACTGTATGTATTATGTATGCATGCATGCATGCATGTATGTATGTGTTACGATGCTGTATCAACATCTAGGTTATTTAGCTTCTGAATGAAATGAAGGTGATAATGCCGGTGAAATGAGTCCGGGGTCCAGCACCGAAAGTTACCCTTCATTTGCTCGTATTGGGTTGAGGGAAAACCCCGGAAAAAACCTCAACTTGCCCCAACCGGGATTAGAACCCGGGCCACCTGGTTTCGCGGCCAGACGCGCTGACCGTTACTCCACAGGTGTGGACCGTGTATGTATGTATGTATGTATGTATGTATGTATGTATGTATGTATGTATGTATGCATGTATGTACTATGTACAGTATGCATGTATGTAATGTACAGTATGTATGTATGTAATGTATAGTATGTATGTATATATGTATGTATGTGTATGTACACTATGTATGTATTTATGTAAAGAAGGTATATATATATATATATATACAGAGTGATTCATGAAGATTGTTCCATAACAAGGATCTGATTTCTGACATAATTGTGCTGAAAAAAGTTCATATAAACATAGGGGGAAACTTGTACCTTTAGCATAGTGTACCTTTGAACATTTTTTGTTTCTTAACTTTTGCTGCTAACTAGAAGACTCAAACTGAAGTAGATTGTAGAGTAAGCCGCTAAATAGCTCTGGTCGTAGTTCCGGTTTGATTTATTGCAAGGTGTGAGTTCTGTGGACAAAATATTTTTTAGTACCAAATGTAAATATTTCGTTCATTGATACATGTTTTCAAATACAAAATCAGATTGTATTTGTTACTATCTATCAAGTACGGTGTGTTCCCTATCATCTGGTGAGTAATAACATATTTTAATTTCCATGATTTATTCGAATCTCTAGTTTTGGGAGCCATATTTGTTTAAACGTGAACCCCCTTGTACCTCTGAACACAAAACATTTTGTGCTATGAGAAATGTTCCAAGGTATATGATACCACCGGTTTTTGTTTTTTTGTTTGTTTGTTTGTTTTTTTTAAGATCATGCCACGAAGTAAATCTGGAGTTAAGAGAACCACCAAATTATCCGGATGCCTTGAAGAAAGCTGTTGAAGCAGTTATTGCTCCTCCAGGAAATAAAATCTCAATCAGAGAACAGAAAACAGATTACCAGCGTAGAGATTATAGAGCACAACACGCTGCAGGATTAGTACATTCAATTTCTGATTAATATAGTGAAGTGTGAGAGTATCTTGAAAACATTATAACAAGAATAACAACAAGAACAAGGACAACTGCTACTACAACTACAAAAGGAAAAAAGACAACTATCATTACTGTATATAGCTACCACAACGGTAACAACTACCATTATTACGGCTACTACAATAATTATAACAATCACTATTACTGCAACTACAAGTAACGAAACTGCTGCCATTACTACAACTGACACAACTACAAGGAAAACAACTACTAGAACTACAACTACTATAACTATTGCTACAACTATAACTGAAAAAGCACAATTACAAGAGCAAGGACAACTACAACTGCTATTACAACTACAACTATACTAGAATTGCAACTACTACTACGGCTATAACAACAATCACTAGGCCTACTACTACTACTACTACTACTACTACTACAAGTAGTGCAAATGCTGCTATTATTACTGAACAACTACAAGAGAAAACAACTACTACTAAAACTACAACTACTGCAACTAATGCAACTGTAGCTACTGCTACTGCTACAACTATAACGGAAAAATACAATTACAAGAGCAAGGACAACTACAACTACTACTACAACTACAACTACACTGGAATTACAACTACTAGGGGTCTACTAGTAGTACAATTGCTACTATCTACTGCTACTACATAACGTTCTTATGTCAAATGTGACACATTTGACTTCTTTTATATACTTAAAAGTACAGTCCTAGTTCATTTATGTACAGTAGTGGCAACAAACCGGACCGACCCTTGTAGCTGATTTCAGAGCCTTATTCACTTCAGAGCACGATAGACTGATAACTAAGACTTTCGTGGTTCGAATCCTGCCTGGGAAGGAAACTTTTTTTGTTCCTTATTCAAATTTATTCACAATACTTTTCGATTGCTGGTAAAATCCATTTTCTGGGAATAATAAGTTAATTAAATAGTAAAATATCCCTGCAATCGAAAAGTATTGGGAATAAATTTTAATAAGGAACAAAAAAACAGTTTGCTTCCCAGACATGATTCGAACCACGAAAGTCTTAGTTACCAGTCTATATTGCTCTGGAGTGAACAAGGCTCTGAAATCAGCTACAAGGGTCGGTCCGGTTTTTTGCCACTACTGTATATACATTTTTAACCACTTCCCTGATTGACCCGAGTTAACTCGGGTTGCTAACTTGTGTCAAAATTTATTAACCCGAGTTAACTCGTTTGAGTCCCATTTTCGCTGCTAAGGATTATATATACGTTTCCATTCTTTCATTAACCTTTTCCTCACTAGATGGCTACAGAAGTTAGTGATACCGTAAAGTGGGGATATTTCGGACGCAGGGGTAACATCAGACGGTAATTCAATTTATCATATTTTATGTTGGTAACACCATTTCACCAATGTTTCTTTAAAAATGTGAAGAAACATACAAGCGATACGAACATAGTAAAAATCGCGGAAAAGATGCTAAGAACTGGTGTTACCAACATAAAATATGATAAATTGAATTACTGTCTGATATTACCCCTGCGTCCGAAATATCCCCACTTTACGGTATTGCTATATCTGGTGGTGTTTTTGTGCTTCTTCCTTGCGAGTGGAATTCTATGCTCATATAGCATTCACACACAGTAGTGAGTAGATGCTAGTTAGTTTTGGCGGTTTCTGTTTGTTTAGTGTTTTTTTGTGCTCTTTTGTGTAAATATGGATCAAGTTAGTGATTCCGAAACTTTTGATCAGGAATATATTCCTGTAGAACATTAGGAAATGAAACATCAGTATCAGAAGACGAAGTTATAGACCAACAAACAAATTCAGATCGGTTGATGTCGCGTCTTTTCGACAGTGGTTTGAATTGAAGACATCTGGCACCATTTCTTCTGCACCTCCGAGGTCCCCCTTCCCTGAAATGTTAACATTGTTTCTGATAACGATAACTCTCAATTTTTTAATTATTCTTTAATAATGACCTCATCAACATTATATTCGATTCGGCATGCTAATAATTGTTCACAGAATGCTGAAAATAATTCGTGGCGGCCTACTACAGACTCTGAAATACGTGTACTTTTGGGCATAGTGATACTGCAGAACATTATTCACAAACCTGAAGAACAGATGTACTGGTACAAATATTCAATGACTGCTACACCATTCTTCCCAAAACGCTCTCATATAGGAGAGCAGATACTACTGTCCGGAATGCAATGTGCCACTGTGCGTAATACCCTGCTTTCGAGTCTATCACACGACAAGCAACATTTAACGCCTTGATAACAGCACTGGTATTGTACCTCATAAATTAATCCATAAAAAGTACATAAGTTGGTAAATAGTTCAGGAGAAAATCAAAGTGGGACAACTACCAGAGCTGGACTCAAGGTGCACGAGATAACTCGGGATAATAATTCAGGTATGAATGTATGTCTATTTCATAGTGATTTTTTAGACATGTAAGAAAATTAGTGATGTACAGTGATTCTGCAATACTAAGTGACCTCTTTACGAAAATAAAAAAATATGAAACTTTTTTTCACAAAACTGGTAAAATATATAGTAAGGGAAGAGGTTAAAAACAGTTATACAGGGACATCATTTTATTTTTACTTCAATTTTTATTGTACCTGAGTTTTTGAATGTACTTCACTCCCACCCCCTCTACAGTAAACTTCCAACCGTTCTCCACACAGAACCGAGGCCGCGTATGCAATACTGAGTTAGTGAGTATAGTACGTTCCAGTAATATGTTCGCGTTTTCCAGTGACGAAAGAGCTTTCAATATTGAATCATATTTTCAAACAGGTACTGTCGTTCGTTTGCCTACGTCGCATCCCGGTTTCCCCCACCTGCTTCTGTTCGCCCTTCTGTAAAATCTAGTAGCTGGACTGTCTTAGCTCTTTTCTGAAAACATTAATTTCTGTTAGGAATTGGACATCTACGTACTATTATACAACTGTTTAAAATAATTTAAATAAAAGGGCCTCGGTAAGTAATTAACTGTCACGTGACCCCCCCTTTTAAGACCCTGCGACAAAACCACTTGAGTCCACACCTGTGGAGTAACGGTCAGCGCGTCTGGCTGCGAAACCAGGTGGCCCGGGTTCGAATCCCGGTCGGGGCAAGTTACCTGGTTGAGGTTTTTTCCGGGGTTTTCCCTCAACCCAATACGAGCAAATGCTGGGTAACTTTCGGTGCTGGACCCCGGACTCATTTCAACGGCATTATCACCTTCATATCATTCAGACGCTAAATAACCTAGATGTTGATACAGCGTCGTAAAATAACCCAATTAAAAAAAAACACTTGAACGGACAGTCTATAGCATTTCTGAGTAATTTTATCTTTTCGGATCGGGCAGAAGTGAAGATTAAATTTACAGTATGTAAGGTACTATTTATAGAGTAGGTATAGAATTATTTCAACATGAGTTACTCGTACGAAGGACGAAACTGGTAATTGGAATTAGGTACAATAGTTTATAGTGGGATAATATGCACAAAACAACTGAAGCCTGTATCGAAATGAACGGCCACCATTTTAAAAAATGTGTTTAAATATCCATATTATGATTATTTTTCAATTTAACTTCATTCTCTATATTGTACGCTAATGTGCTGTAACAGTACAATATACACTGCATAATTAATAAGTCCGAATGGATAGCTCAATTCTGAGTAAAAACACTAAGTGTTAATACAGTACGGTATTTTGATTAAACAAAAACCTAATGAAAATTATCAAATTCAAAATCGTGATATTTCCTAGTTTACATAAATGGATGAACTACTTTTCTTCCCTCCTATACCTAGTAAAGTGATTTGTATTTTACGCCAGTATCATCGAACTCCAGTCTTGGAAGGGGGAGCAAGCGGTGTTTCTGGTTCTAGACCTTTAATCCAAAGATATAGATAGGTTAATATTAAAAATGTTAGTAAAAATAAAATGATGTCCCTGTAGAAAATAATCTATGTACTGTAAGATAATAGAACTGAACTGTAGAGAAACACGTGAAATGTATGTCAAATAATGTGTCATTTTTGTGATATTTATTTCTATATGTGCGAATAAACGTCTCTTCACCAATTCCCAAAACTCCAGCCTGATGAAACTGAAGATTTAAAGGAGAAAGGGGCCTAACAACAAGCCACTGCTGACTAACACAGAGAAGGAAGAGCTTTGGTAAGAAAGGGGCTTCAAGTCCTCAGAGATTTTCCGCATTCTATTGCATCAAAGACACTTCTACTCTCCTCCGTTCCCCCTATATACATGTATTCCACATATATTCAGCAGTTGATACATGCATATTTTGTCACATCCCTCTCTTAAAATCCCAACCCCTTTCTACTAGACAACAACTAAAAA
The DNA here is from genome assembly GCF_040183065.1 of Periplaneta americana. NCBI lineage: Eukaryota > Metazoa > Arthropoda > Insecta > Blattodea > Blattidae > Periplaneta > Periplaneta americana. The sequence continues at coordinate 24,817,068 of NC_091130.1, forward strand.
AAAAAATCTTTTAAGTATTGCAAACAGCAAAGGAGTTCCAGAGCGCCTAGCGTACTGCACAGTTCTGAACTCCACCCCATCTCTCTCGACAGATTTTTTTACTTTTTTTTTTCCTGTCATTCTTTCTCCATTATCCACGTCGTCTCTCTTATGTATCCACCATCATCATCTTCTATTTCCTCTCCCTTGTACGTGAGCCATGCCACCACTACCACCACCCCCTAAGGCAACCACCTAGTCCTAATGTGTTTTCCGTGTTCAGCTGGCAGCCGCAACATATGTATACACTGCGTCGAACAAGGACACCCCCTCCCCTTTCCAACCCCCACCCGGTGACGAAGACAGTTCTCCAAGGTAAATGGACCGTTGGGCGCGGATTCGGCGAGCTTTCCCCCCCCTCACGCCACTTCCTTTGTACTTGACGTAAGAGAACAAGACTTGCAACCGGGTTAAGGCTGTAGGGCACCTTCTTCTTCCTCGGATAAGCCTGTTATGTCAGACACCTGTCAAACTTGCCTGCATTTTATCCTTTCCTATCTGGCTAATGGGTAATTCTTTACCTCACATCGCTTTTCAGCTATAAAGTAGCAACGGCAGTAGCTTATTTACAGGACGCGTCAGCAACTAAGCCTATTGGAGACAGTACTGAAAATATTTCACACCGTACAAGAAACGAAATCTTAAAATACAGAGTCGGACAAAAGTCGCTTGGGCGAAATTGAAGAGGTGGATTCCAAAATCAACTAAGTCATTACCAGGGAAAGGGATTTGGAGTATTATAAAGAATGGTGAAACGTAGTATAGATATTCGTAGCTCAGTGACTGTCAAGCGAGCTGCGTCACGGCGCATGGAAGAGTACAGTCCACTTCATACAAACTTACACGCAACGTCTGTAAATATATTTCAGAATAAACAAATGGAACAGTTTAATGACATATAGTGACCTACATACATAATCTGCATTTTTTAAACTACATGTGCTTTTCTTCGCAACGCACAAGATACCAATAAACAACATTACAAATATACATAATTAAATATGAACCTCTGCATCTTCGCGTGTCAGTGGACATATTGATGGTGATAGACAGTTGTCTTCTGTATGGAACTCGCCTCTGAATATGTAGATCCACACGAAATGGCATTTTCAATTAATGCTATGCCTTGTTATGCCTTGTTATAATAAATTGTAAATATTATTTTCAAATTTTCAAAATACAAATTTGCACTGTTGCAAGGAAGGAAATTTTGTAACATGGAAAAACTCCGCTCTCCATCTGCAGAGACAATTAGAGAGTACTTGAAATAAGATACGTCAATTAAATTCACATGTTAAATGACGTCATTGGGACACGTCTTTGTTAGTACATCTGAAATCCGACTAAGAATATCGTATCCATCATTCTTAATCAAAACTTTGTTCATTTTTTCACCAACACGTTTTCCTATTTCACCTTCTACTGCACTCAGTTTATTTACAATAGTCCTCATAATATTTATTTGCTCAACTAGTTCCACTCCTGACTTTCCTAATTGAATAATGGCATCCGGTAAATATCCAAAATTTGACTTAATATCCGTGACTTCTTTCTCGATTGTTTCATCATTAAGCAGTTCCTGGCGTATTTCAATAGTAGCCGCGTCATCGGTATCGAAAGACTGGACCACTTTCTTCACAGATTGGAGGTGACGTGCGTAATAATTGCAAGCTTCTAACCATGACCCCCATCTCGTAGGAACTGGACATGGGGGAAGCGACAATTTAGGGAATTGTTTCCTGAATTTTGATATTTGATCTGGAGGTTTTACAAATATAGACTTTCAATGTTGTATTGTTAGTTGGTTTCACTTTCGGCATTGTACCTACACTTCACTACTCTGAACTGCAAACCTGCACGTTGAAGTTCTTATGCGACAACTGTCCCGTTCACCTGTTGTTGACGTGTAGAGACCTGCGAGTATGTCATGGAGGGGAGGACTTGGTATAAAGGTTTGTAAACAAATGACTATGTAGATGCCAATACTAGCTTTTACTACTCCAAATTCCGTTCCCTAGTCATTACTATTAAATACGATAAAAATTCGTACCGGCACCGGGAATCGAACCCAGGACCTCTCAGCTCTGTGCGCTGAGCGCTCTTACCAACTGAGCCATGCCGGGACACGATCCACGGCGCCGGCCGAACCCCTTTCGTAATGCTATTTTACGGCCTTACTACCTGCACTTGAGACGATACACGTCACATGTATGCAGGAGCGCATATTTTTATATGTATCGTCTCAAGTGCAGGTAGTAAGAGCGCTCAGCGCGCAGAGCTGAAAGGTCCTGGGTTCGATTCCCGGCGCCGGTACGAATTTTTTTTCGTATTTAATAGTAGTAGGCTAATACAATTCATATTAGTCGTGTAATATTCAATGAGGTGGGCGAGACCTAATACATATGAATATTTGATGTATTAAACCGTTAGCAGTTGTCATGAAACTGCTGTTGAATATGGCCACAAAGTCATGTAAAAATATGCGCTCCTGCATATATATGACGTGTATCGTCTCAAGTGCAGGTAGTAAGGCCGTAAAATAGCATTACGAAAGGGGTTCGGCCGGCGCCGTGGATCGTGTCCCGGCGTGGCTCAGTTGGTAAGAGCGCTCAGCGCGCAGAGCTGTGAGGTCCTGGGTTCGATTCCCTGTGCCAGTACGAATTTTTCTCGTATTTAATAGTAATAATACAATAGACTAATTCATATTAGTGGTGTAATATTCAATGAGGTGGGCGAGACCTCATACATATGAATATCTGATGTATCAATTTTTGGTGATTTTTAGCTATGCTGCTTAGTGTGTTCTCCTATAAATGTTACACAATTCTAATAACAGAATATAAGCCAAATCCAACCATGTCGATTTTAAATGTCAAAATTGACGGTGTTTTCCAAATCTAACTAAGTCAACTGTTGTTTTATTCCAAACCCAATTAATTCGGTGCGCATGCGCACCGGGTATCGACACAGCTGACTTAGCAGTGTTTGGCGCGTTTTATTTCAGTCCTATTGTAGTTGCACGTTGCAGTTCGCTACTAATATTCCTGATGTAACATTAAAAAATACCATTAGCTTTGAAAAAAAGGAATGACGTTCTTAAGCTGATGAAATACATACCCGAGGAAAATAGTAAAGCCAAACAATTTTATGAACAGGCACTGAAGGAACCTGAAGGGGACAATGATAATACTGTTCGTATATATGACAAAGATAAATGAAAATAAAAAAAAATGAAACTAACATGTACATATTAAGTTCAATTAATGTAGTAATAAATAAGTTAGACTTCAATTTCAGTGAAAATAGAACATTGCAATATTCAATTCAACCATTTTCAATTTTTGTAAATGTAAAGTGTAAAATCTACATTACAACTAATGGTATGTAATAAGTAGGGAACGAAATTTGGAGTAGTAAAAGCTAGTATTGGCATCTACACAGTCATTTGTTTACAACCCTTTATACCAAGTCCTCCCCTCCATGACATACTCGCAGCTCTCCGCACGTCAACATCAGGTGAACGGGACAGTTGTCGCATAAGAACTTCAACATGCAGGTTTGCAGTTCAGAGTAGTGAAGTGCAGGTGCAATGCCGAAAGTGAAACCAACTAACAATACAAAATTGAAAGACTAGCCTGTATTTGTAAAAGCTCCAGATCGAGTATCAAAATTCAGGAAACAATTCCCTAAATTGTCGCTTCCCCCATGTCCAGTTCTTAAGAGCTAACGAAGCTTGCAATTATTACGCACATCACCTCAAATCTGTGAAGAAAGTGGTCCAGTCTTTCGATCTCGATGACGCAGCTGCGATTCAAATACGCCAGGAACTGCTAAATGATAGAAAAATCGAGAAAGAAGCCATGGATATTAAGACAAATTTTGGATATTTACCGGATGCCATTATTCAATTAGGAAGGTCAGGAGTGGAAATAATTGAGCAAATAATTATGATGAGGACTATTGTAAATAAACTGAGTGCAGTAGAAGGTGAAATAGGAAAACGTGTTGGTGAAAAAATGAACAGAGGTTTGATTAAAAATAATGGGTATGGTATTCTTAGTCGGATTTCAGATGTACTAACAAGGATGTGTCCCAATGACATCATTCAACATGTGAATTTAATTGACGGATCTTGTTTCAAGTACTTTCCAATTGTCTCTCCTAGATGTAGAGCGGAGTTTTTCCATGTTAAAAAATTTCCTTCCTTGCAACAGAGCAAAGTTGTATTTTGAAAATTTGGAAATAATATTTACAATTTATTATAATAAGGCACTGCAGGAATAATTGTTTCATCAACAAAACATAGCATTAATTGAAAATGCCATTTCGTTTGGTTCTACATTTTGTTCAACATTTAATGATACTGTATTAGGCTATATTGTAAATATTGTAGTATATTGCAAATATTGTAAATACTGTAGTATACGGTGTATACATATTATATTTCATGACATTGTAAATAAAGGTTTTAATTTAACACGCTCCTGACAGAAAAACACACATATTCAGAGGCGAGTTCCATACAGAAGACAACTGTCTATCAGCCATCAATATGTCCACTGACAGGCGAAGATGCAGAGGTTGATATTTGTAATGTTGATTATTGCTGTCTTGTGCGTTGCCAAGAAAAGCACATATAGTTAAAAAAGGAATGCAGATTATGTACACTATTCCATTTGTTTATTCTGAAATACGTTTATAGCACGTTGCGTGTAAGTTTGTATGAAGTGTACTGTACTCGTCCATGCTCTGTGACGCAGCTCGCTTGACAGTCGCTGAGCTACGAATATCTATACTACGTTTCACCATTCTTTATATTACTCCAAATCCCTTTCCCTGGTAATAAGTTAAAGTATTTGTCATAATACCTACAGTGTAATATTTTTTTCAATTAACACAGAATTTGCAATTCAATTCTTTATTTCTGTGAATAGAAAATGTAATATTCCATGTTAAAACTAACACGTAAAACGTTTTACAATATTTAGTAATAAATATGTGCAAAATTTTCTTGAGTTAACATAGCATACTTGAATTAACCAGTATAGGGAAATATTCTGAATTTTTTCCAAATAAAACTAAGTCATGATTTAGTGCAATTTTGAAAAAAAAAACACACACCTATAAATTGTAAGATATAAACGTAAATGCCACAAATATTTCATAATGTCATATCTATGTTATGACGGATATGGTACATCATAAATTACTCAATCAGCTCCAAAATAATTATATAAGTTTTATTGCTCTCCTGAAAAAAGTAGTTTTCTGACTTAGTTGGTTTTGGAATCCACCTCTTCAATTTTAAAATGAATGTTCAGATTATATTACGCATGAGATATAATGTTTGTAGTAGGCTATGATTCGATCAAAATATGTTTTGTTAATAAGGCTCGGATTCATATGCACTATAAAGTACTTATTTTTATGTACTACCGTTAATTTTAGGTCTATTTCGTTTTTATATCGGAGATGACGTGGCCAAGATAATTAAATTCTTCTTCTATATTATTTCTTTCCACTTTTGCTTTAATGTTTCTCAGATTTTCTCTCATATCTTCTGCTTTTGCAAGATAAATTTTCATATTGTAATACTTGACGATATTGTTTAAACAGTACTGAGTAAGTATAGTACGTTCCGTTTGCTTACGTCGTATCCCAGTTTCCTCCACCCGCTTCTGCTCGCCCCTCTGTAAAGGCTACTGAGTAGGCTGTCTTAGCTCCATTCTGAAAACATTTGCTGTTAGGAATTGGTCGTCTACATAATATTATACAACTGTTTACTTATTTTTTTTAATTGGGTTATTTTACGACACTGTATCAACATCTAGGTTATTTAGCGTCTGAATGATATGAAGGTGATAATGCCGGTGAAATGAGTCCGGGGTCCAGCACCGAAAGTTACCCAGCATTTGCTCGTATTGGGTTGAGGGAAGACCCCGGAAAAAACCTCAACCAGGTAACTTGCCCCGACCGGGATTCGAACCCGGGCCACCTGGTTTCGCAGCCAGACGCGCTGACCGTTACTCCACAGGTGTGGACACAACTGTTTAAAGTAACTTAAATAAAAGGGAGTCATTAAGTAATTAATTGTGACGTGATTTCCCCCCTTTCTACGACCCTGCGACATAACCATTAGGTCGGACAGTAGATGGCATGTCTGAGTAATTTTATCTTTTCGGACGGGGCAGAAGTGAAGATTGAATTTACAGTACGTAAGGTAATCTTTTACGGAGTAGGTACAGAAGTATTTCAACATGAATTACTGGTACGAAGGACGAAACTGAAAATTGGAATTAGGTATAATAGTCTATAATGCGACAATATGCACAAAAGAATTGAAGCCTGTATCGAAATGAACGGCCACCATTTTCAAAAATGTGTTTAAATATCCATATTATGATTATTTTTTTTTCAATTTAAATTCACTCTCTGTATTGTACGCTAATATGCTGTAGACAGTATAATATAGGCTACATTGCATAATGAATACGTCCGAATGGATAACTCAGTTTGTGAGTAAAAATACTTATTGTTAATACCGTACTGTATTTTGATTAAACAAAAACCTAATAAAAATTATCAAACTCAAAATCGCGATATTTCGTAGTTTACGTAAATGGATCAACTACTTTTCTTCCCTCCTATACCTAGTAAAGTGATTTCTTTGTGTTTTACGCCAGTATCATCGAACTACAGTCGTGGAAGGGAGTAACAAACGGTGTTTCCGGTTCTCTAAAGGTATAGCCAGATTAATATTAAAAATGTTAGTAAAAATAAAATGATGTCCCTGTACTAGTAGACTATATTGTAAATCTCATCTGTATATATATTTCATCTACAGTAGACTGTGACTATAAATTTTGGGTGGTATGCATAGACATTTCGCTAGCCCGCGCTACGAGCGTGCTAAACTAGCCCCGGTTATCGACCGGTTACTTGTACAGGATTCACATCAATTCATATCGCTAACACTGGTTTATGAATACGAAAAACGTTAGGTCGCTGATCATCCACCGGAAGTCCGCGCTAAGAATGTCTATGAATATGGCCCTAAGACTTTATAATATTATTAAGTTTTTTGACTTGCTCCATATTCTAGCTGTAAAGCAATGTATGAATACCATGGAATGTTAATAAATACAATACAATACAATACAATTAGAGATTTTCAACCTGACGCTGGTTATTGTTATGCCACTTTTAAGGCCTTATGTACAAATTTCCGTTTACTTTATTCCGGATCTAAAAATTTTCCCTATTATTTGGTTTCTTATTTGAAACACTGTACCACTGATAGAAAGGAAAGGCTATATCAGGTGCATAACAAGCCCTTAAAATCGAAAGCAGAATGTCTCGGAAGAAACCTACCTACAACTACTTTAACCCGTGCGATTTTCCTGGCGCAGAATTCCCGTACATTCACTTAGGAGCAAAGGGACGACAGATAAAGCTGGGAGCCCTTGCGAAGAACCAACCACGTGTCTGTATAGCGAATGAGGTTTTTTAAATTATCTAAAAGGGCAAAGGGCTAGGCACAGACAAGATTAAAAAGCACAACACAACAGAATTAAAATCTCTCAGCAGCAGCACACGAGGTACAATTAAACTCAGAAGGTTGAAGACACACACATATGTAAAAGCCTTCAGAGCAGACATAAAGCAATCAGCGCCATCGTTAGCGAAGGGGACTACGATGCCACACAGGAAAAGTTGCAGGAGAAAACAAAAAAATATAATATACCGTGTGATATATAAAAACAAAATGATGCCCCGGTCTGTATGCTGACATTCTGGAACCTAGAGGGAATATTCTGCAAGGTATTCAAAAGGAATTCATTTCCTTTATTCCCTCCACTAATGAGCACACTCGTGCTGGGATGATGATGATGAAACAGTTCCTAATGAGGTAAGATACGTGCCCTCGTGATGGATAAGAGAATCGGAGTGCACTGCCTGCGACATGTTGATGCCCCACGGCGTACCAAATTTACATACTCAAACTCACATACTCCTCTGCTAAGCATCTTATACCGCATGTCCCAAGTGTTCCGAGACTTCAGTTACGTAAATAACCTACTACCACAGTTTAGTAGGGGAGAGTCGGATAGTATCGGACATCGGGTAATATCGGACAGTGCGTTTCTTTCATTTACCACCATATGGTAGTACCTGAATGACATTGTTACGTTTCTCTATGCGACATCACACAAATGTAACCATGTCAACCAGGTACTATCATCGTGTGGTAGATGAAAGAAACTCACTGTCCGATATTACCCCATGTCCGATACTACCCGACTCTCTCCTATATACAGTTGCGAAGCTTGGGATGATTTTTTTTTTGCATTTCTCGCGATAGTTGCTAGCCGCTTGGAGCGCTGTGAGTACTAGGAACAATAGACTGTGTCACTGCCATCGTGATCTAATACAGGCCGTAAGCCAGACCATGTACAGTAAAACCCCGATTATCCGCCACCCTATTAACCGATTGGTGGATTATCCGACTGTCTTTCTCTCTCGTAGAAAAAAATATGAAGTACTGTACATTAAATTATCACGAATTTTTTCTACAGAGTGTGTTTTACAAACCTTTACCCTTACTCATTATGGTCTACTCTTTGAGTGGCCGTAACTTACTGTTTAACATCTTTGCAAAATGTCTTCTACAAGTGTCAGAAGAAAACATGTTTTACTACGGAAAAAAGTGCAAGTAGGTTTTTTTTAGTAGGCTACAAGTGCAAGTAATTGAAAGCTTTGGGAAAAGAGAAAATGTGGTTCATCTCACATCACAATACGAAATAGGAATTACAACTGTGCGTGATTTAGGGTAATGAGAAACAAAATATAAAGTGTATAAAATTTGTAAATCTACAACATGAGACCTCTACTATTCCTATCTTTCCACAGACAGTAGTCATATGGAGTTTCCTTGGACATTAAAAACCCGTCGTTGAAAACCAGACTTAAGTGCAATAAATAATGTTTTAATAACTGACTTACCGGAAAATCAAACTTGAATTGCTAAAAAAAAAGTTAAATTAGTGAACTTCTGATCCACTAGTTATCGTATTAAAAGAGATCATGGAGGAAATTACGAAACTATTATGTAGCTACTTAGTTTATGAAAACTTTTATGGTACGGATTATCCGATTTTTTCGATTAAACGTTCACTCCACCCCCTTCATTACCACGGATAATAGAGGTTCTACTGTAACTCGTTTAACCTGATCACGAAGGGCAGCGTTTCAACCATATAAATTAGTTGGAATGCATAAAGAGTAACATGTATTTCTCTAAAATGTAGTGTAATTGCATTAATAAAATTTAAAACAATGATTATGAGACACTTCAGACATAAATCACTTGCGAGTTAAGATGAAATATTATTTTTGGTGTGAAAATTACGTTGTTCGTATGTGTAATACCTGCCTTTATTTCGATTAAATATTGCGAAATTCTTGTACATTCATTTATGCACGATTCAATAATTCTAAGTTGCACCGCACGGATATTTAGATCGAAATTATAGGTTATGTTTACTGTCCCAGTTGCCCCTTTCTGTCTAATTTTAGTGGTCTCCAATGCCCTGCCATTCATATGGAAATATTATAGGTTATGTTTATTCATTCATTCATTCATTTTATTCCATAGATCTTACATGAGCAATGAAGCTTTAAGATGTGGAACATGTCAACATTTTACAATATTACAATTACAATTTTTACAAATTTTTATAGTTTTACAATTTAGTAATTTTCTACAATTTCTACAATTTTGTACAATTTTTTTTTTTTACATTTTGGCGAGGTGTAGTGAGATGAGATGAGGTCCGAGGATTCGCCAAAATATTGCCCGGCATTTGCCTTTTCGGTGGAGGAAACCTCGGAAAAACCCAACCTGGTAATCAAATCAAAGGGGGTAATCAAATCAAAGGGGTTGATGCCAAGGACTCGCCATAGACCATCCGGCTTCAGTCCCACGGCTGGGGAAAACCTCCGAAGAAACCAAAGTCCAAAGGGGGATCCAACCCAAGCCCGAACGCAGCTCCGGATCAGCAGCCCAGCGAGTACTATATCTTATATTCCTAAATTCGCAATTATACATTATAATTAAGCATAATGTCATGTATGATACTCCGCACATTCAATTTTTCTGCATTTTAATACTACAATTGAGTATTGAATTATTGTATTTATCTACTACCTAAGAGACGAAGTAACTAACTAATTTCATAGGAGTGGTAGGCCTATGATAAATTTTCTGTCTTTATTAAGGAAGGTAGATGTGCTATATTAAATCACAATATAAATACATCGGTCGTTGCGATTATGCCTTCTTTTTTATTAAACCTCAAAATAGCTTCCATTCTAAACTTAAAATGTTGATGCGAAAAGATTATGTTAACATGTAAAATTCTCTTCACATTAAAATAACACAGTTTTGTAATTATTTCTGCAACATAGGCTATTATGCAACAAGAAGTAAGGGAACTTATGGACACATTACACTAAATAAAACTTAGCTATGATACGCAATAAAGTTATAATATAATAATTCACTGAGCTCCATACACTGATATAGAAAACCCGAACATATATTACGGCCTGGTCTAGATCGAAAAGGCATTGACTGTGCCTTATTTCGCATTGTTGTGAAAAGTTGTGTAAACTATGATATGTTCGTTATCGGTTGTAATAACTGTAAATGGCTAAAATACAATAATTTGAATAATAATATGGGACAAGGAGACGTTTGTAACACTATAAATTATAAGAAAAAAAGGTCAGAGTTATCCTTCTTCCGAAAGATCCAGGAAGGTGAGTTTATAAAATATAATATATACTTTATGAAAATAATATATAAACCTTATGTATTTCGTATTTCAATAGTGGAAGGAAGGTGTTAATTTTTCAAAAGAACACAATATCAAAAGTACAATACATTTTATCGTCTGCTAGGGAAAGAGTCTGTGATGAGGCGATAGTAGCGATCCTGGTGGCTAGCAACTATCTATGGGTGCATATTTCAACTGTCTATGTTTGCATATTTAGTAAGTATTGAGCTTCGCAACTGTATATACTAAACTGTGCTACTACGTACAGATATTTAGATCATCTCTGAAATTCTTCTGTACTAATATTGAAAAAAGGCGTGTGGGGATAAAAAGAGAAACCAAGAGTCAGGAAGTAATAGGGAAGAAAGTAACGAAAAGATTAAGGGTGCGAGTGTAAGTGGAAATCTAGGATGTGAAAGTGAAAGCGTGGGGGAAAAATAAAAGAGGAATAGAAGAAGAAATAAATAGAAAGAAAGACAGAGATAGAAATAAAGCAGAGACGAACAGTAAAGAAAGGTCAGAACCTGCGACAGCTGGGGATATAGCAGAGGTATTAGATATGATTAAAAAATGTTGGGATGTGATCAAAAAGTTTAAAATAAAGTGAAACTGAAAAAGATCGAGAAGTATAGGGGAGAGAGGAAGTGTATAAGCAGATGTGTAAAATAAAATATAAGTATTTATAGGAAGTGAGAATAGTGAGAAAGGATTACGTGTAAGCAGAATAGTGAGAAAGTGAAAGTGAGCGCAAATAGGAATGAGTGAAAATAGTGAGAAAGGGTTAAGAGAAGTGAACAAGTGACAGCATAAAATTAGTACTAACATTTGAACGTTGGAACAGTAAATGAATATAAGAGAAAGATAGGAGAAAAGGTCAAAGAACAAATAGGACAAATAATTCAATATGTTAATTTATAGAGAAAAAGTGAAATTGAGAATTTAGTGAATAGCAGTTAGAGGAAAAAGGGGGTTTGAAAGGCGTATATAATATTAGATATATTACGATTAATGATCAAAAAGAGAATAGCAAATGAAATGTAGGAGAAATACTGAAGAGGAGATTGACCAAGTAATAAAAAAGGTACATAGTGTAATTGGGAGTATTGTGTAGACGTGTACTGCAAATAATGTATCACTGTAATATGTTAATGGTGGCACCGGATACAGAAATGTGAGGTTCACCATTACATGTAAAGAAGAGCTGTGACGAAATATATATCATATCTTCTATACTAATAATAAATCTGTAGCCAAATTTTTTCTGGTAATTTTCGATTTTCCAAAAATAATTTATGTTAACATGTACAATTAACCATCCTGAAACCGAAAATCGCTTTTTTGAAATTTTTGTTTGTATGTGTGTATGTCTTTCTGTCTGTCTGTCTGGATGTTTGTTACCTTTTCACGCGATAATGGCTGAGCCGATTTATATGAAAATTGAAATATAAATTAAGTTCCTTGTAACTTAGATTTTAGGCTATATGGCATTCCAAATAAGGGAGGTTATAACGGGGCTTGAATTAAATAAATCGAAATATCTCCCTTATTAATTTTTGTGAAAAATGTTGCATAACAAAAGTTTCTTTAAAAATGATTTCTGATACGTTTCATTCCAACCAAAATTTTGATGGTACCAAATTGCACCAAAAACGGATGTTCACTGAACCAAATGATCATATTTTAATTATTTGCATGCAATAACAATTAAGAAATATGTTAAAGGAATTACCATTGCACTAAATGAGTGGTCTCTGCACCAAAATGATCGTATTTTAATTATTTAAATGCAATTTAAATTAAGTGACATATTAAGCGATTTATCCTTCTATCAAACACGAATGTTCCCTGGACCAGATCTTCTATTTTAATTATGTAATTACTTTATATTTATTTCTAACAAGTGCAGCGGAGCGCACGGGTACAGCTAATCATATCATAATATTAAAAAGCAGTATATTTGTTTCTTTGATTATTTACTTATTGGTTCATTTTTGTGTATTTTATTTAATACGTTCTCATTGTTTCATCTGCTTCACAAACAACTACTATTTATAACATCTCTATAGATATTTAATGCTAAAATCAAGATACGACACGATTTATTTTATTCTTTACTCATTTCATTCTTCATTCTCTTATTTCATATTTTTTTTCTTCTCCCCTTACCTTCCACAAATATATTACTTTATAACTCATATGACAAATTCCAATAATTCTCTCGGATCGAATTTCGGTGAGCATTTTTCACAAGCGACTTGAAATTTGTTTTCAGATGGATGAAATTACATTTTCACCCGCAAATTTATATTTTAATTTAAATCAACTATGAAGGCTGCCAAAAGGAAATATGAGATGGTATATGAAGTTTGACTATTCCCAGTAAAATACACGCGCAAAGACTAACACAGAAGTCACTTACACCGCATGTCCCAAATATTCAGCAAATTCAGTTTTATAGATGACTTTATAAAACACAGAGCGCAGCTCGCATTTCAGAAGTATTGTATTTATCTTCAGGTATGGAGCTTCATTTGTTTTCTTCCAAATGTTTTTTTCGTATTCCACGGTTTCTCAAATCTCTCCGATCTTCCAAAAGGGAACAGTATCTTCCGCCAGTTTGTTTTATTTACTAGACAGAAAACCTGTCGCGAAACATAGTTGATGACATACATTGCTGCTTATGGAAATCTATGAGTTGTTTACAATCCATAGCAACTAACATATATAAAGGTTGGGTTATAAATTATGGCAACTATAGGCCTATACTTCTTTTTGTTTAGTTAAGCGATGGTATCACGAGATAACCTCTGTCCACAGTATATGGTCGCATCGATACATGGCAGTGTGATTTATGGTTAACGCACAGAGAGCAATGTGAATTCAGTTGTGAATCGACAACCGTGCCGTCCAACCATAGTACGGGTACTGTCATCCTCTGAGGAGTTTAGTGCTGAGAGGAATGCGGTTCCGACTAGTCTATCGCGGTACTGGAGTGGGAGGGAACAGTGACAGCGGCAGGAAGTACAATCATACTGAAAACATTCGCCCAATTCACGAGAGCAGTATGCCTATAAGTTTTCTAACGTACTTTTGGCGAGATAGATATACAACCATTCGTAATTACGTGTTCAGAGAAGGAAAGTATTGTAGAAAATTTTATTTACTTATTTATTATTTATTTTGATGAAGTTAAGGCCATCATACCACCAGAAATACAAATACAATAAAATAAATAAAAAGAAGAATCATAATATAACTACAATAATATAAATGAAAAGAAGAATCATACTATAAAATTTAGTGATTAGTAGAATTGAATTAAATTTGTAAAGTAATCAATTTAAATATACTGTACTGCTGAACTCACTTGAGAAGTAAAACTACTTGATCTTGTATTTTTAACTTATCACCAACAAATGATTTTCGCATGACAATATAGGAATCTGTTTTTCACGATACCAACCACACATATTCTAAAATTCCAATATAATAAAACCAAAAATTTTCCACAGCATGTTTCCTTAAAAATGACTTGTAACGGTGAAATATTTAATGAGTATTTCATGTAATATTAACATAGCTAACATCAGGGAGAAGACTGAAGACTGCATATTTTTGGACGATTAATACTTCCCACTCCGCTCGGCTCGGCTTGGCTGTAGCAACAAAAGAATCTACCTGCAACCTCCCCGCACCGATGGCAAGAATACCTCAGGTCCCAGCACTAAACTCGTCGGAGGAAGACAGTATCCAGATCTATGAGTTGCTTAGAATCCATCACAACTACCATATACAAAGTTTGGACATAAGTCATAGCAACTATAGGCATATATATATATATATATATATATATATATATATATATATATTTATATTTATATTTATATTAAGTTAAGCGATGGTATCACGAGATAACCTCTGTCGTATGGCATCTACAGTATATGGTCGCATCAATAGACGGCAGTGTGATTTATGGTTAACACACAGAGAGCAATGTGAATTCAGTTGTGAGTCGACAACCGTGCCATCCAACCATAGTACGGATATGTGGTCGCATCGCTATAGGGAAGGCAGTGTGATATGGTTATCGCACAGAGAGCGATTTTACGGGTAAAGGCTGATTCACAATAAACCGGGAACGGAAACGGCAACGAGAACGAGAACGGAAATATTGTTAAAATAAATGTATTTAAATGTGAGGATTCACAATTAACTATTGTGAACGCTCACATTTAAATACATTTATTTTAACATTATTTCCGTTCTCGTTCTCGTTGCCGTTTCCGTTTTCGGTTTATTGTGAATCAGCCTTAATGCTTAATGCAGTTGTGAGTAGATCTCCGTGCAGAATGGATATGAAAGATGGGTTATTAGGATGAGTATGTGTGCTGTAATGCCATACCAACTACCGTAATAAATACAAGAAGCATGATGCTGTGTCGTTCATGGATGTCTGATCGCTACCCTACCCCATTCTACCCTGCTAATACTATAATTCCCTTTCCTAGCACATACACCTACCCTCCCCTTTCAAGTAGCATGATGATGTGTTATTTGTGGGTGCTTCATTTATACCCTACTAATATACATATCTTGTCCATTCATTTGCATTTAATGTAAAAAATTCGTCTTTAGTTGAGAAAAATTACATAGACAACTTAAAATTTGTTAGGGACAAAATCTTTATATTTGGTAAAAATTAATCTGATGTTAAAAGGGCAGAAGGTTACGAACGCATACAAAAATTATGGTAAAACAAGCAGTAACACTTTTGACAGTATCTACCATAAGATTTAAGATAGTCGTACAGAAATTTTACTACTGAATCTAGAAAGAATGTTGAATTGAATGACTTGTAGTTCACTTAATTTAGATTATTCATTTGTCCTTTACAGTTTATTAATTGTTGCAACAAATCGAAAATATACTTAAACATAAGATCACATAGGTACAAATTCCTGTTAAACTAAAGATCTCATTGGTCCCAAATTTTTACCAGATCTTACATATTGTGTTATGATAGTGAAACTCAGTTTTTATTTTTATAACTTGGAAATTAAATTAGTTCAAAATTTGACACTGAACCAATGAACTACATATTTCCATAGAAATGAAAATTATTATGCTACAAAATAGTTAAATACATTTCCATAGCAACCATTTTTTAATTTCATATTGGAAGTACTTGTTACCCAAAAATGAACAAAATATTCGAGGACAAAATATTAAGTTGGCACAGAAACTAGTGGATAAAGTAAAATTGGTAAAACAATTATGGACACAATAATTCTTGATCGAAATATTAATGGACAAATTCTTTGGTGGACGAAATGTTTGCTGCACTAATTTCCTAAGGCAAAATAGCTGTGGACGTGAGATAGCGGACAAATTGTCTGATGGACGTATTGATGTGGACGTATCGTCCTTGAAGCTATCGGTAACTGGTCCACGAGTCTACCGAAAGAATGCTATGATCACTGACAGATGCAAAGTAGTCATATACTTTTGGAAACAACTTTAAGAGGTGAGTTTTCACATGCTTCTTTGATTTTCAGGGCAATACATAAACATTTGGGGGCTTAGACATTTTCTTCTTCACGATGGCAATGGAGATACGAGACTTAAATGAGTATCAAGCAATTATTTTGAAAAATCATATCTCGAAGGCTAGGCCTTCTCCAGATATAGAAATTTTTAAGATTATTTCTTATTTCAAATGGAACATACGGGGAGGGGGGGAATTATGAAACTATATTACACTGAACAACAAATGTTTACTTTCTGTCTTGCTCCGAATTAAAAATCGGTGAATATTACTAATATGTGTGCCCTAAATCTGAATTTAAAATCCAAATTGCCCCATCACGTACCATTTTCCGAGGAAAATGAATTGAATTTTTTTATGACAAAACTTACTTGTTTTTAATTTTTCTCTGCTATTGATAAGATTACAACACACTAGGGATTCAAAATTCCTCATAATACTTGAAAAATGTGTACTGGATACAAAAATGATGTTACATAGTTTAAAACAGAACAACAAAATATTTCATGCGTATAACGAGAAAAATCCCGGAATTTCAACTTGCATTTAAAATAATTTTCTGGGTGACTTCTGTTTACAACTAGACCCGGGACTGTATTTTAGAAGGAACCAACAATAGTCTGCAAGCATGCTGGATGATGATCTTCCTTTATATCTTCTTTCCATTTCAGATATTTCTTGATGAAATCTTTCCCCATGCTCGTCGCTTACCGCTCCTAAGTTAGGAGGAAAGAAATCCAAATGAGAGTGTAAAAAATTTTTTTCAGAGACATATTACACTCCATTTTGTCATATGCACTTAACATGGTTTCCACAACAAGTTCTATGTAGTTGTCTGCCCTAGAATCGCTAAGGAAATTTGAGTAAAAGTCTTTGAAAGCGCGCCATGCCATTCTTTTTGTAACAGAAAGTTTTCCCTCAAACAAAGGGTCAGCCATAACTTTGTGAATTTGTGGACCGATGAAAATGCCCTCTTTTAATTTGCCTTCACTCAAACTGGAAAAATTTTCCTTTAAATACTGAAAACCACACCCTTGTTTGTTCACTGCATAGACCTCACTTGTTATGAAATTTACTTAAAAGAAGGGACCAGTATCTGCTTATTTATTAGAAGTGCAAGAAACCGGAAATAAGTTATAAACTCGTAAAATTCTTCAGCTTTTGTTTTGATTTATATCCCCAATCCTAGCCAGATGTTTCCTGGGGGAGTGCTTACCGAAAATTAAATCATAGTATATCTTAAAAACCTTACGTGATACGAAGAAAATAAGTGCATTTTCGGATTCAGCGCACATCAAACCGTAAGGGACACGTTGTTTTAAGTCGGAACAAAATTCTTGTTAACTTAGAAAGCATGATGGAAATATTCAGATTGTCAATTAATATAGATAAACACAATATAATATTTGTTACTCAGTCAAATGACAAATCAATGTAAAATAATGACTTATATTATATGGTCATTAAGTTTTATATACATGAATTACAAATTGCAAACGTTTTCGCCCATTCAGGCATCTTCAGGCACAATTATACAATATCTCAATATCAAACTGTGTAGCCATTACATTTGTGGTAGATAAACTGTTTAAGATTAATGATGTACAAAACATCTCCATAATTAAAATGTAATATTACAAGTCATGAAATTGAAATAATGTTAAAAACCACGTAGTGTTGTAATTAAACTTCATAATATTCTGTGGAACTCTTGTTCAGTAGAGTCCAATGAGTGATGAATTATGTCTGAAATATATAAATAAATACGAAATACAAATAGGAAATTATCAAATGTGAAAGTGTAATCGGATTGGATAATTGACAGTACTCACGTCGTTTGAACGTGGCAACTGTATAGATCACTATAAAACAATATGTTAAAAACCACGTAGTGTTGTAATTAAACTTCATAATATTCTGTGGAACTCTTGTTCAGTAGAGTCCAATGAGTGATGAATTATGTCTGAAATATATAAATAAATACGAAATAGAAATAGGAAATTATCAAATGTGAAAGTGTAATCGGATTGGATAATTGACAGTACTCACGTCGTTTGAACGTGGCAACTGTATAGATCACTATAAAACAATGTTAAAAACCACGTAGTGTTGTAATTAAACTTCATAATATTCTGTGGAACTCTTGTTCAGTAGAGTCCAATGAGTGATGAATTATGTCTGAAATATATAAATAAATACGAAATACAAATAGGAAATTATCAAATGTGAAAGTGTAATCGGATTGTATAATTGAAAGTACTCACGTCGTTGGAACGTGGCAACTGTATAGATCACTATAAAACAATGTTAAAAACCACGTAGTGTTGTAATTAAACTTCATAATATTCTGTGGAACTCTTGTTCAGTAGAGTCCAATGAGTGATGAATTATGTCTGAAATATATAAATAAATACGAAATACAAATAGGAAATTATCAAATGTGAAAGTGTAATCGGATTGTATAATTGAAAGTACTCACGTCGTTGGAACGTGGCAACTGTATAGATCACTATAAAACAATGTTAAAAACCACGTAGTGTTGTAATTAAACTTCATAATATTCTGTGGAACTCTTGTTCAGTAGAGTCCAATGAGTGATGAATTATGTCTGAAATATATAAATAAATACGAAATACAAATAGGAAATTATCAAATGTGAAAGTGTAATCGGATTGGATAATTGACAGTACTCACGTCGTTTGAACGTGGCAACTGTATAGATCACTATAAAACAATGTTAAAAACCACGTAGTGTTATAATTAAACTTCATAATATTCTGTGGAACTCTTGTTCAGTAGAGTCCAATGAGTGATGAATTATGTCTGAAATATATAAATAAATACGAAATACAAATAGGAAATTATCAAATGTGAAAGTGTAATCGGATTGGATAATTGACAGTACTCACGTCGTTTGAACGTGGCAACTGTATAGATCACTATAAAACAATGTTAAAAACCACGTAGTGTTGTAATTAAACTTCATAATATTCTGTGGAACTCTTGTTCAGTAGAGTCCAATGAGTGATGAATTATGTCTGAAATATATAAATAAATACGAAATACAAATAGGAAATTATCAAATGTGAAAGTGTAATCGGATTGGATAATTGACAGTACTCACGTCGTTTGAACGTGGCAACTGTATAGATCACTATAAAACAATGTTAAAAACCACGTAGTGTTATAATTAAACTTCATAATATTCTGTGGAACTCTTGTTCAGTAGAGTCCAATGAGTGATGAATTATGTCTGAAATATATAAATAAATACGAAATACAAATAGGAAATTATCAAATGTGAAAGTGTAATCGGATTGGATAATTGACAGTACTCACGTCGTTTGAACGTGGCAACTGTATAGATCACTATAAAACAATGTTAAAAACCACGTAGTGTTGTAATTAAACTTCATAATATTCTGTGGAACTCTTGTTCAGTAGAGTCCAATGAGTGATGAATTATGTCTGAAATATATAAATAAATACGAAATACAAATAGGAAATTATCAAATGTGAAAGTGTAATCGGATTGGATAATTGACAGTACTCACGTCGTTTGAACGTGGCAACTGTATAGATCACTATAAAACAATGTTAAAAACCACGTAGTGTTGTAATTAAACTTCATAATATTCTGTGGAACTCTTGTTCAGTAGAGTCCAATGAGTGATGAATTATGTCTGAAATATATAAATAAATACGAAATACAAATAGGAAATTATCGAATGTGAAAGTGTAATCGGATTGGATAACTGAAAGTACTCACGTCGTTTGAACGTGGCAACTGTATAGATCACTATAAAACAATGTTAAAAACCACGTAGTGTTGTAATTAAACTTCATAATATTCTGTGGAACTCTTGTTCAGTAGAGTCCAATGAGTGATGAATTATGTCTGAAATATATAAATAAATACGAAATACAAATAGGAAATTATCAAGTGTGATAGTGTAATCGGATTGGATAATTGACAGTACTCACGTCGTTTGAACGTGGCAACTGTATAGATCACTATAAAACAATGTTAAAAACCACGTAGTGTTGTAATTAAACTTCATAATATTCTGTGGAACTCTTGTTCAGTAGAGTCCAATGAGTGATGAATTATGTCTGAAATATATAAATAAATACGAAATACAAATAGGAAATTATCGAATGTGAAAGTGTAATCGGATTGGATAACTGAAAGTACTCACGTCGTTTGAACGTGGCAACTGTATAGATCACTATAAAACAATGTTAAAAACCACGTAGTGTTGTAATTAAACTTCATAATATTCTGTGGAACTCTTGTTCAGTAGAGTCCAATGAGTGATGAATTATGTCTGAAATATATAAATAAATACGAAATACAAATAGGAAATTATCAAATGTGAAAGTGTAATCGGATTGGATAATTGACAGTACTCACGTCGTTTGAACGTGGCAACTGTATAGATCACTATAAAACAATGTTAAAAACCACGTAGTGTTGTAATTAAACTTCATAATATTCTGTGGAACTCTTGTTCAGTAGAGTCCAATGAGTGATGAATTATGTCTGAAATATATAAATAAATACGAAATAGAAATAGGAAATTATCAAATGTGAAAGTGTAATCGGATTGGATAATTGACAGTACTCACGTCGTTTGAACGAACAACGCGTTAGTTGTTTACACGAACACACACTTTCCCCGCGTCATACTAGCTACAGTTCAAACAGCAGCAGGTCGTCTCACGTCTACGTAAGTACGTCCATAATTTAGTCTTCCAATTAGTTTTTAAAATTCTTCAAAATTTTGATTTATTTATTATTTTCATTACAGATAACTACTTCAAACATAGGATGTTTTATAGTGATCTATACAGCTGCCACGTTCAAACGACGTGAGTACTTTTAATTATCCAATCCGATTACACTTTCACATTTGATAATTTCCTATTTCTATTTCGTATTTATTTATATATTTCAGACCTAATTCATCACTCATTGGACTCTACTGAACAAGAGTTCCACAGAATATTATGAAGTTTAATTACAACACTACGTGGTTTTTAACATTGTTTTATAGTGATCTATACAGTTGACGTGAGTACTGTCAATTATCCAATCCGATTACACTATCACATTTGATAATTTCCTATTTGTATTTCGTATTTATTTATATATTTCAGACATAATTCATCACTCATTGGACTCTACTGAACAAGAGTTCCACAGAATATTATGAAGTTTAATTACAACACTACGTGGTTTTTAACATTGTTTTATAGTGATCTATACAGTTGCCACGTTCAAACGACGTGAGTACTGTCAATTATCCAATCCGATTACACTATCACATTTGATAATTTCCTATTTGTATTTCGTATTTATTTATATATTTCAGACATAATTCATCACTCATTGGACTCTACTGAACAAGAGTTCCACAGAATATTATGAAGTTTAATTACAACACTACGTGGTTTTTAACATTGTTTTATAGTGATCTATACAGTTGCCACGTTCAAACGACGTGAGTACTGTCAATTATCCAATCCGATTACACTATCACATTTGATAATTTCCTATTTGTATTTCGTATTTATTTATATATTTCAGACATAATTCATCACTCATTGGACTCTACTGAACAAGAGTTCCACAGAATATTATGAAGTTTAATTACAACACTACGTGGTTTTTAACATTGTTTTATAGTGATCTATACAGTTGACGTGAGTACTGTCAATTATCCAATCCGATTACACTATCACATTTGATAATTTCCTATTTGTATTTCGTATTTATTTATATATTTCAGACATAATTCATCACTCATTGGACTCTACTGAACAAGAGTTCCACAGAATATTATGAAGTTTAATTACAACACTACGTGGTTTTTAACATTAGTTTAATTTTATGACTTGTAATATTACATTTTAATTATGGAGATGTTCTGTACACCATTAATCTTAAACAGTTTATCTACCACCAATGTATTGGCTACACAGTTTGATATTGAGATATTGTATAATTGTGCCTGAAGATGCCTGAATGGGCGAAAACTTTTGCAATTTGTAATTCATGTATATAAAACTTAATGACCATATAAGTCATTATTTTACATTGATTTGTCATTTGACTGAGTAACAAATATTATATTGTGTTTATCTATAAAATTCTTGTTGTTCAGTGTTATCATTTGGTGAGTTTTCCTTGTCATGTGCAAAATCCCAGATAAAAAAATATTTTAGATACTACATGTACTGAATATGAACAAAATTCCATCTGAGTTTAACAGAACTCACCGCACACTTATGCACACACACACACACACACACACGTCCGTGCGTGCGCCACAGGTCCAAAAACACTTTTCCCGGTACAGGTGTCGGAGAAGCTAACATAGCGTTTTGCCGCGACATTCTCGAAATCGATTTTCTGCAGTATCGCAAAAACTTTTTGGTTAGAGTAAGTAAAGAATATAGCCTACTTCTTCTAAAACTAGGACTTTTTTTTGCTTCAATAACAACAAGACAGCATTAAAAAAAAAACAAATAAATGACTAATGAAGTAATGAAGAACGATCTGCCAGAAGTCACTGTATGTGTTATGTGACCACGCCCTCCATATTAGCATGGACCAAGATTAATGAGGGGCAGATGTGACGTAATGGCACCTTACATGTGTACTCGAGTTATGTACAACATATATAAACGTCATTTCCTTTCCTCTCTTATTTAATTACTTAACTTATATTGCAGCTTAGCCAACGGCGATGTTGAATTTGTGAGAACGACTGGTTGGACTTGAAATGACGCCCATGCATAACATCGCCATTTTTTTTTTTTTTTGTCAAGAATAATGCATCTTACTTACTAATTTTCAAATAGCATTTAGAGAATCCGGAGGTTCATTGCCGCCCTCACATAAGCTCGCGATCAGTTCTTATCCTAAGCAAGATTAATCCAGTCCCTACCATCATATCCACCTCCCTTAAATCCACTTTAATATTATCCTCACATATACGTCTCGCCCTCCCAAAAGGTCTTTTTCCCTTTCGGTCTCCCAACTAACACTCTAAGTTATATGCATTTCTGGATTCACCCATACGTGCTACACGCCCTGCCCATCTCAAAAGTCTGGATTTAACGTTCTTAATTATGTTAGGTGAATAATATAATGCGTGCAGTTCTGCGTTGTGTAATTTTCTCCATTTCTTTTTCATATGAATTTTATATGTATTGTAGCATAGATAGAAGGCAGTGGCTTTCATTATAACTCTAGAACAGTTATTTGTAATTTTCAACATACTTATCTAGGTTGGCAACTCTGAATTCAGAAAATCAACTTCCAATCGTGGCAGCCGTTTGATGCAACGACAAGAAAATACACTATCGTGCAAAAAGGTTTCTTTAATATCCTCTACTCTTAGAAATATATTAATACATAATAAATATAAATTTAAAACTGCTCTCAGAAAGTATCATATCAATCATATTAAAGAAATTACCCCCAAACTAAATTCAGCTTGTTTTGCTATTAGATCTATGCAAAAGATAGTAAATATCAATATCTTAAAAACAATATACTTTGCATACTTCTACTCAGTAATGAATTTTGGAATAATATTCTGGGGAAATTCCACAGATAGTAACAGTATATTTCTATTACAAAAAAGACTAATTAGAATAATAGCAGGTGTCAAATCTAGGGAATCGTGTAGGATTATTTTAAAAAAACTACAAATAATGCCCATGGCTTGTCAGTATACCTTTTCAATAATAATCTTCCACGTATGTAATCGTGAAAACTTTGTAACTAATTCAACAGTTCATAGCATAACTACACGTCAAAAAATGACTTTCATACTCCATCGGCAAGTCTATCGTGCTATCAAAAAGGAATGCGTTACATGGCAGCAAAAATTTTTAATAGCCTCCCTATCGATATAAAAAATGAAACTCAAAACATAAGATTATTTAGGGCCAAATTAAAGAAGTACGTAATTTCTCAAGCCTTCTATTCTGTAGGTGAATGCATGACTTTCAATAACACTTCATGAAATTGACACTAAAACTGTGTGTTGTACTAGTAGACTATATTGTAAATCTCGTCTGTATATATTTCATCTAGACTGTGACTATAAATTAAGACTTTATAATACATTTTGAATCTTGCGTACACTACTTTTAACACTTGAATATAATTAATTGATTCACTAGCGGACTTACTCTTTTTAATTATGTAAGCCGCACAAATCTTACATAATTAACACGAGTAAGTCCGCTAGTGAATCAATTAATTATACTTTATAATAGTATTAAGTTTTTTTACTTGTTCCATATTCTAGCTGTAAAGCAATGTATGAATACATGGAATATTAATAAATACAATACAATACAATCTATGTCCATATGTTTGATGTAAATTATGGTCCAGAAAATACACCATAAACAGTAATACCATTCTCAACTTGATAAAAGAAGTGATTTATTAGCAAACACCCTAAAATGTATAATAAAAATATGTCTCATCTTGTATAAATTTATTTTTGGATGTCTTGCCTGAATACACAATTATATTTTAATTTAAATAGGCCTATAATCAAATTACTATTTTTGTACTTAAAACTAAAGCGTAATTTATCTTCAAAATAGACTCAATATGTGCCTACAAAATTCGAAGTAAGTTGTAATTCCTTACTTCAAAAAACACAAAGAGAAGCGTAGTGTACACAATGCCTTACTATCTAAAATCACGTCTAAGAAAATAGAGCGTTATTCTCTTTTGTTTTAATTACAGTGTAGGAAACTTAACCTGGTATCCATGACAACAGCGTAACGATCTACATCATTATGCTAATGTGGGCTTGAGCTTGTCAATCAAAGCAGAACGTCCAACGTCTTGAATTCAAAGAATAAATGCCCCGTCAACTTGATTTCCATGCTAGTGTGAGCCAAAGTAAATATTTTAAAGTGTAAAATTAACATTAATATTTGATACAATAGGCAGGCTTACGATCATTAAGCTGTTAAAACGAAGGCAATAGTAAAATTTATCTGAGATACAAATTCAATTTTATACCTCTAAGTGGTTAATATTTTATATGTGTGAAAACCACTTCTCTGGTTTAATAAAATTACTATTTCATATTTGAAGAGTCCACTGCAAGAATGATGGATGTCACTTTCTTGTCGAAAATGAACCAAGACTGTCAATGCATAGCTTAAGACATATAGAATGTGCATAGAGAGTTATATGGCATTAACACTGATAGTCATAGTCCAGTAATGATCGGAAAATCACAATTAAGCTTTGAGCGCTAAGCATTTCAAACTTTCAATTGCTTCTCCTGCAAAATGTATTCCAAATGACATCCATCATTCTTGCAGTGGATCCTTCTTTTGGTTCTGAGTTAAAAACAAAATTGTATTACTTACACCACGTAACATGATAAAAAAAAATGTACTGTTAGCAACTGGTTTGGATTAGGTCTACTTATAAGACTTAATTTTGAAGGAATTATTTCTCTTATTACTAACAGACTGCAATTTTTGGAGGACTATATATTATAGGCCTAGTCACGTTATTTTTGTGAAATACTTCATCTCGTAATTATTAGTGTCTAAATTTATTTCCTGAAGTATTTTTTTTTAACTTGAGGCATAATAATAATATTAATTCATTCCTGCTCTTCATTAACTTAATGATTGGTTAGGATATAGTTGAAAATTAATTAATGTGGATACCTCTTACCTCTTAGTTTCATCGCCGAAAAAAATTTTTTGAATTTCAAGGATAATTTTGAATATACTAATTCAATTCTTACACAAAAGTAAATTATCATTCTTCTTCTACATTAACATGATTGGTTACGATAACTTTGCAAATTAATTCTTGAAGGCATCCTTTACCTCTAAATTTGTCCGAAAAAGTTAGCCTATATATTTAAATTTCAGGTATAATTCTGGAGATATTAATTCAAATTTCTTCGAAAAATGAATCATCATTCTTGTCCTATAATATCACATTGTTTCGTAACAATAGCTTTCCAAATCAATTCATGTGGATATTTTCTAGTCCTAATTTCTATTCCGGAAAATTACTTTAAATATCAGACACAATTCTAGGGATGCTAACGCAATTTCTACAGAAACCTAATTTCTCGTTCTTGGTCTGTATAAACATAATCATTATCTAAAATAACTTCACAAAGTAATTCATGTGGATACATTTTAGTCTTAAATTTGTATTGAGAAAATTTACTTTAAATATCAGGCACAATTCTGTAGATACTAATTCAAGTTTCTTCCTAAAAACGAATTAATTATAATTTTTGTCCTATATCATGTTTAGTGAGGATAACTTTGCAAATCAATTTATGTGAATAATTTCTAGTCCTAAATTTATATTCCGGAAAATTACTTTAAATATCAGAAACAATTCTGAAGACACTAACTCAATTTTTACACAAAAATAAATTCTTGTTCTTGGTCTGCAAAAACATAATCATTGTCTAAGATAATTTCGCAAATTAATTCATATGGATACATTTTAGTCCTAAATTTGTATTCAGAAAATTTACTTTAAATATCAGGAACAATTCTGTAGATACTAATTCAAGTTTCTTCGTAGAAATGAATTATCATTCTTGTCCTATAATATCATATAGTTTCATAAAGATAACTTTGCAAATCAATTCTTGTGGATATTTTCTAGTCCTAAGTTTCTATTCCGGAAAATTACTTTAAATATCAGACGCGATTCTGTAGATACTAATTCAAGTTTCTTCGTAAAAATGAATTATCATTCTTGTCCTATAATATCATATACAGACGTGGACAAATTATTAGACAAAATTAATTATATCTGCAATAAAGTTGTATTTATCGGCAGAAATAATGAACAAAAATGTATTTTACACATAAATAATGAACAGAAAATTGAGTCTTGAGGTTACTAATATTTTGTGAACATTCCCTTATTCTTTATTAACACGTTGATTTTGTCAGGGATGCTGGAAACCAAAGTTCGACACTTTCTTTGAATATCAGCATCATGTAGCCAGATATCAGACAGTGCTTAAATGAGTCTATGTTTTGTTGTAAGTCTATTTTTGTTCACTTTCTTCTTCAGTATAGATCACAGATTTTCAATTTCGTTCATGTCCGGTCTTCTTGCAGGCCATGGGAGAACAGACTGTTAAATATCTTCTGCAGTATACAATTAAAACACCAGTAGTACCGATACAGCCTGACAAAATATACTTAACCATTTGAAAAATATAACAGAAGATGTAAACAATCATCTTTACAACAATAGAGACTCTGTGAATTGTACTGACAGTTGATATGACGAATTATATTATGTTTCCAAGAAAAACGTTTTAGTTTAATAATTTGTCCACGTCTGTAGTTTCATAAAGATAACTTTGCAAATCAATTCTTGTGGATATTTTCTAGTCCTAAGTTTCTACTCCGAAAAATTACTTTAAATATCAGACGCAATTCTGTATATACTAATTCAAGTTTCTTCTTAAAAATGAAATATCATTCTTGTCCTATAATATCATAACGTTTTGTAAAGATAACTTTGCAAATCAATTCTTGTGGATATTTTCTAGTCCTAAGTTTCTACTCCGAAAAATTACTTTAAATATCAGACGCAATTCTGTATATACTAATTCAAGTTTCTTCTTAAAAATGAAATATCATTCTTGTCCTATAATATCATAACGTTTTGTAAAGATAACTTCGCAAATTAATTCATGTGGATACATTTTAGTCCTAAATTTGTATTCAGAAAATTTACTTTAAATATCACGCACAATTCTGTAGATGCTAATTCAAGTTTCTTGGTAAAACCGAATTATCATTCTTGTCCTATAATATCATAATGTTTCGTAAAGATAACTTTGCAAATCAATTCATGTGGATATTTTATAGTCCTAAATTTATATTCCGGAAAACTACTTTAAATATCAGGGACAATTCTGAAGACACTAACTCAATTTTTACAGAAAAATAAATTCTCATTCTTGCTATGTATAAACATAACCATTGTCTAAGATAATTTTGCATATTAATTCACGTAGCTACATTTTACCTCTATATATTTTGCCCGAAAAGCTTATTTGAATTTCAGGCATATTTTTTTTGAAGAAAGAAAAAACAGACTATCTTGTTTCACATTCAGGTCATGATTATTACTAACAAGGAAGGCTCACTAGGCGATAATGGATTTTCACAACGATTGATCACTCATTTGTTCCATTTGAAATTAAAAACCTCCCTATAAATTTCTACATACGGAAAGGGCCTAATTTTCGAGATATGATTTTTTTTCAAATACATCAGTCCCGAGCTATAACAACTAATACAAACAGTGCTATGTGCTAAACTTATCAGGTAATAAATATCATCTAGCTGCATACCGTACTGTCAAAATCTCCTGAAATAATATAAGTTATGGAAATTACAAATCAGATATAGCCTAATATCGTATAATTTTCATGAAAGTGGCTATAGAATAGTCTATGAAGAAATGATAAGGTAATGTAAGTATACCTGAAATTACCCATTGTACTGATCACAGTAGTGGAAGTTGTTGTAAAAATGCTCAAAACATAGTGGAACTTTTCACCACGAACACTTAAGAAAATGTTTCTCACAATCAGCTTTAGAGCAGTTCTGTACATCAAAGTGAAAACAGAATTCTATAGGAGTGACGAATTTATCAGGTTTGTTGTCAAGGTACCCGGCTTTATGACAGCCATAAATTGTTTAAACATATTCATATATCCAGGAGATGAAAACTTATTATGTGTTAAGGACTGCAATTTTATCACATTATGTACGAAAGGCAGTAACAATATCATGGCTACATTATTTAATTTACTTTTCAACTTATTTCATAAACAAAATTTGTAAGAAAGAGGTACCGTACATTAGAATCGATTTCAAGTGAATCACCATTCAATGTTATTTTTTAACTGAAACCCACCAATTGCTTAGTAAAAATTGTTATATTTTATGTTCTCTATTCTTTGGTTGACTGTCACAGATTCTGAGTAATAAAAAATTCTTCGAATAGTTTAGAAGAAATTGCTTTACATAGGGAGCATACCCTTATCAGTTTTTCGGAGTTACGGAAGCTAAAAACTTGTAGCCTACATAAAAAATCTCTAGATATATATTTTTGCAGTAACACAAGGCTTCCTCTTTTCAATACTTATGATTATGAAGCGAAATTAAGAAATTTAATTTTAAAATGTGTGAAACGAGACAAGCTTTCTAATTCTTTATAATTCATAAACAAGATACAGAAGTAGAGTAAATACATCAAATGTGACATTTCGAAGATCAGTTAAAAGTTGTATAACAAAAATACGGAAATAGTAATCGAAAAATCAGTGAGGACTTGGAAATATTTGCAATAACCTACAATAGAAACACATACCTACGTACTTAGAAAGATCATCTTAAAGAAGGAACTAAAAATAATCAAACCAAATTTTACACTATGAGTGAAGCGAATAAAAATGTAAGCAATGTTGATACTGCTATTTTTTAAGTAAATAGACCTACTTGCATTCTAGTGTCGAATATTTCACTATGCACTTCTATTTATTAGTAAGTACTGCAAAGTTAAGGAAGTACTAGTATAATTAGTACTTACTGAGTTTAATCATTACCGTTACTTACTTAAGAATAAATTTGAATAAAAGTAATTATTTATTTGTTTACGCCAGTAAGTACTATGAAATTTTCAAGTACGATACAGACCATGCTTATGTTTTAAAGTATTTGTAATATATCATTGATGATTAGAGCTTTTATGAGAGTAAGAAGGCATAAAGTGTACAGAGAGCTAATCAGGATTCGATGAGAAGATTACTACAAACAACCTAAAATAAAAAGTAGAGTAGAATTAACTAACCTTAAAAAATAGAAGGAAAATATTCTTATTCTACTAAAAATACAATAAGGTGTAATCAGTAACACAATAATAATTATAGTAATAATAATAATAATAATAATAATAATAATAATAATAATAAATAGGCCTAAATGAAATTCTTCACTACAAAATTTAATTCTTTCAAATTAGCCAATAAATAATACGGTAACAATTTGTCAATAAATTAAATTAACAAACCGATACGTGCCTACAGATAAAATTTCTATAACTAATACAAATTCTTTAAAATTATGGAACAAAAAAACGAATAAAATGAAGGAAAATAATCAGGCCTATTCTTATTTCTAATTCTTTGGTTACATTCACGAAGAAAAATGTGAATTGGTTTACATCTTAGGCTACTTCTTCGAAGAAAGTAATTTAACACGAAGAAGTGCCTTAACAAAGAAACAGAACACACAGAAATTTCTGTTAGATTTTTAGTGATCGTAGCTATCAAATTGTTGTTGCTAAAGATAAACCTTATTGGTGTTCACCGCAAAACAAAATGAAATTCGAAATTGAGTATGATTCTCTTTACTTACATATTTCCTAAGTCAGAACTCACACTGAATAACTAAAGTTAATTAAATTAGCACTCAAAATAATTCAATTCTTTTTTTAGTTCTTTAAATTAAAACTGAGGTTATATACATTGCATAAACACTGTTGACGGTTTTAAAAAAACATGGCCGACTTTAAGTAATAAATAGAGTGAAGGTTGGTAATATTGTGATACTACTGTAATAATATTATGATAATTCTTTTTGAGAATAATTTACAAATCAATTTTTTGCCTCAACGTATTAAGGGAATGTTCGTGGACAAGTTTCTACACAAAACCGGTTCTTCTCTCGCTCAGTAACATTGCAAAAAATTCTCAAAAAATACTATCATAACATTATTATTAGTATCACAACATTATCAACCTTTACCCTATTTGTAAAAATCATAGTCCATCACATGTAGTTTGCACAACTGAATAGAAAGTAGTTACTGGAGTTTATCCAGTACTGACTTACAAGAACTAGTAAAAGATTATTCAGACAAAATTTAGAAAAAACTATGCCATTAAGTTGTAAGTATCATCTAGCAGTAATTACTAGTACTAGTAGTAATACTTAATACTACTAGTACTTATCTACATAATTTTTATTCTTAACATATAAAACCGGAGAACATGACAGAACTATGAAACAAGTTGTTAAGTAAAAACAGATCCAAGAAACTAACTTACTGTTATGACAAGTGTTGTATTGCATGTTTCTACGTATTCACTACATTTTTTGTAGTCTAGTGATATTTATTATATTTTATCTGTTTTTGTTTTTATTATATTTCCCGATAATGGTATGTCTATCATGTGATAATTTGAGCTACTTATAATCGTAATTTTCTTTGTTGTGTGTACCTACTAAATATTGTGTTAATTGTATGCTTTGTACTTTATTTTGTTATTATTATTATTATTATTATTATTATTATTATTATCATCATCATCATCATCACGTAAAACAACCTCCCAAAAATTTAATTATTCTCTTAATAATGTCATAATTACTAGAAAAGATAGAATTACAGATCTTGGTGTCTTTCTTGAACTCAGGGATATAGAAGTCATCGGATTAATGGTGGGCGCTAGAGGGACCATAACAAAACAATTTGTGTCATTCTGTCATAAATTTGGAGTCCCAAAAACAAAAATTAAGGAAATTTCTATGATAGCTTTGAAGGGTTCTCTGCAGATTTTACGGCGACACTTGTACTTCAATTCAAATTACAGTTGAATTTTCTCAGTCAATTTTTTTATCTGTATTTTTATAAATTTTCATTATGTGAAATATTATCTACTGCAGATTTTAGTTTCTTGTAAACAAATTTCTTGTAAGACATTTTTAATGTCACTTTAAATGTTACTGTTTAACATTCTTTGTCTTAGGCAACCTCACCAAGTTGAGGAAGATTTATTTATTTATTTATTTAAATTATATTTCCATGATCATGTGCAATATATTTATACCCATTCATTAAGAACGCTTGGTCTAATTAGATCTATAACTTATTCTTTTTCTACTCCTATGTGTCTATTAATTTTATGTAATATATAGGTCAGATCAAAGCTTGAATATGCATCTGTTGTATGAAACTCCATTACTTCCACTGCCTCGTCTAAATTGGAGAATATTCAAAGACAATTTATTTCATTTTGTTCTTATAGATTTTTACCTAATTCTGATGATTACGAGGTTAACTGTAAATAGTTTAATTGCTGTAGTTTATTTGCCAGACGTCAGGATCTTGATTATTTATTTTTTTGTAAAGTCCTTAAGGGTGATATTGATTGTGAATCTTTCCTAAGCAATATCAGTCTTCGTATTCCTGCTAAGGGTTTAAGATTTCATAAATTGATTTACAACAGAAATTCTAAATCTCTCTCTCCGGTCTGCAGGTGTATAAAATATACTAATATTTACATGACTATAACTTGGATCCATTTAATGAGTAGTTATACTTTGGGAGTTTTATATCCGTTTAATTTATGTATTTTGTTTAAATATGTAATATAACATTATTCTCGTTATCTTTTATATTATTTTGTGGTTTATTCATTTATATGATTCCATCTTTTCATTTTCAATTACAATTACTTTTGTCATTATTTTATGTATTTTAGTCATCCATTTTATTCTGTCCATTCGATGTCATTATTGTCGTTAATTATAATTATTGTCTTTATGTATAATAATTATTTTATGCACTTTTATTGTGATTTTTGTCATTATTAATTTTGTCATATTGTAATTATGCTTTGTGCTGAACTGTTATTGGCCTCTGGTTGTTGTACAGCACAATAAATAATAGTAAATAAATAAATAAATACATAAATAAATAAGTAAATCATAATTATTGTTATTATTATTATTATCATTATTATTATTATTGTCTCTTAATTTTATACTTTGTAAGTCTTATTTATTTTGAACTTACTTTTCACATTTTATTATCCCTTTTTCCTTTCTTTCTATATGTTATATATTGTAACTCATTTTTACTGACTTGTTGTCTACATTTATTATGATTATCTAGTTCAGTTTTTTGTGCGGTATTTTGTAAATTTGTAGAGTTTTACTCCTGGTTCGGTGTTAGAGAAGGCCGTATGAGTCTGTCAGATTAAATATACCATTATTATTATTATTATTATTATTATTATTATTATTATTATTATTATTATTGTCTCATATTTTTATACTTGGTATGTCTCATTTATTTTGAACTTAGTGTTCATATTATTAATTAATATTATGTTCAATTTTATTACACAGAAGATTAATAAAAATTTGTCTGGCCAAAAGTATGGATTACCCACCAAATTTAATTCATACAGTTTTTAAAGTATTAACTATTGAAGAAATTTATAAATATAGTTTACTAACTTACTACAACAGACATCAAATAAAACATAGGCTAAATCTAATCGACATGAATATCGTACTCGAAGGCAAAAGTCTACTTTCCCATTAATTAAGCCTAAATGTCATACAAGTGCAGCTCTTAAACATGGTGCTAGTTTCGGCCCAAGACTTTATAATAAAATTGCAAATCATTTTCCAAATTTGAAATATTTAAAAATTGAAGCTTTTAAAAAATAAATGTATAAAATTATTCATGATGCATAATATTAACAAATG
This sequence comes from Periplaneta americana, assembly GCF_040183065.1. NCBI lineage: Eukaryota > Metazoa > Arthropoda > Insecta > Blattodea > Blattidae > Periplaneta > Periplaneta americana. The sequence continues at coordinate 24,851,115 of NC_091130.1, forward strand.
TTTTCCTTTACCTTTTATTTCTGTCGACTATATTCATATTTTTATTGAATATCACTGGCTTCTGTCTGATTGTCAATTTACTTATATTAAATATGTTTTTTCTGTCTCTTTCTCTTCCTTATTATTTTTTTTTTGCTCTCGTGTGTTATTTATTGATTTGAATTAAGTTACTTGCTATATTTAGTAATCTTCCTTGTAAATTTCATGTTATATTATTGACTAAGACCACACCGCACACGAGTCTGGTTCTTACGGTAGTGGCTAAAAACATTTCGTTTTATAAATTTAATTTGTACTCACTAGCTAGCTAGCTAGTTAAAATAAATAAAATGAAATACTTTATTATGTCTCTTCCTTTCTTTCTGTGTTATAGGCTAATATTATTACTCATTTCTGCTGACTTGTTGTCTACATTGTATTATGGTTATCTAATTCAGTTTTTTTTGTGCGGTATTTTGTAAATTTGTAGAGATTTTTGTATTGCAGTTTTACTCCTAGTTGAGTGTTAAAGAAGGCCGTATGGTCTTAACTCTGTCAGGTTAAATAAACTATTATTATTATTATTATTATTATTATTATTATTATTATTATTATTATTATTATTACACGAATAACGATATGATGTCTACACTTGCAAAAAACAATTAAGTTTATTAGGCCTAAAATATGACAGCATTTCATCGTAACTTTACAAGATGTAACTCTAGGTTCAAGTTGGTAATAAAACCACTGATCAAAAATCAAGTCAATATATCAGACGGTATCCAGTCCCACGTAGACAGATGCGGAGACAGGTGGAAGAGCCAGCTTTTTATATTCACTAATGAGAGAAACTGAAGTCGATGATACAACTCCATAAGAACCGCAACCTTAAAACATGTCATTACCAATCTGTGACAAAATTACAGTAATTCAGAATTTATTATGCAAGCTGGAAGCTGTTTATATAACAGATAACATTCAAAGCACTCATAATTTTATGTCAAGCCTATTACGCCTATAGGCCTAACGGTATGATATTCATTAACTCTTGTCATTTTTTTGCCTTCAAAAGATACAACACACTAATACATTCAATTGAATACTCTGAAACAAATTGGTTAGAGTTTCGTATATTTTAATTAGTAATTACCCACCCTTGGAGACGTTTGTTGTTTATATTTATTTTACACACGTTCACATAAAAATTCACCTAAACAGTTTGCAGAAACTGACGGTAGATGTCAGTAGAAGACGGGAAAAAGTGATAAGGGGGTTACCAAGTGGGTGGAAGGGGAGGGAAGTGTATGGGTGGGGGAAGGAAGAGGGAGGATATATTTAAAGTATTGGGGGTGGAGTCACCTGTGAGACACCTCAGAGTGGGAGAGGCTTGACTGACAGGTATATATATCTACAGTAAATATGTAATTACCAGCTTGCTGCCTTGTAATAAACTGAGCATTAGCCTTGTAGTGTGTGTCTCCGGCCATCGACATAAAAACCCATGTAGCACTCAGTCTACCCCTTTCTCGACTCTCCCATCCCTTTAATATCCCTCCAAGGTGATGATATGGTAGCACCACGCCTTCACGGGAACAAGAAATGTAGGGGTCATAGCCTTTACTCTAATCTTGACTTGCAAGTGTATCAGCGAATGGTTGTCTTCCGCTGTAGCTGACTTGACTTAAGGATTTATTGACTGAAAATACTTCCTTCCACAGTCCTGCTTGTGTAAAAGTTATCGATTAGGTTAGGAGTTCGGTAAACGTGGTCCGCATTGTGTTCGTGGCCCGATATTTTCTTACACGCACCATAAGGGGAGAGGATGGTATTTTTTTTTTTTAACTTTTTTCCTATTTGGTGTAATAGTAATATACGTTACAAGAGCGGTATGTTGACGTTTTCATGGTCGAGGAAAAGATTGAAAAAGCGAAACGTAGTTGAGCTTTTTTAATTTCCGAGAACATGAAAACAAACATACCGCTCGTATATTGTACATTATTTTGTGCGAAGATCGTTTATTACATACCTGAAAGACGAATTTCTAATTAGTTGCAATGAAATCTCCATCTTGGTTTCTGTTTAATGACGCCAACTTCGGAACACCAAAATATCTTTCTTTAACATTGTTGCTGTAAAATGATTTCTGTGTTTACTATACTCCAGCAGGCCGTGATATACGTCTGTCTTTTTTTTTCCTCCAGTCTATAAATGCGAACTTAAAACAAACGGTAAGCTTACGTAATGATTTATTTTTCATTTCAATATTTTAACAATATTATTTATATAACATATTGCAGTAATAACATCGGCATCTGGAATCTCGTTGATTTTTTCACGACTTCCTTAATGTTACTTGTATCAGAAATGCAATAAGTTTCGTGGAGTAGTAGATTTTACTTAATTTTTGCAAATATTTAAAAACAATAATTAACATTGCAATTTAGGTGAAATTGCAGTGATAAGTTTCCAATTTATAATTATTACTATGTTAAACGTCTCTAAAAATAATATGTTAAAAGCCTAAAGCAGTAAAGTGAATGTCGCGCTTAAGCGGTAAGAAGAGGGAAATTGTTATGTGTGTTACGTTGGGAATACTGAATGTGGTATTTCACACTTACCGCGTATTGGTTCTGTGCGGAAAACAAGCAAATACGCACGATCTCGCACAAAATTAATTTTTTGTATGTTGAGAGCTCATAGCTGTGGAAACTCAACCAAATAACAATATTTTGAAAAAAAAAAAATTATTTGGGGGCCCAAGTTTGAAAAAAATATACCCAATGCAGGATTGTACTAAACCCGTTTTTAAAGATAGATTCAAACAGTTTTTTGCAATGTATTTGCAAAAGCATGTTCTACAAACTGTCTGTAACAGAATTTTGATATTAGTCCCTACGTTTGTAAAATAAACAATTAAAATTTAATAACAATTTTCTGATTTCCTTTCTTGCAAACAAACGGACGTATTTCTTAAATTAAATCAATTAACAAAATTCTGTTATAAAGAAAAGTTTCCTAATAGTCTAAAGAATATGTGTTCTAAATTTCATGCACGTATCTTTAATAGTTCAGAAATTATATCCATTTTTGTTCGGCAATGTAGCAAAAAAAATGACGTTACTGGAAACCGATAAAAGCGGGAGTGTGATTTAAAAATCCATAGCGCAGGAAGTTTAAAAATGACGTCTCAACATCCGATAAGGGCACAAATATCCACAAAATGTTAACTTATGCAATGCATTCCACACGTCTCAAAGGGTTATTTTAAAGAAAGAATTTTTTTTAATCTAATTTACCGGAAACAACAATAAAAGTGGGCGAGTGATTTAAAAATCCATAACGCAGGAAGTTTAAAAATTGCGACTCAACATCCGATAAGGGCACAAATACCCTCAAAATGTTATGCTATGCATTCCACACATATCACAGAGTATTTTAAATATTTTTTTTTTAATTTACTCATTTTTCACCAAAAAATACCATCCTCTCCCCTTAAAATCTTCAATGAAAGTGAAGCTTATAATCAACAAATAAGTTTTACTTTCTCATTATATGAAGTATATAATAAAATACTGTGATTCAACAAAATAATTCACTTAAGAGACATCTCGTGGAATTAGACATTTTCAGCATACCTGAGGCGGACAAAATAATTTTGGTCGTGTTTTTCTGCCGAAGTCTCTAGGAACTTCTACTTCTGACAAAGCTCTTTAGGAAATTCCAGTTTTCACTTTCGTAATACAGTTAGGCCTACATCTAGAAATAACTATGGTTCTTTAGGAAATTCTAGTTTTAACTAATATAGCCTAATTAAGTTAGATTTAGAAATAACTGATTGTCATTAGTAAAAACCCGTTGTAACGATTTCAAGTAAGATGCAACTCATCCTCCAGTTGGTATAGGACAGTCATGTCTAAAAATCCCATAGGTGCAAGCGCGCGCTTTAGAGCTCAGGAGAGCCTGAGAGCTTTACAGCGGAAAGGAGACAGGCGAGAGAGGTGGTATATGCCGCTTCTGTCGAGGTATGAACAGAGATGGACAGCATTGATGCAATGGCTAAAGGGAAGAGAACTTATTAATACTGTATCCATGTTAATTTTTAGATTTGTGTGAGAAGTAAAAGTCCATTATAAGAATATAAGTTTTAATTGTAATGCTCATTTTTCATAAGCGTACTTTATTATTTAAAAAAAAATATTTCCTCAACTTTTTTACTGAAAAGTGAAATTTTCAGACAAGTATGTTTATTTAGAGCCTTACAGATACTGCAACAGTGTTTTCGTAAGTCTAATATATTGTAAACACGTATTACTGAAGATAGTGTATTACAAATTTTGAAAATATTCGCATACAAATCAATTAACAAAGCAACTACTGTTACATCATAAACAATATATGTGTGTCCACATTGTATAAACGTCAGCTCTACAGCTTCAACAGATTTCGAGAAAGTAATTTAATATTCTGATGATAGGAAGTTACGCACCAATATCACCTTAAAAGCATAATAAGATAAGAGTTGACCTAAGTTGATGGTCGCACAACACATATATACCGATTTCTCCTAAACTACGAGGATCATTTCATAAATAATGCACAGGTTGGCAGAACTCTGAAGTGGATGACGCAACACCAATGAAAATTACGTCAGTTATAGTTGAAGGATTGAGGAAGAAGCACGTATGTTCATTTTGTCCATGGCATGCTCTGTGTTTAGGTAACGAGAGCTAGAAATGGAGCCTACATGTGTCTCGGGTACTATGACAATTGAAGACTAAAGATCAAATCTCTCTCCCACAGAAATCCACACTTCCGCAGTACTTTGAGTGGAGTTTGTGGTGAACTTACAGTGGACCATAATACAGTTTCTTAATGTGCTACTCGTTTTGGTGATGGTCCTGTCAGCAAGTTTGCAATGTCTAGGCGTTTCTGCTTCCGTTCAGCAGTCAAGCAATGAGGGACCCATCGTGCAGAAATGTTTCTCTTCTTTCTTTGTCAAAATAAGGAATACTAAATTTGGTGAAATACTCGTAGCTTCTGAAAGCACCTTACACGTCACTCGACGATCTTCTTGAAGAGCATCCGCCACTAGTTTCACACTTTGTTCATGTGTTGACGTTTTCGGCCTTCCTGGTCTTGCATCATCGTCTAAACTGACACGAAAACGAGTAGCCCATCGGGAAACTCCACTACGGTCCACTGTAAGCTCACCACAAACTCCGCTCCGCTGTGGATTTCTGTAAGATTTTGTCACATAAAGATTCCAACTTTGGTCTTCAATCGTCAAAGTACCCGAGACATATCCCATTTCTAGCTCTAGGCTACGTAGATATTAATTTTGGTCCTACAGAATTTATCTGTTACGGTAACAATGGTAATTACAGGAGAAAAATTCGCTCCGGCGCCGGGATTGAACCCGGGTCCTTGCTTACGTACCAAGCGCTCTACCCAGTGAGCTACGCCGAAGTTCAATCCAAATCATAGGATCGAATCTCCCTTCTCTAGTGTTTTTCCCTTTGTGGCCTTACTCCATGTTCGACATAACTTATGTGTTGACATATATTAAGTTAACTGCCATTATACAAGGAGCGCACTCAATTGAGTGACTTGGTGGCGGAGATTTCACAGTAATATGCACTGCTGGGCGAAGAATCTACTTACAGAATAATTTTTGGTCCTACAGAATATATCTGTTGAATATGAATATGGAACATGTCAAACAATTTTAATAGTACTACAAAGTCTTAATTCATAGTCACAGTCTAGTTGAAATATATGCAGAAGAATTTTACAATATATAGTACAACACAAGAGGTTAGTATCGATGTTGAATGCCATAAATTTCCTGCAGAATAGAAGGTGTGAGAAATTGGGTACGCCTACTTCTTTAAATTGGCCCTAAATAATCTTATGTTTTGACTTTCATTTTTTATATCCACAGGGAGGTAATTAAAAATTTTTACTGCCATATAAAGCACTCCTTTTTGATAGCACGATAGATTTGCCGATAGAGTATGAAAGTCATTTCTGGCAAGTATTTATGCTTTTCACGATTACATACGAAGAAGTTCATTAGTGAAAGAATACACTGACAAGCCATGGACATTATTTTTAGTTTTTAAAATGTTCCTACACGATTTCCTAGATTTAGCACCTACTACTATTCTAATTGAAGAGTCCACTGCAAGAATGATGGATGTCATTTGGAATACATTTTTCAAGAGAAGCAATTGAAAGTTTGAAATGCTTAGCGTTCAAAGCTTAACTGTGATTTTCCGATCATTACTGGACAAAGACTATCAGTGCCAATGCCATATAAGTTTCTATGTACATTCTATATGACTTAAGCTATGCATTGACAGTCTTGGTTCATTTTCGACAAGAAAGTGACATCCATCATTCTTGCAGTGGACTCTTCAATTATTCTTTCTTGTAGTAGAAATATACTGTTACTATCTGTAGAATTTCCCCAGAATATTATTCAAAACTCATTATCGAGCGGAAGTACGCAAAGTAGGCCTATATTTTTTCTCTTGCATGCATATAGTAGCAAAACATGCTGAATTTAGTTTGGGGGTAATTTCTTTAATATGATTTTTCCAATTTAACACATTATCGATTTGCAAGTCAAGAAATTTGGTTGTTATTGTTGTTGTTTCTGTTAGGAATCTGTTGTTAATTATTGCGCTTGAAATTTTCGACATGTGATGAGATAGGATCCTAAACAGATGAACTCATAGACTGACCTTTTGGGGTCCTGTGATTGGCCAAAGAAAAGAAACACATCAGAAAGTCCGATAGTTAGAGGAACTGATATCTTGCACAGCAGATGGAGTACAATAGTAAAGCAGAAGAAAAATTTGAGAACATCACTGAACGTTTCTGAGTAACAGCTTGCTTCACATTCCTTTCACACAAAAGAATTCCTTTGCTCATGTGGGATATCTTCGGGCTAATTCTAATATCTCACCCAGACTTGCATGTTGCACAGCAAGTATATAGGTAGCACTGTTATTTATTGAAAACAATCACAGGGAGAAAGAGAGAGATAATGTTATTCATTCCCTTTCAAAGTCATGCTTTTATACTGGCAAGTGAAAGCATATGATTCTCGTAATTATTTTACTTTCGTCACTTGTTCGCATTTGTACGTAGTTGGTTTACACCCGCTGCTACCGCTGTCGCCAAGAATTGAGCCGTACACCTTGCACAGTCATTAGAATTGAACTAGCCGCGGAAAGTATATGTAGTTAAAAAGACTTAACTTGCAGTTTAATTTTACAGTTAAGACGACTTGGGATGCAGGGCAGAACGCAAGCTGTTTCCGTCCGTATAGGCGGTGTTCAATCCTGGGAACTACAAGCTGATTCAAAATTAAGCTCTTTCATTAAAATTGTCATTAATATTCTCCTTTTTTGACGTAGAACCTCGTCTTTCTCTTCACTAGATATGCGGGGAAGATAACTTGAGAACTGATTGTCACATAAGAAGGCAAAATCCCCTTTGTTCATCTGATCTTCCCCTTGTTCTCCTTGTCTCCCCATTATCATTCTATTCCCCTTGTTCTCTCTCTCCTCCCGTGTTCTCCTTATCTTCCAATTACTCTCCCTGTATTCTCCTTGTTCTCTTTATATTCCCCTTGTTCTCAGTGTCTTTCTTTTGTTCTACTCGTCTTCTCCCTGTCTTATCCCATGTTTATCCCATGCCTGTTAAATTTGTTCAGGTCTGCTATTTTTTTTCTGTTTTTTTTTTCTTTGGTCAGATGTGATGTCATTTTAGCGCAACAGTCTTTCTTTAGAAGGTGATAGTGAAGAAGGTGTTGAAAAATATTTGAGAGGAAAGCATAAGAAATACAGGCACTAAAATAAATTCCCTCTCTGTGCAATTGTCTTAGTCATGTGTTATCTGTGACTTGTAAGAAGGCAAAGCAATGAGAACATACACTGAGCGAGAAAAACTTAAATGCGTGACAAGGAAAGAGAGGGTAAGAGACAAAAATGGAAAAAGAAAAATGAAGTCTATTTATGCACGATAGAAAGAAAACAGAAATGGAAAGGAAAGAAGGAACAGGAAAGTGAAAGAAAGAAAATTGAAGGGCAATGTTAGGTAACAGATAGAAAATGAAGAAAAGAAAAGAGAATTGAAGAAAAGAGAAGATAATTGAAGAAAAGGGTAGGAGAATATTGAAGAAAAGTGAAAATAATTTAAGAAAATGAAAGGCGAACTTAACAAAAGGGGAAAATATTTGAAGGAAAAGGAAAGAGAATTGAAGAAAAGAAAAAGAGAAATGATGAACAAGAAAGAATAATTCAAAATTATTAGAAGAGAAATTAAAAAGGTAGAAGAACTGAAGGAAATGGAAAGAGAAATCAAGAGAAAGGAAGGTGAATTGAAAGGGGTCAAAAAATAAAAAAAGGGAAGGAGACTATCGAAGGAAAGGAAAGGAAAATTTAAAAGGGTAAAGGGAAGCGAAGTGAGAACTGAAGAACATTTAAGGACAATTGAAGAAAAGGGGAGAAGTGAAGAAAATTTAAGGAGAACTTAAGAAAAGGAAGGAGAATTGAAGAAAAGAGAAATAGAAATAGAGAAAAAGAAGTACATATGAGCAAAAAGGAAGGAGAATAAAAATGGAAGACGAATATTAAAGAAAAGGGAATAGAAATTAAAAAATAGGAAACGAAATTAATGAAAAGGGAAAGAGTAAGAACTGAAAAAGTGAGTATTGAAGAAAATGTATAATAATTGATGAAAAGAGAAGAATGACTGAATAAAATGTAAGGGAATTGAAGAAAAGGGAAGAGAGTTGAAGGAAAGGGAAGGAGAATTAAAAGAAAAAGGAAGGAGAATTGAAGGACAGGAAAGGGAAACTGAAGGACAGGGTAGAAGAATTAAAGAAATGGAAAGGAAAATTGAAGTAAAAAAGGAAAATTGAAGAAAAGAGAGGAATAACTGTAGAAAATGGAAAGAGAAGTGGCGGAAAAGGAAGGAGAACTGGCGGAAAAGGAAGGAGAACTGGCGGAAAAGGAAGGAGAACTGGCGGAAAAGGAAGGAGAACTGGCGGAAAAGGAAGGAGAACTGGCGGAAAAGGAAGGAGAACTGAAGGAAAAGGAAGGAGAACTGAAGGAAAAGGAAGGATAACTGAAGGACAGGAAAGGGAAACTGAAGGACAGGGTAGAAGAATTAAAGGAATGGAAAGGAAAATTGAAGTAAAAAAAGGAAAATTGAAGAAAAGAGAGGAATAACTGTAGAAAATGGAAAGAGAACTGGCGGAAAAGGAACGAGAAGTGGCGGAAAAGGAAGGAGAACTGGCGGAAAAGGAAGGAGAACTGGCGGAAAAGGAAGGAGAACTGGCGGAAAAGGAAGGAGAACTGGCGGAAAAGGAAGGAGAACTGGCGGAAAAGGAAGGAGAACTGAAGGAAAAGGAAGGAGAACTGAAGGAAAAGGAAGGAGAACTGAAGGAATAGGAAGGAGAACTGAAGGAAAAGGAAGGAGAACTGAAGGAAAAGGAAGGAGAACTGAAGGAAAAGGAAGGAGAACTGAAGGAAGGAGAAAAATTGAAGGAAAGGAAAGGGTAATGATGGAAAGCGAAAGAGAATTGAAGGAAAGGAGAAAAGGAAAATTGTGAGATAAATCAATAAATGGGAGAAGAATGAAAAGAGAAATAGAAGAAGAAAAGAGAATGAAAAGAAGAAGTGAAAAGTGAAGGAAGGAAAATTGAGATGAAAGAGGAAAGGGAGAAAATGGGCGTAAGTAAGGAAAAATAAAGTAAAATAAAAAAATGAAGAGAAAGAAGAGTTGTAAAAAGAAAGAATAAGGGTAACTGAGAAAAGGATAGATGAAAATTTAAAACGCAGAAATGAAGAGAGTGAAGAAGAATATAGTTGATCGGATAAAAGAAATAAACAAAAGAATTGAAAAATTAATTGTAAAAAACATGTGGATGTAAATGAAGACAGAGAAAGACAAGATGAGAGATAAAGAAAATAAAAGAGAAGAATAAGAATAACGAAAAATTCCGTGTCGCACGAACAACATCAACACTCTTTGTGGCCTACAGTACATTTTTCTTAGCCTAAGAAATAGCCCAGAGTACACTAAAGTGGATAAAAATACATCCAAAAAGTGTGCAAAATATTTAGAGTTGTACAATTCTTGTGGCTACAATATCTAAAATACAATTTTCTTGCCGAAATCATAATTTTGAACACATTGTAGGGAAAACAATGGATCTAGAAACAGAGGTAATAAGGGCATTAATGTCCCCGCGTGATTTAGCGCTCAATCCACCCCCAACCCTCTGACGCTAATTAAAAACGGAACGACACCCGCTCGCGCTCTCGCTTTAACAAGAGGCATAGCTATTACATTTCATTATTAAGTGAACTCGAGGATATAAAAAGCAAGATTTCTTTGGAATCTTTGTGTTTTAATTTACCGACTTTGTAAGTCGCACTTTGTAGCTGTGCTGGATATAATGGCCGCTTAGAAAATTTAATTCTCTGCGCTCTTTAATAATGTTCCAACCCCCGCACCCGCACCCCGCGTGCCCAAAGTTTTACTGGCGGAATCAGACATTTATGTGTTAATGCTTCTTTTAAAATACTCTTTATTCCCACCACAGATACTGCACACCCCCAATTTCAGTGTTACTATATAAACTGCACTTCACTGTGTTACAGTGCGAAAAAGTTATAATGAATCTGAGACGACAGTTGTGGTGCTGAAAAAAGTCTAACAACTCATATTCATACAGAAACTTAGGCATTTCACTACGTTTCAATAATTTATTGTTATTAGGAAGGAGGTATTTAATGAATACGTAGGCTACACAGTTACATACAAAAGTTTAGGCCTACACAAAAATTTGAGATGATAAGATAAAGCGCATAATGCGGAAGGAAACGAAGTCAGGAAGGTGGCTAAAATTCAGGTACTGTACATGAGAGATTATGAGGAAAGAGAGGAAGCACGTAAGAAAGAATATGAGAGAGGAAGTAACCAAGAATATCAGGGAGAACACGAAGTATATGAGGAAGAGCCTAAGAAAAACAGGGAAAATATGAGGAAAATGACAAAAATGTAAAGAAGAAGTTGATGGAAAATTTTATGAGGATGATGATGTGATGATAAAAGAATGTGGGAGATAAAGAACCTGAGGAAGAATATGAAAAAGAATTTAAGGAAAAATATGACAAAGTATTTGAGGAAAAAGATCATGAAGAATCTGAAGAAGGCGAGAAAAAATCGAATGAAGAAGATGACGAAGTATCTGACGAAAAAGATGAAGAATCTCAAGAAGAAGAAGAAGAATCTTAGGAAGAAGAAAGCGAAGACTCTTAGGAAGAGCAGGACAAAGAATGTCAGGGGAAAACAATAATAAGAACCTGATGAAGGAGAGAACGAAGAATTTGAGAGACAAGCTAAGGAAGAATTCGAGAAAAAGGATTACGAAAATTCGAGAAAAAGGATTACGAAAATTCGAGAAAACAGATTACGAAGAATTCGAGCAACAAGATTACGAAGAATTGAAGGAAGATAACATAGAATATGAGGAAGAAGGTGGCAAATCTTCGAGAAAGAAAGTGACAAAGAATTTAAAAAAGAAAGTGACAAAGAGTTTGAAAAAAGAAATTGACAAAGAATTTGAGGAGAAGACGGGAAAGAATTTAAGGAAGAAGACAAAAGTTCGATGAAGATGACAAAAAATTATAAAGAAATTGACGAAAGTGACAAAGAATTTAAGGAATAATATAAAAGAGATTGAGGAGGTACAAGATGGCGAACAATCTGAGAGAGAATGTGGCGAAAAATCTGGAGAAGATAGCGAACAATCGGGAGAACAAGATGGCAAATAATCTGGAAAAGATGATGGCGCACAATCTGGAGAAGAAGATGGTGAACAATCTGGAGAAGATTATGGCGAACAATCTGGAGAAGAACATGGGGAAGAATTTGACAAAGTAAATGAAGAAAACTTTGAGAAGAAAAGTATCAAAGAATTTGAAGAAGAATATAATGATAATGATGATGATGAATGTGAGAAAAAAGTGACGAAGAATTTGATGAAACAGTGGTAATAGTAGCATTTCATTTAACGTCTTCAACTGCAGAGATTTATCAGCGGCAAAATTCAAGGTAAGTAAGAACGTACCGACCAATTTTGTCTGGAGCTCTCTATTATGGAGAGAATTCTTTTACGTGGCTTAAATCTTCCAACACAGAACCCAGAGATTTACTTCCCTTCCGGAGGAATCGATGGTAAGGATTATGTAGGCCTTTAAAACACACACAGTGCAAACTTTGTATCCAACGATCGGCATGGTGACCTAGGGACCACCAAGGACGATAACTTGAAGACGAAAAATATGTGAAAAAAACAAGTGAAAAATGTGAAAAATAATGTAAGGACGTATGACGAAGAGTGTTAGGAAAACACCACATATAATGTGAGAAAGAATATGGTGACGAATAACGAGGAAGAATAATACGAAGAATAATGTCGGGAAGATTACTATGACGAAGAAGAATGTGAGAAGATTATTACGACAAATAAAGCGAAGAAGAATATTACGAAGAAGAATGTGAGGAAGATTTCTATGACAAAGGATGTGAAGACCTAACTACGAAATATAAGAAGGAAGATTACTACGAGGAAGGAAATGAAGAAGAATACTACGAAGAATACTATGAAAAAGATTACTATGACGAAGAATATGAGGATAAATACTACAAAGAAGAATGTGAGGCAAATTACTGTGACAAAGGACGTATGGAAGAATACTATGATGAATGTGAGGCAGATTACTATGACGAAGAATGTGAGGAAGATTACTACGACGAATAAAGTGAGGAAGAATACTACGAAGAAGAATGTGAGGAAGGTTACTATGAAGAAGAATGTAAGAACGAATACTACGAAGAAGAATGTGAGGCAGATTACTATGACGATGTATGTGAGGAAGAATACTATGATGAAGGATGTGAGGAAGATTACTACGACGAAGTATGTGAGGAAGAATACTACGAAGAAGAATGTGAGGCAGATTACTATGACGAAGTATGTGAGGAAGAATACTATGATGAAGGATGTGAGGAAGATTACTACGACGAAGTATGTGAGGAAGAATACTACGAAGAAGAATGTGAGGCAGATTACTATGACGAAGTATGTGAGGAAGAATACTATGATGAAGGATGTAAGGAAGATTACTACGAGGAATAAAGTGAGGAAGAATACTACGAAGAAGAATGTGAGGAAGATTACTATTAAGAATGTGAGGAATATTACTATGACGAAGAAAGTGAGGCAAATTACTGTGACAAAAAGTGTGAGGAAGAATACTATCATGAAGAATGTGAGGAAGATTACTACGACGAATAAAGTGAGGCAGGTTATTATGACGAATAATCTGAGGAAGAATAGCTACTACGAAGAATGTGAGGAAGGTTACTATGCCTAAGAATGTGAGAAAGAATAAGTTATACGAAGAAGAATGTGAGTAAGGTTACTATGACGAAGAATGTGAGGCAGATTACTATAACGAAGAATGTGAGAAATACTATGATAAGAAAGTGAGGAAGAATATTATGATGAAAGTGAGGAAGAATAGTACGAAGAAGAATCTGAGGAAGAATACTGTGACGAAGAATACGAGAAAGAATAATTACTACGGAGAAGAATGTGAAGAAGATTATGGCGAAGAATATGAGGAAGAATGTTACGAAGATTGTGACGAAAAAGATGAAATATGCGAGAAAGACGATGACAAAGAATCTGAGAAAAAAATGACGAATGCATGAGCGAAGAGGACAACTAAAGGATACGCTGAAGAAAATGAGGAATGTGAAGAAGATGGCAAAAGGATACATCGAACAATATATTATGATGATGTACAGTACGTGTAGCATATTGCGGAGATACTGGAAGTTGTCTATCAGGTACGAAACAACTTTTCAATAATACCAATCAACTGCATGCCTTCGGGGATATAGGCATATAGCTACACAAATAAATTACACGTCTGCTTATTGAATGAATAGCGATGTGGAATTTATAGGCAGTTGTGTGAACAGTATGCGCAGGTGAACCGGAGAGGAGGTGGATCATTTTATTACACAAAGATCTTATAATAGATCAGGATAACAGTACTTCATACAGAGCCCCTTTTGTATTCATAAAATATAATGTAGCCCGGGGTAAAACTGACATAATATTATATTTCAATACGCTATTTAGAGCACATGTTTTACATAAATAATAGAGCGTTCATGACAAAGCAAAATATAATAATATAGCATGCAAATGTGAACAGTAAATACGCATATGTATAATTTACGAAAACACGTAAGAAAACCAAAGAGGACAACCTGAAATACTTCGCCTAACACCCTAATTGTCGAAAATCTGATAATCATCTTGCAACAAAATTTTCATAGAAATTTCTACGTAGCCTATAAACAGTAGGTCTAATTGTCAAAAATTGTTATACAAGGGTTGTTTGAAATGTTCATAGTCTGACAAAGAAATTAAACTAGGATTATCCTGAAAAAAGTATTTATTTATTTGTGTATTTATTTATATATGTGTTTATTTATTTATTTATTTACATATTTGTGTATATATTTATTTACCGTATATAATTATTTATATAGGCCTATATTTACTTACCGTATACACTTATTTATTTATACATTTATTTATTCATTCATTCATTTATTCATTCATTATCTCAAAAATAAATAAATAAATAAATAAATAAATGGACAATTCATATTACTTTAGGGTTAAAATTTTTAAATATTAACCCTAAAGTAATATGATGGACAATTCATATTACTTTAGGGTTAATATTTAAAAATTTTAACCCTAAAGTAATATGAATTTTCCATCTATGCTATGCTATAAAAGGATGTGTGTAAATTATAAATTTACTTGTGTATGAAATATTTGTTTGTATGATTATGTCTGTATATTCCACATTGCTGTAGTATGTATCATAATATTTGTTGACTTTGGACGCTATATGTATTATTTCATGTCAAATTCTATGTTATTGTTATTCAATTATGTTTTGTATTTACAGATATTTTTTATGTATTTCGTATATTTAAGCGCTTTCTTTTATGATTGATGTAGACTTCTCATGTGTTTGTGTTGATAGTTGTAACTGTCGTAAAATTAAGTTTACATTTCTCTTATTCATAACATCGACAGAAAAAAAATGTTAAAAATGTATTTATATTATATTATCTCAAGTAAATAGAAAACTTTAACCCTAATATACTCAGGCAAAATAGGGTTTTTATGTGGAGAATAAAAAAAATAAAATAAAAAATAAATAAATAAAAAACTTTCGTGTCATAACATCTCACTGACAAATAATGGCCAATTTTAGACACTTAGAACAGCGTTTCTCAAACTATGGTCCGCGGACTACCTGTGGTCCTCGAGGTGTGCCCTTGTGGTTCTTAAAAAAAGACAGAAGAAAAAAATAAAATTCAAACGAATTGCGTATCACACTATAGCTCATCTGGCACCTGTAACCCAGCCAGGGACCACCCGAATTCATAACAGAAGACCAAAGTACCGAACCTTTTCATGTCTTTATGATTTTCTTAATAGTTTTTCCGACACCCAGTCTGCACATTGAAATGGTCACGTACTGTACGTCGTACACCAATAATACTACTGGGTTCAAAAAGTTCCCGGAATTTTACTATAATTTTTCGTATTAATATATAACAAGGGATATTATACATTTGTTTTGTTGGTAACATTCATGATGTCATTTCCTTAAAGTTTTTTGATAATAGCGATTGTTGATTTTGAGTTGTAGGCAATTGTTTATCATAGTGTTTTGTTTGTTCGTCGCATTTTGTGATTATGTCCACAGAGCAACGTACAAACATCAAGTTCTGTGTTTTGTTATACAAAACTCCTGCAGAGACATTAAGATTGTTGGAAGAAGCATATGGCGAAGCAGCAATGAAAAAAACTCAAGTGTATGCCTGGCATAAACGCTTTTCTGGTGGCCGCGATACGTACGCAGCGGCCGACCAACAACTGCAACAAATGAAGCAATCGCTCAGCGTGTGCGTAATGTTGTGAGGGACGACCGACGTAAAACCATAAAAGAGATAGCAGCAGAGGTCGGAATATCAGTCGGAAGTGTACACAATGTTCTTCACAAGCATCTCAACATGCATTACGTGTCTCACAAGTTAGTTCCGAAAATGTTGTCGGCAGAACAGAAAGAAACAAGAATGACTCTTGCTGGGGACATGATCAGTATGGCTGATGAAGATGGTGATTTCTTAAACAAAATTATTGCTGGTGATGAAACTTGGTGCTACTTGTACGACCCAGTCCCTAAACGACTGTCATCTGAGTGGAAATCGAAAACATCTCCTCGGAAGCAAAAATTTCCTAGGGACACTTCCAAAGGCAAAGTTATGTTGGAAGTTTTCTTCGACTCTCAGGGTCTCATCCACCATGAGTTCATTCCAGAAGTCGTACTGTAACTAAAGAATTGCACGTAGAAATCCTCCGTCGCCTCCGGGACGCAGTGAGAAGGAAACGTCCAGAAAAGTGGGTAGAAAACAACTGATTCCTTATGCATGACAATGCACCTGCTCATCGCGCAATTATTGTAAAGAATTTTCTTGCCAGGCACAACATAACTGCTTTGGATCACCCACCATACTCTCCTGATCTCTCACCACCTGATTACTTCCTGTTTCCCCGTCTGAAAAGTCATCTGAAAGGACGGAGATTCAATGCTGAAGAGGTTATCGCAAACGCGACGAGAGCACTAAGACGGGTTTCACAAAATGGCTTCCAGGCCTGCTTCCAGGAATTCTACACGCGTTGACAAAAGTGTGTTGTTGCGGAAGGCAACTATTTTGAAGGGAATGCTGTAGAATAGTGTTTAAGGTACGTTGTTTCTATGATACTAGCAAATTCCGGGAACTTTTTGAACCTAGTATGTACAACTCTGAGGTCACAATTTGAAACTTATTTTCCAAGTAAATATGACGAATTTTCATGAGTTCGTGATCACTTTCATTGCGATATTGAAAATAACAAACTTTCATTGAGTGAAAGAGAATAGTTAATTGAACTCTCGAATGACACCGGGCTTAAAATGAAATTCCAAGCGGAAGGTATGGTTAATTTCTTGACCTTGTTACAAGTCAAAAGAGAATATAGTGAACTGTACAATGGTGCTTTAGAGATTGTAATTCAGTTTGCTTCTACGTATCTGTGTGAGAAAGAGTTTTCATCACTAACTCTAATAAAAACAAAGTACCAAAATCGACTTGATGTTGTGACAATTTCCGACTTAAACTTACCAGCATACATTCAAATATAGAATAACTTTGCAAGAATCGGCAGGCTCATCCATCTCATTAATGTGAGTACCAACATTTAATTTTTTTAGTTAATTGGTTAAAGATTATCCAAAGTCTAATACCTTAAATTATAAAAATAATGAATTTCCTTCTATTAACATTAACTTAATTAGTTAATACTAATATAAAATTAATTTCAATTAATTAATTCTATTTTAAAATATAAGTATATCGGTATTAAAATATGCTAAAAAATGATAAATTTGCTTTCGAAGGGAACAAGAGCAAAGTGGTCCGCGGAACTGTTCTGACTTAAAAAAGTGGTTCGCACTTCAAAAAAGTTTGAGAAACGCTGACTTAGAAGATGAAAAACTATCATTTCATTTCAAAAGTAGATCACTTAAAATGCTCGCTTTATAATTGGTTGCTAGGATACGAAATCGTCCACCGCTTTGGAGTAGCCTGACCGTAAAACGAGTGGGCCCGAGTTCAAATCCTGTTTGAGACAAGTTACTAGTTGAGGTTTTTTCCGGATTTTTCCCTCAAGCCATTAAGAGCAAATGCTGGGTAACTTTCGGCGCTGGACCCTGGACTCATTTCGCTGGTATTATCACTTTTATTCAGATGCTAGATAACCATAGCAGTTGATAAAGCATCGTGAAGTAGCCAATTAGAAAAAAAATACGAAATCGTTTTTACAGAAGACTGCGAAAAGCATATTACACACTTTAATAAAATTATAATTGAACATTAAGTCTGTCTATGTTAACTGTATGTGTTTGGTAAGATGAAAAATCTCACTAACAGGACCTACTAGCAAGATCATATTATGTTGTTGTTGTTTTCTAATGCCAGGCGTTTGACAATAAAGTCATTTGACCTCTTGCACTCCAATATTTTTCAAAGATATTATCATCACCAGCCAATGAAGCACAGATTTTGAGGTGTTCCGAATCTATTTCTTGGTTTGAGTTGCACAATGGGCAGTTAGGGGACTGATATATTCCAATTCTATGCAGGTGCTTAGCCAAACAATCATGGCCTGTTGCCAATCTAAATGCAGCTACAGACGATTTTCGTGGTAAAACGGGAATTAACTGTGGATTTTGATGCAGAGAGTTCCATTTTTTCCCTTGAGATTGTGTTATCAAATTTTGTTTGTTGAAGTCTAAGTATGTAGATTTAATAAATCTCTTCACAGAGTAATACGTAGATTTAGTAACAGGTCTGTAAGTAGCAGTGCTGCCCTTCTTTGCTAAAGCATCAGCATTCTCATTTCCCAGGATTCCACAATGGGATGGTATCCATTGGAATACAATTCTTTTATTGAGTGATATTAATTGAGAGAGCATTTTAGTTATTTCTGCTGTTTGAGATGAAGGTGTGTGTTTAGAGACTATTGATAGAATAGCTGCTTTGGAGTCTGACAATATAACTGCATTCTTAAATTTAATGATGTGGCATAGAAGATTCCTGAGACATTCACTTTTTGCAATGATTTCACCATCAAAACTTGTTGTTCCATATCCAAGTGATCTATAAAGTGAGAAGAGACAGCACGTAACACCTGCACCGGCACCTTGTTCTCTGGAGATCAAGGATCCGTCGGTGTATAAATGAAGCCAGTTATGTGGAGGGTACCTGCTATTAATTGTCTCTAAAGACAATTGTTTCAGTATTTCAGTGATTACTTCTGATTTCAGTATTTTTTCTGTTAAATTTGGATTATATTCTATATTTAATATCATACTATATGCACTGTTAATTACAATCGAACCTTAGAGTCCATCTCCTTACGTCTCTTGGTTAGTATAAGCACTGCAGATATCAAATATATGCATACGACGTTCAATTGTATATTTCAGCCCGTCCTGATGCACTAAATGATAGCATTAATAGTATTAATGAAGATCTTGATTCCATCTCTTCCTGGTCTCAACAATTTGGGCTTAACCTAAACGCATGTAAATCACAGGCTATTCTGTTCGCGAACCGTAGATTAATTCCTGAAGTCAACGACCTGAATATTCCACCTGTGAAACTGAATAAAACAATCATCCCGTTTAGCTCTACCGTCAAAAATCTCTGAGTGCATTTCGAATCTAATCCCAATTGGGATACGCATATTAAATATACATGTAAGAAGGCATTCTCTATTCTCCATCCACTAAAAAGTTTGTATCATTATCCATCTAAATTAAAACAGACGCTGGAACAGACATTCATTCTACCTAACTTCGATTATTGCGATGTTTTGTTCAGTGATCTCAGGATTGATTCCGCTCAGAAACTACAGCGTGTTCATAACGTGTGCGTCCGCTTCATTTGTAATGTTCGATACTATGATCATATCTCACCTTCTTTCGAGAAGTTATCATGGATTAGGTTACATGAGAGGAGAAATCTGCACTCACGTTCTCTCTTATATCGAATTATGCACACTTCATCCCCCTATTATTTATTGGCTCGTTTTCATACTCTCTCTCGCTATCATAATATTAATACTCGATCACAACGCGACAACACGCTAGAAATTCCACTTCACACATCATCTCTGCATCCACTAAAAAGTTTGTATCATTATCCATCTAAATTAAAACAGACGCTGGTACAGACATTCATTCTACCTAACTTCGATTATTGCGATGTTTTGTTCAGTGATCTCAGGATTGATTCCGCTCCAGCGTGTTCATAACGCGTGCGTCCGCTTCATTTGTAATGTTCGATACTATGATCATATCACACCTTCTTTCGAGAAGTTATCATGGATTAGGTTACATGAGAGGAGAAATCTGCACTCACGTTCTCTCTTATATCGAATTATGCACACTTCATCCCCCTATTATTTATTGGCTCGTTTTCATACTCTCTCTCGCTATCATAATATTAATACTCGATCACAACGCGACAACACGCTAGAAATTCCACTTCACACATCATCTCTGCATTCCTCATCTTTCACTGTTGCTACCTCTCGTCACTGGAACTCTCTGCCGCCTGAAGTCAAGGGCTGCCGAACATTGAAATCTTTCAAATCCAAGTTAGAAAATTATCTTATGACGAGTTGCCAAACTAACTTACTATTATGACAAGTGTTGTATTGCATGTTTCCACGTATTCACATTTTTTTATGTTCTAGTGATATTTAACTTATTTTATATTTTTGTTTTCATATTTTCCGATAATGGTATATCTATAATGTGATAAGTTGTATGTATTTATTCACACTGCAATGGGTATATACCCGGTGGCAGTGGTAACTAATTACACTCAATAATGAGCTATATAATCATAATTTTCCTTACTGTGTTTACTTAAAAATATTGTATTCATTGTATGCTTTGTACTACTACTACTACTACTACTACTACTACTGCTGCTGCTGCTACTGCTGCTACTACTGCTATTACTGCTGCTGCTGCTGCTGCTATTATTATTATTATCAATAATTGTCTTATTTTTTATACTTTGTATGTCTCATTTATTTTGACTTCCTGTTCACATTTTATTATGCTTTTTTCTTTCTTTCTGTATGTTATATATTATGTCTGACTTCTACTTACTTGTTGTTTACATTTTATTATTATTATCTTATTCAGTTTTGTGTGTAAAATTTTAGTGTACTTTGTAAATTTGTAGTGTTTTTTGTTACGCAGTTTTATTTCTGGTTGAGTGTTAGAGAAGGCCGTATGGCCTTAACTCTGCCAGGTTAAATAAATCATTATTATTATTATTATTATTATTATTATTATTATTATTACAGTATAATCAAGTTTTTGGAAGAATATCGGCATAAGAGAACGTGTTGAGTTGACTTTTGTCCCTAGAGTCACACCACTGCCTTCCTCGACGTTAACTGGCTGTCACAAGGCATTGACAGTATCTTTGAGGCTCTGAGTACAGGCAGAGAATCTGTCAAGTGTTTGAGGGCGCAAACAGGTGTTGTTCTTGTTCGTACACTGTGAGAAAAAACTCAAAGGAACCGTGTAACATTAAGATTTTCCATGTTTTGAGATAGCTTTTATGTACCCGACATCCTGCTACAGTCGTTAAACAGAAAACAGAACAGGAAGTCACCAAAAAGGTCATGACCCTAGATTTAACTTACAAATCTATTCACTAGTACTATACGAAGACCATACCTTTTATTACGAACATATACAAAGTTCTGCAAATGAGTTTAATGCTTTGAAAATGTAGCGAGTCAAATATTATTTATATAGCCCTATAACATTTTAGGAAGTGGTTGTAAATTAAAGAGCTCTAGATGGAAAACTATTGACTCTAGGTGTACGAAATTCGGAATAAGGAAGTTGCACAATATAGACTTCATAATTCTTGTTTTAGTTAACACCAAGTGACTATGAGCTAATGATGTGAGAATTAAAAATTTCCTCCTGATTAAATTATTCCTTTCTTTGCTCCCATACTTACAGCCTCAAGAACTATATATTCAGTATTCTCATTAGCCATCAATTTATCAAACAAAAGTCCCCCAAGTCATCCAACTTTGATGGTTGTGTCAATACTGAACCAAATCAGCGCCTCTGTCACGTCTGCTTTACCATAACAATGATACCGATTAAGAAATAAATGCTGATGTATATTCCAAAAGGTTTACTGATCCAGTCTAAACTGTCACAATACTATTTGCTACGTATGAGGCTGATAAAAGCTTATACTTTTAAAAACTTAGTTGCTGGTTAACAGAAATATTAGTATGGTGTGGTTCGGAATTCCTCGACTTCTGTAGACGTCTTACTTTATTTTAAGGCGCATTCATAGCTCCGTCACCCACATTCATAGCAAATGCGAAGTTATACGTTGTATTGAGTGTGGTCTTTGATTGTTCCGCATAGTTAATTTCCAGATAAAATGTATAATTATAAAATCCTGTTACGTCTTGAATTGTGCGTGTACAGATTTGTATGAATGTGCAATAATAATATGTTACGTAAATCGTGGCTATTTGAACAGCAATTTGGTCGTCTACAGATCAAAATAAGAAGTAAGAGATAATTATATCAGGACAATATCATAAAACTAAAAACGAAACCTTAATATGAGAAGTTTTTTCAAGAAAAGTTATTTATTATGTCAGTACGATAAAATTATAAAATTCAGCAAAATCAAAAAGCTGAACAATATGGTTCATAATCTGTCGAAATTTGTCCAAACCTATCCGAATCAATCAAAACCCGTCCAAACCAGACCTAGCTTTTCGAAATCTGTCGAAATTTGTCAGAACCGTCTAAACCTAACTAAACATATAATATAAAACGGTTCAAAACTATCAAAGCCTGTCCAAACCTGTCCAGGCCAAAACAAACCAAACGAGACTAAACCCAGATCAAAACTACACCAAGCCAAACAAAACCAAAGCAAACCAAACTAAAGAGTAAGAAAATTACGTAAAGGTGAGGAAAAAGAGAACGAAAGGGTTAGAAAGAAGAGAACGAAAAGGTGAAAAAAGAAGAGAGCAAATAGGTGAAAAAGAAAAGAACGAAAATGTTAGAAAGAAGAGGACGAAAGGTTAGAAAGAAAAAGACGAAAAGGTGAGAAAGAAGAGGACGAAAAGATGAGAAAGAAGAGGATGAAAGGATGAGAAAGAAAAAGACGAAAAGGTGAGAAAGATGAGGACAAAAAGGTTAGAAGGAAGGGGACAGAAGATGAGGTGAGAAAAAAAGGACGGACAGGTGAGAAAGAAGAGGACGAAAAGGTAAGAAAGAAGAGGACAAAAAGGTGGGAAAGAAGAGGGCAAAAAGACAAGAAAAAATAGGACGAATAGGTGAGAAAGAAGAGGACGGAAAAGTGAGAAACAAGAGGACGAAAAAGTGATAAACAAGAGGACAAAAAGGTGAAAAACATGGCAAAGAAATTATAAAAAAAATTGGGCGAAAACTTGAGAAAGAAAAGAAAGAAAGGTGAGAAAGAAGATGGCTAAAATATGATCACGAAAATATAATAGAAAGGGGATGGAAAGGTTAACGAATAGCTAACAAATATCTGAGAAGGTAGAGAAAAAAATATATGAGAAATTAGAGGACAAAAGTAATGAAGAAGAAAACGAAAATGTCAAAATTTGTGAAGAAGATGAAAAGTGTCAGGAAGATTAGAAAAAATTAGGTAGGAAATGGCAAGACTGACACAGCTTAAGAAGAATGAAATCAAGTCCGATTACAGTATAGGTACTGAAGATGAACTACTTTTCTGGAGTGGTTCCTGCCTCCCCAATGTGCATAAGGGTCGTGGAGGCAGAGGACTGTGATTTGGCGCCGAGCTGCCCGGGGTGTGACTGAGCGGAGACGCCGGGGATGCGTGCGTGACTTGGGGCTGCAAGCGGGGCTTAATAATCCTGATTGTGGCGTGCGGGCGACCAGAGACCAGGCGCAGCGCCAGTATCTCATTGTTTAGAGTAGCTGCCTCAATCTTCAGAAGCCAAGCCAAGCCATTGTGTATAAGGACATCCCCTCGGGTTTCCAATCAAGCACTGCTCCACAGCGTATGCCAAAACTACCTTCACTACACAACATGTTGGTACAGTGCAAATCAAGTGACGCTCACTAATATATAATTTATTTATTTATCTATTTATGTATCTATTTATGTATGTATTTATTTATTTAGTTATTTATGTATTTATTTATTACACTAAAATTTTACATGCAACTATATTTTACTTGACATAGGGTAGACCAGGGCAATTGTAAGCAGGGGGTAATTATAAACAAACGCTGTGAGAAATACAAAGCTATCAATATAAAAATTTTAATTCGGAGAATATTTACAGTAAATTAACATGTTGGCTAACCTACAAAGCAGTTTGGCGCAAATAGGAGTAACTGCTTAGTTGTGGACGAATGTTTTGTAAGAGTCTACATAAAAAGTAAACACCAACACGTTCATTCATCACCCCTGAAGTTTTTTTTTATAAGTACAACATGATATGATTTACATTATAATGATGAGTGAAATGAAAAAAGAAACTAAAAAAATTAAGTTAAAACTTCTCTTTAAATTAACAGATTTGTAAAATTTTACAATCCTATAAATTCAGTAAATATATACAATATATTATAATTTAAGTACATCACTGAATGAAATGAAATTAAGTGAAATTAAAGAATGAAATATATTATGCTTAAAGTAAAAAAAAAATTATTAAATACAGAGTGTAAGTGAAATACCCCTGCAGATTCACAGAGCTAATAGCTCATGTTGTATGTAACAAAAAAGTGTAATAGCCTATCATATTGGTTGAAAGTTCATAGTTTTCTCAGAAAAAAATAGTTTAACACCCTCTTTTTCGGTAACTCTTAGGAGTATGATCGTGACATACTTTGCACTACCACTATAAACTGTAAAATACGATTTTTGACTAAAAATGACCAAAATTTCACCCGTCACCCCACCTCAAAATTTAATGAATCAATGTAATATAAATCTATACTAATAATAAATATGTAGCCGAAATTTTTCTGGTAATTTTCGATTTTCCAAAAATAATTGGTCCTAACATATATAATTAACCACCCTGAAACCGAAAATCGCTTTTTTTAATTTTTGTTTGTATGTCTGTCTGTCTGTCTGTCTGTCTGTCTGTCTGTCTGGATGTTTGTTACCTTTTCACGCTATAATGGCTGAACGGATTTCAACGAAAATTGGAATATAAATTAAGTTCGTTGTAACTTAGATTTTAGGCTATATGACATTCAAAATACTTTATTTAAACGGGGGTTATAAGGGGGCCTGAATTAAATAAATCGAAATATCTCACTTATTATTGATTCTTGTGAAAAATGTTACATGACAAAAGTTTCTTTAAAAATCATTTCCGACAAGTTTTATTCTTTGAATAATTTTGATAGGACTGATGTTTAATGAGATAAATGAGTTTTAAAATTAAAATAACTGCCGTCTAAGGCGGTGTAATGAAATAAAAAACAAATGACTTCGTCTATAAGGGGCCTTAGACAACAACAATCGAAAACTATGAAACATAGCCTACAAAGAATGTTTCTGTGTTTGTATGAAGTAATATCGCAAGCCAAATTAACCGATTTGTATAATTAATTATTATTTCACCATTGGAAAGTGTAGTTTCTCTAGATGGACATAATGCTATAATGTTATTACAGTAACTTCTGAGTGAATTGAGGACAGGTAAGATTAAAATAGCTTCTTATGCACAGAAAACTTGATAGGCTATTCTGTATATTCGTTTCCTGTACTTCTTGAAATAATGTTGATGTAAGTTACATCCGTTATCAACACACTTTTTATATAACATAATATAATATAATTTAAGTTATTTGAAGGGTTCAGAACCATAGTGGGCCAAGCGCCATTTACTGAATATGTAGAAAACAAGGGTTAAAATTAAATTATAACATATAGCAAGTAGAATAAAGTATACACATTAAATCTAAATGATGTCAATGTTCATTAAACTATGGTTGCATGTAATAAAAATTAAGAAACATGTTAAAGGAATTGTCATTGCACCAAATGAGTGGTCTCTGGACCAAAATGATCGCATTTTAATTATTTAAATACAATTTAAATTAAGAAACATATTAAACGATTTATCCTTCTATCAAACATGAATGTTCCCTGGATCAAATGTCCTATTTTAATAATGTAATTACTTTATATTTATTTCTAACGGGTGCAGCGGAGCGCACGGGTACGGCTAGTATTATAATAATACATTTGTAACTGCAGCTTATGTAGGGTAGACCAGGGTAATTGTAAACACTTCTTACTGATTGCAAATATATTTCAACATTATACAACCCTCAGTAATGGTAAGCATGACAAAGAAACATTGTGTTATTTTTAGATCTTTCTTTTCCCTGAAAATGGGTTTAAACTGTAAAACTTCAATGACACAAACACACTTTAAATAACAAAACATCAATTACACCCTTTAAATAGTGTGCATTATATACTACCGTCTATTAGTAAAGTCCTTAAGCCTATTTTTAAATACATTTCTGGTCACTGATGAAGCCTTTAGTATGATGTTAATCGCTGTGTAATACGCATATTGGAAAATCATGTGTCATATTCGTGACGCTCATTACACTGAAGAACAAAAATTTTGCTCCGACTTAAGACACTGTGTCCCTTACGGTTTGGTGTGCGCTGAATCCGAAAATGCATCTCTTTTCTTAGTTTCACGCAAGGTTTTAAAGATATACTATGATTTCACTTTTCGACAAGTACTCTTCCAGGACACATCTGGCACGGGTTGGGGGTTGTAAACCAAAAAGAAACCTAATCCATTTTATGAATTTATAACTTATTTCCGGTTTCTTATGATTGTGGGCATGTTATTTTGTATTTCTAAGAAATAAACAAGTATTGGTATCTTCTATTCAGTAAATTTCATAACAGTTCAAAGTGAGGTCTACGCAATGAACAAACAAGAGTGTGGTTTTCAGTATTTAAAAGAAAAGTTCACCTTTTGAGTGAAGGCAAATTAAAAGAGGACATTTTCTCGGTCCACAAATTCACAAAGTTATGGCTGACTCTTTGTTTGAGGAAAAACTTTACGTTACAGAAAAAATGGCATGGAGCGCATTGAAAGATGTTTGCTCAAATTGCCTTGGAAATTCTAGGGCAAACAACTACACAGAACTTGTTGTGGAAACCATGACAAGTACATATGAGAAAATGGAGTGTAATATGTCTCTCAAAATACATTTTTTACATTTTCATTTGGATTTCTTTCCTCCTAACTTTGGAGCGGCAAGCGACGAGCATGGGGAAAGATTTCATCAAGAAATATCTGAAATGGAAAGGCGATATAAAGAAAGATCATCATCCAGCATGCTTGCAGACTATTGTTGGTTTCTTGTAAAATACAGTCCCGGGTCAAGTTATAAACAAAAGTCATCCAGAAAATTCTTTTAAACGTAAGTTCAAATTCCGAGATTTTTTCATTATACACATGAAATATTTTTATTGTTGTTGTATTTTAAACTATGTAACATAATTTTTGTATCCAGTATACATTTTTCAAGTATTATGAGGCATTTTGAATCCCTAGTGTGTTGTAATTTTATCAGTAGCAGTGAATAATTAAAAAACAAGAAGTTTTCCTACACTTTTACAAAAACCTATGGAACAATCCTACTTTTGATTCAAAATTCTGGGACACAAAAAACGCAGAAGAACAATGCATTACAAAAGAAGAACTACAAGAAGCATTAAAGAAGACGAAAAATAGTAAATCACCTGGGGAAGATAACCTAAATTCAGAATTGTATAAATATGCAGGAGATCTATTTCAAGAAAGATTACTAAGATTTCTAAACAGAATATATCTGACTGCCACTTTACCGGAAGAATGGAAAAATAGTGTAATTATCCCCATATATATAAAACAGGAGATAAACAAAATGTTGAAAACTATAGAGGGATTAGTATCCTCAACACATGTTATATGATATTTAGTAGGATTTTAAATGAAAAATTAAAAAAACATGCTGAAACTTTCCTTCTGGAGTGTCAAAATGGCTTTAGAAAAGGAAGATCATGTGTAGATACATTATTTAATATCAAACTAATGTTATAAAAAAGAAGAGAATTTAATTTAGAAACCCATATAGCTTTTATTGATTTTGTGAAAGCTTTTGATAAAGTCCGAAGAGACCTTTTATTCGACATATTACAATATAAAAATATTCCAAATTTGCTATTACAAAATATAATATAAATCTACACAGACAGCAAAATAAGTATCAAAATAAATAACTGTATATCCGAAAGAAAATTAGTTAATAATGGAGTTCGACAAGGTTGTCCACTATCACCAACTTTATTTAATATTTATATAACGTAACCACATCTACACATCAGGAATCAAAATAACCAGTGCTCTAACATTAAATACCTTACTCTATGCCGATGATCAAGTCATAATTTCCAATTCAGAGGATAATTTACAAAGAGGATTAGGGGAGAGTCGGGAAGTATCGGACATCGGGTAATATCGGACAGTGCGTTTCTTTCATCTACCACCATATGGTAGTACTTGAATGACATGGTTACGTTTCTCTATGCGACATCACAGAAACGTAACCATGTCAATCAGGTACTATCATCGTGTGGTAGATGAAAGAAACTCACTGTCCGATATTACCCGATGTCCGATACTACCCGACCCTCCCCTATATACAATAAATAAAATATTAAAAGGTTTTGGGATGGAAATTTCAGCACAAAAATCAAAAGTAATGACATTTTTAGGACAAGACCCAGTCAGAAGTAAGATAATACACAATAACCAATGCCTCGAACAAGTACAAAATTTCAGTTATCTGGGCTGTGAAATATCTTATCAAAATGAAAAAGATATGAACAAGAAAATTACCAAATTTACACAAATTTTAGGAATAATAAACAATACATTAAAAGCTAAATTAGTACAAAAATCTACAAGAATAAAAATATATAATACACTAGCATTACCCTCCCTTTTATACGGAAGCGAGTTTGGACATTAAAGAAAAAAGACATGAACAGAATCAAAGCAACGGAAATGAAATTTTTCAGGAGGTCGGGAGGATATATTCTTTTAGACCGAAACAGGAATGAAGAAATTTTAGAACAATTAGAAGTAGAGTCAGTAGAAGAAAAAATCAGCAGATACAAATTCAATTGGCTAGATCATGTATTTAGAAGAATGGAAAATTCAAGAATCCCAAAAATTATGATGCAATATAAACCTAGAGGACATCGTCGACCAGGAAGACCTTTTATAAGACTGCTAGATGGGGCCGAAACAGGTCTACAGAGGTCTAATTCGTGAAGGATGATGATGATGATCATGAAGATGAAGATGAAGTTTTTCATAAACAATTCAATTTCTCCGGAAAATGGCATGCGATGGGGAAATTTGGATTTTAAATTCAGATTTAGGGCACACATATTAGTAATATTCACCTATTTTCATTTCGGAGCAAGACAAAAAGTAAAAATTTGTTGTTCAATGTTATTGGCATGGAAACAGCAACTGAAACGCGCTAAGCGGGAACTCCTCTCAGGATGCTGAGCACGTGCGTCGCGACGTCGACGACACTCTGTGGCGCCGTGTAATACCCCGTGTTGAATATGAGCGCTCCGCCACGCCATGTTGACGATGATGACGTGCAGACAGCCAGCGGAAAATTAAACTACAGCCTGGACTAAGCATTTCCGAGCTGCACAAGATTTACCGATTATTATCATCTAGTTCCCTATGTACTGGCCATTTCAGTCTCTTGTATTCACTGTGAGAACTTGACTGGTGTAAACAAATGTACATGCAACCATTTCTTCATTAATGAAAGATTAAGAATATGCTAGAAATGTGAAGTGTCAGGCGCATTTATTTTCTTCGATCTTTCTATTTTCTGAAAAAAATCGATCTCGAGTTTTTCACAGAAACGAAGGCTACGTCTTGACTTTGATTAAGTCTTTCTCCGCACAGGGCACCCCATTCTGAGATTCGTGATACTTACTTACTTACTTACTTACTTACTTACTTACTTACTTACTTACTTACTTTTAAGGAACCCGGAGGTTCATTGCTGCCCTCACATAAGCCCGCCATTGGTCCCTATCCTCAGCAAGTTTAATTCAGTCTCTATCATCATATCCCACCTCCCTCAAATCCATTTTAATATTATCTTCCCCTGTACGTCTCGGCCTCCCCAAAGGTCTTTTCTCCTCCGGCTTCCCAACTAACACTCTATATGCATTTCTGGATTCGACCATACGTGCTACATGCCCTGCCCATCTCAAAAGTCTAGATTTGATGTTCCTAATTATGTCAGATGAAGAATAAAATGCGTGCAGTTCTGTGTTGTGTAACTTTCTCCATTCTCCTGTAACTTCATCCCTCTTAGCCCCAAATATTTTCCTAAGCGCCTTATTCTCAAACACCCTTAATCTCTGTTCCTCTCTCAAAATGAGAGTCCAAGTTTCACAACCATACAGAACAACCGGTTATATAACTGTTTTATAAATTCTAACTCTCAGATTTTTTAACAGCAGACTGGATGATAAAAGCTTCTCAACTGAATAATAACAGGCATTTCCCATATTTATTCTGTGTTTAATTTCCTCCCGAGTATCATTTATATTTGTTACTGTTGCTCTCAGGTATTTGAATTTTTCCACCTCTTCAAAAGATAAATTTCCAATTTTCATATTTCCATTTCGTACAATATTCTGGTCACGAGACATAATCATATACTTAGTATTTTCGGGATATACTTCCAAATCTATCTCTTTACTTGCTTCCAGTAAAATTCCCGTGTTTTCCCTAATCGTTTGTGGATTTTCTCCTAATATATTCACGTCATCCGCATAGACAAGCAGCTGATCTAACCCGTTCAATTCCAAACCCTCTCTGTTATCCTGGACTTTCCTAATGGCATACTCTAGAGCAAAGTTAAAAAGTAAAGGAGATAGTTCATCTCCTTGCTTTAGCCCACAGTGAATTGGAAACCCAGCTGACAGAATTTGACCTATACGGAGTCTGCTGTACGTTTCACTGAGACACATTTTAATTAATCGAACTAGTTTCTTGGGAATATCAAATTCAATAAGAATATCATATAAAACTTCTCTCTTAACCGAGTCATATGCCTTTTTGAAATCTCTGAATGACTGATGAACTGTACCCTTATACTCCCATTTTTTCTCCATTATCTGTCGAATACAAAATATCCGATCAATAGTTGATCTATTACGCCTAAAACTACACTGATGATCCCCAATAATTTCATCTACGTATGGAGTTAGTCGAGATTCGTGATAAAACAAAAAATAAATAACAAAATGTTAAATGATTACTCTAACAACATTTTCAATCACAGCCGAATACAATTATTATTAGTAGTTAGGCCATGAATCAATGTAACTTTTGTGACCACGCTTAATGATGCCACTTCTCCTCACTACGGGTATGAGGGCGCCGAATTTCAGTCTAAAATTAGCCGTGCTGCGCGTACTCTATCAGTAACATCTCGGCATTGAAAGCTACTACAGACGTGTCTAACCACACGTTTGATTTGTAATCGCGAGTTCTGCAATATCAATATTTCTTAAGGTCCAAAACGGGACATCCCTTCTCAAACATTTATTGATTCACGGGATGCAATAAAAACAGGCTAAAACATTGGTTTAGATTATTTAATATTGAAATCTCAAATACAAACTACTCAAAATTAAAAGTTAGTTATGAATTAAAATGTATTCTACATTTAAGTCACTTTTTTGCCACCATCATTTATATTATTGCTATTTTACTCAATAAAAGGATTTAGCCTACATGAAAATTTTGACTTAACAACTCCACTAAACTTTCATTAAAGTATACAAATAAATCTGTACTCATTTTTAGTTTTGCTTTAGAAGTACTTTTCAGAGCAATGTATTCTTCACCTGACATAATTAGGAACATTAAATCCAGACGTTTGAGATGGGCAGGGTATGTAGTACGTAAGGGCGAATCCAGAAATGCATATAGAGTGTTAGTTGGGAGGCCGGAGGGAAAAAGACCTTTAGGGAGCCCGAGACGTAGATGGGAAGATAATATTAAAATGGATTTGCGGGAGGTGGGATATGATGATAGAGACTGGATTAATTTTGCTCAGGATAGGGACCGATGGCGGGCTTATGTGAGGGCGGCAATGAACCTCCGGGTTCCTTAAAAGCCAGTAAGTAAATAAGTAAGTAAGTAAGTACTTTTCAGAATTTCTAATCCTTTAGTACTTGTTTTTTTTTTTTCGTAAGAACTCACACAATTCCTGACATTTGCGATTAAATTTTGTTCTAATTATCAACATGGATCTGAGAGTAGAACTATTTCACTGGTGCTTTTCATACGTCCAGACATTGTACACCGTTACTTACTTACTTAGCCCTACTGATTTTAACCCCTATGTTACTTCAAGAATATTACTACTTGCAACACGATAAAGGAATTGAATTGCTGTGAATTATAAAATGAAAGCATATTATATCTTCAGGGCACAATTTTTTTTTCTGGGTTATTTAACGACTCTATATCAACTACTGGGTTATATAGCATCGATGTAATTGGTGATAGCGAGATGGTATTTTGTCATATGAGGCTGAAGATTTGCTAGAGATTACCTGACGTTCGTCTAATTGGGGAAAACCTCGGAAAATCCAAGCAGATAAACAGCCTAAGTGGGAATCGAACCCACAATCGAGCGCAACTCTGGATCAGCAGACAAACGCGCTACCGCCTGAGCTACCCCGGTAGCTCACAAATTTTTTATAGCCGACATCTTAGAAAGGCCAATTTTGAGGGTGAAAATTCAAGAACAACTTCACTCTAATATTTTGATTTCACATCTTAAATTTGAGTAATACAAAGACTCTTGTTTGCATGTAACCATCCTAAAATGGACAATACTATGCGTCTATTATTTTTCTTGTTTCACAATACAGTCACGTGGCTTCCCAGATGATACAGCATAACTTCTTGTGACGAATAGTTTTAATGAGTCCTCATAGCTGTTCGTAACTAGAAAACACCCCTTCACAACATCCCACGAACCCCTCCATCATCATCCCTCGGATTAAAACCTCCCTTCAAGGCTTCAAAGTACTCTCTCACATTTATATGAAAAGCTCTCATGCAGGAGAGCGGCCGGGGGGTGGATTTGGGAGCGGGAGGAAGAACACAGCAACAAATGGAATTGACACGTGGCCAAAAAGTAAACTTATATACTTACAGTCATCCCCAAGGCGTTAGGATGGGGGTTTAGGAGGCTAAGAGGCAATCAATTCATTAGGGGTGCGTTGGAGGATTAGCTGGATGCTGAGGCAGAGGGGGTGCATGATGATGCCTGTTGAATTCGAGTGAGGGGGTGTGTGTATGTATGTATGTGTGTGGGGTGTTAATCAAGTTGCAGAGTGAGAAGAAAGGAATTACTCACTCTATCACCCTCGTAGGATCTGACCTTGTTTCTATTATTCGCTTCAGAATGTTTTCTTATCGGCGTCATAAATACCGCGAGGGTGCGATTTGATATAATATACCCTGGAGACGGCGTAATAATGAAGGGAAATGAAGTACTCCGTGTTTGGAGACGGGGCCTCTACGTTGGCAAACCACTGTAACTAACAGCAAGTGAAAATTATCTGTAGTCCGTTGTAATGACCTCATGTATTAGAATGTTAAACATTGGGGGTGATTCAGTTTTGCTTTTCATTGTTTTGAGGGATGCACGTAAGTAAAAGCTCATTCACTTTGTCTCTGTGTAATATACCGGGTGTATAACAAAATATTACACATTTATATTAGGCCTAAGTTCTTAAATATAAAAATTAGTTTATTAAATATGCTTCTAAACTTGTACAAGACGTAACAAGCAGTATTGTTGCCTATTATAAAGCAATAATACAGTATTATGAAACTTCAATATCATCATCATCATCTTAATCTTCATCATCAAAATCAGTCCTATTCAAGGATTGGTTCCTCAGAGTATCTTGCATCCAATCTCTTTTCGTCCGCATGGCCTGTAGTCCAACGCCTAACGTAAATGCCTGTCCTTAGTCATTCTTAAAATATGATTCCGCCACTTCTTTTGATAGTTTTTCATTTCCATCACTATCTTCTTCTCCTAATTTAGTTATAATTTCTTCTCACTCCACATTCTATCTTCTAAAGTAACTTCACAAATAGATTGAAAAAATTGTCATCTGCAGCAGCAGATATAAACAACTGTGGCGATTCAAGGCTGCTTGACGTTCGAGACTTGGGGAGTGATCAATCTCGACGTCTCGAAACACTCACAAGCAGTCTTTACGTCAACGACGTGACGTATACAACATTGTCGTGCGGATTTTCGGCTTTGCGGGCGCTGTTAGTCTTGCTTTCTCGATCGTTGTTTATCTTTGAACGTCCAATAGCCTATCTCCAACATTTGAAAGTTTATTTTTAATTTAATTTCAGGATGTATAGCTGTGATTCTGGTTGGAAAATAATCGCAGACTCAAATAGTAATATACGTTACAAGAGCGGTATGTTGACGTTTTCATGGCCGAGGAAAAGATTGAAAAAGCGAAACGTAGTTGAGCTTTTTAAATTTCCGAGAACATGAAAACAAACATACCGCTCGTGTATCGTACACTATTTTGTGCGAAGATCGTTTATTACATACCTGAAAGACGAATTTCTAATTAGTTGCAATGAAATCTCCATCTTGGTTTCTGTTTAATGACGCCAACTTCGGAACACCAAAATATCTTTCTTCAACATTGTTGCTGTAAAATGTTTTCTGTGTTTACTATACTCCAGCAGGCCGTGATATACGTCTGTCTTTTTTTTCCCCCAGTCTATAAATGCGAACTTAAAACAAGCGGTAAGGTTATGTAATGATTTATTTTTCATTTTAATATTTTAACAATATTATTTATATAACATATTGCAGTAATAACATCGGCATCTGGAATCTCGTTGATTTTTTCACGGCTTCCTTAATGTTACTTGTATCAGGAATGCAATAAGTTTCGTGGAGTAGTAGACTTTACTTAATTTTTGCAAATATTTAAAAACAATAATTATCATTGCAATTTAGGTGAAATTGCAGTGGTAAGTTTCCAATTTATAATTATTATTATGTTAAACGTTTCTAAAAATAATATGTTAAAAGCCTAAAGCAGTAAAATGAATGTCGCGCTTAAGCGATAAGAAGAGGGAAATTGTTATGTGTGTTACGTTGGGAATACTGAATGTGGTATTTCACACTTACCGCGTATTGGTTCTGTGCGGAAAACAAGCAAATACGCACGATCTCGCACAAAAGGTTATGTAGCAATTTCGTAGTACGCGCCAGAGCCATAGTAACGCTACAACAATGATTCGTTTATAAAATGGCGATTCCTAGAGAGCGTGGCCTTGTTTCGTGGTATGCAGAGACAAAATTAGTTATTGAGGTGCAAAGAAACTTCAGTTGTGAGTACAATAAAGACCCGCCGATATTTAAGGCAATCAAGGACTGGTGTAGTAAGTTTTTGGCCAACGATAGTGTGTTGAAAGGACAAGGGGGCGGGAATCTAGAAAGAGGCTGTACGGAGATCGTTTGAAAGAAGTCCATCAAACAAGCAGCAAGAAAACTTGGAATGAAATGGTCAACTGTACACAAAATTTTTCACCAACGATTAAATTTTCACGCCTATAATGTGCAGATTTTGCAGGAAATCAAACCCGACGACCGACCAAAGCGAGAATAATTTGCAATCGATATGTTGGATGGCATTGCTGATGACGAAAACGTTTTATAGCACAAAATGTTTTCAGACAAGGCCACCTTTCATTTTTCAGTCAATTGCCATTTATTCTAAGAACATGTGCGTGGTTGTCCAAAAATTAATGTTTTGTGTGATTTTCTAGACAATCACGGGCCGTTTTTCATCACTAACAAGTAACCATAACTATTTTTATTCTTCCACAATCATGGGCCTTTTTCATCACTTACAAGTAAACAATATTAACCCTTAGCTGGTGAGGTGGGGTTTGTGGAACCCCAACGAAAATACAAACCACCACTGCTTTTTAAATATTTAGGTGGGGGCTACGACAGTCTAGGTAGCTTTCAGTCAATCTGTTGGCAGTCTGTCAAGAGAGTGGACGTATTATACTGCAGCTGGTTTAAGAATTTTCGTCATTCTTGTGCATCAGGGGTTCACCAAACCCCATCTCACCAGGTACGTAACTATTTTAGGTCTCAGCAATTATATGCATTTTTGCTTATTATACGGGAATGGTACTTCAGTTTGCAAGTGTAATTAGCGCCGACGTTTCTTCGTGTTTCAGTAATGACGTCCTCAAAAGCGACTGTGAATGTGAATGATCCTGGGTTCGAGGATTGGGCAAATCATATTGTTCACAATGACGAGAGTGATCATAGCGGTGATGAAGGTGATACAGTTGCTCTTAGATTTTCAAAGTGATCATGACAATGAGACAGAACAAGAAATCTCTGATACAGAGAATGAAGCAGGGGAGAAATCATCAGTTGGCGAAAGCAGATCACCTCAGCTGAAAAGGACTAAAAAGGATCTGAAGTTCTACCAGGGGAAAAGCAAATTCAAATGCTCAACGGAATCGCCTAAGGAAAACGTACGCACAAGAAAACACAACATAATTACATATCTGCCTGGTATAATTGGACCTGCTAAGCAGCTTGGAACATACTGCAGTTATCGTTCATCTTGGGAGGTCTTGTTCAATGAAGAATTATTTGAAGAAGTGATTGTACGGACAAATGAAAATCTGGCACAAGTCAGACAGAAATTATCTGATCAAAATCGATATGTATCATTACAGAGATATTGATATTATTGAACTCAAAGCTTTCCTAGGAATATTGATGTTTACATCAATCTTCATATCTAAAAATGAGGACCTTGAAGCATTGTTTGCCACAGACGGTACAGGACGGGACATTTTCCGTTGCACAATGTCTTTGAAGCGTGTCTATGTTATTCTATTGTTTCTCCGATTTGACATTGCTTGTGATAGGGAAGAAAAAAAGAAAATAGATCCCTCTTCTCCCGACAGTCTTCCACAACTTGACCGGCAGGTGAGATGTGGCAAATGTCCCAGGACAAGTGACAGGAAAACAAGGTTCAAGTGCTGTGACTGTAAAACACCAATCTGTGGTAGGCCTACATGTACAGTGAAATATTGTACTGATTGCGCTCTGTAAATTTGCCTTCATATAAAATACTGGCGCTTCTCTCTCACTAAGATACTATACAGATGTTCGTTACTTGTTAAAAAACAGACAGAATATTAGGATGTATTATAATAATTTGAAAAAAGTGTTATATTTAAAGACAGAAAATCATTTTTCTGACAATTTTTGTAAATAGATATGTAACATTATGTTCTATGATTACTGAGATTAATTTTGTAATCGTTTTTGTGATAGATATGGGCATTAAATAATTCACTAACTATAAATGCCAGTTTGTAAATTTTTATTACTGTCAGTTTTCATATTAAGGCCAATTTCCGTTGGGGAGTACCAAACCCCACCTCACCAGATACGTCACAAAAATATCACCTCACCAGTTAAAGGTTAAAATCTATGCCAAATTCTTCACACTCATTTTTAATTGCCATATTTAACTGCTAATATAATCAATTTGCTGACGGTTGACCGTCACTGCCAGTTCTGCTTCTAGCTAATGTGTCTATTGCATTTCCTTGGAAGGATCTGTGCGCTACTGTTAGGGGTGACCGTTTAGGCAGAGTCGTGTTCCGTCTGAGCGGCGAGTCGCGTGGTGATATGATGAATGCCTGTGTAACCGCAGGCCGCCACACGCCCAACCATACATCACCGGCCACCACAATAGCTCCTCCAACTTTAATTGCCCGTCAACAGAGCCCGCGGAGTGGCTTCGCAAATTCCAAAACAAGACACCAAATTTATTCAACTCTGGTTCCATTGAACGCTACGGATAGCCTACAATAAATGTTAACTTCTTATTTAACGGCGCTCGTAACAGCAGGTGTAGGCCTAATTTTGTTTTTTGTGACATCAATGTAAAAATATTTTTCTGCCAATGCAATCGATATAAACATGTAACAAGACAAGGTTAGAACTGAAAAGGCTCTATGTTAATAAAACCTTATTACTTTTCTTTACAAAAAATCGGAATAAAAAATGATATTAATATAAGATTTTATACAGGTACCAGCATATAATGAGATTTTAAATATATTCCCTTCTTCCGCAATACCGTTATTGAGATCTGAAATAATTATCGTTTTGTGAACTCTCTTGTAAATACTTATTCTTTTTAATAGAGACTTTTATATGATTATATCTCGTGACGAGAATATTGTACGAAATGGAAATATAAAAATTGGAAAATTATCTTTTGAAGATGTGGAGAAGTTCAAATATCTTGGAGCAACAGTAACAAATACAAATCACACTCGGGAGGAAATTAAACACAGAATAAATATGGGAAATGCCTCTTATTATTCGGTTGAGAAAATTTTATCATCCAGTCTGCTGTCAAAAAATCTGAAAGTTAGAATTTATAAAACAGTTATATTACCGGTTGTTCTTTATGGTTGTGAAACTTGGACTCTCACTTTGAGAGATGAACATAGGTTAAGGATGTTTGACAATAAGGTGCTTAGTAAAATATTTGGGGCTAAGAGGGATGAATTTACAGGAGAATGGAGAAAGTTACACAACACAGAACTGCACGCATTGTATTCTTCACCTGACATAATTAGGAACATTAAATCCAGACGTTTGAGATGGGCAGGGCATGTAGCACGTATGGGCGAATCCAGAAATGCATATAGAGTGTTAGTTGGGAGGCCGGAGGGAAAAAGACCTTTAGGAAGGCCGAGGCGTAGATGGGAAGATAATATTGAAATGGATTTGAGGGAGGTGGGATATGATGATAGAGACTGGATTAATCTTGCTGAGGGTAGGGACCAATGGCGGGCTTATGTGAGGGCGACAATGAACCTCCGGGTTCCTTAAAAACCAGTAAGTAAGTAAGTAAGTAATAGAGACTCTTCTGCAAAGATTTCTCTTCAACCAAACTAATTTGCTATCTTATATTGTCTCTCCAAAGATTCCTATCTTGTGCATCTTCTTTTGATATATTAAAATTTTGTAGAGAATATTTAACGTTGTGTCTCCAAGTAGCCATTGGTCTTCCATGTCGTCTTCTTCCTTATACTTCCCAGTCCTATATTAATTCAGGAATCCTCTCTATTCCCATTCGTTGTACATGTCTGTACCATTGTAATCTTCCTTTATTCCACTATTCTAGGTATATCTTCTTCCACCTCCATTATTCGTCGAATCTTTGTATTTCATATTCTTTCTATTCTTGACTTTCTGGAAGCTCTTTTTAAAAAATCCATTTCAGTTTTTCTTAGTTGCTTCTTATGTTGAGCAATCATTGTTCAGGTTATAATTATAATACTATGTTATGTGGGATTGAATTTAATAACATCGTTTGGTTTTATTGATAATATTCCTACTTCATAGAATCGAGTTCAGCATACCAATCACTTTTCTTCCATGACTAATTATTTTTTAAATTTCCATATTTGATATTTCTCCTTTCTGTAAAATTGGACCTAAATAGCAAAATATATTCACTTTTTCATTTTCCTTCCATCAACATACAGGGTGGAAGGTAACCTTTTACAATCCTTCACACACATAACAGATCATGCCATTTGGGAACGTTTTGTCAAATAATATTTATTCATAATTTTTGTAATATTTCGATAAAACGAATGTTGCAATGTTGCAACTTTGTAGACAGTAGCAGTGTTTACTTCGCGAGATCACTGCATCTCAGCATACTGAATGCCGCTCCAATCATCTAGTTAGCAGGGGTTTTGAGAGGATGTACACACATACCGTTTTGTAAAAAAAAAAAACACCTGTTGAGAATGCAGTCAAATCAAAATTTATGTAATCGTAACATATTACATGAACTATGTTATTCGTTATCTATGATGAAATGTTCGTTATTGTATCGTTTCAGCATTAAATTTCAAATGATTTAATTTTCCTAATTCCTATACATGCACAGGGAGCAATGTAACATAATTTTTTTTTTACCTAACCGTTTTACGAGGAAGCTAATTCAGTTTTTCGTCATTCCTGTAAATTTTATTAACTTACTTGTTTTGTACTATACATATACATAGGTCAACTGATGAATGACCGTTTACGTTTGTAAATTTAATAATCTGATTGGCTATGTATTGTATATTTTTAGTAGAGCCATCGATGTAGCTCAGTCGGCAGACTCGCTGGGCTGCTGATCCGGAGCTGCGTTCGGGCTTGGGTTGGATCCCCCTTTGGTCTCAATGAATGGTTTCTTCCGAGGTTTTCCCCAGCCGTGGGACTGAAGCCGGATGGTCTATGGCGAGTCCTCGACATCACTTCATTTCCGCCTTTGATTTGATTACCTGGTTGGGTTTTTCCGAGGTTTTCCCCAACCAAAAGGCAAATGCCGGGTAATCTTTTGGCGAATCTTCGGACCTCACCTCATCATTGTAGAAAATTAGTACATTGTAAAACTGTAAAAATTGTAAAATATTGTAAAAATTTGTAAAAATTGTAATTGAGGACCGTTTTTGCAAAACTTGCTAACTGCAAAATTTGAAAAATTGAGATTTTGATGGATTCGTTAACATAAGGCAGGCCTCTACATGATTTTCAAAGCGTCTTAGTAAAACTGGGTTATTTCTCTTCATTGTAGTGCGTCAAAGTGTGATCGTTTTTTTAAAAACTTGCTTTCTCCTATAAGTAAGAGATACAGCAAAACTTGCTTACTATAGTGTTTTGTCTCTCCTGTAAAATTTAGTTTTTTCAGTTAGCAAGTTTTGCAAAACGGTCCTCAATTGTAATATTGTAAAATTTTGACTTGTTCCACATCTTAAAGCTTCATTGCTCATGTAAGATCTATGGAAGATAATGAATGAATGAATGAATGAATGAATGAATGAATGAATGAATGAATGAATGAAAAATGTTTCTTGGACATATCACTATTTGAATTTGTAGGCTGCTCCTCATTTGTCTCTCCTTCTAAGTCGAATATTGACATTTCACATCAAAACGAAGAGAATGAGGAATATTCTACTAATTACAGCAATGACAAGACTAGTCCAATTGACTTATCCTCCTCTCTAAATAACGTTGTGTTTGTAGGTATTACATCCGCAATGAAGAGAGTTCAAACCAAGGTTTTGTGACGTAATGTTGCTCCTCTCTCTGCATATCTGGCCCCTGATTGTGGAGGAGAAGCTGTGAACCCTAATTAGCATGAAGGCGGGCGCCCCACTGTGCATGTTTAAAGAGCGCACCTGCAGATGAGAAGATTAATGACAGAGAAGTGTTTTAAGTTGAGCATCCACGTGTCTGCGGGCACGGGGTTAAAGCTGGAAGGGGGCCTCAAATATACAGCATCCTGTATATATACTGACAGTGAAGAAATATAGGAACAATTATACAGAGAAAGAACCAAATCAATTAGAAAAAGAAGAAAGCACCAGAAAGAAAGGAATACATAAGAAAAAAGAAAGAAGAAGATAGGGAATAAAAAGAAAGGCAGAAACAAAACGAATTAACGAAACCAGAAACAAGCCGGACGTAAGGAAAAAAAAAATAATAATAGGATAAATCTGGTAGTGATGCCGCACTTTTTTTAAATTATGTTTATAACATCTCTGCAAAAGGCTCAAAACGGCTGAAAATTCTGAAGCACTATATTTAATACAGTGCGTTAGTAGCTCGGCCGGACCGTTCCGTGGCGGCCTTGGACTGGGTGAAGATTGGCGCGCCTCCCGCCATAGTAACGGCTGTAGCTACCGCTGACGCGCCAGTCAGTCGAGTTGGATCTGTCGTGAGGGAAAGACGTCTGTGCGCATGTTGTGAGTAAAATTGTGTTGTCTCTTGGTGATAAAGTGTCTATTAATAATGGCTGAGTACAATTTAGAACAACGTATTTTTCTCTATGATGCGTATGTGAAATACTCTTCTGCAAGAAGATGTCGAAGAGGATTTGAACATCGGTTTGCAGGTGTTCAAATTCCTGGCAGGTCAACTATTCATGACTTTGTCAATAAAGTCAGACGTACAGGATCTTTTTTCGAACAAGAAACGTGTTCGACAATGCCGTGTACTGACAGAAGAGAAGCTTGGTGAAATACGGGCCCGTTTATCACTGGGACATTTAGCACAAGCGGTTAACATTTCCAAGACATCAGCTTTTGTGGCAACGAAACTTCTGGAACTTAAGCCGTACAGGGTAACTGTAGTTCATGCTTTACAACCACAAGATCCTGTAAGTAGGGTTAATTATTGCAATTGGTTTGTGCAGTCCGTTCATAATGACGACGTGGACCCACTTTTAACGTTCTTCACTGATGAAGCGTGGTTTCATCTTCACGGTCACGTTTCTACTCAGAACAATAGATGCTGGGCTACCGAAAATCCCCATATTATTCATGAAGTTCCTCGCCACGCTGCAAAGGTTGGGGTTTGGTGTGCAGCGAGTGCGAGTAGAATTATCGGTCCCATATTTTTCGACACAATAGTTGATTCACACGTTTATGTAACTTCAATTTTAAATATTTTTTTTCCGCAACTAACAAGAAATGAACGATTGAGTGGCTGGTTTCAGCAAGATTCAGCTACAATTGAACATCGGTAGACGTTAAGCGACTGTTAGCCATTCTTGCAGCATTACATGATTATTTCAATGTAAAATAATTGTTAAGATATGGAAGATAAGAAGATTCCACCAATGACATTATAAAAGAGACA
Source organism: Periplaneta americana (assembly GCF_040183065.1). Classification (NCBI taxonomy): domain Eukaryota; kingdom Metazoa; phylum Arthropoda; class Insecta; order Blattodea; family Blattidae; genus Periplaneta; species Periplaneta americana. Next base: position 24,893,813 of record NC_091130.1, read on the forward strand.
TATTACTAGAACTCATGAAGACGTATAAAGAATAGAGCTAAATATACAAAATTAATAGTACAACCCGTTTCAGCTCACGTTACCCTCGGCGTCTTCGTGAACCATCCGTTACGTCATACACCGTACAGTCGCGAGAGAATATTAGTCTATCAGTCTAGACTAGAGCAGCGTGAGAGACGTGTCTACGTGTTGAAGCATTTTAATACTGCATTAGTGAATTATTTAGTTATATTATCATTGAATATACTGTGCGTTGAATCGAACGGTACGTATTTATACTCCACTGAAGCATTTCAATACTGCATTAGTGATTCATTTAGTTGTAATATCTTTTAATATGCTGTATATTGAATGAAACGTTTCTTGTTTACAAGCCGTTGACGCATTCTAATACTGCATTAGTGATTTATTTAGTTGTAGTGTCATTGAATACACTGTGAATTCAATCAAGTTCAGTTTAGGTTTTATATAGCCGAATCCATAAGATAGCCTAATGTACTGTGTGGAATTTTCAGGGAAGGATTGCAATTGTGACAAAATATGGAAATTCCTCCAAAGAAGAAACAATCCCCGAAAGTGTACAATTCTCAAAGCAGGAAGATAATTTATAACGTATTGAAATTTTGTAGAGAGGAAAAAAGGGCGGGTCTCATTCTACCTTTAACAAAAGCGCTAGAAAGAGCAGCAAAAGCCGTTGGGGTAAGCGAAAAAAACAATAAAAACAATTGGGAAAGAGTGTGAAAGAGCAGAAAAACTAGGAATTCAAATATCAACTCCCGGTAAAAACCCAAGACGCACAAAAGTAGTAGAGCTAGATGACTTTGACAAGTGCGCTATTCGGAGAAATTTTCTGGAATATTATGAACAGCATAGAGAAATTCCTACCCTGGAAAAACTTCTTTTTGCTATAAAAGACAGCATTCAGTTTCGTGGGAGTAAAACCACACTTTGGCGTCTAGTAAAAGAAATGGGATTCAGGTTTGAGAAATGTAAGAATGTCCGGAGTGTACAAATGGAGCGTAAAGATATTGTCGCTCGTAGGGCAGCTTATCTTAGACCAGCGCGCAAAAATGAAAGGGGGCAAAATAAACCTGTAGTATACACAGACATACTGTCTATAACATTGCAACACGTACTGTACCATATTTCATACCCCCGCAACTCCTCTTGCTGTCCACAGTCACCGTAGTTCTGATGTAAACAGAGACGATAGCGACATCACTCCGAGAGGTAACGTGAAGTGGAACAGTAGCAAGTCATTAATATTTGTACCTGTAGAGAAATATCTAAATGAAATAAGAGCAAGTTATAAGTGAAACAGGTAATTCTTTTTTATTATTCTATTAGTCATAAGTGCATTTTGAAACATGTGGATATTATCCAATACGGTCTATTTATAAATCTGTAACTTGATTTGAATTCATTATCTCTATAAAATTCAATAGAGTTTTGCACATGTAGGCCAATATAATACGCTGAGGAACATTAACAGCTTCAATAATTTCCTGCAGGTTATCAATGAATGAATGAATGAATGAATGAATGAATGAATGAAATAGCCTTTGGATTTCCCGTGAAGGGCTATGGCCTCCTAAAAGGGGAGCTCTTTAGAGATCATGCGGTGAGCTAATCCGCATGACGGTAGATTCTGTTCTATATAAGTTTTGTTCGTCGTTTGTGTGTGTACACTTGCACTCTCACTCGATACTGGCAAACTGTAGCGATCTCCATTCTTCTCGGTTCTTGGCTGTTCTGGACCACAGGGGTCCAGCTAGGCTCTTGAAGAAGTCCGCCCATCTGGTCCCAGGTCTTCCTCGGTTTCGCCTCCCGATGCGTGGGTCCCACGTGGTGGAAATATGCGCCCATCTGCAGCCTTGGAGTCTCGACACGTGGCCTCCCCATTTCCATTTCAGGCGTTCCCCTTGGTGTGCCATGTCTCTGGTGTTTGTCATCTGCTTGAGTCTGGTGTTGTAAATCTTGTCTCTGAGGGAGAGTCCTAGGATTTTCCTCTCCATTTTGCGCTGGCAGATCTGAATCTGTGTCTTCTGGTTCACGGTCAGTTTCCAGGTCTGACAGCCGTACAGTAAGGTTGGGAAGATACAGGATTGCAGCACCTCCAGCTTTAGTTTGCGGTTCAGTTTCTTGTCAAGGAGTATGAATTGCAGTGACCAGAAAGCTCTCCATACTGATGCAATTCTTCTTTTTAGTTCTCTCGTCATGCAGCTTTTGAATCCGACCAATTGGCCCAGATAGATGTATTCCTCCACGTACTGTAATCTGGTTGCGTTGACTTGGATTGGTTGTGGTTGGCTGTTCGTCATGACTTGGGTTTTTTCCATGTTCATGCTTAAGCCTGCGTGTGCGCTGCAATCGCTTAGTTCCTGTATCATCTCTTGTAGGTCGGTGGCATTTTTAGCGAAAAGTACGATGTCGTCCGCGAATCTTAGGTTCGTCAGCCGATATCCGTTTATATAGGTTATCAATATTCTCAGCAAATTCAACAATTTCCCAAATATCAGCCATTTTCCTTATGTCCATGAACTAAAGTCAAAGTCAAAGTCTAGATTTTCGGTGACTTCGATGTAAAGTCACGATTGAAGTTTACTTTCGTCAAAGTGTCGACTGGTGTAGAGACCTAAGAATGTCAATTTTTGTACTTAGGTTAGTTTCACACTAAGCTCTCGAATAATATTATTCTTATGCAAAGCTGCAAGAACGGTTAACAATCGCTTCATGTTAAATTGTTTCATTGATTTGTGACTCAAAAGATGGCTTTGATTGTAGCAATGCATATTCTACTTCAACTAGGCCTATCTATTAATTTAATTCGTTTAGAAGGCAGTGATTGTGATTGCAAACTTTAGAACAAGATCTTCAAATCTCGACTTACCAAAGCCAAAGTCTCAGAAGTATTGTCTATGAATAGAACTTTTAATAAAGTTAAACTTTACTACGAAACTGTACTTTGGGATGTCTTCATCCAAAGTCTCGTTTTTTAAAAACGGCCCTAAATATCATAATAAAACCCAACCGAAGACATATAGGCCTAAGTTTAACGCAATTACAGAGACCTTATAAATCCCCTATCACTTTTTAAATTAGGCCACCTTTCCGTCTATATAGTCCGGATCAGCTTACTTCATACCCTAAGGGTGAAACCTAACCATTTTTCCCCCCATTACTACATATGCTAGTGGATTATGGTGATTTTCTAGTTTGCAGGTTGAATTTTCTTTTGCCAACTTCGTTTCGAATTTCGATACTAACAAATACTACAAATGGTAGTGATTTTTTAACTGCTATATTGGCAGCTGAGACAAATATCGACAATATTTCTCGGTATTGGAGTTCCATTAAATTTAAATTGTACTAGATTTCTGAGCCGGTTAGTGGAAGATAGTGAAATTTCAACATACTAATAATTAATTAATATCAGTATTAATATTAATATATATTAGTTATTTTATGTGTTGCGTTGTGGTTATAATTCAAGACTATAGTCAGGTGAGTTTTCGAAGTTAGTACTAATAATTTCATTGGGGCAAACAAAATACATTTTTAGGTAAGGTCTCGTGAGTCAATTGTTTAGTCAAACCAATGAATTTCGTATTTGCCAGACAAAATACTTAACATGTTGATCCCTTTCCCGTATAGGTTGCCTATGAAAATATGTTACGAAGTATTGAATTATTTAGAACTAGCCGTACCCGTGCGCTCCGCTGCACCCGTTAGAAATAAATATAAAGTAATTACATAATTAAAATAGGACATTTGATCCAGGGAACATTCGTGTTTGATATAAGGATAAATCGTTTATTATGTTACTTAATTTAAGTTGTATTTGCATAATTAAAATGCGATCATTTTGATCCAGAGACCACTCATTTGGTCATAAAAATTATTTTAGGAAATACAGGAAACGAATGTACAGAATAGCCTATCAAGTTTTCTGTGCATAAGAAGCTATTTTAATCTTACCTGTCCTCGATTCACTCAGAAGTTACTGTAATAACATTATAGCATTATGTCCATCTAGAGAAACTACACTTTCCAATGGTGAATTAATAATCAATTATACAAATCGGTTAATTTAGCTTCCGATATTACTTCATACAAACACAGAAACATTCTCTGTAGGCTATCTTTCATAGCTTTCGATTGTTGCTGTCCAAGGCCCTTTATAGACGAAGTCATTTGTTTTTTAATTCATTACACGGCCTTAGATGGCAGTTATTTTAATTTTAAAACTCATTTATCTCATTAAATATCAGTCCTATCAAAATTTTTCAAGGACCAAAACTTATCGGAAATTATTTTTAAAGAAACTTTTGTTATGTAACATATTTCACAAAAATCAACAATAAGCGAGATATTTCGATTTATTTAATTCAGGCCTTCTTATAACCTCCCTTTTAAATAATGTATTTTGAATGCCATATAGCCTAAAATCTAAGTTACAACGAACTTAATTAATATTCCAATTTTCATCAAAATCCGTTCAGCCATTATCGCGTGAAAAGGTAACAAACATACATACATACATACATACAGACAGACAGACAGACAGACAGACAGACAGACATACAAACAAAAATTTCAAAAAAGTGATTTTCGGTTTCAGGGAGATTAATTATATATGTTAGGACCAATTATTTTTGGAAAATCGAAAATTACCAGAAAAATTTCGGCTACAGATTTATTATTAGTATAGATAACCTTCCAACATAAAGTACAGTGAGTACACAAGTCATTTAGTACGTAGGATCGTGTGATATCTGGTAACAGTTGGCAACACTGACAAGACGGCAATATTTGCTGTTTAGGAACTGTTCTTATGTGACCCTCACTATATGTAAGTTAGACAGACCGCATGTTGTACACCGCAAGTCGTCTTTCGTATCTGCAAATATCACTTGATTCACCTGCAAACCCATAATGTTAAGCTAGGACACATGGTACTGTAATCCTAATTAGGACAGTGCAGATAAGTGAATGTTAGCTTAGTGTCCGGGACATCCATCAGAGTGACCGAGATGTAATTGGCGGGACCTGGGTTCGAGTATCCCCACCTCGCCGCTCCATTACAGCGAGTAAACACGACGCTACACATGTCGGCAGCCCGCAACACACGTCCTCTCTGAGTACGTGCTATTACGCTGAGTGCCTTCTGTGTTAGAGCACATTAGCGCCTGCCATGAGCAAATTAATGTGGCTCAAATAGCGACCGACTTCATATTTTTCTTAATGACACTTAGATTTGAAGCGTTTACCAGAAGAGTTGAGAAAGATAGTTTCCTACGTAACCATAGGTTGAAGTCACGGATAGTTTAGCTCAGGTATGCTCATTCTCTGACTCCCGATTACGTTCTGTAATCACAACCTTCGAATGTAGAGCGTGCTGTTCCTCGTTCGAAGCTCGACGGATGACTGCGGAAGGCAGTTCAAGTACTTAGTAAACGTACGAACATTGCAGGACAATGACACAGTCAAAAGCTTCTGTAAGAAAACGATCATTCCGTACAGTGTGGGAGGAAGAAGACTATTTTTGTTATGCGTTCGGTGAAAACGTGAACTGTTTACTATGTTGTAAGGTACTGTCAGGAATACTACTGAGTAACATAAAACGACATTATACGCTCTGTCAACCAGAACATGTCGAAGTGACAGGGAAGCTGTTTTCTGTAATATGTATTCATATACCGACGTTATTATTGTTATTATTATTATTATTATTATTATTATTATTATTATTATTATTATTATTATTATTACTATTATTGTTTGATTTTATTCCAAAAGAAATACATGTTATGATAAAATATTTTTTCAGGGGTGCAACATGCACTATAGTTTCAATAATTGAAAGCACTTCATGAAAGGTCAAACATTGAAGAAAGTCGAACAATTAGTGCCTCAATAAAATATAGTTAATTATATCTCTGTACTGGAACAGCTCAAATCGTCGCTTATCTGACGAAGTGACGTAAGCGCCAAAACCAAAAATTTGGAGATACTTCGCCAGCACACTTCGTTGGACCATATCTATATTCTGACGAACTGGCGTACATCCATCTCTAATGGTTACTTGGCAGTGAACATCGTGTTATCATCGTAAACGCCATTGCTCTTTCATTCTTTTTCAGACGAACTGGCGTATACGACTCGCAAGTCGCTTACGTCTCTTCGTTAGATATTACCATTTTTAAAACTGGTCGTTACGTCTATGTGTGCAGTGTATTGCTAGGCTGCCTATAATCCATGGATTGCCACGTGATGCCAACAATGAACATTTATTTATAAATTCGAGCAAACAAACTTTTTCAACATTATTAAGCTGTCTGGAGTATGAAATTTGCACAAAAAGAAACAGATTGATTGGACTACAGTCAGAGAAGTCAGAGTGACCAAAGACGACCCTAACTGCGTTTTTGTAAAAACCAGTCATTTGGACGAACATTATGAGCAGCTATCTCTGAAATCACGGAATATTTCTGAAATTTTGAAGCTTCCTCTGCCTCTTCTTAATGTCACCTCTCCAAAGATTTGGTTGAGAAGTACAACGATTTGCAGCAGCTATGCAAAGGGTCAACACCAGTAATAAGAGATGTTGTTTATAAAACTTCTACAAGGAACTCCCACATTAATTCTAGGGTACAATTATTATTATTAACCCATGAATATGTTCAATACTTGTTTGTGTTTCTTAAAATTGTTTGTAAACAAATAAATACATTATTCATTAATTTTATGTAATTTAAAAAAAATTCTTGATTTTGCATTATTAAAATAAGTTTATAATCCTCTTTATTTCCTAGACTTTCAAATAATTATAATGTATAATAAAAATAAAAAATAAATAAAATTAGTCGAAAAATAAATAAAGAATAACACAACTCAAAGCAATAGCATAAATTAGTATTATACGATCAGTCATGTGTATGGCGTAAGTGTCTTCCTATTATGAGTGAAATCTTTCGAACAGACGTATCTCCAATTAAGGTCTTCTTGGCCTATAAGGTATCAAAATTTTAGAGTTTGCAATTAGTCCTTATTAAGAGAAACAATAAACGAACTGAATCAATGTATTATCTTTGACGTGTCAATTTATTACTTTGAGTTGTAGGTCCGCATATAAATACACTTTTCTTTCAACTGCCCTCCTGTGAAATTACACATTTGTCGCTTACGCCACTTCGTCTTTTTAGCGACGAAATGTGAATTCACAGAACATAGATTTAGTGGTTTTAGATGTATGGAGAGTGATATTAATCTTTTTGTCAATCCTTTCATAGTAAATGTACAGTCCGTGAGAGTGCAGTTCCAGGATGCGTTAATTGATTTGCAAAGTGACGTAGAATTCAGAAATGCAGAGAATATGACTTGACAAGAATAGAAGTGTTAAAAAAATGAACAAAACGAAATATCCCAAGATGCACCTATTCGCTGCCACTTTGTTAGCGTCCACACCTGTGGAGTAACGGTCAGCGCGTCTGGCTGCGAAACAAGGTGGGCCGGGTTCGATTCCCGGTCGGGGCAAGTTACTTGGTTGAGGTTTTTTCCGGGGTTTTCCCTCAACCCAATATGAGCAAATGCTGGGTAACTTTCAGTGCTGGACCCCGGACTCATTTCACCGGCATTATCACCTTCATCTCATTCAGACGCTAAATAACCTAAGCTGTTGATAAAGCGTCGTAAAATAACCTACTAAAATAAATAAATAAACTTTGTTAGCTACCTTTGCCTCGACATATGTGTGCGAACAATTATTTTCGAGAATGAAGGTTGCTAAATAGAAACATAGATCCCTATCAACAGATGAGCATCTTCTGAGCCAGCTGCGCATTGAGTAAATTCGTTGGAAATAGATAATAATAATAATAATAAAGGTAAAAACGTAAAGGTATCCCCGTAACATGCCATGAAGGCACTTGGGGGGCATGGAGGTAGAGCCCCATGCTTTCCATGACCTCGGCACTAGAATGAGGAGGTGTGGTCGGCACCACGCTCTGGCCGCCTTTTACCTCCGGGAAAGACCCGGTACTCAATTTTATAGGAGGCTGAGTGAACCTCGGGGCCGTTCTGAAAGTTTGGCAACGAGAAAAAATCCTGTCACCACCTGGGATCGAACCCCGGACCTTCCAGTCCGTAGCCAGCTGCTCTACCAACTGAGCTACCCGGCCGCCAATAATAATAATAATAATAATAATAATAATAATAATGATTTATTTAACCTGGCAGAGTTAAGGCCATACGGCCTTCTCTAACACTCAACCAGGAGTAAAGACTGCGTTACAAAAACACTACAAATTTACAAATTACACTACAATTTTACACACAAAACTGAATAAGATAATAATAATAATAAAAAATAAACAACAAATAAGAAGAAATCAGACATAGTATATAACATACAGAAAGAAAGAAAAAAGCATAATAATATGTGAACAGCAGGTCAAAATAAATGAGGCATACAAAAAAAGACAATTATTCATAATAATAATAATAATAATAATAATAATAATAATAATAATAAGAAGAAGAAGAAGAATAGTAATAATGATGATAATAATAATAATACTAATAGTAGTAATAAAATAGTGCAGTACAAAGTATACAGTGAATACAATATTTCTAAGTACACACAATAAGGAAAATTAAGATTATATATAGCTCAACTTATCACATTAGAGATATAACATTATCGGAAAATATGAAAACAAAAATATAAAATAAGTTGAATATCATTAGAACATAAAAAAATGTGAATACGTGGAAACATGCAATACAACACTTGTCATAATAGTAAGTTAGTTTGGCAACTCGTCATAAGATAATTTTCTAACTTGGATTTGAAAGAATTCAATGTTCGGCAGCCCTTGACTTCAGGCAGCAGAGAGTTCCAGTGACGAGAGGTAGCAACAGTGAAGGATGAGGAATACAGAGACGATGCGTGAGGTGGAATTTCTAGCGTGTTATCGCGTTGTGATCGAGTATTAATATTATGATAGCGAGAGAGAGTATGAAATCGAGCGAATAAATAATAGGAGGATGAAGAGTGCATAATTCGATATAAGAGAGAAAGTGAGTGCAGATTTCTCCTCTCATGTAACCTAAGCCATGATAACTTCTTGAAAGAAGGTGAGATATGATCATAGTATCGAACATTACAAATGAAGCGGACGCACGCGTTATGAACACGCTGTAGTTTCTGAGCGGAATCAATCCTGAGATCACTGAACAAAACGTCGCAATAATCGAAGTGAGGTAGAATGAGTGTCTGTACCAGCGTCTGTTTTAATTTAGATGGATAATGATACAATCTTTTTAGTGAATGGAGAATAGAGAATGCCTTCTTACATGTATATTTAATATGCGTATCCCAATTGAGATTAGATTCGAAATGTACTCCGAGATTTTTGACGGTAGAGCTAAACGGGATGATTGTTTTATTCAGTTTCACAGGTGGAATATTCAGGTCGTTGACTTCAGGAATTAATCTACGGTTCGCGAACAGAATAGCCTGTGATTTCCGATTACTTGCAGAAAAGAATCCACATGTTGAACAGACCGTAATGTATGGTGGGATATGAAAATATCACTACCTAATATTAAACATAATAAAATAATAATGTAATAATTGAATATTACAGTGTATACTCCTTCCTTTTTCAAATTCAGTTTATTATCCGTATTTGTTAGAGTATGAGATGCCACAGGCGGTGCTGCAATGTAGTTGCGGAGCCCAGTCCGTACACTGTGTGTGTTATGCAGTGCAGCATCATCCGTGTAATCGGCGCTTTTACAATTTTGAGCATACTTGTTTTAGGGTCATATTCATAGACGAGACTTTGGACCAAAATTGACTTTGGAAAGTACAAAGTCGCCATTTTCCTATTTCACAGTCGACACTTTGACGAAAGTAAACTTTGATCGTGACTTTACTTCGAAGTCGCAGAAAATCTAGACTTTGACTGTGACTTTCGTTCGTAGACATAAGGAAAATGGCTGATATTTGGAAAAATTGTTATATTTGCCGAGAAGATTGATAACATCCAGGAAATTACTGAAGCTCCTTATGTTTCTGGGCGTATTATTAGACATGTACAAAACTCTATTAAATTTTATAGAGATAATGCATTCAAATCAAGATACAGATTTGAAAAATGGACCGTATTAAATAATATCCACGATTCAACATGCACTGATGAATAATCTATACTAATAATAAATCTGTAGCCGAAATTTTTCTGGTAATTTTCGATTCCCCAAAAATAATTGGTCCTAACATATATAATTAACCACCCTGAAACCGAAAATCGCTTTTTTGAAATTTTTGTTTGTATGTCTGTCTGTCTGTCTGTCTGTCTGTATGTTTGTTACCTTTTCACGCCATAATGGCTGAACGGATTTCGATGAAAATTGGAATATCAATTAAGTTCGGTGTAACTTAGATTTTAGGCTATATGGCATTCAAAATATATTATTTAAAAGGGGGGTTATAAGGGGGCCTGAATTAAATAAATCGAAATATCTCGCTTATTATTGATTTTTGTGAAAAATGTTACATAACACAAGTTTCTTTAAAACTAATTTTCGATAAGTTTTATTCTTGAAAAATTTTGATAGGACTGATATTTAATGAGATAAATGAGATTTAAAATTAAAATAACTGCCATCTAAGGCCGTGTAATGAATTAATAAACAAACGACTTCGTCTATAAGGGGCCTTGGACAGCAACAATCGAAAGCTATGAAAGATAGCCTACAGAGAATGTTTCTGTGTTTGTATGAAGTAATATCGGAAGTTAAATTAACCGATTTGTATAATTAATTATTATTTCACCATTGGAAAGTGTAGTTTCTCTGTATGAACATAATGCTATAATATTATTACAGTAAATTATAATATAATATAATATAATATAATATAATATAATATAATATAATATAATATAATATAATATAATATAATATAATATAATATGCAATATTGTATAATATAATTTAAGTTATTTGAAGGGTTCAGAACCATAGTGGGCCAAGCACCATTTACTGAATACGTAGAAAACAAGGGTTAAAATTAAGTTATTACCATAACTCAATGGAAACCTATAACAATTAAAATAAAATATACACATTAAATCTAAATGATGTCAATCTTCATTTAACTATGGTTGCATGTAATAAAATTTAGAAACATGTTAAAGCAATTATCATTGCACCAAATGAGTGTCTCTGGGCCAAAATGATCGCATTTTAATTATTTGGATTCAATTTAAATTAAGTAACATATTAAACGATTTATCCTTCTATCAAACACGAATGTTCCCTAGATCAAATGTCCTATTTTACTTATGTAATTACTTTATATTTATTTCTAACGGGTGCAGCGGAGCGCACGGGTACGGCTAGTAGAATAATAAAAAAGAATTACCTGTTCCATTAATAATACTCTTATTTCACTTCGATGTTGCTCTATGGATATAAGGATTAATGGTTTACTATTGATGTTGTATATTTAATTGTATTCTTCATACGTCTTCTCCAGTTCTAGTAGTATGTCTCTTTCATAATCTGTCATTGGTGGTATTTCTTATCTTTCACGTCTTCACAATTATTTTACATTGAAATAATTAAAAAATGCTGCAACAATCGCTTGACGTCTGCCAATGTTCAATTGTTTCACTGATTTGAGACTCAAAAGATGGCTTTTATTGTGGCAATGCCTACTCTACTTCAGCTATTCATTAATTTAATTCGTTTAGAAGGCCATGATTGTGATTGCAAACATTAGAACAAGATCGTCAAATCTCGACTTACCGAAGTCAAAGACAAAGTCTCAGAAGTATTGTCTATGAATAGGACTTTTAACAAAGTTAAACTTTACTACGAAAGCCGACTTTGGGAAGTCTTCAGTCAAAAGTCTCGTTTATGAATACGACCCTTAAGGACGCATGGTAGAGATTGCTAGCTGTTCCGTGTAGGGCAAACTCGGCTAATTTCGTGATACTAAGGTTTTGGTGCGAAAATAAGATTCAAATTTAAAAAGAAGTTGGTGCTTTTTAAAGTATATACATTATTAGGTTTCAGCTTTTTTACCTCAAATAAATTTATACAACAATTGCAAACAAGCAATACAAATAAACAAAAAATGTAGCATTCTAGAAGGTTTGGTATAATTTCGTGATAGTACAAGGGTATTTTCGCGACAGTCCTTAAATTCAAAATAGTTTATCCGCAGAAACATCGGCGTTATAACCTGCTATAATTCTGTCACTACGTGTTTTACGAAATTCATACCGGTATCATTAGAAAGAACAGCTCAAAGAATTTCAGGAAATGCGTAATTGATCATTGTTGACCGAAACAACAGATGGCAGCACAAGAAGAAAGAAAAAAACGCCGTTTCCGCTATTTCGCTTGTCATTAAGGCATTGTTGGATATAAGCTAATTGTGTTAAGTGATCTGAATGTTAAATTTTTAAGTCTGTTGATTGTTTATTGTTTATTGTTAATAAAATAACATTGACAGAAATACAATCTTAGTTCTTCCCTGAAGGAGTAAAAAACTCGTGCTCAGGGAGATATCTAAACACAAAGATAAACACAAAGATAATTTTTTGACACAAACTGGGTCAAGAAAAAAAAATTACAGGATTAAATTAAATTTAAAAATACAATTTCAATTTTAACAATTTAAGTCATACAAATACATATACATATTAAATCAATATATATTCTATAAAAATTAAATTCCTAACGCTATTTTTGAAATTTCTGATACTAAAATTTTCCAAATCTGGATATTTATGAATTATTTTATTTTATAACCTTGGACCAAAGTAGGTACCATGGCTCAGAGATGTGCTTGTGAAATACTTTGGTTCCTCTAGTCGTATTAAATCGGATCTTTTAGTTCCATATTTATGATGATACAATTTGAATTTATTACGGTTTTTATGCATGAAGATTAATAAGGCAATATAATAAATCTGTTTAATTTTCAAAACATTAAAATCAGTAAACAAATGCTCGGATGAGTAATCAATTGGTTTATTAAGGCATATTTTAATAATTCTTTTCTGAATAAGTAAATTGACACTAATGACGGATGATGAAGACCTTTCAGTCAAACTCATTTTTAGTGACGAGGCAACATTCCACGTCAATGGAAAAGTAAACAAGCACAATTAGGATTTGGGTGAACGAGAATCCACATTTCATTTTGGAGGTTGAACGTGACTGCCCTTAGTTAAATGTGTTTTGTACCGTTTCGAAACGGAAAGTGTATGGCCCATTTTTCCTTCAAGAGAACACTGTCACCGGTATGGGTTATCTTGATATGCTTACTGAATGGCTGTTTCCACAATTGGAGGAAGAAGAAGAAGGCAACGAATTTCTTTTCCAACAAGATGGAGTGCCTCCTCACTGGCATCTGGCATCAACAACTTGCAGGAAAATGGATTGGGCGAGCTGGGAACCAAGATAATGTCTTCTGCAACTGGCCTCCGAGGTCCCCTGACTTGACCGTCTGTGACTTCTTTTTATGGGGTCACATAAAGAATCTTATCTATACACCTCCACTATCTCAAAATCTGCAAGAGCTCCAACTTCGTATCACTGCCGCCATCGAGCCCATCCCTGTAGATATGTTGGAACATGTGTGGCATGAATGGGAATATCGCCTTGATGTCTGCAGCGTGACACGAGGAGCACACATCGAGTGTCTTTGAGGTAGGTACAAAAATGATTCAGTTTCTTTTTCTAATTATACCAGTTTCGTATACATCCGGCAATTGACAGCGACGCTATAGCAGGTTATATCCCCGGAATGTTTCTGAAGGCACACTGTAGTTATGTATAATATTCAGTCAAATTTTACATTTCTCAGTCAGAGTCATACCTACAACCCAAACAATTAAAGTTCTTTAGGTATTTTGAAAGACCTTGACATGTTTCATGAAACTACAGATCATAACTGACGCACTGAATCCATCTTTTACCATACTTTCATTCCTAGAAATTTCCTGACCAAGATCGCAACAAATCATTAGGCTTATCATTCGGCTTTTCTTTAAGAACAGATCTTGTTTGTTTGGCTCCTGAAGATGATGCTGCTTCATTGTCTATCTCTTTTAACTCACTTGATAGGTTAGAAATGTCATTCTCATCGACTGCTTCTTTGGTCTCTTCTGGTTCTCGTCTAACTTGCCAAAAAAAAAAAAAAAAAAAAAAAAGACGAGCTTTCTCCGAGCAGTTTTCATTTGTTTAAGACACAATCAATTGTCTCTTCCATATCATTTATATTGTATTTCTTTCCACATTTGATTGTTTGTCATCTACTACATTTTCGACATGCACAGTATATTACAGATGCTATGAATACACACAAATATTTTATGTTTCATGCATTTGATATTCTTTCACTAGTGTGTGTTGTTATAGCATAGAAAAAATATTTAAAGAAAAAATGGCCTTGTGGCCATGTATTGTGGGTCCCTATCACCACGGCATGGCGCGTCCTCAGGTTGCGGAGAGAGGAGACGGCCTCCAGATATGGAGGGTAGCTGTGAATATATTGAATAAGCAGTCGTGGACAGCCGATAAGGGGTGGTCCTCCAGCTTGGGGGTTGGGCGAAGAACTAACAACCCATCACCGTAAAAATCAACGTCTTACTAATCCATACAATAAGCCTCGGAAAAAATACACAACGCAAAATTGCACGCATTGTATTCTTCACCTGACATAATTAGGAACATTAAATCCAGACGTTTGAGATGGGCAGGTCATGTAGCACGTATTTGCGAACCCAGAAATGCATATAGTGTGTTAGTTGGGAGACCGGAGGGAAAAAGACCTTTGGGGAGGCCGAGACGTAGGTGGGAGGATAATATTAAAATGTAAGTAAGTATGGCCGTTTGGGATAAGAAAAACGCTAAGAAAATAACCTCTCAAGATAAGCCTCTGTTACGTAATCAGTGCATTCATAGGCAAATGTACTTTTCACCAAGAAGTATACAATTTCAGTACTTGACATTGAAAACAATTTGGGTCACAAAACACACCAAAAAGAACTCTTCTTTCAACTAAGGAAATCAAATGGTGCATTCAATCACTAATTCAAAGCTATAGATCTCACAATTCTTCAAGTAATTTCCAAAAAATCAGCTCACGACACTGCAAGAGCGCAGTCAACAAAATTTATGTTACGTACATCATCTTCCATTTACACTATACCATCAAAGTTATATTTGTCGCTTGTTTAATTTCATGTTAAGCTTAAAAAAATATATTATGAAATTTGCCATGGTACGAAATTCGTTTTTTTTTTTTTTTTTGCCCCCCATTTTGGTTCGTATTTTCAAGATTTATATCGCATAGCTGCATGCACATTTTGTCAGTTTTAGTGCATATAAATTCTCAGTCTAGTGATAAGACAATTAAAGGGTAACAATGGCAAATTCATGCAAAAATTATAGCGGAAGCTGAAGTACTTGAAGAAAACCAGTTTCACATATATCTGCCCATTACAAAGCATTGCAGAAATCGCAGCGGTTCAAACCACATCTCTTTTGCGACTAACTGTCAACGAACAGAACTATAGGTATGAATTTGACATTTTGTGTCTGCAGGCGTGGCATTTCAGCCGAGTTTTACACGACAATACCTGACATATTTGCTTATTCCATAACCTTTTGGACGTATAAACGTATAAATCCTGGAGCATTACTGGATTCCACATCACGAGATACATGAAGTCCTACCGAGTCTAAAAATGTAATAGATAGGATCATTTGTAGAACTTTTTTTTTTCAAAAAAGCATTCCCATGTTCAATTCACATCAACGCCAGCGAGTAATGCAATGAAAATATTGTCTCTGTTAGTCAGACTGGTGTTTTGATTGACACGGCGAATAAATCTGTCCCGGCCAATGTTAAATATTACCATAACGCAATTCAATATTGTCAGAAGCGGGAATGACTTGAAATCAGACGACAAACTGATGGACTAGTCTCTCTCTAGCTGTCTGGTGGTACTGGAGCTAGGATTGTTAATTAATGTAGGCCTTTATATAAGTTTTTAATTAGATATCAACCCCTCCTGCTCACATAATCAAGGGTAGAATCTGAAAATGCACTCAATTTTAATTGGATCGGTTTCGTCGGTGAATTTTTAATAAACCAAAAAAAGGGATGGCTTCATTAGAACTTGTCTGTTTTATTTGCAGAAAATGCGAACCATGGGGGTTTTCTAGGCGGTCCGTCTCGCAGACGCCGTTGTTACATCGCGAGTCATTTAACGTCTCGCCGGAGTGTATTATATAACTCATGATAACTTTCCAAGAATGTATTAGTTATTCTCTTGTTTTAATGAATTTCTCATCCCTCATCTTTTCCCCCCTCCAGACTCTCCTTCCGATCTTCACCCCCTTTCCTACCAACTCTCTTATTTTATCTGAGAGATTCGTAGAATATACACTTCGGCTTCAGTTACAAGATTCTGTTATAAAACAAAAAGAAAACAACGTTCTGAGTACAGTGTACGCAAAAAAGCTGTAACTCACCCAAAGTCATGTCTTTTATCCTAGAAATTGTGATTAAAATCTTGTTTTCCGCTCAGGTTTTGGCAAGATACTCCAGTTTCCTCTCCAATCATTTGTTCATTACTACAATTACAATTAAGTATACTTGGTTGTCTAGTGGTTGATTTGCTAGCCACTGGGTAAGGAGTTCGATGTCTATAAACCTCGAGGGTCGAGGGTCGAGGGTTGTAAAATCGTTAATATGTTAACGTGATGACTAGGGACCGGATTTTTATGTAATATCAAGGTGTGAAATATGTACATATTTATGTAAGAAAAATAAGTTGAATCGTGAAAATATTTAATATCAATATCTGACAGGTATAAGATAGGTAAGACTCACCAGTTGTGATTTCATAGAGCACCTGACTTTTTTTTTACCGCACACTTGACATATTACTATTTTTCCATCTGTAGTGAAACCTTCATCCATCGCAATCCATGATTTTATTTTTGTCGTTAGGTTTGAAGATACAGAGGCCATTTTAGTTAGTTAAGAACAGTAGATAAACTCACTTGCACTTTATACTGTAAGTACTAAAACTAGAGAACTGAGTGAAATGAATGACACAAAAATACTGCAAGCACTGTTTCGCTTTACCGGATTAGGAGAAAATAAGAGGAGATGTGGACCACATGCATTTTAGTTGCTCCCTGTAAAAAACAAAGTACTGTACCTACTAAAACCTCAAACTATAGGCATTTACAAACTGTTGTTTGAAAAGTGACATTCCTGTCTCATTCACAAGGATAGGATTATTCCAGCCGAGAACCATACTTTC
Source organism: Periplaneta americana (assembly GCF_040183065.1). Classification (NCBI taxonomy): domain Eukaryota; kingdom Metazoa; phylum Arthropoda; class Insecta; order Blattodea; family Blattidae; genus Periplaneta; species Periplaneta americana. Next base: position 24,911,179 of record NC_091130.1, read on the forward strand.
TAATTCCTCGGAAAATCCCATTTCTGTATAGGTCTACTAAATTTAAAATAAAGAGGTCAAGCAATAATCTGAAAAGCTATTTATTTAAATCTTTCAACATCTTTCTAGTTTGTTCCTTTACTCCAGCTACTTTTAAAAAGTTGGCTACTTTATTGCGGCTCATGTCAGACTTGACATGGGTTTTCCCTGGAAGGATTAGGAAGAGGGTGGGTAAGTTTGCAAATTGCATGGGAACGGCTTGTTAAGACGTGTGCAGAATAGCTCGAGACAAATCATGTCATCCTCGCCTCACTCCACCGCATGAAGGCAACATTACTTTCTGAGTGACTTTTACAATACAAGGTAGTCGTATGAGGAAGGTTGCATTTTGTTCACTCATATTTACAGTGGACTGTATGAGGTGAGTGCCTCTATTACTTCCTGGAACTAAGGACGTTATGTTTCGTCCTGAAATATATCCTTTCTTGGGTAGGTAAAAAGGCTTTTTAAATCTGTGTATTTCAAATTGTAAACTTCCCCAGCAGAATTTTTTTTCCTTTTAGAGAATTAAAAATGAATAAAACCCCTAAATATGTAGATTTATGTAATATCAAACCATAATATATAATATGGGGTAAATATGTAGTATCAAATTTTAATGTATTAATGGTAATTACAAGGTTCGCAAAGATTTGTTATTTATATACGGTTAGGTTGAAAGGAATATAAAATGTAATTACATAAAAATCCGGTCCCTAGTGATGAGGTTGCCTTCGTACTCACCTGACCTAATCCTTTTGATTTTTTTCTGTGGGAGTACGATTAGATTAGATTATATTTTATTAAAGTCATGAGTATTATACAAATTCTATAGACATAATCATAATAAAAACAAGACAGAGTGAATATGATTATAATGCTAGGGAAACCATTCTTCATAACATAAATCTATACTGAAATGGACCCATTACAGTGCCACTTATTGTTACTTAGTTACCACTACAGTGCAGTTTTGCGAAGGCTTTGGAATAATATTACTCTAAATTTTCCATGCAAAATAAATTGTATTTGCAATTTTAAAAATATGAATGTGCAAAATACATGTTTGTGAACTGCATTACAAAATCCTGGAAACTGAAAAACTCGCTGTGCTCGTTTTTCAAACTTTTTCTCGATTTTGTAAAAAGTACTTCCCAACCTTGTATCGTAATATACAGGGTGGGCAAAACAATAAAACTGGCCCGCGGAAAATATGTATGAAATATATGCATTTATAAGTATAAGAATGAAGTGGAAATGACCCTGACAATAAAGAAAACCGTGATTTCGATTCAACAATAGGTTATTAGATATTAATTAATATTCTTCATAGAATATTTATTGTTACAGGCCCATAATACATGTAAATATTACAGATTTTTCCGGGCTAGTTTTATTTTGCCCACCCTGTAGTATTTCAATTCTTTTTGGCTTCTTACACTGGCCTTCCATTCTTATATACTTTTTCAAACACTTACAATACTTGAAAAAGTAGTTTGCGAGACCAAGATGTAAACATAACAGCCAGAGATAAAATCGACGGATTTATAAGGAAATTTGTTTTCTGGTAGAAATTACAGGACAAAAGAAAATTTATTAATTCCAGTGCATTAAAGAACTCACGGAAAATTTAGCTACGTATTGAACAATTGAAGACAGTAATTCGTGAAGAAATTTCACATCATATCGTAGTCAAAATGTTGCAAAGTGTAATGAGAAAATTCAAAGAGCGATTACAAGAATATTATGTACGTTGTTGGAGGGCGTTTGAAGAATGTCATTTTCAAGATGTAGTGGTTACATGAAAATGGCACACTATATTCTACAGGGATATTTTATTTTTACTAACAATTCTAATATTAACCAGGCTATATCTTTGGATTAATAGTTGAGAACCGGAAACACCGTTTTCCAGCCCCTTCCACGACTGCAGTTTGATGATACTGGCGTAAAATACAAACAAATTACTTTACTAGGTCTAGGAGGGAAGAAAAGTGGTTCATCCATTTACGTAAATTAGGAAATATCACGCTTTTGAGTTTGATAATTTTCATTAGGTTTTGTTTAATCGTATTCATTATGCAGTGTATATTATACTGTCTACAGCACATTAGCGTACACTATAGAGAATAAAGTTAAATTAAAAAATAATCATAATATAGATATTTAAACACATTTTTGAAAATGGTGGCCGTTCATTTCGATACAGGCTTCAGTTCTTTTGTGCATATTATCGCACTATAGATTATTGTACCTAATTCCAATTACCAGTTTCGTCCTTCGTACTAGTAACTCATGTCGAAATAATTTTGTACCTATATACGGCACCGAAATTCCGTTCAGTGAATCAGTAAAGAATCTAGGTATTTATATGGATAAAAGTTTAAATTGGAACATTCAAGTTGCAGAAACATACAAAAAAGTATTCTCATTAATCCACTCGTTTAGGCGACTGAAGAATTTTCTACCCTTTTCCATAAAAAAAAAATGTTAGTGATGCTCCACTTCGATTACTGTGATATTATGTTTACTGACCTAAGCGTTACTTTGGAGCAGAGACTACAACGTGTTCATAATATGTGCGTCCGTTTCGTCTGCAATATTCGCCGGGCTGATCACGTAACACCATCCCTCGAAATGTTTTCCTGGCTCCGTCTAGAAGATCGTAGGAAAATCCACTGTCTTTCCCTTCTCTTTCACACATTGCATTTCTCCACTCCTATCTTGCGTCTCGTTTTCAAAATTTATCCACCCATCATAACCTAGACACATGATCACAACACTCCTCAATATTATCCATTCCCTCCCACCGAACATCCTCATATTCATCTTCTTTCACTGTGGCTGTTCCTCGACTTTGGAATTCCCTACCGAGTAATGTCAGGGACTGTCAGACATCAAACCAATTTAAGAATAGGCTAACGAAATATTTTTCTAACAATTCTTGTTAACAATAATAGCTGTTTCAGGTTTCTCAATGTTTAATGGTTATATATATATCACAGATAAATATCTAAATTATCTTACTGTTATTATTATTATTATTATTATTATTATTATTATTATTATTACTATTATTATTATTATTATTATTATTATTATTATTGTTATTATTATTGTAATTATTTCTTACCAATGTTTATTATTGTCACACTAACATTACTTATCCAACTTTCATTATTTATTTCATGTTGTTTTATGGTCTAGATATTAATTTAATAACTATGTAAGCAATTGTATTCAATTAGAATTAGAGTCTGGCTGGGCGGAAGAGAAGGCCTAACTGGCCTTAGCTCTGCCAGATTAAATAAATAAATTATTATTATTATTCTATAAGAGAATACCTTACGTACTGTAAATTCAATCTTCACTTCTGCCCGATCCAAAAACATAAAATTACTCAGACATGCTATCCACTGTCCGTCCAAGTGGTTTTGTCGCAGGGTCGTAGAAAGGGAGGAAATCACGTGACAGTCAATTATTTAACGAGACCCTTTTATTTAAGTCATTTTAAACAGTTTTATAATATTATGTAGACGTCCAATTCCAAACAGAAATGAATGTTTTCAGAAAAGAGCTAAGACAGCCCAGCTACTAGCCTTTACAGAGGGGCGAGCAGAAGCGAGTGGGGGAAACCGGGATGCGACATAGGCAAACGGACGACATTACTTGTGCGAAAATATGATTCAATATTGGAAGCCCTTTCGTCACTGGAAAACGTGAAATATTTCTGGAACGTACTATACTCACTCAGTACTGTTTACATTACTATGACCGTAAGGAGATTTTGACTGCATACGCGGCCTTGGTTCTGTGTGGAGGACGAGTGAGGTTTGTAGTAGAAGGGGTGAGAGTGAAGTACATTCAAAAACTCAGATACAATAAAAATTGAAGTAAAAATAAAATTATATCCTTGTTTATTTTCATATGGGCCTAATAAAAGTTAATTTAATATAAATTTTCATTTCACTATTTAAAAATCTCCCGTTTCTTTGGCCCACCCTGTATTTCAATTGCATTTTACCATTCTCAGTAATGTCCTTGTAAATATAATTCCATATTTTACACAAATCTCTTGAAACTCCAATTTTTTTCGCACTGGACTATACTTTTCAACAAAAGTGACAGACAGACAGACCAGCAGCCCCCATACAATTCTACCCTATCCTCCAAGCACCAAAAAAAGAGGGAAAGGGGGTTTTAAAAAAAAGACGAAAATTAACGACTCCGCATAAATTAATTTTCCAGTTCGCAAGACAAGTTAAAAATAGTTGGGACTCCCGTAATGTCGTACTAATTCGGGCGTTAACATGTAGACGACCCGGGCGCGGGGGCGGGGGTAGGGGGTGGCTGTCAATTAGCATCCCTAACAGCCCCGCCAGTCCGCGGCTAGTTTTAAAAGAATATCACATAGCTTACATATCCAATCTCTCTGACACGAATAACGCTTCCAGACGTGTTGCGAGTGTCCTCGAATTAATTTCCTCGTGTCTGTCTGTCTGCCTGTCTGTCCTCATGAAGAAATTCAGATTCAAACGAATGAGGACGTGTAAAAAATATATCCCGCTCTTATTTGCTCTAGCTATAGCACACTTACAGAACGAAATAATGTCAAGTGTTTGATTTTATTACGAAAAAGCACATAGCCCACTTTTCCATTACTACACAGTACACATATCACTCATCGCACAGCGGTTCAATTCTTTCAACATATTGCGAGTAATATTTTCATAAGTAATATCACGAGAGAGTTTCCTGTTATTGATAATTTCATGAGCTGAAGCGAAAGGAAGCGCGAGGGAAATTATCTGAAAGGATGAATCCACGAATGATATTTGCTAGGACTACTGTATTTCGTGAATAGAAAGTTCAATAAACAGTATCATTAATAAAAAAATAATAACATATTTTTATTCTATAGTAACGTCACAAGAGGTCTGAGATTTTCCGATAAATCGACGAGTGAAGTGAGTGAATTTATTTGGGAAATCTCAGATCTCGAGTGACATTTATTAGAACTATATCGTGAATAAAATAAAAATGTAAATAATAGTCTTTATCACAAAAAATTCGCTCACAAAATGTTAATAATTGTATATTTATGAATATTTAACCTATTCAGACATTGTGAAGTCGAAATAGATGAATAACGATTACTGCAATAAGGTTATTCAGTAATGCCAATTGAGAAAAGCGAAATACAGGTTTAAAAATGTTAATTATATGTACTGCGCTTTTCTCTTGTCATTATAACAGAAATACGTTTTCATTATATCCTGAAATCATAATTAAATTTAAACATTTTATAGTATAATTATAAATAACCTGATTAATACATTAATTAAATGAACAATTGTTATGAAGGAGTGTCATTTTCTTCACATGCAATGAACAAGGAATTAGAAGATTAAGATGTAGGATTTCGCACTTTATTTAGTACAATGGAGTTATGCAAATCGATTTAAAAGCGTTGTAGTAAAGCTCTTTCGCTTTGCCGATTGACGAGAAAAAAGTGCTTCTCTTCATTGCAAAATGGCTGTTGCAAATTTCATTTGCATGATTAAAAATATTTGCGGAGTTGTTTTGTATGAAAGGCCTATTTAACTTTCAGTGTTGTTATATATGACAGACGAAATAAAATTGACTATTACACTCTTACTACGTCATACTACTTTTGACCAATAAAACGGTACGAAAGGACGTATTTCAACCAATCATGGCTGCTTATCGCACAATTTTATCGCGTCCCTGGCATTTGTTTAATTTTATCGCGTCCCTAGCATTTGTTTCTTTGTTTGCCAACATTTGAAACTGCGCTGGTCTGGACGTCAAAAAAATATATATATAAAATTACAAACCACTCCAGTCGATGCATAGCAGTTTTCAAATATGACTCGCATTGGCATTCAAGAACAAGAATTAATAAAAATCACTGATCATACCTATGCATCTTCTGAAATCCGATTTACAAATAAATGAAGAGCACCATTCGGAAATTCTGAATAAGTTGAATACATCATGTAGGCCTAAATCAACGAGTTCCACTTCTATTACGCACACGTCCAATATAACATCAATTGAACCACCAACCACATTCAAATTTGAAAATTGTACATTCAATAATTATTCCTTTTAAAATTATTCATTCGGAAATCCTGAATAAGTTGAATACACCATGTAGGCCTAAATCAACGAGTTCACTTCTATTACGCACACGTCCAATATAACATCAATTGAACCACCAACCACATTCAAATTTGAAAATTGTACATTCAATAATTATTCCTTTTAAAATGATTCATGTTTAATTTTTATGTCATCGTCGTTAATTAAAACTTTTCTAACACTTGTGTACAGTATATTAGTTAGGTTATGTTATAGCTTCTGCTATATGATATTATGGATAGTCACGTATCAGAGACTGTTTAATATTAAGATTTATTGAAAATCATCTGTCAAGTGACGTTGATTACTGGGATTCGGATAATTGAAGTGGAATGGTTGCATTTTAATAAAAATGAAACTGAATCAACAATGCCTTCTTGACTAGTAACAGTCCACAGAGTTCAATGATGATTCCATAGTGGGCACAACTGATACCGGTAACAAGAAAACATAATCATAAAACACTACTGCCATCTAGCGTAATGTTGATATGGTACAATAATAATAATAATAATAATAATAATAATAATAATAATAATAATAATAATAATACTTATTTGTCAGAAACCAGTGTACAAGGCCTGGATATGACATCGTCAGGTTCGATAGTTGATACATTTGAAGACAGTTGTATTTTCATAAGCCAATTAATATTTTATTGTATTGGAGTACTTTGTTACTTCTAATCTTTATATACTTTCTTCTAATCGTGTAACAGTAAATTAAATCCCACTCGAGTTTTGATTTTCTCTAGATAAATCAAAACCTCTAGTGAGATTACTGTTGATAAAACAATTTATAATACTAACAGCTAATAAATTAACATGTGAGGTAAGTGTTAAACGCTGCAGCTAAGTAAAAAAGAAGATAGAAAGAAACGACCTCCATGAAGCGCTGCCTAAAACACTTAAAAAGAACACAAAGAATTATTTACTATTACAGAAAATCGATAAAATAATCAATAAAACGTGGAATCTTAAACTGAAGAACATAATGCTTATTTATTTTATAACATTACCAGCCTTCAATACAACCATGTTCTCTTTGGTGAAGAGTAATATTATTGATAAATTAAAGTAATTAGGTAACATAATTCGTAGAAATAAATACAAATAAAATGATGACTGATGAGGTAACACAAATCCAATAAACACATATGGAAGAAAAACATAATGCACTTCTTTTTTTAACATACTTTAATGTTAATCAAACACTCTAATATGATGATGATGATGATGATGATGATGATAATAATAATTATAATAATAATAACATATTATTATCATTATTATTATCATCATTATTATTATATACAGTAATATGTTCAGATTCAGTGTTCATTAGGCAAACTTGACAGGTCATTTAGTAGAATGACCTCCTCTTCAATACTAGAGGCCTTTCAGCCCGCCTTGGGGATAAGGAAATAATTTGTCCTGCAGCAGATAATATTTAAATACAACAGTACCTACGGTGTTGGCTGCTACAATTAAGTAAAACACGAGAACTCTGTTTGAACGTTTGAAATGACCGGTAACGGCTACGGTTAACCGGGTAACTTCGGTGCTCCGCTGCCAAGCACATGTATGTATGTATTTATTCACACTGCAATGGGTATATACCCGGTGGCAGTGGTAACTAATTACACTCAATAATGACAATAATAAACTTATTAATTAAAAATATAATTAATACTAATACTAATAATTAATAATAATAATAATAATAATAATAATAATAATAACAACAAAAGGGAATATACTAAATTAAATGAAACGGTCACTTAAAATAACATTTGAAATATTCTAATTTGTATCTTAAAACTAAGATCGAACTAAAACCCACGAGTATATGTTCATATCTGCACAAGTACCTCTCAATATTACACTCATTTCGCTGTCAACTCACTCACTGCACTGGAATTACGACACATTTCACTGATTCTATCCTAATTTCACTAACACTTCAAAAACATTTCACTGTTCAAATTCTTTGCACTGCCACTATAAACTATGAAGCTTCACTGACAGGAACACGTTTCACTTACACAGCACACTTCACTGACACGACATACTTCTTCACTGATACAACACACTTCACTGACACAACATAATTCTTCACTGATACAACACTTCAATAACAACATATCATTTACACCCTTTAACTACTGTGTATAATTACCGTCTATTAGTAAGGTCCTTAAGCCTATTTTAAATGCATTTTTGGTTGTTGGTAAAGCCTTTAGTAAGTCTGCAGGTAAAGCATTCCAGTCCCTGATAGTACGATTGAGAAAAGAAAACTTTCCAGTGTCCGTCCTCTGCCTTCTTTGCCTCAGTTTATATGAGTGGTCGTTCCTTGAAGAGTAATTTAAAAAAAACCGATAGAACCGAGTAAATCAACGGATCTACTCGCTCCGTTCCCAGCTCTACTCACCACGCTTCTTAACGAACGAAAATTATTTTTTACTAAAGATTATTAACTGAACGAAAATTAGCTTAAATATGTATTTTCATTAAATTCAAACTACACGATCTGGGACGATTCCCTTGTCAGTATATGGCGATTCGTAAAATATCTAATTTAACTGATGATTTAGATATAAATTTACTGTCAGATGGCTTTTATTTGTATACAGTGCCGTCTCCGGCGTATTTTTTTTTTATCGAAAAACATTCTCCATACCGTACGCAAGCTACCTGATACACGAGAACAGACTAGGTAAATATTACGCGTTTCTCTGCTTTCAGAAGAGAAAGTTTATTTTTTTTCAAGCTTTGATATTTTTTGTAGGACACAGCAAACACAAAGTTTTCGTGGCGTGTAGTGTTTGTATTGGTTTTATACAAACGGAGCAGACGTTATATTGGATATCTTCTGTTTTCTGTAACGTCCGTCCCCAACGTTTTGATATGTATATCTCTCCCCCTCAGAATGTGTACTTTCATATTGTGATAGCGTACGCCTTACTGGACTTCCCGTTGTATGCAAAGAGAGAAAGAGAGAGGATTTCAATAAAATACTAGACTCTAGCTAAACCACAATTCTGTGTCAATATTTGGTCAACTCTGGTATTGAATTTCAACATTCGTACGTATCCACGCACTGCTCGATTTTTTTCTACTTTGTCATAACAACAAAACTTCAATAAAAACAAAATTTTTAATCAAGAAATGAGAATTTTCAAAGAATTGGACCTCAATTCAGCCTTTCGTTGTGATTCAAGTAAGACTTTTTCTGGTTACACATCTAGCAAGGCGTGGTTATATTCCAGTCAGGAAAACGAAGATATATCTAAATATGTTTCTTGATCTTTCAGAGAATGTTTAAAATTACAAGAAATGTTCAAAATGAGAACCATTCACGGCCAAACAATGCCCCAGTCTATCACGAAAACAGTCCTTTGACTTTCTCACAGGTTCAGGAGTGATCAGTTCCATCTCATTACTAATCCTTAATTTCAGGTCTTCAATACTGTTCGGTCTATCATGATACACCCTGGAATTTAAGTAACCCCACAAGAAGAAATCCAATGGGTTGAGGTCAGGTGATCTAGATGGCCATTCAATGTATCCTCTTCTTCCAATCCATCTACCAGGGAACATTTGGTTGAGGAAATCCATTACTCTTCTACCATAATGTGGAGGTGCACCATCTTCTTGAAACCAGATGTTTCCTTGACACACGTCAGGAAACTGTCCGAAAGCTGGGATAATATCATCATGAAGAAGCTGTTGATACTTACCAGAGTTCAAATTTCCGTCATGTTATTGTTTTGTTTGTTTCATGGCCTACTCCATTATGAATACACACATTTATTTTGTGTTAGATTATCAAACCACAGGTTCACACCTGTGGAGTAACGGTTAGCGCGTCTGACCGCGAAACAGGTGACCCGGGTTCGATTCCCGATCGGGGTAAATTAGCTGGTTGAGGTTTTTTCCGGGGCTTTCCCTCAACCCAATATGAGCAAATGCTCAGGTGATCTAGATTGCCATTCAATGTGTCCTCTTATTCCAATCCATCTACCAGGGAACATTTGGTTGAGGAAATTCATTACTCTTCTACCATAATGTGGAGGTGCACTATCTTGTTGAAACGAGATGTTTCCTCGACACACATAAGAAACAACTGACCGAAAGCTAGGATATCATCATCATGAAGAAGCTGTTGATACGTCTTATCAGAGTTCAAATTTCCGTTATGTTGTTGTTTTCTTTATTTCGTGGCCTACTCCATTATGAATACACACATTTATTTTGTGTTACATTATCAAACCACAGGTCCAGACCTGTGGAGTAACGGTTAGCGCGTCTGGCCGCGAAACCAGGTGACCCGGGTTCGATTCCCGATCGGGGCAAATTAGCTGGTTGAGGTTTTTCCGGGGTTTTCCCTCAACCCAATATGAGCAAATGCTGGGTAACTTTCGGTTCTGGACTCCGGACTCATTTCACCGGCATTATCACCTTCATCTCATTCAGAAGCTAAATAACCTAAGATGTTGATAAAGCGTTGTAATACAAAATGGAACTGTGATGAATCAAGTTGTTATAAATAGTATTATTTGTAACAATTGTTGTGATGAACGCGTAAGAAGTGTCATTTTTAGTTAAAAACTAAAAAAAAAAAAAAAAATACAAAGAAACTATAGAATTAACAACACGTTTTTAGTTTCAGAATATTAGCCAGTTAAAGAAATGATACTTCTGAATACGAGTAGTTCATTCTCTATTTGTAGTATTCTTTAACCCTTAAAACTCAAGAATAGTGGTATTTTACAAACAGTTTCAAATTAGTGTAACTCTGAAAATATTGAGAATAGGACTCCCGTGTTTCAGTATCACATTGAAACTGAAATGAATTCTACAGCATTCCCATTATAAATTTTATAGTCATTTTATTTGATGTCTTCCCAAACCGTTCAGACTGTATTTGTTAGAGAGGCGGTACAGCGGGGCATAAATCAGTCTTATTCCTACCACGTGGATATCAAATTAATTAACAATTCAGAGAACATGTGCAACAGTTCATATTGTATTCGGCCTTTCTTGGCTGCGATTAGGTTGCGATCATCCAGTAAACCACTCCGCTGTTTGCTATTCTATGTAAATCAGCTGTAACAGACGTTTAAATGGAGACGCGTTTAACCTACATTTCAGATTTGCATTTGAACACTCATTTGTTATGTACTTATAATTCATACGTATTGCTGCAGCCGCCATTAACAGGGCTGTCCAACACGTTATTTACGATTCAAGTCGTGCTTCAGTAATAGGTTTTCTGTTCTCTTCTTTTTTTAACATGTACCTACCTGTGATTCAAGTAGTGCCTTACTTGGTCACACCAGCCTAAAAATTAAATCACTGGAGTTTTTAGGCGGTCAAGCGAACTACTTGACCAACTGCTCACGAGACTCTTGCTTCCTCAAGTTGGGCAGAACAAAACAGACTACTTTAACACTTACACTAATATTTATAATTTAAATTATTTACACTATCTGCACTAGAATACGATATTTCTACTATTTACGCTATCATAAAAATATAGGCCTACATTCATCAAACATTATTTATACTGTTATGTACAGTCTTCTTTATTGTATTTTATTTCATAATATTCAAACCTAATTATTTTGCAAATACAGTAGTGTACAAAAGTGTAAATTTGTTTGATTAATGTACGCCTACATTCTTTATATAATGTAAATAGTACAAATAGGGTATGCCTTATGTACTTGGTGTAAAGTGACTGTCAGATATTGTCTACTTTCAAAAAGACTACTTTTCGTCTCTAAAATATGAACTTTCTTCAAATATTACGTTCCTAGAAAATTATTTTTGTTTTAAATATTTTTATTTATTTCGTTGCCTGCCTGTGCCTGTTCTTTTATTTATTTATTCATTAATTTATTAATTAATTTATTCATTCATTCTTTCATCCATTTATCTAATTGAAGAGCATTCGGGAAAAACAATCAATGTCACAATTGTCATAAGCGTAATGTCATCAACTAATTCAGTATATTAATCCAGACGTTATTGTTTTTTCTTATGAAAACTGATAAAGGAGAATTATCACTAACATTACAGTAATCCTATCCTACTTTTTCATTAAGAACAGCAATGAATTTTCCAGTAATATACTGAATTATATGACATCATCCTGAAGAAAATAGTGATATTGATTGTTTTTCCCCTGTACTATTTATTTATTTATTTATTTATTTATTTATTTATTTATTTATTTATTTATTTATTTATTTATTTATTTATTTATTTATTTATTTATTTATTTATTTATTTATTTATTTATTTATTTATTTATTTATTTAATCTAATGTTCCAGACATTTGGAACATTTGCCATTAGTCTTTTGGCTTCCCAGTAAAGTTTTCCATCCGATCTTGTCCAGTAGGTTTGAAATGCATCATACGTTATTTTTAAAATAGTCTATGAATTTTCCTTCATTATGTTAATCATTTCTTGAGTCCAAAATTATCTTATTTAACACTAAATTGTAATTGTTAATCTCTTAGAATTACATGGAACTAAACACATCTATACGGGGCATTTTGCTCTTATTATTATTATTATTATTATTATTATTATTATTATTATTATTATTATTATCATTATTATTATTATTTTATTTATTTATTATTACTGACCTACGGCTGTTGTTCAGTACAAAAAATTAATAATAAATAAATAAATTATTACCATTATCACTATTCCAATTTTTTTCCGTATTGCTGTTATGTGTATCTCCTAAGCATTTTTATATTGGTTGAGTGTAAGTTATGGCTTTATAGCCTTACTCTGTCAGTAAAAATAAATCAATTACATATATATATATATATATATATATATATATATATATATATATACAATTTTAGGCAAGTCCATCAAACCACGGTTTCTTTTTTCTTAGTTTCATAATAATATTCTATTCTCTGCTCAGCTGTAATTTTGATATTATCTCTGATATTTTCCCACACGCTATTAACATCTAACTCTTCCTCAACTTCGTCGGAACTTGCTAAAGCAGTAAACCTATTTGACATTTCGATCTGATAATGTTGCTTAGTTTCCCCCTCTTTTAATTTCAGAATATTGAATCTCCTAATATTAATTTGTTGCTCTATTTGTTTGGCTACTGACAGTCTCTCTTAATTCTCCAATTACCAAATAATGATTACAATAAAATTACAGTCTGTCCCCTGAAGGACTGATTGTCTACTATACTAGTATGTCTTCGTTTATCTATCAAGATGTGATCTACTTGCTTGTGTGTCAATCCATGTGGAGAATTACAAGTATATTGTATATCCTTATGCAGTTATGTTGTACTTTTGACAAATGTTTTGATGTGGCAAAGTTGACTAATCGAACTCCATTATAATTAGGCCTACTAGTTACTTTTCCAATAGTCGGTTTAAAAATATCCTCCAGTCCTATTTTAGCATTGAAATCCCCAATAAAATTTTCATGTGATATCTAGATAACTCATCAAAAGTGTGTTCCAATTCCTCATAGAAGCTAACCTTTATAATATGGTCGCCTTTCTCTTCTTTAGGGGCGTGAACTACGATATCGCACCATCTACCCTTAAGTACTAAACACGATAATCTGTCACTGATAAATTTGACCTTTTTTACTGCTGATTTTATTCTTTTATCAATAAATAATCCTGTTCCTAATTGGTGATTATTGTTTCCTTCCCCACAATAAAACAAGTAGGCCTAATTTTCTACGTATTTATGATATGCCATTCCTAACCAACCTAAATTCCTGTACTCTCAGAAAGCCTATTCTATATCTAGCTAGTTCTTTTGTTACCAATGTCACCTCTCTTCTTTTATATACGAGTAAACCTGTGACATTCCAAGTACCAAATCTCATAAACTTAATCCTTTGCTGTGGTCGTGCCAGAGAATCAATCCCATTCCGAGGCTTATGTTGGGGTTTCATAACAAGCTGTTTTTTACGGTGATGGATTGTTAGCCCTTCGCCCAACCCCCAAGCTGAAGGACCACCCCTTATCTGCTGTCAGCGACTGCTTATTTTCATAAACTGCATTTAAAAATTGTATCTAAATGTTTTTCTTTCAAAATTCATGAATACCTCTGACTTACTACAAGACTGCAACGTATTCGAATGATAAATTGTGTTTTTATTTACTCCTAAAATTCTTAGAATGAACTATAGCGCCACAGTTGAAATTATGTAACATCTAGCTCCCTGTACCACCACGAAAATATTCTTTCCTCTTTGCTTTTGGCCCCCGGGCCTTTGTTGTACACCACTAGTCCCGGCCATCTGGCAAGAAACTCTGCATCTTGATGGCCAATATCAAAACAGGTAAAGAGAGGCGACCTAATACGGCATCGAGTGACGTAACTCCGAAGGAATGGATGGATGCTGCATGAGTGACCTACTGCAACGAGTCGCCAAGGAAACAAAAAAAAAAAAAAAAAAGCGGCAGCCAGCGCTTCAAATCAGACAAGTGCATCATTCTTTTGTTTTGACCGGTATCTCAAGACAACATAATTTATTCCGTAAGTGATGTTCATCCAAGACAATGTAACTAGGCAACGGCCACTAAGAAACAATATCATATAATGCTGGGAGCAGCGTCAATCTAACGGCTAAGAAGTCAACTTTCCATACTGTAGTCCTGAGTTCTAATCCTGACAAGTCGGCGTGGAAAATGTAGCAGACAAAGACAGTGTTGAAGGGAGTATTATATCTATATCTATCATATTTATATCTATGCAAATAATAATTTAAACCAGCCATCGTCAACTGGCCTGCATACTAGTTCGGAGCGCCGAGACGCTGGCTGAGGAGGTAGTAGTGTGCAGTGTGTCGAGCCAAGCCAACGCATTCCAACACAGAAGCCAACTTTCTGACCATAATTTACAATGTCTTCTTCGATTGTGTTCTACACGAGCATTGACTCCTAACATAAACCAGTTAGTGAGGGAAAAACGAATTAAAAAATCCAGGAAAACCAATGCTAATCGGCGAAAATAATTTTTATCATTTATTTACATTGTAATAAAATAATTTAGGCCTACTTCAGTCTTGTAACAGAAACGACAATATGTTTCATATGTCAGACAAAAAACAAATAATTTGTTTTGTGATATATAGTGTCAGATAAAAAATGGATAATTAATTTTATTTTATTGACGACACTTAAAGAAAGGAATAGGATGACAGGATTTAAATATTAGTAATGGGTTCGATTTGTTTAATATTTTGTAACAGTGAAAATGCATTATAGGTCCGTAAGTTCTCAATTACTTTAATATGAAAAAAAAAAACTATTTGTTTTCAAAACCGCTGCGATACATAACGAAAAAGTACAACTTGCTTGTTGTTTTAAACTAAAAAGTGATTTAAAAATCCAGGAAAACCAATGCTAACGAACAGCGAAAATAAATTTTATAATTTGTTATTTACATTGTAATAAAATATTTTAAGCCTTCTTTAGCCTTGTAACAGAAACGATAATATGTTTCATATGTTATACATAATAACAAATAATTGATTATGTGATATATAGTGTCAGATAAAAAAAAGGATAATTAATTTTATTTTATTGACGACACTTGAACAAAGGAATAGGATGACATGATTTAAATATTACTAATGGATTCGATTTGTTTAATATTTCGTAATAGTGAAAATGCATTAGGCCTCTAGGTCTGTAAGTTCTCAATTACTTTAATATAAAAAAAACTATTTACTTTCAAAACCGATACAATACATAACGGCAAAATACATATTGTTTCTTGTCTTTAACTGTAAAGTGGTTTACTTATTGCACAGTTCCTCTTAAAATAAATTAATTACATCCTTCTTCCGTGTTTATTATAATTATTAAAGACTGATTAGAAGGGTTGAACATGTGAACGGACGCCACTGCCATCACCCGATTCCTTCCTCCACCTCCTTCTGCAAAGTTGATGTCCAAGGGATAGATTTTTTTTTTATTTTATTGGGTTATTTTACGACGCTGTATCAACATCTAGGTTATTTAGCGTCTGAATGATATGAAGGTGATAATGCCGGTGAAATGAGTTCGGGGTCCAGCACCGAAAGTTACCCAGCATTTGCTCGTATTGGGTTGAGGGAAAACCCCGGGAAAAACCTCAACCAGATAACTTGCCCCGACCGGGATTCGAACCCGGGCCACCTGGTTTTGCAGTCAGACTCGCTGACAGTTACTCCACAGGTGTGGACTCCAAGGGATAGAAATGAGCAGCAAGCAAACTGTGCCTGCACCATAGTGCACTGAGGTGACGACTCCTGATTTAAACATTAGAACATTGGAACAATAAATGAGACAAATAATATAATACGATAATGTAGATGAGAAAGTAGAAAAATTAGTGAATACTAGTCAGAGATAAAAAGGCTTTTAAGATAAACAGAAAATTAGGGATAACAGTAATGAAAGATGACAATGATAGTAGTAGAGATGGATGAGTAGATGTAGACGAGAATGTTTCTATATAAGAGAGAGGTAGACAGTATTGCATAGTATTCGGGAATGGGACTGAGGGAAGATAAAGACGGTGATGAGTTGGAAATACTGTACATCAGAAAGTATGGAGGAACAAATAGACAGAAATAGGGTTTAACTTTAGGTAATTGGAAGATATGGGGAGAGACAGATGATAGGAGAAATATATTAGGATGCAGAAATGTGAGGGAAATCACTACCTGAAAGCCGTATGATGATACTAAATATGAATATGAAATACGAAAATGATGATTTACTTCCACCCAGTATAAAAGGCATTTTGCCAAACATTTGGGCTCTACTCATGATATTTAATACTCGTATTTATTGTATCTTGTTGAATCTGCAATTTAATGTTAAGTTGTATTTAACAGCAAAGCTGTATGTTTTCCATTTATTCACAGTTTCATGTAATAATCGTTCCTATTTTTTTTTATTCATTTACGTAAACGATAACAGCTCCCTGTATTAACAGGCTGCCACAAAGACAGAGCATATTGAGCAATAGCCAGTTGGAAGTATAAATAACATACATATGTTTAAGTTGACGGGAGTCTTACAGCAATGACAAGAAATGACTGAATAAATAAGTAGCTACTAATTAATTAGTTGAAGATCACAGTTGACCGTAGAGATGGTTGCGGAGTATAAATATTGATCCTCTCAGAGCTGCAAGAACGATGTCATCAATTGCCTTCCTCTGTAGGCCGAAACGTTGCCAGGTCTGGAAGAAGAAACCGGGAATAGTTCCGCGCGCTCCAACCATAAGGCCTATTACTTCAATTTGTTGTAGACCGTATTTGTCCATGAAATATGGAACGGTACGCACATAGATGTCGTTTTTTTCCCCTATTTACATCTTCAGGTTGCCTCTTTTGTTTTTCAAATCTAACGGTGGGATCGATGATGTAGCCATTGTTGTTATTTGGCGGGATGGCAATCATGTCTATTCTTCTTGTACTGCCATTGTCTGCCAGTCCGTGAACTTCTTCGAACACTTGAAAAGTTATTGATCTAAACTGTTCGGATCATCGAACGAATTCTATGGTGTCGTGAGTTACGGAGTACTTCACCTTGCGGACAAGAGCCCAGGACATGTGCAAGTGTTTCTGGCTCTCTGTGGCATCGCCGACAGAGGATGTTGTCCCGAGTCCTGCCCGGAAGGGAACGTACGGCAGACACGTGTGCAGTCATTTTAATAGCTTCGCGCCACTCGCTAGAGGTTAGGCCTTCACGATGTCGTATCCAGGAATTCGCCGGAGTAAACTCGCTGTATAGCTCTACTGTTACGTATGCTTCAATAAATACAGCGTGAGTATAAATGACTTCCCTGATTATGAAAATTATTTGTGGACAAACGATTGAACGTAGAAAAATGTTATATATAGCAGTATATGGAGAAACTCTCCAAGTTTTTAAACATACCTTATAGGTGCTCGATATGAGCTTCCCTTGTGACCCTGCAGATATCAAGCCGGTAGTCCAATTCGTCCCACACACGTCTAAGAGTATCCATATCGATTGCAGAGATGGCGTTGATGATGCGGGCGCGTAGCTCTGGCAGATTTTCCGGTAATGGAGGTACAAAAACAGAGTCTTTAACATACCCCCACAGATGGAAGTCACACGGTGTTAAGTCAGGGGAACGTGGAGGCCAGGACAAAAGTTGCATGTCGTCTCTCCTCGCGCGACCAATCCATCTGTTTGGCAATCGGTCGTTCAGGAATGTCCGGACTTCGTTGTGGAAGTGAGGTGGAGCGCCATTTTGTTGATATATGAAATCAGCACTATCACTCTCCAGCTGTGGCATCAGCCACTTTCTAACATGCCCTGACATGGTGGGTTCGAGAAAAAAGAAAGGGCCGTACACCTTGGACTTGGAAAGTGCAACGACAAAGACGACATGCATCTCACATCCTGGCCTCCACGTTTCCCTGACTTAACACCGTGTGACGTCTACCTGTGGGGGTATGTTAAAGACTCTGTTTTTGTACATCCATTACCGGAAAACCTGCCAGAGTTCCGCGACCGCATCATCAACGCCATCGCTGCAATCGATATGGATACACTTAGCCGTGTGTGGAACGAATTGAACTACCGGCTTGATGTCTGCAGGGTCACAAGGGAAGCCCATATTGAGCACCTATAAGCAGGCTTCGAGGCTTCGGGCCCAATAGAGCAGTTCAGTGGGAAATCCGCATAACGGCGTACTGAGTATAGTGGTATAGCGTACAGTGGGTGGGGGTACTGTAGAATGAATGCTGACTAATACGCAAAGACGGTCGCGAAATTTAAGAAACTAACATACACTCTTCCTCTACCTCCAGAGCCAATTGTTACTAGAAGGGGTACATGGCTTAATGCAGCTATTTAGTATGTCAGATACTCCTGTACAATTATGCAGATAATCAACACATTGAGTGACGACTGTTCTGCAATCAGAATACATTAATTAAAGCTCTAGATTTGAAGGTTCTGACGAATAATTTGGTTTTCATACAAACCTATTTTCAAACTGTGTCTGAAACTATTACACGGTTAGAAAAGTCAGAGCAAGAGATGCCGGAAGCCCTCAAATTAGTTGAGGAAATGACGCAGAGAATTAATGAGACATCAAGTACACCGGTTACTGAACGTGTAAAACAGAAGTGGAAATCAATTTTATGTAAAAATAACGGATATGGAACATTGTGTAACATAAACAGCAAATTAGAGGACATAGAGTCACCCGAGAATAAAGGACTGTCTCTTAGAGACTGCCATGATGTAAGGTTTTTTTCGTCTTGCTCCTATCACGTCATGCGACATAGAGCGCAGCTTTTCACAGTACAAACTGTGTTTGGCAGATAACCGAAAAAGATTTACGTTTGAGACACTGAAAATATGTCTTGTAGCACATTGCAATTCGGTACTGTAACTGCACTTCCTAAGGACGACCAATAGGTTAAATGAAGAAATTAAAATTGCTACATGTTTCTTTCCACCATTAACACTGTGCATAATTGAACACAAATGCTTATAAAAGACAGGAGAATAAATGCTTTTCACTTTCTTTTGACATTGTCATTGTGTAATGTACAGGGACATAATTTTATTTTTACTTCAATTTTTATTGTACCTGAGTTTTTGAATGTACTTCACTCCCACCCCTTCTACTAAGGAAGTTCCAACTCCACACAGAACCAAGACCGTAGCAGTACTGAGTTACTGGGTATAGTACGTTCCAGAAATATGTTCGCGTTTTCCAGTGACGAAAGAGCTTTCAATATTGAATCATATTTTCGCACAAGTACTGTCCGTTTGCCTAAGTCGCATCCCGATTTCCCCCACCTGCTTCTGCTCGCCCCTCTGTAATAGCTGGGCTGTCTTAGCTCTTTTCTGAAAACATTAATTTCTCTTAGGAATTGGAAGTTTACGTAATATTATACAGCTGTTTAATTTAACTTAAATAAAAGGGCCTCGTTAAGTAATTAACTGTCACGTGATTTCCTCCCTTTCTACAATCCTGCGGCATAACCACTTGGACGGACAGTAGATAGCATGTCTGAGTAATTTTATATTTTCGGGTCGGACAGAAGTGAAGATTGAATTTACAGTACGTAGAGTAGGTACAGAATTATTTCAACATGAGTTACTAGTACGAAGGACGAAATTGGCAATTGGAATTAGATGCAATAGTGCGATAATATGCACAAAAGAACTGAAGCCTGTATCGAAATGAACGGCCACCATTTTCAAAATTGTGTTTAAATATTCATATTACGATTATTTTTCAATTTAACTTCATTCTTTATATCGTACGCTAATGTGCTGTAGACAGTATAATATACACTGCATAATGAATACGTTCGCATGGATAACTCACTTCGTGAGTAAAAACACTTATTCTTAATACAGTAGTATACTTTGATTAAAGAAAAACCTAATGAAAATTATCAAACTCAAAATCGCGATATTTTCTAGTTTACGTAAATGGATGAACTACTTTTCTTCCTTCCTATACCTAGTAGAGTGATTTGTGTTTTACGCCAGTATCATCGAACTCCAGTCTTGGAGGGGGGAGCAAGTGGTATTTCCGGTTCTCTAAAGGTATAGACAGGTTAATATTAAAAAGTTAGTAAAAATAAAATGATGTCCCTGTATATTTACTTTCAGAATGTACATAAGTGTTTGTTTCCCTATACTACCGTACTCTATTCTAAATAGCAACGTTGTTACCTCAACACATCTCTACCTTTCACTACCTGCAGCGAGTCAACAGCCTATAGTACATGCACAGTAAACTTATTGTATCGGGTCCCAAGTCTCGAAGCCTGCCTATAAGGTATGTTTAAAAACTTGGAGAGTTTCTCTATACACTCGTATATTTAACAATTTTTTACGTTCAGTCGTTTGTCCACAAATAATTCTCGTAATCAGAAAAGTCATTTATACTCACGCTGTAGCCTATAATTCACATTCTTAAGAAGACTAACTGAAGTGAAGAAAAGCGCCTTCCTCTTTCTAAATTATACTCACGACCACGGTCTAGGAACGGCATCGAAGAACTGTTGATTTTGAATGAACAATAGACATTCACAACTAGAGGTACCAATAGTTAAATCCTTAGAGAAAGACATCAGTTATACTTTTTATAAGTTACAATTTCTTCACTTTTAATAACACAGTCGCAGTTTTATAGATGAAGACATCGTTTATCTGGATCGTAATCAGTTGTGGAAACATCGTTAATATGTGTTCGCAGAGCTGGAATATCTCTCGCTTGTAATACTTGCAAAGTGAAAGTGGCTTCAACTGTCAATTTTATTGCCGTGTAACTTGTATCGGCGTGAATAACAAGCGCTCAGAGGTTGAAAACATCTTGCAGGAATGTTAATGACACAAGGAGAAGACACGTGTTGGTACACCGACCATATGTAACACTGCCACATACAGAGTGTTTAATAAAATCTCATATATTTTAGAAAACCTAAAATATTGTTTTATTTCGGAATATGTATGATAAGACTTTCCTGTGTTAATTACATGTTTCGACCTATTATGGGTCACCTTCAGAACTGGCCGTTGTTGGTCTTGGCGCCACTTGTTCTGTTTCCTGTGAGGGTGTATTCCTGTGGTATAGTGTAGAGTCAAAGAGTGTGTGTGTTTTGAAGTTGAGTTGTATGTTGAGAATTTCGTTGGGGTGTGTTTTTGTGTGTCTGTATATTTCATATTGTTCTAGTGTGTTGAGTTTCTGGATTTTTGGTTAGATGTGTAATATTTCCATGTCTGTGTTGATGTTTCTGTGGGTGTGGTTAGCATTTGTGATATGTTCTGCATATGTGAAGATGTTTTGTAATTTTGTTATGGTTGTGATATGTTCTTTGTAACATGTTTGAAACGATCTGCCTGTCTGTCCTATGTAGAAGTTGTTGCAGGTGTTTGCATTTGAGTTTGTATACGCCTGTGTGGTTGTATTTGTTTGTTTGTGTTGTTTGTGTGTTGAGATTGTTTTATTTGCTCAAAAAAGATAATTCGAAGTATTCATATGTTGCGAAACGTTGGAAATATCAAATTCCAGGACACAGTGGATCACCCAAAAACATAATTCCAATCACAGTCACCTTGAAAGCCTAAAAACTCATATAATAGGTAATTGTGTACACATATATTGTTATGTACACCCTATACAGTACTACTGGATCTACTGTATAGTACTCCACAAATGACTACTGGATATCAAGAATTTACCGTTCTCTCCCCCCCCCACACACACACACACACACACACACACACACATATATATATATATATATATATACAAAACATTATTATACAGAATTATTCACGAGGATTTACCGCCACTTAAGGACCTTATTTCCAAAGATATTCTAAGCAACATTTGTCCTAATCCCAATATTTTCAGAGTTACACTAATTTGAAGTCGTTTGTCAAATACCATTATTCTTTAGTTTTAAGGATAAAAGAACATTACAGATAAAGAATGAACTATTCAGAAGTATCATTTCTTTAATTTGCTAGTATTCTGAAGTTAGAAATGTGTTGTTAATTCCATAGTTGCTTCGTACAGAATTTTTTTCGATTTTTAACTACAAAATTAAATCTTTTGCGCATTTATCACAACAATTGTTACAAATCGCGTCACTCTTGTAAATTCTTCGAGACTATACATTAGGATGCATAATTAATTTATCATCATAATCATCCTTAACGAATTAGGCCTCTGTAGACCTTTTTCGGCCCCATCTAGCAGTCTTCCAAAAGATCTTCCTGATCGACGATGTCCTCTAGGTTTATACTGGGATTCTTGAATTTTCCATTCTTCTTACATGATCTACCCAATTTAATTTGTATCTGTTGATTTTTTCCTTCTACTGACTCTACTTCTAATTGTTCTAAAATTTCTTCATTTCTTTTTCGGTCTAAAAGAGTATATCCTGCTGTCCTCCTGAAAAATTACATTTCCGTTGCTTTGATTCCGCTCACATCTCTTTTCCTTATTGGCCAAATTTCGCTTCCGTATAAAAGGGAGGGTAATGCTAATGTATTATATACTTTTATTCCTGTAGATTTTTGTACTAATTTAGCTTTTAATGTATTGTTTATTATTCCTAGAATTTGTGTAAATTTGGTAATTTTCTTGTTCACATCTTTTTCATTTTGATAAGATATTTCACAGCCCAGATAATTGAAATTTTGAACTTGTTCGAGGCATTGGTTATTGTGTATTATCTTACTTCTGGCTGGGTATTGTCCTAAAAATGTCATTACTTTTGATTTTTTATTTTTAATTTATAAAATAGTTATATTACCGGTTGTTCTGTATGGTTGTGAAACTTGGACTATCACTTTGAGAGAGGAACAGAGATTAAGGGTGTTTGAGAATAAAGTTCTTAGGAAAATATTTGGGGCTAAGAGGGCTGAAGTTACAGGAGAATGGAGAAAGTTACACAACGCAGAACTGCACACATTGTATTCTTCAACTGACATAATTAGGAACATTAAATCTAGACGTTTGAGATGGGCAGGGCATGTAGCACGTGTGGGCGAATCTGAAATGCATATAGCGTTAGTTGGGAGTCCGGGGGGAAAAAGACCTTTGGGGAGGCCGAGACGTAGATGGGAGGATAATATTAAAATGGATTTGAGGGAGGTGGGATATGACGATAGAGACTGGATTAATCTTGCTCAGGATAAGGGCCGATGGCTGGTTTATGTGAGGGTGGTAATGAACCTTCAGGTTCTTTAAAAGCCATTTATAATTAAGAAAGAATTTTGTTTAAGAAATAGAATTCTCCACACTGCTAACTACTAATTTTTACTCCAAATAAGTAACTTCTAGAAGTACTACTTTTATGAAACAGGTCCCAGAAGTTAATAAAATTCTGTTATAAAATGAAAATCGACGCAAAAAATAAAAACCTAGCCCAATCGCTTCTTTATCTTTCACAATCCTGCCTGCAATCGAACACCGGTTCCCTCAGAGCGAAGCCTTCAGGTAACTTGACATAGACGGCATTGCAAGTGAAATAAGATGCAAAGGACCGTATAAACACAAGTGCAGAACAGATAGCGATCTGTGTGCAGGTGGGAGCTGTAAGCAAGGCGTAGCGTACATCCATTCAGATCAATTTGTACGTCTGAGAGCGTAACTCATGAAGACCAAATTGCTATCCAACTTCCTGCAATCCATTTGTCTCGATATTACTTACCCCACTTGTGACAGACAATCCATACATGTGTCGTTGGCTGCATCTGTCGTTAGTACCAGGTTCGACACCGGTTATCAATACAATAAAACCCTTTCTAATTACAAGCAATACTTACTTACTTACTTACTGGCTTTTAAGGAACCCGGAGGTTCATTGCCGCCCTCACATAAGCCCGCCATTGGTCCCTATCCTGAGCAAGATTAATTCAGTCTCTATCATCATATGCCACCTCCCTCAAATCCATTTTAATATTATCCTCCCATCTACGTCTCGGCCTCCCCAAAGGTCTTTTCCCCTCTGGCCTCCCAACTAACACTCTATATGCATTTCTGGATTCGCCCATACGTGCTACATGCCCTGCCCATCTGAAACGTCTGGATTTAATGTTCCTAATTATGTCAGGTGAAGGATGCAATGCGTGCAGCTCTGCGTTGTGTAACTTTCTTCATTCTCCTGTAACTTCATCCCTCTTAGCCCCAAATATTTTCCTAAGAAACTTATTCTCAAAAACCCTCAATCTCTGTTCCTCTCTCAAAGTGGGAGTCCAAGTTTCACAGCCATACAGAACAACCGGTAATATAACTGTTTTATAAATTCTGACTTTCAGATTTTTTGACAGCAGACTGGATGATAAAAGCTTCTCAACCGAATAATAACACGCATTTCCCATATTTATTCCGCGTTTAATTTGCTCCCGAGTGTCATTTATATTTGTTATTGTTGCTCCAAGATATTTGAATTTTTCCACCTCTTCGAAGTATAAATCTCCAACTTTTATAGTTCCATTTTGTACAATATTCTGATCACGCGACATAATCATATACTTAGTCTTTTCGGGATTTACTTCCAACCCTATCTCTTTACTTGCTTCAAGTAGAATTTCCGCGTTTTCCCTAACCGTTTGTGGATTTTCTCTAACATATTCACGTCATCCGCATAGACAAGAAGCTGATGTAACCCGTTCAATTCCAAACCCTCTGTGTTATCCTGAACTTTCCTAATGCCATATTCTAGAGCGAAGTTAAAATGTAAAGGTGATAGTGCATCTCCCTGCTTTAGCCCGCAGTGAATTGGAAAAGCATCAGATAGAAACTGGCCTATACGGACTCTGCTGTAAGTTTCACTGAGACACATTCTAATTAATCGAACTAGTTTCTTGGGAATACCAAATTCAATAAGAATATTATATAAAACTTCTCTCTTAACCGAGTCATACGCCTTTTTTAAATCTATGAAGCAATATACATAATAATTACTTGAGGAGATTTCTCAATGGCTTCGAAAAAATGTGGACTTAAGTGATTTTACAAATCATCCCTTGTGATCTACTGGTCGGTAATTCCTAATTACGTTAATATAATTCAGTGATGTCAAAGCAAGCGCATTTTTCTGACCTTGACGTCGTGCGCGGGCAGCAAGCGCTAAGTATGGAAAGAGGAAGGGTTGTGTATATGAATAAGCAACCTGTTGGATTAAAAAAACAGTGGTGCACAAACTTCAAACGGAACGTGAAATTTTATGTCGTTATTTTTATATGGCTTCTTTCTGTTTAATATTATCTATATTTTCTGTAAAACAAAAGTACTAACACTGATTTCTTAATATTGCACTTGTGTTTTAAATCTTAATAACATAATAGAGAGTTAAGAAGGAATATTCACTTAAATGCCATAGTAATATAATATTATACTGTATTAAGTGGATGAAACACATCATTCATAAAGAAAGTGATATTCCAAAGAAAGAGATTGAGTATGACATGATAAGTTGGAATTTATATTGATGGTATCTTCAGCCTTACAAAAGTAATCAATAAACTAATCAAAACAATATTACAGTACAAAGCAAAGTTACCTAGGTACTGTATCTGTTTTAAGTGTAACTAATATTACATAACAAAACTCTTATCGCATTATGCTTTTAGGTGATATTTGTGAGCAACTTCCTATCATCAGAATATTAAATTATTTTCTCGAAATCTGCTGAAGCTATAGAGCTGAGGTTTTTACAACACATGGGCACGTATCTTTTGCTTATGATGTAACAGTAGTTGCTTTGTTAATTCATTTCCTTACAAACAATTTCCATGCGAATATTTTCAAAATTTTCAATACACTATCTTCAGTAATACGTATATACGGTATATTAGATTTACGAAAACATTCTGTAAGGCTACTAAATAAATAGGCCTATATCTGAAAATTTCACTTTTCTATACGAAAAGTTGAGAAAATATTTCTTTTGAATAAAAAAATCAAACTCGTGAAAAATGAGCATTAAAATTAAAACTTACATTCTTATAATGCACTTATACTTCTCAGGCAAGTCTAAAAATTAACATGGATGCAGTTTTAATAAGTTCTCTTCCCTTTATCTATTGAATCAGTGCTGGCCATCCCTGAATATAGCTCGACCAAGCGGCATATACCACCTCTTTCGTCTGTCTCTTTCCTTTCCGCTGTAAAGCGCTCAGGCTCTCCTGGGCTCTAAAGCTCCCGCTTGCTCCTGTGGGCATCAATTGACATGCCTGGTATAATTCATGCTTGGAAGCGAGAAAAGGATTTCAAAGGCCGGTAAAATCATTAGCTTGGCTTCCTCGGGGGTTCCTATCGTATTTTTGAGGCATGTAAAACATTCCTGTTTCTAATAAAGTCCAGGCAAAATTTAGCTTTCATTTCTCGCCACATTGAATAATCTGTACAGTAGAAATGCACCACCACTATCAGTATTAGAAAGAATTGATTCACGTAACAACAACTTCTATCATTAGTCGGACACGAAAAATGTCACTTGGCAACTATCATGTAACAACATCCTCTATCAGTAGTTGGACACGGAAAATGTTATTTGCAAACTTCATCACGTAACATCCTCTATCATCAGTTAGTCGCGGAAAATATTACTTTGTAAATACCACACAAGAAATCCTCGGACGCGGAAATGTTACTTGACAACTTTACCGTGCAATAACATCTTCTATCATTCGTTAGACACAAAGTTTACTTGATAAGTTTACCGTGCAACAATACCTCTATCATTTCGTTAGACACAAAGTTTACTTGATAAGTTTGCCGTGCAACAATACCTCTATCATTTCGTTAGACATAAAGTTTACTTGATAAGTTTACCGTGCAACAATACCTCTATCATTTCGTTAGACACAAAGTTTACTTGATAAGTTTACCGTGCAACAATACCTCTATCATTTCGTTAGACACAAAGTTTACTCGATAAGTTCACCGTGCAACAATACCTCTATCATTTCGTTAGACACAAAGTTTACTTGATAAGTTTACCGTGCAACAACATCATCTATCATTCTTTAGACACAAAGATTACTGATAAATTTATCGTGCAACAATACCTCTAGCATTTCGTTGGACACAAAGGTTACTTGATACGTTTATCATGCAACAACATCCTCTATCATTCGTTGCACACAGAGGTTACTTGACAACTTTACCGTGCAACAACATCTCCTATCATTCGTTAGACACAAAGTTTACTTGATAAGTTTACCGTGCAACAACACCTCTATCATTTCGTTGGACAGAAAGGTTACTTGATAAGTTCATCATGCAACAACATCCTCTATCATTCGTTGCATACAGAGGTTACTTGATAACTTTATCACGCAACAACATCTTCTATCATTCGTTAGACACAAAGTTTACTTGATAAGTTTACCGTGGAACAACACCTCTATCATTTCGTTGGACAGAAAGGTTACTTGATACATTTATCATGCAACAACATCCTCTATCATTCGTTGCACACAGAGGTTACTTGACAACTTTACCGTGCAACATGTTCTATCATTCGTTAGACACAAAGTTTACTTGATAAGTTTACCGTGCAACAATACCTTTATCATTTCGTTGGACAGAAAGGTTATTCGATAAGTTCATCATGCAACAACATCCTCTATCATTCGTTGCATACAGAGATTATTTGATAAATTTATCATGCAACAACATCATCTATCATTCGTTGGACACAGAGGTTACTTAGTAACTTTATCAAGTAAGCTAACAACGTCAAATTTGTAAAAAAATTTGTAAAAATTGTAATTGTAATATTGTAAAATTTTGACTTGTTCCAATCTTAAAGCTTCATTGCTCATGTACGATCTATGGTATATAATGAATGAATGAATGAATGAATGAATGAATGAATGAATGAATGAATGAATGAATGAATGAATGAATGAATGAATGAATGAATGACGTTATCTACAATTTCATCACGTAGCACTAACATTTTCTACCTTTGGTCGGACGTAGGGAAGAAGTTATTGAACATTACTTAGCATCTTCATTACGTAACAACATGATCTAAGACTCGTTGCACAGACGGAAAAATACTTAACTTCTTTTTCACATAACAAGTTTTATGATTCGTTGCACTTAGGAAAAAAAAACTATCATGTGACGACATTCTCTGTTATTCGTTTCGGCGTAGGGAAAATGTTACCTATTATATGCATAAAATTATGCACTAAAAATTATCCATCAGCTCCTTGAAGTAAAAGCATAGTTGGACGTAGACAGAAATTACCTGACAACATATTTACCTAATAATACTCTCTTTAGATATAGGGAATATGTGACCTCATAACGTTTCAACGTAACAACATGCTGTCACTAGTACGAAGGATAATAAGTTCCCATCTTTCTGTGTAACTTGGGTATGTTAAAGCCTTCTCTTCTAAACCTATAATTCAGTACAAGTTTCATAAAAACGCGTTTACCGTTAGCGACATCCATTTGTTTCAATCGGTTATTTTTTATTTCTCTGTATCAACTACCGTCGATTTAATTGATGAAAGCGAGATGGCATTTAGCGATATATCCGAGGATTTGCAATGGGATCACCTGGCATTAGCCTTACAGTTGGAGAAAACTTCTGGAAATTCTAACCAAGAAATCAGCTCAAATGGGATTCAAACCCACGGTGGCGAACAGCCTCTGAGAATGCAAATCCGGCTTTCAGGTAGTAGCTCCCTGTCAAGCAGGTTTGAATAATTTCAAGGAAAAATTGTTCCGAGGCCGGGCATCGATCGCAGGACCCTTCGCTTAGCGCCCGAACGCTCTACCGACTGAGCTACCCCAGGAACTATACACGACACCGTCACAATTTTTCCTTTATATCCACACAACTCAAATGTGCTGACAAGAGGCCAGAACTCAACTATGAGTGCACATAAATGCTGTGTGACTTAAACTGTGGCTTTTTGTTAACGTACCTCCAGTAAAGAATGTATTAAGCAAATCCGGCTCCCTGTAAAGCAGATTTGAATAATTTCAAGGAAATTTAAGTCACACAGCATTTGTGTGCACTCAAAGTTGAGTTCTGGCGTCTTGTCAGCTCATTTGAGTTATGTGGAAAAATTGTGACGGTGTTGTGTATAGTTCCTGGGGTAGCTCAGTCGGTAGAGCGTTCGCGCGCTAAGCGAAGGGTCCCGGGATCGATGCCCGGCCTCGGAACAATTTTTCCTTGAAATTATTCAAGCCTCTGAGAATGATTCGAGCTCGGTCACACCTGGATTATGCCGTTGGTAATCTCATTGGTTTTCATTTTTATGAGAAATCAAATATATGCTACATTATGAACCAATATACTGTTAAAAGAAACTTCTCGTTGTATCGCTTTAAAACAGGGAAAGCTCCCAGTTGACAAGTCAGCAGGTGATTTCTGTGTTGTGACGTTGCTTAGTAACAGACTGAGAAACAAAAGAAGGGCGAAATGAGGTCTGTTAGCAAGAGGAATCGGCAGAGGCCGTCTCCCAGGGAAACAATCGTCCCATTACCGTGGGTATCAATCTTCCGTTCTCATTAATCCGGGCCCCCCTCCCCCTTCCCACCCTTTCCTTTCCTTTCCTTCGTTTCATTTCGCTCTCTTCCGATTCTTATCTGCTTTCAATTCCATTTATTTTACTCCAGAAAATGAACATCCCTTCCTTCTCTTTCTACCAGAGCCTCCCATTTTGTTTGGACTTTCCAAAATGGATTCTATTACTCCCTCCTCTTCTTTTTTCTCTCCCCACAGAACTGAAACTCTCATAATTGAATTTGTAAAGTAATCTCATGTACGTTCGCCGTGTACATGGCGGTTTAGGAGCAGAACTTGAGTCTGTAAGAAAGCTGTAGTCCTGAGTTTGATTGCACTTCGGATATGTTTATCTGCCTATTGTCAATGTGAAGTTCTGTGATGTCTTACAAGCAAACATCCTCTTATACGAAACTACAATACTTAACCTCAAAAGTAAAATAAACTTAAATTTTGCATTAACAGAATAAAAATAGGAAAAGTTTATATAGACATTTATTTATTAGTTGAAGTTACAGTTATTGAAAACGAAATTTTCAAAGTTAAATTTTGTTGGAAATTCTTGATTTATAGATTACAATTTTCTTTTAAGTTTCTCAATCATATGATTTATCATTTGTTGCAAATTATTATTTGCTAATACATCTTACAGAAGAAAATCTATGGACGTTTTCACCTGTACGGCATCATAAGATATTGAAAATGTTATAACGATATCTAAAACGTAAGTCCTATAAGGTGTTCACAGTAATAAGCATAACAATAATTTAAATAATTGATCATGAGTTTCTCGTATATGTAATAAGTAGGGAGCGGATTTTTATGTGCTAAAAAGTTTAAATATATTTAATTTTTATGTGCTAAAAAGTACGCAAATATTTGCTAAAAATATTTTTTTTTTAATATGACAAAAATACCTTACTTAGCTTGGGGAAAAAATGTTACTAGGTCCTCACCAACCACACTTGAGTGCTAGTAGTTGGCCGAGAATTGCAGTGAATAACAAAGGTCATCTCCAAATGCATGCCGATTATCTCTGAACAACGACTTATACTGTGAAAACGATCATTACACATCACAGGACGTCAGACGTGCATATTTAAAGAGATGAATGTCACAAACACACACACCGGCAATTTCACCTACAGGCACATCCTCCAATACTTGAGCAACTTTACACATTTTTTTATATCCACTATTTTTCCCAAACACATTCTGGAATTTGTCCCTTAGTACTTGTGCTTCTGAACCTGGTAGCGAGTCTAGTTTAATTTTCACGGCACGCACCTCCCTAACTGTTTCAGACAACAGGTTTGTGGATGTTTCTTTATGGTGTCACACAAAAAGCTTAGATTTGCTGATAGGAAAGACAAATCGTTTTTTAAACAACCATATTTCAGTATATCTAGAAGGATATCGATTGACGAAGTCCGATAACAGGGAATCACAACAAAATATATTGCTTTACTTGATAGACATGAGCGAGAGGCGAGAGATTTGTTTAAATTAAATAATGTTCATACCCGAGCTCTTATCTGTTGTGTTTCACAAACAAAGCGTGGAATGAAATCATCTTCAGCAACAGTAAACATTTCTAATTATGAGTTGCAAGATCTCTCCTCCTTGTCCATGTTAATTTATTCTCTAATAATAACATTGATATGCTGCCTAGCAGTTCTCAGAGCTTGAGGCGATACTATTACGAAAATGGATCATGGATACATCACACAGGGCTCAGAGACACGAAGCAACCAAGAATTCTTAAAAAAGATAACGTACTTCTGAGTGATATAATTGATTTAGTTTTCAAATATTTAAAAGTTCTTGTAAAAAATATTTAAGTAAAAAAGCTCCAAGATTTATGTGTTTATAATAGATTTCCTGAAAATATGTATTTACATTTTTTTGGTGAAAATATGTGTTTTTATGTGAAATAAAATTCGGGTTTTAAACTTGAAACTTCATGTTCGGGATTTGTAACTTTATTAATTGTGTTTTATCACACGCAAAAATAATATTTAATTACATAGGAATCCGTTCCTTAGTAATAAGAATCTGATACTGGTGTGAGAGATATTCACTTTGACTGATGTGTGTGTAGTTTTACCGATTTGCCGAAAATGTAAAAATATAATATATATATATATATATATATATATATATATATATATATAATATAAATGTAAATTACATAGAACTCGTATTACATATTTTGTGTTTGTTGAATGTCACTATTATATATAAAAAATTGTTAAAATTGATAAAATGTAAAATATTTGTACTTCTGTCTGTGCGACACAGATTCAACGTGATATTATAGAGTAGAGTAGGTACAGAATTATTATTTCAAGAGGCACAGGATTATGGCCCCCATGTCGACTGACGTTTTGCATTATTTCTTTTGGGGTTACTGTAAAACAGTTGTGTTTGTTAAACATCCTACCACAATAGAAGAAATAAAGAATTACATTCCAGAAACAATACATTCAGTTTCAGAAGATATGCTTAAAAATTTTTCGATAATATGCACATAAAAGAACTGAAGCCAGTAGAGAAATAAACGGCCATCATTTCCAACAATTTGTTTAAATATCCAGATCTTGATTATTTTTTCAATTTACATGCACTCTCCATATTGTATGCTATGTGCTGTAGACAGTATATTATGCATTGCATAATGAATACGTCCGCTTGGATAGTTCAGTTAGTGAGTAAAAATACTTTGCCTATTGTTAATACTGTACTGTATTTTGAGTAAATAACAACCTAACGAAACTTATCAAACTGAAAATCGTAATAGTTCCTAGTTCCTAGTGCATCCTGTAAATGGATGTACTACTTTTCTTCCCCGCTATACCTACTAAAGTGATTTGTTTGTATTTTACACTAGTATCATCAAACTCCGGTCGTGGAAGGGGGTAACAGTGTTTGCGGCTCTCAACCGTTAATCTAGAGATATAGCCAGGTTAATATTATATATATATATATATATATATATATATATATATATATATATATATATTATTGCCTATGTTGCCATCTGATACACCTACTACTATGTTATATGCAAGCAAAAAATACAGAGGTTTGGGACTAGTCAGAGCATCATGGGAAGCGTTCTTGCAACACTGCAACATCTGCATCATTTTAATATTAAATGAAAATCCTTATGTAAATAGTATGCGACCTCTGATGTCTGAACTTAATTCTTCCTGTCAACATCTAAGTCTCCCTTGTCCAGTTGAACTTCGTAAATCTGTGACTAGGAAATTAAGAGAGGAATTAAGAAATGCAGAATTCGAATCATGGAAAGTAATGCCTGGAAGGGGCAGGTGTAGAATTGTACAGCCAAGTACCTAAAGCCAATGCCTGGATTTTTAATAAGTCTGGAATATCTACATCTGAATGGGTAACCTGCCTCAAAATGAATGCCAATTTAGCAGCAGTTAGAAGAGTACCTGGTCGCTCTTTGGACGGATCCCGGTGCAGACATGGCTGCCCGGAGACTGAAACCCTTGCTCACGTCCAAGGTCAGTGTAACAGAGGTTTACTCCTCCGAAATGCCAGACATCATCATGTTCGATCCTTAATTGCAACTGCTTCTTTAAGAAAAAAGTCTTGGATAGTAGAAGAGGAAGTTTTAGCCTTGCTACTAATGGCTCCTCTAGACGTATTGACATCATAGCGTATTCCCAGACTACCAAGAAAGGATATATAATTGATCCTACTATAAGGATTGAAACGGGGAGTAGCCAGCCGGAGGATGTCAATAAAGAAAAGATCAACATTTATCTGCCAACAGTTGATTACTTCAAAACAAAATACCAGCTTGAAGACATTGAGGTGATTGGTCTTCTTATTGGAGCTCGTGGTGTGATTCCCAAGTTCTTTGAAAGCTTCAGGAAGGCTTTTGAACTACCACTGACACTTACTGCTGACGTCATAACTTCAGTTTTGAAACGCTCTTGCCAAATTCTGTGTCATCATATTCACTCTGTTTCATTTTTTTCTTAATTTTATAATTCATAAATGTTTATTTTAGGGGTCGAGTAGCTCAGTTGGTAGAGCGGCTGGCTACGGACTGGAAGGTCCGGGGTTCGATCCCAGGTGGTGACAGGATTTTTTCTCGTTGCCAAACTTTCAGAACGGCCCCGAGGTTCACTCAGCCTCCTATAAAATTGAGTACCGGGTCTTTCCCGGGGGTAAAAGGCGGTCAGAGCGTGGTGCCGACCACACCACCTCATTCTAGTGCCGAAGTCATGGAAAGCATGGGGCTCTACCTCCATGCCCCCCCCCAAGTGCCTTCATGGCATATTGCGGAGATACCTTTACCTTTTACCTTTATATGTTTATTTTAATTTTCTTTCTACAAAATTTATGTAAACATTTAATATTGTAAAATTCATGCAGGAGAGTAAACTGAGTTCTTCTGAGCTACCTCCAATGGGAGGCAGTTAAAAAAATAGTAAAAACAAAATTATGACCCGGTATAATGAGAAAATAAAAATTAGTACAAAACGTAGAAATAAATTTGTTATTCTGAAATATATCAGAGACACCCATTACAAAAAACTTGTTCAGTTTTGGCGGTGAAAGGTGCATAAACGAATCAGAAAAAGAAACTGACGGGGATGGTGAGGGACCGAAAATTCGCCCATATTTGTGACACTGTTCCGACAACTGATGACGCTTCCTCACGTAGCACACATTAAGGAATGTAAAGAATTGTTCGCAGCAAGTGAAAAGAACAAAGTATCACCACAGAAGAAAATGAGCAAGTTTTTTGTTGAGATAAAAAAGAGAGAGTTAACTTTGTACTGAACTAAAGAAACCTCTTACTTCTATTTCTTTCTAGTGCTCTTTCTTTCCCTCCATTTTTTCTCTCCTTTCTCTCTGCCTGTCTCCATTTCTCTTCTGTGCCTTCTGTCTGATGTAGTTAGTAATTTTATGACTATTGGAATGCGTATGAAATTATTTCTACTTTCTTTTTATCCAATTCTATTTCACCTCCTACAATCTCCTTTCTCTGTCAGTCTCTTTTTCTGTCTCTCTCTCTTTTTTTTTTCCTCGTCATCTTCAGTTCAATCGCTTCTGGCGAATTTTCAGGACGGCTTGTGTAGCATAAAATGTGTCATCAACCAATAAAGTGAAGTAAAGAATTCTTACACAAGAAAGACTAGAGGGTTGAATGTAAGAGGGTGGTTTGGGAGGAAAAAGGGGAAAGGGGAGTGCGAAATGAGGGTGAGAAAGAGTAATACCCTACATCGACAAGAGTAATGTGGAACTTCTTTTCTAAGTGGGAAAGAGTTTTTCTTTCATTTGGGCCTTTTATTCTCACCCTTTCTCACTCTCTTTTTTTTTTCGAGCACAATGGGGATATTCCTCTGATTTTACACACCACTTAAATATGACAAATGGCAGCGTAAGGTTTACTGAAAGTGAAAATGAAACTAAAAAAAAAATTACGCGAAACTAAAAAGTAAATTATAAAGAAGCGAACTTAAAAAAGGACAATTGTAAAACTGTTTCCGTTGATATCGAATTCCTTTAAAAAATAAAGCCCTATGTTCTGCCCCTTGGTCGTCCAGAGAAAAAAGGAGTGTTCTTTATACTTTCCAGTGCCAAAGGTTTAAAAATTAATTCAAAACTCTGACAGAAGACTCTCTGCACTTCGTTACATTGTTTTAATACTAAATTGTCTGCATTGAAGTGGGTTTTATACTACAATGGACACAAAAATATCACCATAACAACAGCCTGATAGCCACCGGCGTAGCTCAGTCGACTGAGGTGTTTGCCTGCCGATCCGGAGTTGCACTCGGGTGTGGGTTCGATTTCCGCTTGGGGTGATTACCTAGTTGGGATATTTTCCGAGGTTTTTCCAACTTTAAGGCGAATGTCAGGTAATCTATGGCGAATCCTAGGCCTCTTCTCGCCAAATACCAATCATCTCGCTATCACCAATTCTATCGACGCTAAATAACAGTAGTTGATACAGCGTCGTTAAATAATAATAATAATAATAATAATAATAATAATAATAATAATAATAATAATAATAATCCGTGGTGCTACAGCACGTGAAGGGCTAGACCGAACAGCCGGCTGCTGGCCTCACGCCCACATGCCGAAGCAGAGGTGAACGATCATCCAACCAGTATGGAAGTATCGTGTGGTTAGCACGATGATCCCCCCAGCCGTTACAGCTGGTTTGCGAAACAAGATTTTCGCTACCTATCGTAGCTCCCGAAGTGCATCACGATGCTGGGTGGGCACCGGTCCCATACACTGGGCGAAATTTCATGAAAAAATTTCTTCCCCAATGAGGGCCCGAACCTGTGCGCATTCCGTAACGAGAGTCCAAGGCAGGATGCCTTAGACCACGACGCCACGGCGCGGGACCCTATAATAAAATGGACACAAAAATATCACCATAAAAACAGCCTGATTGCTACCGGCGTAGCTCAGTCAACTGAGGTGCTTGCCTGCCGATCTGGAGTTGCACTCGGGCGTGGGTTCGATTCCCGCTTCGGGTGATTACCTAGTTGGATTCTTTTCCGAGGTTTTTCCCAACTATTAGGCGAATGACAGGTAATCTCTGGCGAATCCTCGGCCTTATCTCGCCAAATACCATACATCTCGCCATCACGAATTCCATTGACGCTAATTAACCCAGTAGTTGATACAGCGTCGTTAAATATCCACGTAAAAAAATAACTTCGTCGTTTTCCAAGCTGATTGAAGTCTTGGACAGGACACACCTGCTTGTTAATCTAACTTTCTTATAGATTTCGTGACAGATTGTTCTACGTTTCTTCCACTAAATTATGGATTGCTGAAATAGATGGTTATTGAACGCTAAAATATTTCCATAGAAATAGCCTACAGCATGAAAATTTTTGTGGGATATCTTCTCAATAAACTTACCACTGGGAAGCGAAACTTTGCGCCCGATGGAAGAGGTTTGTTGTGCCTTCGCTATAGGTACGGGTTTGTTTACTTGCGCGTGAATAGAGTCATGGTCAGCGGTGGAGAGGGGTAGGTAGAGACCACAGATTTTCGCATAATGACATCAAGTGTAGAGTGAATACAGTAATTTCTAATAATATAGAGGAGTCGATAAGCAAATTAATTAACCATTTCGGTTTTGACTTGAAGACTGAAATATAAGAATTATTTAAGCATGTCAGTAAACTGGGGATCCATACAACTGAAAAATACGAGTTACATTATTCATGGATTGTTGTTATTGTCAGTTGATTTTAGGACGAAAATACAGCTTATTTTGTGTAATTTCCTAAATTTAATCAATAAGAATGATTTATATTCTCTCTTGAAGTGTATATACCATTTCAAAATAATTTAATACGCAACCACAAATATTTATGGTCACCCTCATTGAGGGCAGATTATTTTCTTTAAATATTTATATCAATACTTTTTTTGTAGCTTAATTCACTCCAGATATAATCAACAATAAAAAATTCAGGTTCCCTGGCGACAATAAAAAACAAAAGATACCAAAACAAATGAATGAGATAAACAATTGAATACTCTTCCAAATTTAAGTATCACAGGATAGGGGTGCCATTTGAAATTTCAAAGTGAGAGTGCCTGGGGATGAGGGGGTGAAACCCAATACGCAATTAAGAGTGGTTTTAAACTTTCCCCTCAATATCTAAATTGACGTGTCTTTTGTTTAATTAAATTCAATTTAAATTATACAGTTATTCAAACTGGGAAATTTTTAAATAAAAGCTCTCTAGTATAACTTATAGCCTATAGCATACATATTATTTAGTGTTCTGCCCAAGGGCAGGTCTTTCACTGCAAACCCAGCATTATCCAATATTTACTATTTTCTGCTTTCCTCTTAGTCTCAGCATATGATCCATATATCTCAATGTCGTCTATCATCTGATATCTTCTTCTGCCCCGAACTCTTCTCCCGTTCACCATTCCTTCCAGTGCATCCTTCAGTAGGCAGTTTCTTCTTAGCAAGTGACCCAATTAATTTCTTTTTCTCTTTCTGCTCAGTTTCAGCATCATTCTTTCTTCACCTACTCTTTCCAACACAGCTTTTTTTCTTATTCTGTCTGTCCATTTCACACGCTCCATTCTTCTCCAATATCCACATTTCAAAAGTAGCTTCTCCTCACTTCGTCGTAATGTCCATGTATCTGCCCCATACAATGCTACACTCCACACAAAGTACTTCACTAGTCTCTTCTTTAGCTCTTTTTCAAGAGATCCTCAGAATATTCTCCCAGCGAATAGGGATTATAAAGAATGGACACAGCGAAAATTTCCTGTGTTTTGTTTCTCTATGCGCCAGCGTTTAGTTCCACTTTCAAGTGCTAGAGGTTAGTGTAATCGAGCATACGCTAAGATAATAATTGAGAATAGAGTTGAGACAGAGGATCCAAACATCGCCTACCTTATTGCATAATCCAGTAACGCTTTGCTTCAAATAAATTCAAGTTAACACCTTTTCCTTATTTCTCAGTGACAAACTAGTTGTAATAATAATATTTTATATTTCAGATATAATAAATTATATTATATATATATTCGATACTTAATTTTATAATGTATTATAAAATAATATAATACATTATAAAATTAAGTATCGAAATCGTTTAATATTTGTATATAATATAATATAGGTATATGGTTTTACTTCTCGTAAGAGTTTTGTTTTTCCATTTTCAGCGGTATCAAATCATTACATATTTTAATTGTTTTTGGGGTCAACGTCTCAACTCTCATTATAAAGGAACTCTAGAGTCTAGACATTACAGTTAATGACGGGTTTATTATTTTATGGATCCAATTTACTTTAATTTGAGTATTTAATGTACCTAGATGTATTACTTATATGTGTTATATTTCCGCTGTGTCGACTGCTAGCTGGTGCGATGTCAGCGCCAACTCTAGGGAGAAAGCAGAATCTCACGCTTTAGCTGGCTTGAAGGTAATTGAAATCAGTCCAGCTACATCAAAGGTACCGACGCGAAGTGTCCATTCTTTATAATACTATACACTCTTTGTCTTTACTATTTCGAATTCTGCACACCTTAACACCAAATTACCTTTCGTCTCGTTTCTCTTATCTATACTCTAACCACGACGTAAATACCAGATCACTTATCTGTGGCACGCTAAGTATACCTCTTCATAGAACATCTCGTTATTCATCATCTTTTACTGTATCCACCTCGCGTCAATGGAATTCCTTGTCACAAAGTATTAGGGGCTGCAAGACAATAAACACTTTAAAAACAGCTTAAAAGATAACCTTATTAGCATTTCACTCCAATCATACTGATTTAAACTATCACTGACTATATTGTTACTTCTTTCTTTTAGACATCATCCTGATAGTGCTGTATTTTCAAAATTGTCTCATAATAATATCTTTCTATTATCTAATATTATTTGAAATATATTAACATGCTATGTATTTTAGCTTAATTCTGCTACACAGTTCATTTCAGTGTTTAATTAATAGTTCATAGTATTTTGTTGTTTAATTCGTAAATAACTCTTGTATACATGTAACTCTTATCTAAATTAAATCGTTGAATTCTTTGTAAGTTCATGCATATGTATATACTCTTTTTGCTGGTTGAGTGGAAGAGAAGGCCTTACGGCCTTAACTCTGTCAGCTAAAATAAATCATTATTATTATTATTATTATTATTATTATTATTATTATTATTATTATTATTATTATTATCCGCTGATGCTCCTTTTAGATAGGATGTTATTTACAAATTTTCTCGATTACGTAGACTAATAACTCGTACAACAATAGCCGCAAAAATATTTTGTTTCTTTAAAATTATCCCTTTCTAAATACAGGGTTTAATGTGTCAGAGCATTTCCCCCCCCCCCCAAAATTCCGTGACTCAATCTTATTTGCAATTAATTAATACGTTATTTCTTTTAGACTCTTGTATGTTCATAACGCAAGCAATCACAATGGGCTAAACTTTTTCTCCGTAACTATGCAGAACATGAATCGCGCTCGCTTCTCCGTGAGGTGTCATCTAGCACGAGGGTGGGCAGGCACCCCGTGTGAACTCGAGCTCGACGTCCCGCTCCCCGCCCCCGACTTCCAGTCACACCCGCTCTTGTAGTTATTTTGTTGATTTGCAGACAACATGGCGGCGGCTCCACCTCTCAGGAAGTGCCCCCACCCCCCTCCAGCGTCTGGCGGAATAATTAATCGTTTTGTAGCCCCAGGCGCTGATTTGTAATACACGCAGGTATATGCGTGGCTGTTGAATTCTTGATAAATGATCCGACAAATTAATTATTCCCCACCTTCCCCTGTGCTACACGACTTGTCTGTCTGAGTCCATCTTACTCGTCAATTTACATATTTAACCGTATTTGTCGTTATATTAATAAAAATACAACATTTCAAAATGGCGATCGTAGAGTACTTAACCATATCTTACTTACTTCCTTCCTTATTTACTTACTTACATACTTATTTACTGGCTTTTAAGAAACCTGGAGGTTCACTGTCCGAAAAGACGACGTATATGATTATGTCTCGTGACGAGAATATTGTACGAAATGGAAATATAAAAATTGGAAACTTATCTTTTGAAGAGGTGGAGAAGTTCAAATATCTTGGAGCAACAGTAACAAATATAAATGATACTCGGGAGGAAATTAAACACAAAATAAATATGGGAAATGCCTGTTATTATTCGGTTGAGAAGCTTTTATCATCCAGTCTGCTGTCAAAAAATCTGAAAGTTAGAATTTATAAAACAGTTATATTACCGGTTGTTCTTTATGGCTCTGAAACTTGGACTCTCACTTTGAGAGAGGAACATAGGTTAAGGGTGTTTGAGAATAAGGAGCTTAGGAAAATATTGGGGCTAAGAGGGATGAAGTTACAGGAGAATGGAGAAAGTTACACAACACAGAACTGCATGCATTGTATCCTTCACCTGACATAATTAGGAACATTAAATCCAGACGTTTGAGATGGGCAGGGCATGTAGCACGTATGGGCGAATCCAGAAAAGCATATACAGTGTTAGTTGGGAGGCCGGAGGAAAAAAGACCTTTGGGGAGGCCGAGACGTAGATGGGAAGATAATATTAAAATGGA
Organism: Periplaneta americana; assembly: GCF_040183065.1. Lineage (NCBI taxonomy): Eukaryota > Metazoa > Arthropoda > Insecta > Blattodea > Blattidae > Periplaneta > Periplaneta americana. The sequence goes on from NC_091130.1 coordinate 24,952,563, forward strand.
TTTGAGGGAGGTGAGATATGATGATAGAGAATGGATTAATCTTGCTCAGGATAGGGAACAATGGCGGGCTTATATGAGTTCGGCAATGAACCTCCGGGTTGCTTAAAAGCCAGTAAGTAAGTAAGGAGGTTCATTCCCGCCCTCATATTAGCTTCCCATCGGTCCCTATCGTGAGCAAGATTAATCCAGTCTCTACCATCATATCCCACCTTCCTCAAATCCATTTTTATATTATCTTCCCATCTACGTCTCGGCCTCCCCAAAGGTCTTTTTCCCTCCGGCCTCCCAACTAACAC